>NW_024097072.1:65000-815000 GCF_016545835.1 Crotalus tigris
TAAAAATAATCAAGAGACATGCTGTAGCTGAACTTTCTTTGTATACATTTCAAATCCTTTCTGTTTACAAGGAAGAAAAACCTAATTTCTAAATATACACACAACAGAGCAGAGTTTTTTGCATTTTTTTAAACTTGCATTACAGAACTGCAAAAATAAGCTAAATTCCAACTGTCTATGAGGCTGTTTCTTGTAAGCAGAAAATAGCAGAAAGCTGTTTTGAGTTGACATCCTAAGAATGAATCGGAGAGGTGTGCCCTCTACCGATGTGTTGCACATATTGCAAGATATAACATAATACATTAAAGGAGAAAAAAAAACTGAAAGCAAAAGTCACAGTAGAAATCAACAATTTAATCCAAGGCTATAATGTCCAGTAACTTTTCCCAACTAAGTTGCTGGACTGGTCTATGACCATAATAAATTGAACTGGGCACCAGTGCCAAAAAGCAATCATCCATTTTCCATTCAATATGATTTGGAGAATGGACAGAGAATGGACAGCCATTTGTCCAAAATGGTATAGGGTTTCCTGCCTGAGCAGGGGGTTGGACTAGATGACCTCCAAGATCCCTTCCAACTTTATTATTTATTATAGTCTACAACATTCATACGGTGAACTCTAAAGTAGATAGAGAACGATTTTAAATTTAACCACTCTTTAAAAAAAATAAAAAGGAAAATTAAATTTTCCAGGCTTTTCCATGTCACTTGATTCAGATGTCATTACAATAAACTGGTTGAATTAAATTGAATAAAAATACACATTTAATCTTCCTTTTATTGTTTTGCTCATGTGTGTTTTTTAAAAACTTTCTTTCTTACATTGTTGTATCTATATGCAGTATGTACCTGCAAACTGTTGTGGAAACTGATGTTGGAGTACAACAGACAAATCCATTCATAAGGAAAGAATTGACTGGTTAAACCTGATCATCACTAAATTATCGATCTATTTCCAGCTCACAACCCTGTTTTCATGCCTGATCAAATCAGTTCTTGATAGTGGAACAAATCGATATAAATAAGTTACCCTGTTGCAGGACTATGCAGTGGCATCTAAATAAGTAAAAGCAAATGCATTTGTTTCATTTAAATTTTCCCTCATTCATAAAACCGCTGTTATAATACAAATTACTTCTTGAAAAGGTGTGCCTGCTTCTGTATTCTAATCAAATGACTCCAACTGATGGAACATTTGACATTCTGGGAACTTGGTCAAAGCAAAAGAGACATTAAATATTTGTTATCCTTAGTAAATAATAAACTTTGCTGAGCGCTCAGGAAAGGTGTGACTTCTTGGAAATGCAATTGGCTGTCCCAACAGAAAAGTTATTGGATCCCCTTCAAAAATCCAAATTCGTACCATGGAGAAAAAGAAAATTCAAGTAACAAAGGCCAACATGTTTTAAAATCAACTGGCTGCCTGATATAAGACAGATGACTGGATAGTTAACCTGTCTCTGGAATATGAGTCTTTTAAACTATCCTGTCATCATAATTTAATTTTGTAAAACAAATCTTCAGCGGCACATGTGAAACTCTCCTACTAAAATAGTCTGCACCAGGAGTTGGCAGCATGGCAAAACAGGAGCAAAACTTACATACAACCCAGAATTCTCAGCATTGCAAAGAAAAAAAAATCATTCTGTACCCATTTTCAGACAAATGGATGCAGAATCAGAAAGTCACCAGCTTTGCAATTATGGAAGCAGTTTGTTTAAACTTTTCCTGGGATGAATGAGTGTTGCTTCAATTCTATGTTGTGCATATGGCTTTGGGTTTTGTAACAGTATATGTTAGCCCTAAGACCCAATGACATTTGTAATTATAAAGGACTTAATTACAGTGTAAAAGCTATTACAATTCTTAATATGACAATAGCAAGCAGAAAGATGATCTACCTTAAAGTCTCTTTATAATAGGCCAACTATGCTAAGAATGATCAATTCCCGCCACAATCTTCCTCTATTATCTATATTATTTTAAATATTTCCAGCCATCATTATTTGCATACTATGCATAGCATTAGAAAATGCAAAATAGAAACAGGTGGAAGATGTGTCTCTCCTGTTGTGAAAGCAGATAGAAGAAAAAAAATTCCCATTTTTCATTGAGGCACCTTTGATTTACTGTGACAAGGAGATTCACCTCAAAGTAATGTGATACAGAAGATAAAAGTTATAACAAACAGAAGCACAAGACCCCTTCTAGGAGGATTGACTGACTTCTTTAAGTCTCCATTTCATCAATCAAGAAAATGCTCTCTTTCCCAAACGCCTCAATTATCCAGTCATTTCAGGAACCACAGAACACCAGCTCTGCTTAGATGTCTGTAAATAAATCTGCCCATAAACATGCCATCAGAATTACCCAGAATGCTAGCCAACAGCCTTTTTGACATTAAACAATCCATCTTTCAAGCAAAATTCATCTTGCAAGAAAATAGTAGTCATTCAACCCGCAGCACATGTTTTTAGGCAGCTTTCCCAACCCCAGAATTCCTTGAGTGAATGTTCCTAAGGAAGGCTCCATTTTCTGGGAATTGCAGTTTTCCCATGTCTAGTGCTGCTTGGCTGAACAAGATTGGTTTGTAATACAGGTAGTCCACAATCTATTTCTGTTACAGAGAAAAAGAGATTGGCCCTTTAAAAAAAATAATAAATTGGAAATTAAGATTAAGAAAATTGGAGTCCATTCCTCTCCTTCACTTACCGTTTTATTTAACACTGCAAACAAAAATGTTCAGAAATAGGTTAAAGTATTTGGAATACCAGTTTTTTTTAAAAAAAAAAATCAACGATTATCGTTACCGTATCAGGCAAGTCCTTGACAATATGCTATACAGAGAAGATCCTTCAGATCACAGTTTAACCCCCCCAAAACCCCCAATTCCTTTAAGGTTGTAATATTCAAAGGAGCAAAAGGGACCTACAGGCAGTCAAAAAAAAACCAGTATTTTAGAAATTAAACCATTTTGAACTGAACTCAGAGCAGACGTCAATATGGCTGATGAAACAGTTGCATGATAGATTGCTAACAAGAGTCAGGTAATACAGGCCCAGTGGCTATATGAGGTATTATGTCTGCAACTATCTAAGTCAGGGGTCTTCAAACTTGGCAACTTTAAGACTTGTGGACTTCGGCTCCCAGAATTCCTCAGCCATCCCTGGCTGGCTGAGGAATTCTGGGAGTCGAAGTCCACAAATCTTAAAAGTTGCCAAGTTTGAAGACCCCTGATCTATGGCAGCTTGGTATATAACTCACTCATGTGATTTTAGTATGAACCTTTGCTCTAGATAAGCCTACCATATTCAAATCTATTTGAGCCATGGTGGCAGAGTGGTTAGAATGCAATATTGCAGGGTAATTCTGCCAACTGCCAGGAGTTCGATCCACACCGGCTCAAGGTTGACTCAGCCTTCCATCCTTTCCGAGGTCGGTAAAATGAGGACCCAGATTGTTGGGGGCAATAGGCTGTTTGTCTCATGTTTACCTAATTCCGTATTTTTGAACTAATGCATAAACCAGAAATGTCCGTCCTTAGACATCAGCCCTTATCTCAGTAACACAGTCCTGCATCATAGAAAAACGACACAATTCTCTAACTTATCCAAAATATTTAAAATCCAATGGATGTTGATGGTAAAATATGTGTCAATTAGGAGAGATGGACTTAAAAGTATGGGCATATATTTTCAAGCAATTTTTCCTCCTTTTTTTACAAATACCCTCCATCTGAAATAGAAGCTTTGAAGCATAATTGGAGAAAAATGCGAAAGAGAGAATAATGAAACTGATGGATTGGCCGAAGATCGAAAACATAAGGTTACCAAGTTAGATACAGTTCAACTGAAGTCTGATGTATAGGAAAGCAGCTGGCAAGAGCTGTATAGAAAAAAGCACACCGCTCCTGCTGCTCTGATCTCCCTTATTTATGCTCACAGTTACACTGACATGGGTACACCTGACAAAATTCTTGAGTTTCATCCAGTTTCTATTTAACAAGGCAAGCTCTATATACTGTTCCTTCCAATCTCAGGCTTGAGCTTGTAAATCTATGTGCTCTGGAGCCCTCTTGTGAGTGAATCCTATAGTGCACCATCATTTAAACAATGTCGGCTGCGTACTTTGGTCTTCTGTGAAGCTTGCTAATACCTGCCATGGTGGGGGGACTTACGAGGGGAAGAATGCTGGAGGTGTGAAGGAATCTTGTGGGAAATTAGAGAGTATGGCCACAGACAGGAACCAGAGTGTTAAGCCGAGTTGTCTTCCTCCTTTTCAAGGACACTGGGGAAAGGAGGCATCACGTTCCCAAAACATCGGAACAGGACCAGATTGGATTACTCTCCCAAGGGGGAGGGTTTTGGACACTGGGGATTGCTTTCCATATATCAGAGGTCCCCAACCTTTTGGGCACTAGGGACCGGTTACATGAAAAGGTTTTTCCATGGACTGGAGAGTGTGTGGTTTTGTGTGCATCCTGCATCCTGTGGATGGGGCTTTCCTTGTTTGTGTGGACTGGTTGCTGGCATGCCACGGACCGGTACTGGTCTACAGACCAGGGGTTGGAGACCCCTGCCATATATGATTTTTGCATGTTTTTTCTTCAGAGCTCGCCTCGCTCCGTGCTGCACTCAACATCTTCAGTAAAATAACCTTTTCCCTAACCCTTATGGAGTCAAGGGTCGTTTGTTCCTAGAGAGCAAACTGGGACCAGTCTGACACATTCGTTCACTTCTATTCATCGCTGATTATTTATGAAATTCATTCTATTTTCATTTATTCCCAGTTTCGTTGCTTTTAATTATTGAAGAGCCATTTGGGTTGCAATTCTTTTCTTCTTCTTCTTTTTTAAAGGAAGGGTTATTCTTTTGAACCGTTCAGTAAACCTTGTATAGTAAAGCTTGTGTTTAGGATCCAATCTGGGTGGGTCATTGGGACCCAAAGGTTTTGGCCTTCTGAACTTTTGGACTCGTTCTGGGGACCATCCTCCACTGAGAACTTCTCTCCACACAGGATGTACATATAGTTCCCTGAGAGGAGCCCAAAACTTCTGTTGTTAAGTGAAACATTTAAGTGAGCTTTGCCCCGTTTTACAACTTTCCTTGCCACAGCTGATAAAGGAATCCCTGCAGCTTGTTCAGTTAGTAACCCAGTTGTTAAGTAAAGCTGGCTTCCCCGTTGACTTTGCTAGTCAGGAAGTTGCAAAAAGGGGGACATTATCCTGAGACATTGCAACCGTCATAAATATGAATCAGTTGCCAGGGGTCTGAATGTGACCACAGGGATGCTGCATCAGTTGTGTGAAAAATGGTCGTGTCACTTTTTTCAGGGCCGTTGTCACTTTGAACGGCCACTATACAAACCGTTATAAATCAAAGACTACCTGTGCACCATTCCCTGATACTCTGGTGAGAAATGCCTTGTTGTTATTCATTCAGGCAGTACAACCTTCTGAGCACAACTGCTTGTACTTGTACAATACCAAAGTGTTATGTGTGTCAATCCTCCAAGGGAGGCAAGATCATGAAATAGTTATCCCTAGAAACACCGCAGTCCAACTCTACTTTATCAATATAGGGTGTGGTAAGAGAATCTTGGCAGTTTGACAGAGTTTTGCGCCTACCACAGTTGCTGTTTATTTTCTCCGCCATCTTGGTCCTCCTCTACAGTTTGAGATGACCCAAGACCGTTTGGGGATTACTGGAAAGAACAAGATGATGTAGGTGTATGTAGGTGTACCTAGACAAGTGCCCATATAAGGCATCTCATTTCTATAGAAGTCACCCAATGGTGGACTGGTCGATTGCTCCTTGCTCTTGGTTTCAGTACCAGTGACAAGAGATTGTGTCTCTTTGCGCCGATTATATTGTGCTTCTGTTCTAGCTGAAGGGTGGCAGAGAACATAAGAGCACTTTGAAGAATCAATAGGAAATCTTATCTATTTTAGACGTTGACTTTAGTTGGAGAACAAAAGTCAGGCATGTGGATTTTTTAAGTGGACTTTTTGTAAACTGTCCCAATTTTGTATTTCACTTAGGCCATTTTCATTGGCTTATCCCATCCCAATTCACTTAATAGCTGTCTCACTTAGCGACAGAAATTTAGGACTCAATTGTTGAGGAACTGCCTATAATTTCCTGAAAAATGAAATAAACCTTCTCCTCATCAAAGGAAACATGACCAGGAGTTATTAAACTTTATAAAATATATTTCAACAATTATACTTGGTCCTCCTTCCTTTCAGGAAACAAGAGCTGCTTGTCTTTAGTCAAACCTGACTTGGATTTATGTTCATTTTACCAACCTCTCCTGCTTTTCAATTAATTATGTTTTATTTTTTGAATGTGAATTGTCCCAAATTCTTCACAGGCAGCACAGGAAATATTTATAAAAACAAATCAATCCAGCCACATGCTATGTGGAGAAAAAAAAATGTTATGTACAATACCAAATAAATGTCCTGTCTAGACAGAAGAACCTGTGAGTAATTCACAGAAAAAAAATGAAGATACATCAGGGCTCAAGAGAATTCCACGCAGTTTGAAGGCCAACTTAACTATTAACAGAATGGCTACTATTCCACATCGGTTTGCAATCAAAGAAAATCCTGAACAGCATAGATTAGGATCGGGTGATTCTTTAGGTCTACTCAATTGAGTTAAAGGGCCCCTGGTCTCTTTCTGCAGCTTCAAGCTTTTGTATGGCCAAGAAATTGTAGACCAGGGGTCTTCAAACTTGGCCCTTCCTGATTTTTTTTTTTAAATTGATAGAAACTTCTAATGTACGTATGCTTCTGTAATTTCTGAGTTTATTAACTAATAGAACCTAACATGCAACATCGAATGGTATCAAAGATGGCTTTAAAATACAGCTGGTCCTTGACTTAGCAAATTTATTTAGTGACCCAAGTTGAAATGACACTAAATAAATAGACTTATGACTGGTTTGTATATTGTAGCAGCTGCATGGTTACCTGATCAAAATTCAGATGCTTGGCCACTGACCCATGCTGGCTGGGGAATTCTGGGAGTTGAAGTCCACAAATCTTACAAGTTGGCAGGTTTGGGCACCCCTGCTCTACAACAGGGGTCTTCAAACTTGGCCCTTTTATGACTTGTGGACTTCAACTCCCAGAATTCCTCAGCCAGCATGCCGGCTGAGGAATTCTGGGAGTTGAAGTCCACAAGTCATTAAAGGGCCAAGTTTGAAGACCCCTGGTCTACAATTTCTTGGCCATACAAAAGCTTGAAGCTGCAGAAAGAGGATCAGGGCCAAGCTCCAGCTGGAGCCTGGTACTCATCCTGATGCTTCCACTGAGCCCTGACAGCCCTGCAGCTCCAGCCAGGTTTGTGCAGTGCTGCCTCCGGTTCAGATCATTCCCCTCCCCTGCTACTTTTCTAGCATGGTCACGTACCACCTGCCAGATTCCAATGTACCACAGGTGGTAGCCGTACCACTAGTTAAAAAGCCCCGGTTTAGATAAATTATACACTGCAACATGGATGCGATTTTCTTCCATTTGCAGTGGGAAAAATATGTTTCTTTGAAGCCAGACACATAGCTTTGGATCAGTCCTATTTAGAGGTTTTTGAATAAATATCAATAGCAAGCTTGAGAAGTATCAATATCTACTGGAAATGACTGAATAAGCTGAATGTTTGTTGTCTGGTTCACAAATGAAGCTAAAGGATTCTCCTGTTGATTATAAGTGAAAGTGGTAATTTTGAAGAGTTCCAGTCTAATCTAGTCTAGAAAGATAGCCCATGCCGTCTTGGGCTTCCACCAAGATCCCCAAAGATGATTGCAGATTAATTTCTCTCTCTGACTCTCTCATCCCAGTCAAGAGAAAGGCAGAGTGCATTCAAGCCACGTAGCGAGTGAAAAATATTGTGGTTATTACTGAATGGAAATTCAAAGAAAACATATTGTCTGTAATTAACGCACCTGGTAGGACGAAACAATTCTTCATTCAGGAACTCCCAGTAGACAATTAATCCGGAACGCGTGCTGAACAAACAAACTCCACACCAAGATCTTTGTTCCCCTCAGGGAATAATTATGGCAATCAAAATTAGGTAGCTAAAGTTGCATGGGGCTAGTTACAATGAAAACATTTTCACTTTTGTTTCTATTACAATTGCTGAACCTTTGACTTTTCTAATGTGCTCTATCATCCATGCTTTGGCTTTGCTTTTTTGGGGGGGGACGAGGGCATTCTCTCATGGCAGTTCCCCCATGAAAGAAACCCTAAGAAACTGGAAACTTGTTGTTAGTTGCGAAGTCGTATCTGGACGTTCCTCCAGGCCTTCCTGTCCTCTACCATTTAAGCTCATGCCTACTGCTTCAGTGTCTCCATCCAGCCACCTCATTCTCTGTCGTCCCCTTCTTCTATTGCCCTCAATCTTCCCCAGCATTAGGCTCTTCTCCAGTGAGTCCTTCCTTCTCATTAGGTGTTGAGTTTCAACCTCAGGATCTGGCCTTCTAAAGAGCAGTCAGGGTTGATCTCCTCTAGGACTGACCGGTTTGATCGCCTTGCAGTCCATGGGACTTGCAGGAACCTTAATTATGGTTAACAGACCAGATTTATTACTCTTCCATTCAAATTACTGGGAAAGAATTGGAAGATTGAAGATGAATCAAAAAAGCAGAGCCAATGAATGAAGAGTTGGCGAGTAGACACACTCTTCAGTAATTTCTCTCATCTAGCTGTTAGACAAGGAAATAGTCAAGCTTCACTTACAATTACAGAATGAAGCAAAATAACAGAATAAAAGGGTTGGAAGGGACCTTGGTGGTCTGCTAGTCCAACCCCCTGCTCAAGCATTCCAGACAAGTGGCTGTTCAGTTTCTTCTTAAAAACGTCCAGTGTTGGAACACTCATAACTTCTGAAGGCAAGACAAGAAGCAACGGATGGAAACTAATCAAGGAGAGAAGCAACCTAGAACTAAGGAGAAACTTTCTGACAGTTAGAACAATTAACCAGTGGAACAACCTGCCTCCAGAAGCGGTGAATGCTCCAACACTAGAAGTTTTTAAGAGACTGGACAGCCTGTCTGAAATGGTATAGGGTGTCCTGCTGAGCAGGGAGTTGGACTAGATGACCTCCAAGGTCCCTTGCAACTTATTCTTATTCTTATTCTTGATCATCGCACAGTCAGCCAGATGTTCAGATTGGATTTGGCATTTTTGTCTACCTATCAAGTCCTTACCGATGATGATGATGATGATTATTATTATTATTATTATTATCAATCATCGCACAGTCAGCCAGATGTTCAGATTGGATTTGGCATTTTGTCTACCTATCGAGTCATTACTATTATTATTATTATTATTATTATCTGGCCAAGGATTTACAGTAAGTTTGAAGTTCAGGACTTTGGAAGTCCCCAGGTTGTGGTAGGGTTGGCTCAAACTGCCATTTTGGCATGGACAAACACAGCAATCTCACACATAAAATCAACCTCTTGGACCACAGCTCAGCAACTGAAACAACAACATTTCATCTTTATTAAGGAGTTCCCATGGTAATGTAACACAGAATTTTTAAGAAAGAAAGAACACACGACTTGTTTTATGCCATTATTTTCCCCATACAGAGAATGGTCAAATATAAGGGCTGGGATGTTTTTTTTTTTTTTCCTGTTTTTGTTTTTGTCTACACACATGATCATCTTAGCACTTACAGCTCCTTCACTCATTTTCACAAGCACAAATCCAAGGGGTAAAATCCATCTAGTATTAAATTCTACATAGTTTAATTATCTGTAATTACGATTTCCCTCTTCTTTTAGAGCATCAAGTCACTGCGGTAAATTAATTCCATGTTCAGTGTCATTTTTTTTATGCATTTACATAGGACAGTCATTAAAAACAGACACACGGAACGAGTGAGGTCCCACAGGAAACAACATGCTTACACAGCCTGCAATTTTTTTAAAAAAACTTTTTCTATTCCCCATCTCAAAGCACAAAGCAAAACAACAATTATGAACATGGAAGGGAGAGAAAGAGAGGGGGGGAGAGAGAGAGAGAGGGAGAGAGAGAGAGAGAGAAGGAAGACTCAAGTGAATAGCAGAGAGCTGCATGCATTTCACACAACTGAAACAAACACGGTTGCTTGGAGTTTTTTTTTTTTTACAAAAGAATTTTCTCCCATTTTAAAAAAAATGCTTAAATTCATTATTAAAGCACAAATGAAAAAAATAACATTAAAAATAGCTGAACATATATATATTACACTTACTAAATATTTTCTTAATAAAAGTGCAATCTTGTAAGTAAATAAAAAAAATTAAGAAATCCATTTGAAATGGTCTGGAATTCGTTGCCCGTAACAGCATGAAAAAAAAAAAAGGAAGGAAGAAAAGAGGCAGGTTAACTTCCAATTTTATACCTATCGCACCCATACATTTCAGCATTCAAATGGCAGGTGTTTTTACACTACTGTCTGAGCAATAGGGAATGTAGACCAAAGATAGGAAGTGTCCTAGGGACTATCTTCATATGGCTGAATATATAGGAGGAGGAACACAAGCTTATTGGATTACGCACATCACCCATTGCTCCACAGCTACCAGAACATTGAAAATCTACGAACACATATAGTAGGCTTCACACATATTCCAGTAGACGTGAGTCCGATATGGGGCAAGCTGAAAAAATACAGACAGTTCAAGGATCCAGAACAGACTAGTAAAGTTGACTACATCTGTAGATGTCAACTCAAGAACTGGGAAGCAATACCATGTTATGCCTGGTCTATGCATGGAAGTGGTAAGAGGAACAATGGCATGTTGGACTGAGCCACTTCTGACCTTAAGTCAGCAGAAAGACAGGAAGGAGCATTCATGACTTACAAATGAGGAGATATCTGGGAATCTTAGGATTTCATATGTGCTGTGTAAATTCCTTATAACTTTTGGCCTTGAATTCAATCATATCCTTCATAGGTTTCAAGAGTCTAGCTTAGGGAAAGTAGAAACTTAAAATTTTGCTTTAGCGGAGTCAACCCCTTCCAAGACCTGCGTCCAAGATTAAGTAAAGGCACAAATTAATCCCATACATGTACACGAAGACTACTATTTTAAAAAGGAAGACATAAACAATAAAGGAAGGATGTAACCAAATAATGACTCAACCAACCCAACAAAGATGGGAAAGGGAGATTTGACAATCTTTGCCTGTTAACCTCCTAGAAGATTGAACGGAAGCGTTTGTATTTCTATATACTCTGATCAGGTAAGAATTGGGAACTATGGCAGTTCCTGTATGGGCTACATACAGTTGAATCCTGCAAATTATACACATTTGGATTCTATCATGGGATCAGAACAAGCCAAGAGAATCATCCACTTCACTGGACCAATAATAAATATTAATTAAGAGGCCTCTGTGCACCTAGGCCAGCGCTTCAAATCCACCCACATTCAGACCTTTGCACCTATATTTAAAAGGAGGATGATTCATGGCAAGTTGGCCATGCTACTAGCTTGTCAGGAATGCACTGCCTTCTGCTAGCACAAGAGGTTTAAAGATCGGGGGCTGGACAATGCAGGTAAGAGTCGCTGCCAAATGCAAACGTGCACGAAGTAGAAGCATTTTATCTTCAACTCCAAACAATGCAGAGTTTTAGAACTTCTGCAGAACCACTCCAGGTCAGGAAAACCTAAAAGCTCAATGCTTTAGTTATTTTGCATTTTGGCCAAGTAAAAACTGGATGGGCAAGTAGGGTGAAGCTGATGAACGACACCTATTCTCTCCCCTCAGCAGTTCCAAGTAGCATGTTCCACTGGTTCAACCTAACACCTTCTCAGAGACTTCTGTTTCTCACCTCAGCTGTCACCCATGTGGAGCATCTCATCAGCATTCCTCATTATGTCTACTGCCATCTTTCTTTTAGTACCCTAAGCTGGTACCCTAAGCTAGCAAAGTCCTGGCAAGTATTCTAAGCTGGCAAAGAACCAAACCACTTGCGTGCAGATCAGAACAATCCTCCTTCATTCTCCCGTGGAACAAAACATGGTGCATGGTTTGATTCAGGCAACAGCTCCCTCAAACCTTCAATTCAAACACAGAACAGCTGTTGCACGAAACAGGTTGCGCAGTCCTAACTCCAAAGCTAATCCAGATACATTGTGATCAAAGAACGGCAAGGATTTCTATTTGCCACACTGGGTTCCATCCATTTTCTTTTTCTTGCACCAAGGCATTCTGGGAATCAGTCCTACAGGTCTCTCCCATATCTCAGTTTTCACTCAGTCAAGACCCAACACTCTAAGACTACACTAGCAACAGCATTTAGGCTTCCTTACTGCCCCATAGCACTTTACAACATTCTCTGGGTGGTTTAGCAATAGTAATAGTACTATTGGTAGAAAAATGAAGATTGAGCTCAAGGGGGATACTGTAGTAGACTTAAGATTCTAAGCTATGAAACAATTCGTGTATTGTTAGAATATAAGAAGCAAGCCATGGTGACAATTAAGTTCTGCAGCTGGCCCTCTTATTTGGGATAGTGCAGTGTTTCTCAACCTTGACAATTTTAAGGCATGTGGACTTCAACTCCCAGAATTCCACAGCCAGCAATGCTGGCTGTGGAATTCTGGGAGTTGAAGTCCACATGCCTTAAAATTGTCAAGGTTGAGAAACACTGGGATAGTGGCAAGAATGGATTGATGTCTTCTTTTTTTCAATGCAATACACTTTTAAGTGCAGGAAGTAATTTAGAAGATGCTCCCCCATCCAGTTTCCTTCTCTGAGCTCTCAACCCCTAAAGAGTCTGTGCCTTGGATTTTCTAAGAACCTACTTCCCACAGAGATGGAAGAGTTTAAACAAGGGAGAGTCTACTATATAGAGAATCAGATAAGTTTAGGGAAAGTACAGTGGAGGATGTCTTTTAGAAGGTTCCAAAACTTAGAAGAACACATTGGAGAACTTCTGAAAGAAGTTCAGATGGCAAAACTCAAGGTTGGGTTTGGATGGCAAAACTCAAGGTTGGGTTGATGCAAGAAATGACCAGAATATGGTGGAGCTATGGAGACCCTAAAACTCTAAGAAAATAGAAAAATGGAAAGATTCTCTCCATCCTAAAATAAGGCATGTCAAACAATGCAACAGGCAAGAACAAGCCCATAATCATATGCGTAGACACACTCTCACATAAGAAAATGAAGAATCCTTCAATTGCTTCAAGAGTGGGATAAAGGTATTAAATATCAAAATAAGAAGGGATACATTCTCTCCACAACACAATTACACCTTGACTTAGCAGCACAAAAATCTTCCTCCCTCTAAATGGAAAGAAGGCCATCCATGGGTTTGGATTTGGGATGGTTAGTCCCATGTTCTAAGTCGCCTGATTGGTGAGTCCAGTTTTGGAAATGTCCAGTTTAAACCCTTTATTAAACCCAACCTTAATAGACGAGGGGGGGGGAGAGGCAGCTCACGGGACATTCACTTTATCCTTCCTTTAAAAGAAAATTTAAAAAAATAAAAGAGGCAAAGCAAAGAAACGAGGATGCTCATGGTCACGTCAACTACAAGTTCTACACGTCAATGTTTATCTCTTTTAAAAGCAGAAAACAGGGGGTGGGAGAGGAGAGGTGTCCGTTTCCAAGGAAAGGAGGAAAGGAGAAGTGAGTAGGTTTTGTGAAGAGACGGGGTGGGAAATGGTTAACAATAAAAGGAAAAGGGGGAGGGAGAGATTATGGCCTCATCCACTGCTCATCCGCAGTAACCATCACAGGCTCTAAAAGAATTTTTTAAAAAGGTCTTTTCAAGTGTCCCCACCCTCTCCCACCATCTGCTAGGTGGACTTTTTCTCCTCCGGGGTGTCATTTTTAACCCAAGCTGGTGATGTTGGCGCGGCCACCAGGGGGCGCAACTATGCGCTGTGTAGTACGCCGTGGGATATTATCGTCGATCTGTGCACCTACGAGTTGGAAAGAGGGAGGGAGGGAGAGAAGCAGAGTGAAAAACTGAAGATGTACACATATCTAAAGTGAGCAATTCAACGGTGATTTCAAACTAAGTCTAAAGCGTTGACTTGGCTGACTGCAATCTGGTGAATTCGACTGATCAATACGGTCATTTCATCTCGACTTGCTCGGTACTCCAGCAGTCCCTAACTTTTCTGGTTCCATGGACTGGCAGCCTTGGTGGTGGAGAGGGAGGGTATGGTTTCAGCCATGCAACCTAATCCCGTACATGCGCAAATGAAGCTTTGCACGCTCAACTGCCATTCACACAGCCCAATTCTGAATGGGCCACGGACCAGTAACAGTCCATGGACCAGGGTTGTGGACCCCTACTGCACTGGATGGGTGAAATGGGAAGATCCCTTATGAAGACTGGCTTGATCTGCATGGCTTGGGCCAGGGGAATCCTAACTCAGTGATGGCGAACCTATGGCATGCGTGCCAGAGGCGGCACTTAGAGCCCTCTCTGTGGGCACACTTGCCGCCGCCGCCAGCTTGCGCAGGTCCATTAGGCCACCGCTGGCACTCGGAGCGGCAACCCCACCCAGCACAAAGGAGGTGAAGTAGCTGGCTAGCAAGCTCAAGTAAAGCACGCCCCCATGCACTTGCTGGCCTGTGTGCGGGGGCTGATGGTGTCAGGCAGCAGCTGCCCCTGCCTCGCCTTGCCCCAAGCAATGGCAACCCCCGCCCTACCACCTGCCTCATCCCGCAGGACAAGCCTCCTGCCCACCACTCCACCCACCAGAGACCCCTTGGATCTCCCCCAATCCTGCCCAGCCCCCACAGGCACCCCCCCAAGCAACATCAAGGTGGCCACGCCCACTCAGTCTGCCGTGACCACCGCAGCCATGCCCACCCAGTGGGCCACGCCTCCCCCCATCCCCATCCGATGCAGCCCTGGCACTTTGCGATAAATAAGTGGGTTTTGGATTGCAGTTTGGGCACTCGGTCTCTAAAAGGTTCGCCATCACTGTCCTAATTGATTTCTTCTTATCTTGCACTTTTTAAAAGCAGATCTGAAAATAACACACGCCCCAATTAATAGTTTAAGTTTTCAAGGCATTTAGACTGATTTCTACGATCATAGACAAGCGTGAGGTCATCTCCTTAAAAGTCTTCCAAGATTATTCGACTGGCAATAGAATCTGTACTGCGATGGCTGCTCAGTTTGTTAATTTTGTTTTTTATGGTGGCACCATCACCTCCACCTCCTCTTCCTCTGTGAACTAAACCACACACGTAGTCCTTGACTTGCAACCACTCAGTGACCATCCGGAAAAGGTGATTGTTGCAGCATCCTCACGGTCTCTTGATCAAAATTTAGAGCTTGGCAACTGGCTCGTATTTATGACGGTTGCAGTGCGCCGTGGTCATGTGATCCCCTTTTTGCTACTTCTGATAAGCAGAGTCAATAGGGAAACCAACTTCACTTAACAACTATTTTATACACTTAACTGCAGTGATTAACTTGACAACTGTGGCAAGAAAGACCGTAAAATGGGGCCAAACTCGCTTGCTTTAGCAATGGAAAATCTGTGCACAATTGTAAGCCATTGTAAGTCAAGGATGACCTGCATAGCCTAATGTCGTTGCATTATTCTGAACTAGGATCTTTTCAGTCAGTAATTCCGGAAACTGCAGTTTGCAGATGCTGAGGTTATCTCACTGAGATCTCCATTCCAGCAACCCAAAACATGTCCCAGGGGATGATAACCCAGCTATGTTTAGCTGTACTTGTCTGTATTTTCCTCCTACAACACTGAACCAGAACTAGTAAGCAGAACCTTCTAAGCTAGCAAGCAGAAATCTCTTACAACCTCTCCCCCATCTCCTTCCTTCCCAGAATGCTAGTCAAATAAAGCAAACATTCCATGACAATAGTTTAGCCTCATGAAAGCATGTACCCGACAAGCTAAATCCAGACTGGTGCAAATTCCTCACAGGTGGGGCCTGCTGTTTCGCTGGGGACGTCTTGGCGGAGGAAGCTGGTGTGACCGTTTTTGGCGTCACCGATACTTCACAAACAGGGCCGTCGTACAAACCGCGTGGGACACCCCTCAATTCAGCCAGCTTGGGGAAAAGTGATGTCAAGGCAGAAAGGAAGAAAAGAAAGAAAAGAATGAGAAAATGCCTGGCAATATAGGGATAAATAATCCAGTTTGTTTTTGTTTGGCTCCTATACATATTCCTATCTTCTCAGTTCAAGTCCACAGGTCTTAAAACTCAGCCAGCCTGCAGATTGGAAGTTGGAGATCAATCCAAACTCATAATTCTTCTCTATATTTTCATACATTTGCAACCCCCTGATCAAAAGTATCTGGAAGTTTCTAACAAAGCAATCTGCTAATCTTCCAGATGTGCCCAACTGCTAGATTCTCCTTTTAACAGACCCATTTTATATTTACTTTATAATTGGCAAGACCACACACCACAAAGGTGGTGATGATTCAACCTACTTACTCTGCTTCTGGCTTTGATACGTTTGTAAACAAAGTCAGGGTAAGGTTTCCTAGGAATGTATCGGCCAGACCCCTCAGTTGCGTGGAGGTTACCATCCTCCAGTACAATTTTTCCTTGGCTGATGACCACTAAAGGAGACCCACGACACTCCATGCCTTCAAAGATGTTGTACTCCACATTCTGGAAGACAAAAAAAGAAGGCAGGTCCACAGTTGATGAGTAATCCATCCTTGAAATGTCATCTCTGGAACTGCATGAACACTGTTAGATTTGTGTTGCCCTTGGTGCTGTCTGAGCTTGATGGTTTTCTTGCAGACTTTTCATGACTCAACTAGGTAACATCATCAGCATTGACGATATTACCTAGTTTGGTCATGAAACACATTGCACGTGCTCCCCAGACATCAAGGCAGATGTTCCATAGGGCAGGAAGAAGACCGCCATTCCCAGATCCTGCAAGATGGTCCCACTACAGCCACAGGACAAGGCTACCAGAACTTATCAGAAGCGAAGAAACAGAACTCCAATGAGATACAAGTAGTCCTTGGCTTACAACCATTCATATAGTAATCATGTGAACTTACCACAGTACTGAAAACAATGACTTGTGCTTACAGCTGTTGAAGGATCCTCATGATCCTGTGGACTAAGGCACTTGGCAACTGGCATATATTTATTTACGATGGTTAGTCTCCCAAGGTCATGTGATCACCATTTGTGATCATTTAGGAGCCATAGTGGCGCAGTGGTTAGAATGCAGTATTGCAGGCTAACTCTGCCCACAGCCAGGCGTTCGATCCTGACTGGCTCAAGGTTGACTCAGCCTTCCATCCTTCCGAGGTCGGTAAGATGAGGACCCAGATTAATGGGGACAATATGCTGACACTGTAAACCGCTCAGAGAGTACTGTAAAGGTCACATTTTCCAAGCTGGCTTCCAACCAACCATGTCAATGCAGAAAGCCGGATTTGCTTAACAATTATCTGATTCACCTAATAATTGCAGTGAGTTTCTTAAAACTGCCTTGTTTAGCAACAGAAATTCAGGTCCCAACTGTGGTGGCAAATTGAAGACTACTTGTAATGTTTTTATTAGACCAAGATGCCAGTTTTCAGGGCTTAAGTTTCTCAATATTCTCTGGGCTTTCTGCCAATAGCTAGAGGAGATGTAAATAAGACAACAAAGCACTTGTTGTCTCTTTTTTTTTTTTTCTCAAGGCCAAAGAAGCAGAAAGTGCTCCTATTAAATTGTCTAAAAGGTCAATTACAACATTACTTTTTGGACCGTGTTGCTGCTTCTATTGCAGATGTTCAGAGAATGCTCTGCTCCACTTCTACCGGGGCTGAAATATACAGTGGAATCACTAAACCAAATCTCAAAAATTATTTTCAATTTGATTAGTATTCTGCTAAATCGATAAAAACAATGTATTTATTAAAAACAAATGCATAAATCTAAAAGGGAGTATATGTAAATGCAAATATATTGATACATTTCTAAGCCTATTGAATTTCACTAGTCAATTCTTGCAGATATTCAGGAAGAGTTCTTTCTGCGTCACATACTAGGGATTGCCAAATGTAAGGAGAAAAAGCACCCCATTTTCAATCTTCCATAAATTGATGAGTTCTTTTCTTCTTTTTAATGCCCCCAAATAACTTAAAACCTAATCTGTCAATGTTTTTTTTTAATTTAGCCTTTTCCCCACTAGTTAACAGATATTACAAAACATGTTTGCCAAGCTTTGGCTGGCAAGGTTTTCATTATTTGTCAAGAGAAGGCAAAATTTGGGTTGTGATCTTGATTGGACCAGCAGCATAGGAAGAAGTAGTATGTATTTCAAAGCACTTTCCCCACAACCATCATCAAGGTAAGTTGGGCTAGTAGAAGGAAAGCATGATTTAGGCTTTTCTGAAATAGGGCATAGGCGTAGACGCACACCTCTGCTGCAAAGAGGTTGATGGGTAAACATAGGTTGCAAATGGTTACAGGCAAGCCGAAGCACACAACTCCCAAATCTCAACTATATGTTATGCTGAGATATGCATCCTGCACACTGATTGGTTGTTCTGACTTCCTGTTGGTGCTTTGTTGTTTGAGCGCCTCTACCCAGAATGTTAACATTGGCAGAACTATAAATGCAACAATTATGCAACCATCTCCAGGCGACAGACGCCTATGTTCCATGACACGCAGTGTTGCAGAAGTCTACTCCAGGCTTAACTTCCATGCCCTATGGCATCAAGGCTGTTCTGGGATGAATAGTATGCCAGCCCTTAGGTTTTCCCACTGCAGTCCGGCATTTTCACCCGTATACTGGCCTAGTTTTTAATCTGCAAACTTACTATGTTATGCGTCTTGGCTGAGAACGTCTTGACACTGTCTGGATCCCAGATCACCAGGTCAGCATCAGATCCCACTGCAATGCGCCCCTTCCGTGGATACAGATTGAAGATCTTGGCTGCTGTGGTGCTAGTGACAGCAACAAACTGGTTCTCGTCCATTTTGCCAGTAACCTAAATCAAAGAAGGGTCACACTGGGAAAACCAATCCAGCAGTGGGGGGGGGGAGAACTAATGGGGTCATCAAAGAAACAGCTTGTGCTCATCCATGCCCATCCTGGAAGAGGAATTTCAAGCTGCCTGCAAAAGGAATTATTTTGTTGGGCTACGCCTGATTCTTTGGCTTTATTTGCTTTTGAACTCTATTGCCCAGGTACAAATTTATTCTAAGCAAACAAAGTCTACCAAGCTGCAAAAGACTGGACTTAATTCTGCTTTCCAGAAAACTAGGATGAGTCCTTTATGAAACGCTTCTCCTGCCCCTTTTCTTTCCATGGGCTGAGATCCCTTTTGCATAATGATTGTTTAGGCTACAGTTCTTCCTCCTGTCTGCCACTCCCACATATCATTACAGTTACACAACTAAATAAATGCTAATCACAATGTGATCTCAAATGATACTGTCCTATCAAAGCAAGGGAGAATCTCTAAATGTTTTAATACCGATGTCCAAATTTATTCCCTAGATGCCAATGGATTCACGTCATCTCTATCAATGTTCATCAACTAAGTTGGAAAGCCTCTGCCAAGCCATGGCTGCAGGGAACTTGGTTACAGATGGTTGACATGTTTGGCACTGGTAGACTTAATCCCAACCCAAACAAGAGCAACCTACCACGGCTTTATCCCAGATGATGGACATCCGTTCCTCAGTTCCATTGGTTCCTTGTGGGATCAAAGTGAAATTGTCCTTCCCAACAGCTTTCTGGGCAGTGTTGAAAGTACAGTGGCCACTGCCAGTAACCTGGAGATCTCCACTGGAAGCAGAAAACAAGAGTCGCTCTATTCATCAATGTCAAAATGACAGCAAAAGCAAAAAAAGAAAATCTGCACTTAAATCAATGCTCACTGCATGAAACGAACGTTAGGTAGGACTACAAATTATTCATCTTTATAAATCACCTCTTTATTACCAGCTGTGGTCTTAAATCTGAGCTTGGGAGGAAGGGCTGGAATTCTAAGCCACACATTTTGAAAAGTTTCCCAGGTTTAATCACAGCGGTGCCAAGAGGATATAGCTGCATCGTAAAACTCTCCTTGATAGAACCTGGGGCCGCATTCTCAGGCTGGGTCCCAAATATCCCAAAGTAATGCAGAGGAGGTGAATAAATCAAAGAGGAAGAGAAGGCGTGAAGACAGTCTTTTAATACAACAGCCACCGTCAACTCGGTGCAAATCCAAGCCATCTGCATGGAACACAGATTTTTTTCTCTTCCTACTTTGGCACACATTTCCCGTGTTTTGAGATCAGAATCAACTCATATAAGGATCGCCACTACCTCCAACTCACCAGGACAGCAGAGAATTGAGGAAGTCCGGAGTGGTTGGGTCAGGACTCAGTGGTGGAGAAGTGACAAAAGCAGCTGCTTTGGCCCAGTTTTTACTCCAGTAATGAGATCCGTCGGTACCCAAGCTTGCTGCAATGGGTTCACCGTACACCACAGTGCCTGTTGATCAAGATCGCATGAACAGGAGAATTACTGCGAGGTTCTCGCCTTCTTTCTTGGCTTACTATGAAAGGAGAACTGGAGAGTAGAGCAAAGTCAGGTTATAGGATGGGGCCATCATTTAAATCAGGGGTCCCCAACCCCCGGGACCGCAGCATGCCAGCAACTGGTCCACACAAACAAGCAAAGCCCCATCCATGGGATGCAGGCAGCACACAGAACCATGCACTCTCCGGTCCACAGAAAAACCTTTCTCCATGGAACCAGTCCCTGGTGTCCAATAGATGGAGGACCTCTGATTTAAATGGATGTGAGATTTGCTATCCACCAAGGCTCAACATGAAGGCAATGCTGCATAAACACTTGGTTAATCAATATGCAGGCAAACAAATAAGTGTTGGAAGGTGCCTTATTCAACGCAGATACAGATTCAAAAAGGTACTGTTTAATGTAGCCCTTGGTGGGACACTGGCCAAGGTATTTTCCCAGCACTGCTAATTAAGAACACTGAAATAAGGGAAAAAATGAGAGCTTTTGGCATTGTTCTAGTGTCAGTGAAGAAATGAACAAAAGATTCGTGGGAAAATGCATAGTTCATTCTCAGTAGGAAGGCTGCTGGTCTCCTATTGAAAAAAGAGGCAGTGAACCTGTTTTCATATTGCAAAACTCAGTGAAAATAAATGTCAGATGTTTTTGAGGACAAGATTCATTGAAGGCTAGTTTTCCCAAAGCTCATATTATGATGGTTGGTTGCAAAGTCAGCCAGATGTTTAGATTGGGATTTGGAATTTGTATCTGCCTAGTGAGTGCTTCTCAAGGAGCTGGGATAGGCAGATGTTGCTTGATGATGTTAAAGGTATCGTTACAGGATTTGTTATGGTTTGTCGCAGTCAGTCAGATGTTCAGCATGGATTTGGCATTTTTATTCACCTACCGAGTCGACCCCAAAGACCTGGGATAGGCAGATGTGAATGTTTGAAGGTGTTAAGAGGCATTGTCGATTCTGAGTAAAGCTGCCTTTTGCAACTGACCGATGGTAAAGTTGTCAATTCCGATGCTGTTCAAGTGGCCAAGGCACCTATTACTACTACTCCTATTATTGTTATTGTTTAAACTTGTATGCCACCCAACTCCCATTCCAGGCAGGTATTCCCAACACAGTCCAAGTGGCCTAGTTTGGATGCAATGGGAAACCTTTTTTTTTGCAAGGCATCACATTTAACCCTATTGTTATTGTTTGATTCTCAACCCTCTCTTGCCAGCCATTTAACTTCACCCCCTTGCAGTTTCTTTTTTAATCCATGCAACAGAGTAACTGATGATAAATAAAAGATAGTAAAGCTTCAGCGTGCCATAATTCAGTGACTACACTCTGCAGAAACACACATTATGCTGAGGAGCACAGATAAAAGTGTTTATTAAGCGCTATAAAACCTCCAGAAAAATGCTTATCTGATTAATCTGGGTTTATTTAGACTGCAGCATGTCCTGTTCAAATACTTTCCTGCATAAAGGCAAGGAAGGAAGGGGGAGAAGAAAAAAAAATCCTTCATCTTATGACAAGCCCATCTAACGAAGCTTTATTATAAAAAAATGAATAAAGCTTAAACAATGCAAGACAACGAAGAGCACAGGTGTTCTCAATGCTATTTAACTGGAAATTCTAATAAGGCTGGAATTATGGGATAATATTTTTGCCTGGGACTAATAAAAGAACCTGGTGATGAGCAGCAGAAATAAATATAGGTTCTGAGACTGTTTCACACCTTTGTCTTATTTTTAAGCACTTGTTTTCAAAGCGTAAAGCATGAACATGACAAAGGCTGCATTACCAATGGGTTTGCAGGGATGAGGCTGTTCAGAAAAACCAGCTCCTAGTCCACCATAAATTGGGGACCATATCAAGCCACAATTTTCATACTGTAACCCTGTGAAATGCTGCTATATTCTTTTGGGAAGGGGGTGCAGGGAGGTTAAGGAGAGTAATGGGGCCCATCCCAGGGCATTCCTGCTCTGGTTCACGTCTGTATTGGGAGCAACAAACAGGCAACCATCAAAACTGCAGTACTAAAAGTGGGTACTTGATTGTCCTATTTCAGAAGCTTCATCTCAAAGTGCTGAAGACCATCTTCAGAAGGAAAATGGGGCTGCCTGTTATCAGAATGAGGAATGCTGCAGGAGTTATGACACCCACAAAGGATATACTCCCAAATACCAGGGATACAGGTCATTTTTTTCAGCACTCCAAACGCAGATCAGAGAAGAGCAAAGAGCAACCACCAGACCTTAATCTAACGCAGGGCTTGCCAAAGCTGGAAACCTTAAGACTTGTGAACTTCAACTCCAAGAATTCCCCAGCCAGAATTCTGGGGGCTGAAGGTCACAAATCTTAAACCCAAACATGCTTTTTCACGAGGCAACAAGACTTTCTTGTTTTTCTTTGAAGACGTCTTGTTTCTCATCCAAGAAGCTTCTTCAGCTCTGACTGGATGGTGGGGAATGGAAGTATTTGTACTCTTGCAGACGGCTGGTCGTTTGCATTCTTTTAGAGAGTCGTTGAGGCCACCTGGAGATTTGCCTGTGTTGTCAGGGTCACCTGAGTAGTGCAAATGGGTGTGGAACCTTCTTGGAACTGCTGAAAGGATTGTGTTGTAGACTGGAGATAGAGGATGGTGTATCCCCTGTTGAGAGAGGGCTGTTCAATTTTGAAATGTAGATGGCCTCTTTGACTTCTTTCATAGTGGACTCCTCATCCACTATGACCTGAATGACTCAGAATCTCCAAAGACACAAGTCTTAAAAGTTGTCAAAATTGGAAAGCCCTTTGCTCAGATGAAGGAACTCTGTCCAGTTCAGTTGTCAGCTGAATATATAAACAGAGCATCCCCACTTCATATTTGGGACTCCCCAATAGCCTACCAATCTTGTAGCATTCTCTTTAATCCAGTTCTGGATTTGCAGGGAACAGTCAGGGCAGGGAAATCCAAATCCTGTTTGTCTGGCTTGCTGCACTGACAGATGGAAAAGCAGGTTTATGTTTTGTGTAAATAAAAGACGGAAGAAGCTGTTGGAGGCAATCCTGCTTAGCAGGGCAGGGTGGAGACCAAGAAGGGAATATCAAAGAACGGCAATGTTAGCCAAAGGGGGGGGGGGGGGACGACTAAAAAGATGAGCTCACTTTCCCATTTGCAAACTAGCACTAGCAAAGCTACTGAGCCAGCTGGTGGGCTTACAGAAAGGACATGGATTTCAATAGCCAACAGCCTAACAAGCTACTTGGAATGTGCAACCAGCTCCCTGCAAACATTCACCCGGTCTGGAAGTTTAGAAGTCCAGACATCCCACCATTTGGGAGATTTATGACAGTTGCTATGAAACAAGAATGGAAAAATTAGTCATGTTTTTCCTCATCAGGCTTAACAGAATAACAGAACAAAATAACAAGAGTTGGAAGGGACCCTGCATCATTCCAGACAAGTGGCTGTCCAGTCTCTTCTTCTAGTGAGAAGAAGCACCCACGACTTCCACTGTTGGAGCACACACAATTTCTGAAGGCAAGTTGTTCCATTGGTTTATTGTTTTCGCTGTCAGATTTCTCCGTAGTTCTAGGTTGGTTTTCTTCTTGATAACTTTCCATTGATTACTTCTTGTCCTCTGAAGAATAGTGTGACTCCCTCTTCTTTGTGGCAACCCCTTAGATATTGAAACACTGCTATCATGTCATCCCTAGTCCTTCTCTTCATTAAACTAGACATACCCAATTCCAGCAACCGTTCCTCATATGTTTTAGCCTCCAGTCCCCTGATCATCGTTGTTGCTCTTCTCTGCACTCTTTCTACAGTCTCAACATCTTTTTTTACATCGTGGTGACCAAAACTGGATGCAGTATTCCAAGTGTGGCCTTACCACGGCATTGTAAAGTGGTATTAACACTTCACATGATCTTGATTCTATTCTATTAATAGAGCTCACCCTTCTTTCTGGCCAAGGCAATCACTTCTGCGGCACTTTTGCTCATCACTTTGGTGATGTATAAGGGGCAGTTGGTTTGGTTGGCAATGGTTATGGCCCGGTTCACAGCTTCGGCCTCCACCTATTAGGCAGGCAGAGAGAGAAGGACAAAGAAGCAGAGATCAATCAATCATCAATCAATCAATCAATCTTTATTAGATTGTGCAAAGAACCCAAGTCCCACAGGTAAAAGCCACATTAAATGCTGCCGCAATCTTGGGAATGGAAAAACACGGCTATAAAATGTCGCCTTTCAGGTTTTTGTGACAGTCCCAGCCCTGGTGAGCTTAGTCACAATTCTAGCATAGGAGGAGGAGGAGGAGGAGGAGGAGGAGGAGGAGGAGGAGGAGGAGGAGGAGGAGGAGGAGGAGGAGGAGGAGGAGGAGGAGAAGAAGTAGTAGTAGTAGTAGTAGTAGTAGTAGTAGTAGTAGTAGTAGTAGTAGTAGTAGTTAACCCCCTAGTGCCAAGACATTTGTTCTCCCATATAATAATTTCTTGGAATTTAAAGGGGCTGCTGCAGGATTCCCTCTTCCAATTTTATCCTCCCAAACAACTCAGTGATATTGCTTTGAATGAAGAGATGTGATGGGCCGAAAGTCATCTAGTGGGTCCTAGCCCACTGATTTAATTGTTGTCTCTGTTAGGAAGTTTTTACTTACTTCCAGAAGCAGCAATTTGGACTACAGCAGGGGTCCCCAACCCCCGGTCCATAGACCAGTACAGGGCTGCAGCATGCCAGCAACTGGTCCGCACAAACAAGGAAAGCCCCATCCGCGGGATGCAGGCAGCACACAAAACCACGCCCCCCTCCGGTCCATGGAAAAACCTCTCTCCACGGAACCGGTCCCTGGTATCCAAAAGGTTGGGGACCTCTGGACTAGAAGACCTCCAGGGTCCCTTCCAGCTCTATTCTGAACTGAATTAAGCTGAGAACCTGTTCACCACAGCCTTAATTTCAGTGATGAATAGCTAAGGGTGTCGATTAGCGTACGAACTCTGCAACAATTTACTGGGGAAATAAGAGAGATGAGAAGTCCTGTTTTCTTCCATCTCGGCAGGACTATCTGCTTTCCATCTCCTTCCACTCCCCTGGCCTCCAAGTCAAAATTTTCACTTTTTTTTTTTTCCAGTGTAGGTAGTCCTCAACTTAGGAGCACGACTGACCCCCTAGATTTCCGTTGCTAAGCAGTTCAGAGAGTTTTGCCCCATTTTATGACATTTCTTGCCCTAGTTGTTAGGTGAATTGCTGCAGCTGTTTAAGTCAGTAACCCAATTGCTAAGTAAAACTGGCTTCCCCATTGTCAGAAGGTCGCAAAAGATGATGACATGATCCTGGGATGCTGCAACCGTCATAAATACGAGTCAGTTGCAAATGTTGATCACATAACCGTGAAGATGCTGCAAGAGTCGTTCCTCTGAAAAACGATCCCAAAACGATCCAGTGCCTTTCTAACTTTGAATGGTTCACCAAACAAACTGTTGTTAAGTTGAAGACGACCTGGATTGCTTTTCTCCCACTCAAACTCAAACCTTCTGGGATGCTTCCTCCACCTCCTGGCAGAAGAATCTGGCTCACTTGTCACTTTCCACCACCGCTGGTGCTCCATCCTTTAGAAGCTCTTTCAAAACCAACACCCACGTGGAGCTTACCAGGTCAACGGCTTCTTAACCAATCTAGGTCAGTGCTAAATAGGAACAAGACTTTCTGTTCCAGATATGGAACGTACTGGAGTTGACCGTATACAACCCATACAGAGCACTCTCTGTTTCAGGGGAATGACTTCCAGTAAACTGCCGGGTTCATTGCCTAAACAGCTGGCTCAGTGACGAGGAAGAAGAACAGAGTTCCTTAGAATGCTCTTCCTCTGGGACATAATGGTTTACATGTTTTTAGTTGTTTACAAGGCCTAGCAACTTTTCCAGATTTCACATTAAATTCTTTTCAAAAAAATGTTTTGGGAGATACTGACAATCAAAAGTAGGAACATCTACATTCAAAGGAGGTATTCAACCATCTTTCACAGCTTTGTTCTCCTCCTTCTTGAACATAAAACAACCTTCTGAAATTTTCCACCTGTCACCAAAGAAATTGGGTGGTTTCCTTTTCTGTATTTTTCCAAGAGAAGGGAATTCATCCAAGGACTTTTTAAGGGCCAAGGGACCAGGTTTCCATGGGGTTTAATGAGAAAATATGGAAGGCAGAGTGGCTGGAGGAAGGATTGTACAGTGAAAAAATGCACCTACCACTAAATAAGTAAAAAAAAAAATACTTTACTCATTTACTTTTGAACGTGTTCTATTGTGAAAGGATTTCTAAAGGCATTTTTCTTTTAACACATTCAGTAGAAAAAAAAAATATTTGCTCAACACTATTTAAAAACCTTAAAAGATGCAAAAGCTTTACCCACAAACCTTGTGCATATAAAATGCAAGTGACTTTTCTATTTAGAGACCCACTAAATACAGAATACAAATAGTTGAATTTAAGATGCACTGCTCCACCAATGTTGCGGGCCTCTGAAATGTAGCCAAAACCAAGGAACATGCTAAACATTTTAATGCACTCACTTCTTCAGGCCTGCTCAGAACATGCCCTTCAGGACCAGTGATCCCCAGTTCTAAGATCCTTTGCTGCTCCTAAGGAATAGGAAAAAAGGCAGAGATCAAACTTATTTGACTAGCCAATTTCAGATCTAAGAATTCTGAACTAGGTCCTCTAGCTCCACTCTAGTAGAAGGTCTTCTATCAACGTGGCCAATTTCTAGGTGGGATTCATATAACATGCTAAAACTTAAACCCCTTGCGAGATCAGAAGTCTCCGATCTTGGCAACTTTAAGACTTGCGGACTTCAACTCCCAGAATTCTCCATTCAACATGAGGCATTTTGAGTTCTGGGAGTTGAAGTCCACAAATGTTCAAGTTGCCAAGGTTGGAGACTCTGCCCAAGATGACAGAAGACAACTGCCGTATTAACAAACATTCCACCCAAATAAGGAAACTGTACCATGGCTTAATGTGATGGTCTGGTCTACACAACCTACTGAGATGATGCTGGCTCTTACAATATACTCAATCACAATCTTGTTTTAGCCTATACCAGATGTTCTCCAGCTCTCTATCTCAGGACCACCTTACAGGGACTAAAGACTGCAAGCTTCAAATATTTGTATTCTTACATTAGCCCTGTGGGATCTTTCAGGTTTGGTATCATTTGTTTCTCATTAGTCTAACTGTATTCTCCACCATTTTTCACCGAGTTTACAATTTATTGTAATGTTAATTTAAAGTCAGTTTACTTTTAGTTGCACATGAGACAACCCACAGGGTCACTGTCTCAGAGATATTTCCTTAATGACCACAGGCAGGCAAAAAAAAAGTAATAGGAAAGGAGTGCCTTCTGGCTTCATGCAGGTTCCCCCACTGATTTTCCTTATGGGAAGCTGGCAAGGAGCTCCGGAAATGGCAATCACGTGACTACAGCTGACCACAGCAACGTGGAAGTGTGGCAGCGCTGAAACAGCCCTAGCTTTGTCAAATTTCAATCGCACGTGAATCAGAGATCCTGGATTTCAGAAGCATTTTGTAAGTGAGCTCATTTCTGGCACATTAATCCAAAAAATGTTGCCTTGCAATGCACTGTTTCGCCCATTTGATGGTTACAAACAATCAAACAGGCACGAGAGTATTAATAGCATATACACTTCTCCTACTGTGTGGATCTTTTGATGTAATTTTCACATCGTATCCATTTGGCAAGCATGTTTCTCTGATGAAATACATTCTGGGCTATTTTCTCACTCTAATACATCATTTTTTTAACATCCTTTGCAAACTGTACAGCCAAATTCTGAATCCCATGTGTAATCAGCCCATTTGGAAACGCTACTAACAGCCCTGCAAATAGGAGTTACCTCTGCAATGATGTCACCATTCTCAGCGTGGACCTGAGCTATTGCACCAATGTCACGGATTACGCTCAGGACCTCATAAATCTGTTGAAAAAAAGAAAAAAAACATGCATTTTCCTGAGCTACTTCCCAATCCATTCCATGTTACTTTAAGAACTCAGATTCCTACTCTCAAACTTCAAAGTCTTTTAAAGGTCATTGACCTCAGTTTTATGTTTATTTGGACAATGTCCAGGGATTTTCAGACTTAGGGCAAAATTTCCTTATGACTAAAACAAATGAGATGCTGTCTAACTCTAGTTATTTTTCCCCCACTGCTATCAGCCACAAAATGCTACTTAAATTTGTTGTTGTCTGTATAAATCACTTTCCCGTGATTTACATTTGGGCAATCTTCCTCAACACCAACATCAAAGACTCTATAACTGGATCTTTGCAAACCCATTCAACCATCTATCTCAGGGGTCTTCAAACTTGGCCCTTTTATGACTTGTGGACTTCAACTCCCAGAATTCCTCAGCCAGCATGCACAAGTCATAAAAGGGCCAAGTTTGAAGACCCCTGATCTATCTTATCCTGGCCAAATGAGTTTTGAGCAATATCCAAACTCTAAAAAGGCAGGGCCCCGTATGGATATTTTCAATTATACCACCGTTCTTCCACAGCCTGGCAAGATATTATTCCACTTTAAAATATTGCTAGATAAAAATGTAGTAGGTTACCCTGGAAAGAAAAGGCTCTCCCAAGGTTGGACATTATGTACCAAAGGCAAGGGAGGATTTGAAACTATAGTCCTGATACAATCAGCTCTGCAGTAAAGGCTCTAGGCTAACAGCTAATTAAATTAAAAGCATAAGTCAACCTTGCTAAAATGGCTCAAAGGTCATCTTGTTTCGTACACATGCCTACAAGCAAAGGAATCTGGAAAATTCTGGTTAATGATGAGTCAAACATTTAATACATAAGCGATGTTATTCTCCTGCTGCTCTTTAGCAGTTCAAGTCCATTTGCCTGGAAATTTAGATCCACTCAAACACCACGCCTACAATTCCAATACAACTGGGGAAAATATACTTCCATCCGTTATTGAAAGAGGCTGGGTTGGGAAGGCTGATCTAGAACAAAAGAGTGGTCAAGTGAACTGAGAAAGTATTTAGGTTGTTCATTTGTTTATTTATTATTAAATTTCCACCTAATTCCAAATGAGTCTAGGAGGAGAGGAAGAGACAGAGAAAAAAAGAAATTGAAGTTGTCTTCATAAGGAGAGAAACAGAAAAAAGAAAAGAAAGAAATGTGGTGGTTTTTGAACATTAATGGAGAAATCACTTTCCAGAACCTTGTTCAAATGTGTTTGCATGCATTAAATTCTGATTGATAGGAACAAGGACAGCTGTATTTTGTTTTCCTTGCCAGGAGTTCAACTTATTATCCAAATGACAATAATGGAAAAAAAGAAAAGGAATGTGCTTGGGAAAGTTTTTTTTTAAAAAAAAATGCTCCAGCAACTAGCCATTGTACTTGCTACTCAAGAAGCATTTGCTTCCAACCCAGCTGCCAAATTCCTTGACACAAGTTTCTTCAGGAAGCAGCCAATCCATTTTGTCTACTTCTTAATTTGGAAGGATATTCCTGTTCATCCAGCTCTCACAGAGCCACTTATACTGTGGAATGCAACCAGGACCAGCCTAGGATTAAGGTAGAAGTGCAATGTTCAGAACCTGCTCAGCAGTCTTACCTGGGAATCTGTTAGCTGAAAATGGTCCTTGAAAGCCATATACACCAAGAAGGAATTGACTCCTGTTAGAAAGAGAGACTGAAAGTGAATCAGCAGTCACTCATCAGCAAGTTTTTATAAATTCCACCCTGTAATGGTTTGCTGCAAATAGCACTTAGAGTTGTATTCCACTTCACAGTGCTTTACAGCCCTCTCTAAGCGGTTTACAGAGTCAACATATTGCCCTCAACAATCTGGGTCCTCATTTTACCAACCTCAGAAGGACGGAACGCTCAACCAACTTTGAGCGGGTCAGAATTGAACTATTGACAGTGAGCAGTGAGTTAACCTGCAGTACTGCATTCTAACCACTATGCCATCACAGCTCAGTGCAGCATTAATTATTATTGTTAACTCTAAGCTTGGTATAATTTCACATATTGCTTTATTTTGTAGGCTTTCACAGCTGGCATCAGAGAGGCAGTGATGGGTTTTTGGGTTGAACAGCTGTGGTCTGGTTTTCTTTTGTTCTGACATTTCACCAGCAGCTGTGGTTGGCATCTTCAGAGGCAAAGCAAGCCACTTTGTGATGTGCCTCTCAATAATACAGCCTCTCAGCCTATGAGCTGCCAAGAGCTACAACCACAAAGCAAAACTGGCCTCTGAAAATGCCCGTCACAGCTGCTGGCTAAATGTTGGAACAAAAGAAAACTAGATCACGGCCATTCAGTCCAAAAGTTCCTCACTACTTTATAATGTCTCCAGGTTGATTCATCCCAGTTTGAGCAAGGGGAAATTCTCCCCACCAAGAGAAATTTTTGGACAACAACTAGAACCCAGGTCACTTGGCACTAACCTAGAATAGGACTCTCACGTAGGTACTCAAAATTTGTCAGGACTTACCGTGATCCTTAACCAAGGCTTCCATCTCTTCCTGAACCCCTTTGTGCCACTCGGTGATGTCCATATGCAAAGAGTAATCACAGCAGGTCTTGCTGTCTGCCCATTCTCGCCACTGATCAAATGCCGAAATCAAACTGGTGCCGGGCTCAGGAACCACATGATCAACTGAAGAAAGAAAAGTGACAAATGTCCAATGGTTAACACACTTTCAAGGTTTAAAATGACGGGATTCCAAATGAAGAAGAGGAGTAGGGCAGAACTTCTAACCCTGCTGCCAGATGCCCTGGGAAAACCTCTAAAAATTCTGTAACCAACAGGCAAATAGGTATTATGGCTCAAGGATTCTGGGAACTGAAGTTGGAACACATTTGGAGGACAGGGCACCAGACTGCCAACAAAGAAGCCAACATCTTCCTTCATGCACAGGTAGTCTTTAGGTTATGAATATTTTCTACAGCGACCGTCCAAAGTTACAATGGCACTGAACAAGTGGTACTTATGACGCCCCGCCCCCCCTTAGTTTTGACTCTTGTAGCATCCCTGCAACCTGATTGTGATTTTCTATATTCTCTGCTGGTTTCCCAAAAACACAAAGTCAATGGGGAAGCAGGCAGGAAGCCAAACATCACAGTCACTTGAGGTCCTCATTTAACAACATACAAATCAGTCTTTGTTTAATGATTGCAACCAGGAATGCTGGAATTACTATCACTAAGCAATGTGAAAATTGTCCTACTTACCAAGCCATCAAAAACCAAGATAGTGTAAAATCCAAGTTTTTGTAACATACCACCAATTTTCTCTTTTTTCAAGCTCAACATATGGCTTTTAACTTTTTTTTAAAAAAAGAAGCTATCTTAAATCTTATTAATAATGTTCAAAGTAGATGTCACTTTTAAAAAATCATAAAAATAAACAAAACAACAGAACAAAAGTATTAAAAAGAGCAAGAGACTCTTGAAGAAGAGGATCTTCTCAAATACAATACTGGACTCCTTTAACAAGTCAAGTCTGCAATAAGCCAAGACAAGCATCACATATTAAATCTGATCAATATACTATTTGCAAAACAGGTTCAGGTATCACACAAATCAAACTCCATGAGAAAAGTACACATGAAAGTCTTCTGTGACTTTGACAAGAGTATCAACAATAGCAAACTGGCATATTTAAAATCAGGATTAGGGATGGGAAGTCAATTCAATTCCAAGGATGGACTAATCTATCTACAGTTCTTCAGCTTGAAGGTGAGAAATTCTTCTTCTCTCACCATCCGTGGTGGGAGATGGTCCTTGGAGAAGGGAAGAGATCTCACTAGAGGATTCAAGGATATTTTTTTTTTTACATTATGCAATGCATTATGGAATTTATTTCCAAAATGATTGTGAATGTATCATGTATCATTCATTCCATTAGTCTTCAAACAGACAAGTTCATGGATGATTGGGTGATCCATGGCTAGCTTGATGGCTGTTTACTAATTCTAGAGTCACAAGGAGTTACATTGCATCCTAAAAGTCAACTTCTAGGATGCAGTGATGAAGATGACTATTAACCTGTTGACTATATTTCTGAGTTTTCAGAATGCACTGGAATAGACACTGTATATCAGTCACAGCATCCTGGGTAAGATGGCCTAATGCAGCAGGTTTTTTGTGTATGTGTATACGAATCTGCTGGACTGAATAAACCAATGGGATGGAGCTTCTCCAGTTTTGCTCTAGATCAGGGGTGTCAAACTGATCACGACGAAACCGCACCCACCCCATTGCTGGCAATGGGGAAAAAGCTCCGATACGTTACACGACGTCATGTGACGTCACGAGTTTGACATGTCTGCTCTAGATGGATACAACTAGATGGAATGAACTGTTGTACATTCCTCATAACACCGTGTATACATATCAGTTTCTAACATATTTCTAACATAATCCTCCTATCCTGCCTTCTATGTATCCCAATCTGTTCCCTATTGTTCCCTCAAGACCCAGTGGAGTCTTGCCTATTAGAGGGAAATAATTTGTGGTATTGTGTTGCTAAAGGTCTTGGGTTCAATCTCCAAGTTCTCCAGGTAAAACCGAAGAAAGGGCTCTTTCTGAAAACTGCTTGTCTTGGCAGTTATGTTACTCACAAGAATGTGCTGGTCAGTCAAAATCAGATCTGTCCATTTGTCAACAGTTTCAAATTTATCTGGAAAAAATCCCTTTTCAGCTTTTGGCTCAAATCAAGTGGGGTGTGTCTGTAGGGGTATAGTGTAGTACAGGCAGTCCTCAACTTACGACCACAATTGAGAGCCCAACCTTTCTTGCCACAGTTAAGTGAATTGTTGCGGTTGTTAAGTTAGTAACACAGTGAATCTGGCTTCCCCTGTTGACTCTGCTTGTCAGAAGGTCACAAAGGGGGGTCACATGACCTTCGGACACTGCAAGCATCATAAATGTAAACCAACTGCCAAGTGAATTTTGATCATTTGACCACGGGGAGGCTGCAACGGTTGTGTGAAAAACGGTCGTAAGTCAACTTTTTTCAGTGCCGTTGTAACTTTGAACGGTCACTATGAACTGTTGTAAGTTGAGGACTACTTTTTATTTGGAGCACCAATTCAATTTTGGTTTCTGCCTATGTATCAAACACTTAAAACTCATCCCAGCATTTTGGAGGCATGTAATTTGGGAATATACAGTGTGTGTGTGTGTGTGTGTGTGTAAACTCAGCAGCACTTTTTCATGCAGCTGCTGATAAAAAACAGGATTGCCAACATGATCGCCAACATCCTATAACAGATATGGCACAAGAAGATGATAAATAGATAGATAGATAGATGGATGGATGGATGATAGATAGATAGATAGATAGATAGATAGATAGATAGATAGATAGATAGATAGATAGATAGATATGAGACTTGGCCCATAGAATCACCAAGATTCGGACTCAACTTAATGGATAACGTCATCATATATGGGAAATGTTTTCTGTTGCCCAGAGAGGAAACATCAGGACGAATTATCTTTTGCTTGTCCAAAGCTTTGCATGAACATCTCCTACATAATACATGGGCAGATAATGCTCTGCTTCTCAATGGAACTTGCTAGTGTAAAATAAACAACCAATTAACCAAATCCTAGTGGAGCTCTGGAAACAGAGACAATGGATAAATATCCAACTATCACTTCCCTGCCAGATGTCAGGATGTGATTCTCATCATCTGGGTGCCCTCTTTCTTTCCCACCATAGCAATCCACAAGGCTAGGACGTGGTCGCCTTACACAGCCCTGAAAATCCCACCGTGGACCATCCCTTGCATGGACTTATAAGTTCCAGCAACAGAGCCATGTAACTTCCAAGATTTTTCTCGTAAGAGACCTTACAGGTGGTTCTCAGGTTAGGACTACAGCCCGAAATTTCCACTGCTAAGCAAGGTAGCTGTTAAGTGAGTTTTGCCCCCTTTTGTGACCTTTTTGCCAGTTGTTAAGCTAATCGCTCCAGCTGTTAAGTGAAACAAGCAGTTGTTACGCAAATTTGGCTTCTTCCCCCGCTGACTTTGCTTATCGGAAGCCAGCTGGGAAGGTTGCAAATGGAGACCCCAGGACAGCGCAACTATCTTAAGTACGTGCTACTTGCCAAGGGTCCGAATTCTGATCACGTGACCATGGGGATGCCGCAATTGCGGTTAAGTGTGAAAAACTGTCGTTAAGTGACTTTTTTTCAATGCTGTTGAGCCTGTCACTAAATGATTGGTTGTAAATCAAGGGCTACCTGCATTCAAAAGCAAGAATAATAATCCTGTAGCTAGGATGAATAAATATAGGAAGGTCTTCCGACCACCGTTGGAAAAACAGATTCAAAGCAATCCAACCTAAAAAGGCACAGGGAATAGATCACACTTGGACACATGTACACAAAATTCTTCCCAATCATCTATTACTGGGTTACTATTCCTAACTGTACTTGGATTTTTGTTTTACATCGGGGTACAGCGTTCAATCTCATACCTGCGTGAGTTACGCACATACGGAAGGACCCATAAATAAATAAATACATTCTTGTAAGGAACCTTTGTTTCTTTTTGTTCTCCCTTGAAAAAGATTCATCAGATAGATTTACTCCCCTCCCCCTCCCAGCATCACATGACAATGGGATGTTTGTCTTCCCAACTACTTTCTTTAAAAGCCAATTTAAGTTAGAATTGCAAGCTGGCTGGTTTCCTCCCAACATTTGAGTCTAGAGTTGATGCCACTACATGCAAAACTAGGAACAACAACACCCTGCTGTGCTTGGCACCCAACAGGCAACATTCCTAGGACTCAGTTTTCAACCATTCCATCCTTTATCAAATTTGTCTGGTGCAGCGTGGAACAAAAAAACAATGCATATTGTAGCCTCTGAAAAACAGAAGCCTCTAAGTTAAGTAGCAGCTATCCATTCAAAATACCGTACTTGATGGCTGACCATGTGAAAAGCTACTTCTGCTAATAATAAATGTGTTTATTAGTAATTTTACCAATACTCGTGATTTTTTTTTTCCTATAAACACTTAGAATCCACCCGCTTCTCTTCTTCATGGCTTCTTCTGACCTTTAGCAGGAAAGAAGAATTGCCAAGAACAAATAGAATAAATAAACTAGCAACAATTTTCTGGGGAGTGAGAAGCAGCTTTTTTTTTTCCAACCTGGAGCAAAAAAAGAAGACTAGCCAAGAAACCAACAGAAGTAGCACTCAGCTTAATCCAGCCTAATTCTGAAACAGCCTTACATTGCTAGTAAGAAGTCCCGGTTATAAAAACATTAATGCACGAGGTCTACTTTTAAAAATAAAAAATGCAACTCCTTCCAGGAAGGTAACAGGGGTAGAAGTTTAGGAAAAGTATGTTTCTTTTCTTGATTATCTTAAATTCTGGGATGCTGAAAGGGGGGGGGAGAGATTTTTGACAGAGAAATATACACCTGTATGTGGATTTGACTGCAATAAAGAATGGTGCATTTTTCAAATGAGAAGAATGTGGATTTTAAAGTTACCCTTTGTTGAGATGGGCTTATCAATTTTAACAGTCTTCTTATTTGCTCCTTAAAATCCACTGCTGCTTTTTCTAAAGCAGAACAAAGACATTATTCTCATCTTTAGTAGGCATAATAGGAAATAGTGAGGAGTCCGAGGGGTGCTCGTGGGTCGGGGCTGCTGACCGAACTGGGTGTCCCCCCCCCCATGCTTTCTGCTTGAGTAAGGGATTGGAGTAAAAGACCTCCAAGGTCCCTTCCAACTCTGTTATTCTGTAATATTATTTAATCAATTCTTTCAGATTTAGGATGAGTTTTGTACAAATCCGCTTATCACTTGCAATTTCAGACTGCAAAGGTGGACACTCCTTGGGGTGAGTGCAATATCTGGATTCCCAAATCATGTTAGATATGTACATTTTAACTCTGGTTTGTTGTTATTCTGATAGGATAGGATAGGATAGGATAGGATAGGATAGGATAGGATAGGATAGGATAGGATAGGATAGAATAGAATAGAATAGAATAGAATAGAATAGAATAGAATAGAATAGAATAGAATAGAATAGAATAGAATAGAATCTGGAAGGGACCTTGGAGGTTTTCTAGTCCAGCCCCCTACTCAAGCAGGAGAACCTATACCATCTCAAACAGGTGAATGTCCAGTCTCTTCTTAAAAATCTCCAGTGATGGAGCGCCCACAATTTCTGGGGGTAAGTTATTCCACTAGTTGAATGTCCTCACTGTCAGGAAATTTCTTCTTAATTCCAGGTTGCTTCTCTCTTTGATCAGTTTCCAACCATTGTTTCTTGTCCTTCCCTCTGGTGAACAACCTGACACACACACACACACACACACACCGTCTTCCTTGTGGCAGTCCCTCAGATACTGGTATACTGCTATCATGTCTCCTCTATTTCTTCTTTTCTTTAGACTAGCCAAACCCAAGTTCCACAGCCATTCTTCTTATGTTGCTCTTCTCTGAATTTTTTCCAAACTCTCAACATCTTTTTTGTGATATGATGACCAAAATTGGCTGCAATATTCACGGTGTGGTCTTACTAGGGCTTTATAAAGCGGTACTAATGCCTCACGTGAACTTGATTCTATGCCCCCGTTTATACAACCCAGGACTGTATTAGCTTTTTGGGTTGCTGCTGCACACTGCTGGCTCATGTTCAAGTGATCGTCCACTAGGACTCCAAGGTCCCTCTCACAGTTATTGTTTTTAAGCCAGGTCTCGCCCAATCTGTATTCCTGCCTAAGTGTAAGACTTTGCTTTTCTCCACATTGAAACTCATTTTGTTGGATAGGGCCCATTGTTCAAGTTGATCAAGATCTTTTGCTTGATCACATGTTATTGCTAAATAATATTCTATACTCCTGAAAGCCACGAGCACTTGATTTAAATTAATCCTGTTAAAACATTAAAAATGGCCAAACTCTCATACGATTTTTTGAGTTCATGCAAGAATAATGCAACTTTTAGGGGAGAGATCAGAAATGTAGGTGTTGCAAGAATGTGCAAACCAGGGGCGAGGATTACATAGATAAAGTTGGCAAATCTTTGGTAAGAGAAATGAACTCTAGAGCAAAAACTACTTATTTCTCTGTGCCACATCTGGGAAATTTCTGCTACTAGTTAGCTACAGCACATGGGGCTGAATTTCTGAATAGCGAAGATTTATCATCTTGCTGGGAGAAATCTGAAAAAAATACATGTGACTCAAACTGAGATGTCAACGCAAACCAAAGTTCCCTTCTCCCCACAAATATTTTTATTCATCCTTTGAGAATTAAAAACAGTAAGTAGAAGGATTGGCCCTAGCTTCAGATCAGAAAAACAAAATAACAGTTCATATGCGTTTAACGGTCGTTAAATCAATTGCAGATATGCAGTAGTTTGTTTACCCACTCTGTTCTAAAGAAATCCACACAGACAAATTATGTGACATGCTGTTTGCTGTATTCTATTTCATTAACTGGTCCCTTTTTAAAAGAAATTGGGAGGAAAGTTAGAGAAAGCAGAGGGTAGGGAGGCAGAAAATGTCTAGCCTTTGGTAATTCGATTTCAAAACACCAAAAAAAAACCCGTAATTAAACCTGGATCCAAAGAAATTGAAAACCAGGAGACGTTTCCAAAAATGCGCACATATATCCAACCACCAGTTACTTTTTCTAGCATTCATATGATTAAAAATAGCTAAAATGGAAGGGGGAGAGGCAGAGTCATTTTCATTCTTCATTTTTATATGTTTCTAATTAGATTTTGTAACTTGGAGGATTACTTGGATAAAAGAAGGAAGCTCTTGTTTAAAAAAAAAACCATCAAGGGATTAAGCAGCCCTTTTTTGTCAACAGTTATTCTCCATTTTTTTTTAAAAAAAAAATCAATTTAGCTCTTTAAAACAGATATTATTTGAAAACCCCAAGGAAGTCTTAGAAGAGAGAGGAGAAAAAAACTGGTGATTGATTTAACTGTGTCTCCAAGTCGTAATAAATCCTTGAACAAGAGAAAGAAGCCAAAGACAATCTTTGACAACTGTGGTGTCCATGGATGGGGAATTTCTAAAAACAGAAGTCGTCTAACCACTCAATAGCTATTTTGCAGTACTGGAAGAAAAAGGTAATTTATGGGTGCTCAGCAACCCAAAAGGATCATGTAATGTATCTAGGCAACAAAAAGTGTTTTATTTTGTTTGGAATTACATTGCATCATTACACTCCAGAAGCTCTCGTATTGCACCAGAGTGAATGCTGTTTCCACAGTTGTCTCTTGGGATGTATATGGTGGGAGTGCATGTCTATGATGTTTATGATGTACGTACGTGTGTACTTCTAAGTTACTTCAACTCATCTCTTCCTCTAAATGTTCTATAAGTGTTCTATAAGCACATAATCAGCACACAAAATATCTAACTCAGGTCCTGGAGGACTACAGAAGCACATCTGTTTCTTTGTTATGTTTTGAGAGATTATAACTATATTTAGCTTGGGTCATTCTAATGTATGATAAGTCACTACTTGGACTGCTCAGGCATACTGGCCTGTCATTCAGATTAGGGCAATCCAGAGGCACAGTCAAATAAACAGCTTAAGAAATTGGACCCACATCTCATTAAGACACAGTATGGTTTGATTTATGGTTAGCATACTGCCGGAACCCAGTTGCTGTGGCCCCTCTTCAGCAAAACATGGCTTCATCGCTCTGTGAACCAACCAAAGCAATTCCTTATGATTCTGCAAAGAACTAGAAGCAACAGGAGAGAACACTATCCTCTTATTAAAATAAATTCTGGAGTTAAATGTGGTTTGAACCTGCATTAAGAGTCTGCTTTTCATTCTCTTTCAATAGCCTCTTTGAAGATGCAGACCATCTTCTGGTTCAAACATGTAAGACAAATCATAATTAAAACTTTACACATCCCATTAAATCTTGTGTGATTCTAAGGCTCGTGGCTTATAAGAGTATAAAGCTAATATAGGTCCTTCTCTTGATGTACCTGTGATCCCAACCAGTGCATCAAACACTGGTGGGTGAACCTCTGAGATACTCTATAAAAAGTCTCCATAATATGATCCAATTGTTTTGTAGCACGGCCTTCAGATCATTCCTATTGTTGTACACTGCTTTTTGGAAGTTCTGGAAGAGAAGTAATTTGAAGCATGTCATGCTATGCCATACATATCCTATTGCAAGCCATCCCCTGCCATCTCTGCTACATACTGTAGCAGAGTTGTTTTAATTTTTATTTTCTCTCTGCAAAGAATTTTGCATGATCTGGAGTATTATACAGATATGTGTAAATTAATCTACTGTTGCAGAAAGTACTTAAAAGTGGTTGATTGGCTTGATTTGAGAAGGAGAAGGTGTGAAAGAGGATAGAAATAGCTAGACCAGGAGTAGGCAACCTTGGCCATGCTGGCTCAGGAATTCTGGGAGTTGAAGTCCATGAGTCATAAAAGAGCCAAGGTTGCGTACCCCCGAGCTAGACCAACCATCCAGATGTTTCTATTATAGGAGGCAATAGATAGACAATGTCAATTCAATACAGCAGTTCTTGGCTGACCAACCCTTTTGTCCCTGTTAAAAATTGTGTTTAGAATTAAAAATTAAGTATAGTGTGGCCTTCTAAATTTCAGGACCTAGACCAGTGGTGGCAAACCTATGGCACGAGTGCCAGAGACAGCCCTTGGAGCCCTCTCTGTGGGCACACGTGCCATTGCCCCAACCTTGCCTCCCCCCGCAACCCCCTCTTCAGCAGCCGTCCTCGCCCTTGAGACCCGCCCTTAAGCATGGCCCTCACGGAGCAGCGCAGCCAAGGACATGGCAGCCAGGCAGCATAGACAAGACTCTGCCCTCACATCCCATCATGCAGTTGATGCTGCAGGGCGCGGGCAGAGCGTGTGGCCGCCATAGAGCTGCTGGGCTGCCTGGGCAATCTGCGGCGGGCCCTGGAGGCAGTGAGTGGTCCTGTGGGCAGGCGAGGGGGGGATGGGGGGGCAGAGTGGGGGCGGGTAGGGGGTGGAGCCGGGGCAGGGCCAGTTTTGGGGCACTCGGTCTCTAAAAGGTTCGCCATCACTGACCTAGACAAACTTGCTTCTGAAAGCCCACCGCAAAACTAAATTTGATTTTATGGATGTGTAATTTCTTTTTTTTTTTTTTTTTTTTTTTGAAAATATGGTGCATCCTTCTCTCCTACTCTGATGTGTACCTTATTCCCTTCTTTTTCCCCTGGCCTTTTGTTGAAGTTATGTATGACTCAGAATGCCACATGTGAGATTTTTGTACCATGAGAAAGACACATGGGCTAACCTAGTCTCCAGCCCTGGAACTTGTGAGGGAAGAGGGAGTGAGGAAGAGAGATGACAAACATAATATTTATGCAAAAATCCAATCCAGCTGTTAAGGCTGAGAACCAACAATTCCTCAGAAGGATCAGCAAGGAGGAGGAGGAGGGTAGGACAGCCAAGATGAAACACGGTGGAGGCTTAGCACCGACTTAGCTTCAAGGACTACAATGACAGATATACAAACTTTACCCAAATTTATTTAGAAAACGCCCTCTAAGGAAATCAATCCTTTATACATATACTCTTCTTTCCATACAGTGATGCATCCAAAGAATGTATATTTATAAAGTATACAACTTTATAAGCATTCAGCTTTCCTCTACCCTAATTCCAGGGCTATCTTCAAACCATGGTAGGCCATACTGTTCAACCATGGTTTGTGGGATGAAGTATGATTAGATTTGCACAAGACAAGTAAGTTCATCCCACCCAAAATAAAAATAGTAAAGTCTCTTTTCATCAACATCAACTCATAGAAACTTTATGGACACATTCTTGTCACTTTAGCAACAACATGAGTTACATTTTGGTTTATTATGCTATATAGCAGACATGTCAAACACAAGGCCCGGGGGCCGGATGCGGCCCACGACATGGTTTCATATGGCCTGCAAAGCCATCCTGGAAATAGTGAGGGAATGGCCCCCGCTGTCTTGGCCCTGGCCCAGGCCAGCCGGGAGCCAATGTACAATTTTGTGGTGGCCATCTATGCTGAAATGCATTCAGTCTTAGCTACACAAGGCCGTCTGGAAACAGCAAGGGACTGGCCCCTGCTGCGTCGGCCCCGCCCCCTGGGTGCATGCTGGGGAGGTGTCACCCTTTGTGAGGAATGAAGAAATGCACCATCGCCTGGAAGTGGCCAGCAAATGGCCCTCGCCTACTTCACATATCTGGCTTGATGGCTCCGGGGGAGAGGTTTCGGCAGGCTCTTCCAGTGGATTATGCCTTGGCGCTTGCCCTGGTCCCACCCCCCTTCTGCCAGAGACACTCAGATCTGTCCCATTCCTGCCCAAGCCCCCACAGGCACCCTTGACGCAAATGATGTAGAGCTGGCCATGCCCACCCAGTAGGCCACACCCGCCCACCCTGGCCACATCTACCCACCCCCGAGGACAACCGCAATGCTGATGCAGCCCTCAATGAAATTGAGTTTGACACCCCTGCTATATAGTACTTGCTTAAGTCTCCCCCCCAACCCCAAATTTTCCATCTCACATACCAAACCAATATTTCATAATGTGACATGAATTTCCAACGAGGCTTAGCAAGCTGAAAAAATCCAGCTATGTAAACCATAGCATATTGTGGGGTATGCTGCACAAAATCATTGAAAGACGGTCTAGTCCACAAATGATTGATATTGCAATGGGTGAAATTGCTCACATGTTGCCCCTGAAGCTATGGAACCTGTTTCCAGCCTCTGACCCCACACACACACACACAGGGGATTTAGTGAATGTGTTACCAACAGAAGTGAATATTTGTAGCTCACAGTTCGGCTTGGAGTCCTCGATGACAGCACTGATGATGTTACCTAGTTGGTAATAAAAAAAACTCTGCAAGAAAACAGAGCTCAGAGAGGACAAGCACCCCACAGTGCAATGTGTCCACCTAGAACAGGGATAGGCAACCTCTGCTCTTTTATGACTCATGGACTTCAACTCCCAGGAATTCTGGGAGTTGAAGTCCATGAGTCATAAAAGAGCAGAGGTTGCCTACCCTTGACCTAGAAGCTCCAACTAGCCTCAACGTCCCTCTCTTGGTTACTTCTGGACAATTTTGCATATGCAATTTTGACAGACCACCATTTGCTATGATTTGATGCTGATTGTAGAATTGTCCAACTGATGTAATTAGTTGCAATAAGCAAAAGTAAAAGCAAAAGCTTGAATTCAGCTTCAATACATCAATACCTATCCATCGACTTCAAGGGTCTCCAAGCTTGACAACTTTTAAGATTTCTGGACTTCAAGTTCCAGAATTCCTCAGCCAGCCATGCTGGCTAGGGAATTCTGGGAGCTGAAGGTCACAAGTCTTAAAGTTGCCAAGTTTGAAGAACCGCTGATTTACTTTAACATGAGATACAACTCACATTTTTCTCCATTCTCTTTCCTTGGACCTTGGAATTTAAAAAAAATATCCAGCAGGGAAGTGCAGAAGGAGAGAACAGGGACTGTAAAGGACTCATCAATATATCCCCGGACACAAGTGTAAATGTTTCCAGCTCTGGTTTTTTTCTTTTAAAAAAAAAAAAATCCAATCTCTCCAAGATGAGCAGCAGAATCTTTTTCATAATCCTGTGCTTTGAAACACAAACCCCATGTTGGGTTTTTGAATTAATGCAAACCACAATGACACCCAATTTTTCCCAGGCCAAGGTTCACGTTTTGACATCTTCTCCAATCTATACCAGGACTCTTCCCAATCCAGCAATGGACTTGCTAGCAACCAATCTGCTCAAATCTTTAGAACTCAGCATTGCCTATAAAATCCTAAATCCGCTCAAGAATCCATTTCAGATCCCTTCAAACAAAATGCAAAGTCTTATGTGGCTTGACTCTAATACTTTGTTTATTCCATTCCTTCAACAAAAAAGACCTCCCAGCCCAAATATCAGTAGCAGCAATCTAGACATAATACATCCTGTCAACTCAGGCAGCTGTAGTGGATATAAATACATATTTTACAAATCTGGACATAATACGAACACATAAGCATCTAATTCCTCTAGGGCTAATTGCCAAACTGCTTTACAAGCCTCTCTGCATTAATGCTTTCATTGAGGGAACAACTTGAGTAGAATCTCAATACTGAAGCAGCAGATAAAATTACATTAGCTGGAAGAGAAATACTGGGAGTTGAGAAGTAACTATAGAAACACAAATATAGAGATGGGCCAATTTGCTTAATTTATCTTGCTAGCAGAGTGCAAGAGACCAAAAAATTCTCCCTTTCAAAACCCTGATGATGCTATATTAGCTTTGCCTAGGAGCCTAATCTACGAAATCTCAGAAGAACGTGGGCATAATCTTCTTTCAAATATCATTGTTTATGTGAAAAACTTACAACACAGAGAAGATCTTGTCAAATTTCAAGGGCATTTTTTGTCTTGTCGAAAGCGGAGCTAGGACTCACAGTCTCCCAGTTTTTAGCCCGGGACCTTAATTACTAGACAAAACTGGCTCTTAACATTTCAATTAGATAAATTGGATCTTACTGATCATAGTGGTGCCTCCAGCCAAGGCTGCTTTTGTTCCTTGAAAGAAGTCATCAGCAGAGGTCATTCCTTGGTCCGGCATTTGGAAACGGGAATGGACATCAATTCCTCCAGGGATCACCATTCGTCCATGAGCCTCGATGGTTTTTACCCCTCCTGGCACAATGAGGTTCTCCCCTATTTGTCTGAGATAAGAGGCACTCTGGTATCAGTATCATAAGCACAGAGAGAAGCACAGGTTCTATCTATCGTTCTATCTATCTATCTATCTATCTATCTATCTATCTATCTATCTATCTATATGTAGGTCTTTGGTTATTCGGGTTTTCTCCCACGTAAAATTGGTAGTGTCCTGGCGACGTTTCGACGAAGTCCCATTCGTCATCTTCAGGCTGGTGTTTTCAGCTTCGTGCTCCTCGAAGCACGAAGCTGAAAACACCAGCCTGAAGATGACGAATGGGACTTCGTCGAAACGTCGCCAGGACACTAAAAGTTGTCTTATACGCCGGAATATACAGTGTGTGTGTGTGTGTGTGTGTGTATATATATATATATATATATATATATATATATATATATATATATATATGTGTGTGTGTGTGTGTGTATGTGTGTATATATCACCCTCCCGGTGATTGTATTTTATTCTTTTATTCATATATATATATATATATATATATATTACATCAAATGTTAGGGCAGCCAAGACCATAGGGAGAAATCAGATACTATGAACATACGATAGTTTGATTATGATCTTCACTGCCTTCCAATTTGCTCCTAGTCCCAACTGAAAGTACAGATAGTCCTAAAATTACAACCATGTGTTTAATGGTTAGTTGAAGTTACAACAGCACTGGAAAAAAAGTGACTTTCAATTGTGACTCACACTTTCAACGTTGCAGCATCCCCAGTCATGCGCTCAAATTTTGGGCGCCTGTCAACCGGCATGTTATTTATGATAGATGCAATGTCATAGTCACAAAATCGCCATCTGCAACCTTCCCAGGCAGCAAAGTCAATGGAGAAAGTCAGATTCACTTAACAGCCTGTTCTGGAATATCCTTCCAAAAAAGATGTGCCTGGCACCATCTTGGCTGATTTTTCAGTCCCAAGCGAAAATAAGACCTTATTTCGTAAGTTAATTTTAAAGTGTACTGATCATGTAGACCTTTTAATTATTCCTGGTTCCCCAACTCCAAAGGTTCACCTAACAAACTGACTTCCGTCTAGATGTACTGAATGAGAAACCCTTCACTCATACTGCATTTTATAGACTGGCATCCAGGACAGCGAATTTGAGAGGTTGCAGGCAGATTAAGGGAAAGTCTTAAAAGTCTCAGATTTAGAGCGAAGATGCAAACTCAAAAGGCTAACATTGATTTATTCTAGTCCAGTCTGCAGCCTTTTTTCTTCCACTCCTAATTACCAGATAGCCTAAACCAGTGGTGGTGAACCTATGGCATGCGTGCCAGAGGCGGCACTCAGAGCCCTCTCTATGGGCACTCACACCATCACCCCAGCCCCGCTTCCCCCTGCGGCCCCCTCCTCACCAGCAGCCCCCCGCAGGAGAATCGCCCCCTGGTGTGGCCCACATGGAGAAAGAAGCGCAGCCAAGGACATGGCAGCCGGGCAGCGGGGACAAGACTCCACCCTCACGCTCCGTCACGCGCAGATGCTGCGGGGCACGGACGGAGGGCGTGGCTGCCATGGCGATGCTGGGCCACCTGGGTGATCTGCGGTGGGCTGTGGAGGTGGTGGGTGGCCATGCGGGCAGGGCGGGAATAGGGTGGGGGCGGGATGGTTCTTGGGCACTCGGTCTCTAAAAGATTCACCATCACTGGCCTAAATGTCTATGGAGATTCTCAATCATCCAAATCATGGCTGTCAGAACTGCAGACGCTTCTAGGATGAGAAATGAAACATTTTCAAGGAGAAAAAAAGAAAAGAAAAACAAGAAAATCCCAAATGCCTTTAGAAAAACACCTTTGGGAACTGCCAGATAGCCTCATGAGAGTTGCAGCAAATGTCTTGAATTGCCTCTCGCTGCAGACCCTGGAGTGCAATTTTTATACTCCTAAAGCACAGCACGTACAGCACCAATTCAGTAACAGCCCAGAAGCCAAGTAAGAAATGCTGCAATTGCTCTTTACAGTTCAGTTCCTCACAAGAGATTTCCATCCAATAGGCAGAAACGCCAGAATCTACGTGCTGTCAAAAGCACCAAAGTCTTCCAATTCTGGCCAATCTTTTCAATCTCTGTGGTCATCCTTTAATCTATGTTTATATATTTGGACTACAACGCAATGGAAGTTTTCTCTGTGGCAGACTACGATAAAATTTAATGACCCCGCTCTCAGGGACTCAACCCAAAATCGCTTTTTTTTTCACCTTGTATCCCTAAGCAAGAAGTGAGAAAAAAAAGCGATTTGGGGTTGAGCCCCTGAGAGCGGGGTCATTAAATTTTATCCCTAAGCAGAAACTCAAATACTTTAGCCAGCTACTGAGAAGGAAGGACTCCCTGGAGAAGGGTCTAATGCTGGGAAAGATTGAGGGCAATAGAAGAAGGGCACGACAGAGAATGAGGTGGCTGGATGGAGTCACTGAAGCAGTAGGTGCGAACTTAAATGGACTCCAGAAAATGGTAGAGGACAGGAAGATCTGGAGGAACGCTGTCCATGGGGTCGCGATGGGTCGGACATGACTTCGCAATTAACAACAACATCCCTAAGCATCGGTTAAGTTTTATCTCAATGTTTCTGTGGAGCCCAGCATGTTTCTACGAGAAAACATTTTTTATTTAATTCCATAACAGAAACAAAATCATAGGGTACTTACTTTATCAACCCATCTTCCATATAAATGTCTGCGTAGAAGGACTGGTCATCGTTGACTATTTTCCCTCCTTTGATCAAAAGGCGATCACTCTGAAACACAAAGGAATCAAACAATGCATCAACAAGAACAAAGGATTGGATTTAACAGGAAAATAGAATAGTAGCATTTGATGGAACCTGGGAGGTCTTTTAGTCCAACGCCCTTCTCAAACAGATCTTATACTATATTCCAGACAAATGGCTGTCCGGTGTCTTCTTAAAAATCTCTAGTGATGGAGCACCTACAACTTCCAGAGGCAAGCCATCCCACTGATTAATCGTTCTCACTGTCAGGAATTTTCCCTAGTTCTAGGTTGAATCCCTCCTTTATAAGTTTCCATCCGTTACTTCTTGTCCTGGCCTCAGGTGTTTTGAAGAATAGGTTGACCCCTTCTTTCTCTGTGACAGACCCAGATGAAGAGAGAAAGTATCTCTGGATGATTCAGAGGGCATTCCATATACTGTAAAACACTCAGCTACTTTCAACGCAAAACAGTTCAGAATCACAAATAAATGCCTTTCAGTCATCTGCCCCTTAAGTGTGCTTTCAAGAAAAAAAGAAGCTGCATTAACTGGTTGACCTATTTTATTAAACTACATCCACCAGTTAAAAATATGTCCAGAATCCCAAAAGGGTAAGGCAACTGTGCCGTTTTAAAAAGGGAGGTGAACGTTCTCCTATAAAAATGCTAATTTTGCTGCCAGGTTTCTTCCTGAAAGCACCCACAGTTAACCCACTGAGGTTAAAATCTTCACTGGATTCTTTCTAGTTAAGGGCTGTCAAGGAAACTGACCAAAAGCCTGTTGCCATGGAAGTTGGCATGCCAAACAGATTTTTCCCAGCTGGATTTTAGCAAGGTTTGAATCAAACAGATTGGCTCACCCTTCTGATGAAGCTACTGCATGTTCCAGAGAAAACAAATCTGTTCACAGTCATTAGATAAGCTGGACAGGGGAGAAGGAACACAGCTAAACAACTGCATTTCTTCCAGATGACATTGTTCTGCAGGAACCGTTGCCATTCAGTTAGCAAGCTCCTTCTTAACAACCATTACATTAAGATGCGGCTTGTTTCTCATTTGTCTGTCTTGTTTTGAGTTTTCTGGAAGGAAGAAGCTTGATCAATGTCTGTTCGTGACATCTGGATATTATGCTGCCAAGCCTTTCTACTGCATGGCAACTTATCAAGAAAATGGACTAAACACATCTTTAGCAGCGTCAGTGCTCTAAAGGGACCATAAACTGGCTGCCTCTGAGCAATTTTCCAAATAGTTCAGAGCTTAGCATTTGGGTTGAAGCCTATTCTCCCATCTCCCACAAGTTTTCTTCCCTAACAAAAAAGACCCCCGTTTTGGAAGTCCTTCGCAGGATGCTTTAGATCAGAGGTCCCCAACCTTTTGGGCACCAGAGACGGGTTCCATGGAGAAGGGTTTTTCATGGACCGGAGAGTGTGTGGTTTTGTGTGCTGCCTGCATCTCGTGGATGGGGCTTTGCTTGTTTGTGCGGACCAGTTGCTGGCATGCCACAGACCGGGGATTGGGGACCGCTGCTTTAGATAGAATATTACTGGTGTCCTTTTTTGAATACATTTGTTATTAAGATAGAGCTAGCATTACAGGTCCAGTCCCCTAAGGAGGTATATCTGGCAGGATCCAGAAGAAAGGCCTTCTCCATAGTGGCTCCCACCTTCTGGAACATAATCCTTACAAAAATTAAACTGGCCCTCACTCTGACACTCTTTCGTAAGACCTTGAAGACGTGGTTTTGCCAGTGGGCCTGGGGTACCCAGAATGGGATGGAGCCCATTACATGGCTAATTTGAGTGTTTGTTGTCGCTGAGAGGGATGGGGGATTATTATTTTATTTTTATTTTTTATACATTGTGTTTTTATTGTCTGTAAGCCACATAGAGTGGCTGTAAGTGAGTGGGTGGCTATATAAATTCTCTAAAATAAATAAATAGTATGATTGCTGCTAGGTTGGGGTTGGGCTTGTCTGTTATATGCTTTTTCTGCTTTTACAAACCAGCATCCTGGGAGATCTAAACAGCTGAAGAAAGGATTGTGGGTTGTCCAATGGAAGATAGGAATACAAAGAAAAGCACACACGCCCTGCCCTTTTTATCACTCCAGCAAGTAGCGCAGCTCTCCATCCAACTTTTAAGTACCCTTGTAATTCCAAACATTATTCCCCTTTTGGAAAACAAAATAAAACTTATTTATTTTACTTCAGTCTGAAAGAGAATAGTTTTTTGAAAATCCTCAGATATAAATGTGCACTTATATAAACTTATCACCCTAATTAGTTTGGTTCCTGAAGCAGTGAAAGCCTAGCTGCTCTTTTGTTTCTTACTTGGAATGTTAAAGATAAACGTTCTACTTAAAAAAAGATAAAGCAAAACCCAGAAGATTTTAACAGGTTTATTTATTTTTTATAAACTGTAATAGAAGCAAAAGCTTAATTTAATAGACTATCTCTCTCTTGCTCCCGTTTGTCCATTAAATTGCAAATGTCCAACTGTGTTATAAATTACATTATTTGTAATGTAATTTGCAACTTTTGTGTTATGAAACCATTATGCAAATGATATAAATCATCACAAATGATATAATCTGCATCTTTTGCATAATGACACCATGCAAAAGTGGGAGGTGCGCCCGCAGCTCACACACATGGAGCTGTGCACACGCATGTGCGCTTGCCACTCACACCCCACCCACCCCAAACCCATGCCGTGCCCCCAAGCTGGAAAGGTTGGGGACCACTGGTGTAAGGCATATGATTTTCGTGAGGATATTACAGTTAAAACTCTGGAATCTGCAGCTTTTAAGTATCTCAAGAAGCATAACATCTGCCTCATAATTTGGATATGGGAAAGTAAATGCTAAATATTATGGATTAATTCTAGCCAAAGACAACTCAATGTGTTCAAATGCAAACTTATGCAATCAGTGCATTGTCACACCTATATTGGGCAAGAAAGAACTAAATCTTTCAAAGAGGTACAAACAGCTGCATGTCTTGCTTTCCATCCTGGATTCCATCCTGGATTCCATGAAAGCTTTGGCTGTGTTTTTTATTTTTTGGGCTGCCATACAGGACAACACTGTCTACAGGCATGTTACAAATATATAAAATGTGATCTACAAACACTGAAATATAAAAAAGCCAAGAGCAAGAAGGAAAATTAACATAAATTCCCTCAACCCTACCTGTATTTTAAAAAAGAAATTGGATTAAGGCTACTACTTCAAAGGACATCTCTCTTAAGATCTTTTAACCTGGTCAGCCCAAATGATGAGCTAAGCAAGCAGAATCTCTGATGCAAATCTTCAGGGCCTAGATCTGTCCCACACCAAAAGCTTAAGATCAAAGTCCTTCCTAAAAGAAGACCACGGAAATTGTCCTCAAGACCTTCCCTTAGTGATTAATTTCCAATTGGATCCAGGTTGCAAGCTGGATCCATCTGAAGGCATCTTGTCTACATCAGTAGACAAATCTACTCAGCAACAGAGAAAATGGCTATCCATCTCTGGAATTGATTCAGAACAGTTGAGTGGACATCCAATTCTTACTCACCTACTAGCAGCTCTGGCAACTGTTAGTTTGTTTACCACAAAAAAAAGTTTGCTGTACAAATATAACTGTTGCATGCTAATCTCCTTACCTAATGTGTCTTAGAGCAGGATGAATTCATCTCTGCTTTCTCACATCTTGGAAAAAACATGGGAGAGGTTCATACCCATCTGCAGTTGGCCTCTAACCACTGACCAGTTTTACACAAGCTGGGACTAGCGTCGGGGGGAGAAAAAATTAATACCTTCTTGAACTAGAGTACAGTCAGATGTCTCTATGAGCATTTTTCCAAATGTTGTGATGCAGTTGATGTCACCAAACAACATGCAGAAAAAAATTATACACGAGGAAGCAGCACATGCAAAATAATGTGTGTTAATATAATTCAGATTTTCCTATAAAAATATATATTACAAACTGACAAGGCTGACAAACACTGGCCTTAAATTAAATTAAGCAGGACAGATTCACTCACGTCTAGTTAACGTACAAAAGTTCCCTTAATCTCTCACAGTCTCACCAGCAGAGATTAAGGAATCAGATGTTGCTTGAGCTCTTTATTGCACATTACAGACTCTCATTTTAATCCCAAGAAAAGATCTATTTAGTTGGAGAATTATATATTCTCTGACACATAAAAACCCCACATACATAACTTCTGAAAGAAGAAGCTTCAGAAAAAGCCCTTTGGTTTCCTGTTTGCCCGAGACACAGAAGAAGCTACTAATATAAAATAATGAATTCATACACGAGTTAAATTACATCATTAACCAGCGTTTTAAAAAGATGGCGGAAGGGACTTTACAGGTCTTCTAATTCAACCCTCCAGCTCCAAGATTCACTACAGCAGCTGACAAATAACTATCTAGCTCCTATCTGAAAACCTCTAGGAAATACATTCCTGCTTTTCCTGTTCATATGTTTATTAAGTAATAATGAGCACAATTAGAGATATAATATCTTCAGGAACTGCAATGCAACAAGAAAAAAATATTATCTTCCCTCCTCCCCAAAAATATTTAGGAAAAATTGAAAACTATGCAAATTTTTTAGCTGTCATTACTGGTTAAAAAAAAAAATCCTTGATAACTAATGTATTGTGTGTAACTTACATCTGTTCATAAAAGTATGGGCAACATCTAATGAAGTTTAAGGACTTTGATATCTGATGGGAAAGAGTTCTGAAACAAAAGGCAGCAAGCAAAAGCAAAGTCATCAGCAAAAGAGGATTGCTGTGAGAATCCGTGCCAATACCTTACAGAAGAAGGATATTCTGTTCTTATATCTGACAAATTATATCTTGTCCTTACATCCCTGTAAGTTGACTACTGTAAATAATCTTACCCTAAAGTCTTTCTATTGCATCCTTAATATGCCTTTCAATTGCATCCATAACCTGATTCTGGAAATCATATTATGAAGTGAAGCCTAGATGGTATTTTTTTAAAATCATTTTAGGTATCATGTCTTAAAGACTTGGAAGTGATTCCTAATGTTTCAACTGCATCCAGGAAAGAGGGAAACGAGTATGCGGAGAGAGGACAGGAGAAAGTAAAAGCTTAGTTGCTCTTATAGCTCCTCCATCCCATCCCATTGAGTAATTGTGGGGAAGTTCTACACTAGACTACAACCATCCTGAAGAAATGCAAGAGCTTTCTTACGGTCTTGTGTGGAACCCATGTCAATCTAAAAGCCTTGCTAAGACCATTTCTTTAGATGACCTTTCTCTTGTAGGGACAAAATATAGATTATCTCTATGGGAATAGCATATTGCGATTTGATGAGTAAATCCAATCCCTAGGCTGATTAGCAGCTTCTAGTCCACAGTTTAGAGCAGGTTGATAAATGGATCAGAAATGTTAAGTTGGGACATGAGGAGATGGCAAGCAAGAGTTCTCAAACTGGGAACAAGAAGTCGAAGGAGGGGCATCAATAAATTAAGGTCGCACTCATTCTATTTGGATGACCCAGGATTCCCACTTGACAGCTCTTCCCGCACTGTCCCCAGAGCAATCTCAACCTGGTCCTCACACCACCCATAATGACCCAGCCAGAATCTAGGCACTCTTGCCTGGTCTAGCCTACTCCTCCTTCCAAGGTGACTCTTGCTGAACTATTTTTTGGAGGGTGTCACCCTGAGCTGGACATTGAATCCGCATGTCCAATGCAGGCACTCCAAGTATGCTAGCTTCCTACTGTAAAGCATCTGTCCAGAAAAAGAAGAGAAAGCACAGCACTCAAATTAATTAGAAACCCTAGACTAGGGCTCCGAATATCTGAAGGACCTCTTGTTTTCTTTTCCAGGAAGGGGAGATACTCTTAAAGAAGTCCTCCTTTTCTAAGATCTGTTTACCAAACCTATCGTCTCATGCTTCTCCCAAGTGATGGAATGCAGCTTTTTCAACTTCTAGAAAGGATAAAGATCTTCTTTAGGCAGTTCAATTAATCTTAATTGTCATTTTAATTGTTGTTTTTTTTAATATTTTAAGGTCTTTTTAAACTTTTGGCTACCTTGCCTTGGAGCAAAAAGACAATGCATAGAATATTTGTATGGGGAAGTTTCCATTCTTCTTGAGGACCTGCAGAAGGAAGACCACCAAGTTACATTCCAAAATTAACAGTGAGGTCTCCTAGTGATGACTTGGTAACAGCATTTGTGGATTGTATGACAGCAGGCCTGTATGTGGATCGTATGAGTGTTTGATGGCAACTTCCTTAAGTTGACTTCCAGTAATGCACAAACAATCTGAAACCATGGCACCAAGTACCACAGAAAGCAGATCTCTGAGGTTCTGTAGATGAATCCAAGAAGTCAGTGATCAAGATTCAGAAGATTTAGTCCCTCGACTTTCTTCTGAGCCCACTAGTATAACCTACAATTTGCTCTCGATATCACAACAGTCAATTTTTCTCCTAATTAAGGCAAGCTGTGCATGTGCCCTACAGTGACAGTGTGATACTTCAGATCTGAGTTCTGATATTCTTACTATACAGATTACGATTGTCTATTCAACTGTGCTGCAATTGAATTCCATGGCTTTAATCCTAAAGCAATTTAGCCTAAAGTAGATTCTCTTTTAATACATAGTTAGTGACTTATATTTACACTCTAGGTTCACGTAGTTTGGCTTTAAGTTAGTGTGCTATGGGGTTCCCAGATAGTTTGGCTTGTAAAGCATAATTTATGGCTTTGTGCAATAGGTAAACCTAACCAACTGCAGCTTATTTAATGCACTGTCATAAAACCAATCACAGCTTAATATAATAGTGAATTCTGGACAACGCAGCAAATTTAAGCCAAAGGAAGAACCATATAAAAGAAGAGCTTTTACCCTTTAAAAATCTACACATCTTCAATTGAAGCCCCATATATTTGTCTCATGTCTCCTCTCCTTGACATTAAGGTTCTCCTACAACTCTAAACACATTTCAGTAAGATATTTCTGCATTCTGACATATGTGCACATTATCTGCTAATCTGCATCAAGGGACTCATCTCTTAAGGGTGTTTGGTTTCTGAAATTTGTCACGTTTCAAGGAAACTAATTAAATATTGTCTTCAATCCACAGCTCACAACTTCTGAGCCAAGCTTAAATAAAGTGTCCTGAGCCAGAAGAACTATGACTTTGGGTTGGGAAGGGAGGAACTGAGAAAGGCCAAGTGTAACTCAAACAAAAAAAAAGTCCAGAAAATATAAAGGTCATTAAACATATATAAAGGTGCACTAACAACAGCCCAGTAAACCTCGTTCTTGTTGTTGTTTATGCTGCAGATAAAACTCTGGTGCTATAAAGTAAACAAAATTCATTCCCACCACGATCCAGGCTTCTGTTAATTGTTGGATAAAAAAGCATTTGCTTCCAGGGAAAACAGCCTTTGTGCAAAATCACGTGCTCAACCCTTTTCCATTGTTGTAACACCATTAACCCTGCGGAGCTAAAATAGGCTTCTCTGCCAAAAAGAAACAGATCAAAGGATTTCCCCTTTTCCATTTGAGTATTGTTATCAATCCTGCGTTGTCAGATTTTTCACCACCTTCATAAAATGGAAATAAAGCATGTCTCCGAAGGCCTGCATTATCCTCAGGAGCCTGGTGGCACCATCAGACCAATACGATTCTCTCGTTCTCTTTCTTCCGTGCATTATCTTTGGTAGATCAGAAATCTCGGATCTGAATACTCTGTGATCATATAAGTTCAAGCCCTTGTGTGGAAGAGAGGAGAGGAGAGGAGAGGAGAGGAGAGGAGGAGAAGCGAAGAGAAGAGAAGAGAAGAGAAGAGAAGAGAAGAGAAGAGAAGAGAAGAATCTTCCATATCAAGATTCACCTTTGAAGCTTGACATAAACCTGCTTTGAAAGGAACAGCCCCAGGATACTTGGCTGTCAAATAAAAGGGAAGCCTCTTCCATTTTCCGAACATCAAATCAGTGCTAATGATAAAGAAATCAATCCTTATGCTAACACCCAGCCATCATCACTAATGCAAGCTCCCATCCAACCGCACACGTTCTCTGGACAAGCCCATCCCTTCCCATCATCCGACTTTTATGTAACTGTTCCATTTCCTCTCCCACTTTCGGATTCAGAGAGGAAGGCATCCAATTTGCTCTAAAAAAAAGGAGGGGGGCTGGATGAGAGGGAAGGAAAGGTGGCCAGATGGGGAGGGGACACCTTCCCCAGAAGTGTTTCTTTGCTGGGCAAGGAGAGCCAAGGATAAACCCAGTCCCCCCCCCCCAGAGAACACTTCATTCGCCCAAGCGCCATTACTGGGAGGGGGGGTCCAGGCTTCTCATCCAAGGCTTGCTTGCACTGCCTCCTTTGTATGAATAAAAAGGGAGGGGGACAAAAAAGAAAGCTGGGAGGAGGTGGGTGGGGACACCAGAGGAACCTGCACACCACTCCCCCCTCCTGTTCCCTAACCTAAGGGGGGGGGGAGTCAATGGAGCTGCCTTAAAGCAGATTATACCCACTACTAGATGTTGCAGCCCGCTTGTCTGCATGCAGTCAGGGAGGCAGTTTTCCTGCCACAGCCCCCAAATCCTGGCCGTAGGAGAGCCATTGACACATATACACACACACACACACACAGAGAGAGAGAGAGAGAGAGAGAGAGAGAAGATGGGTTTGCAAAAACAAAAGGGCAAGGCTTCGATTGTCTTCCGCGGGAGAGCAGAAGAATCAAATCCAGAATTTTGAAGGTTTTGCCTTTTTTTTTTTTTTTTTTCAGAGCAAAGGCTTATAAAACCGCGTCGCCTGGCGGCGCGGTCACAGGACAAGCCCCTTTTCGCCTCTTAGTCCAAAAGGCTGGACTGTGAAATGCAACAGCCGTTCGCGGAGATGCGGCTGCCAGATCCGAAAGCAAAGGAGGTGGGGGGGGACACGCGAGGAAAGCAAGGGGGGGGGAAGGAAGGCAGGCTTCGTCGCTGCCCCACCACTGCCACTCCAAGGCAACCATTGTTTCATCCCGATCGAATCCCACTACCCGCGTTTTTAAAAAAATAAAAATTAAAAAAAAACAAACAAACCAAAACTTTTTATTTTCATCGGCGGGGCATCCAAAAAAGAAAAAAAAAAATCAGGTTTGGCGCGCTTCTTTCTTCTCCAGGGGTGGAAGAGCCTGCAAGCAAGCTGGCTGGCTGGCTGGCTTGCTTCACCCCCCCCCTTTTCCCGCTTCCCACCTTCCCTGCCGCAGATGTACACACAAAGGGCTTGACCCACCCTCCCGCACCGCCCTCGATCCGCTACCGCGCTCCGGCTTCGCCACTCACCGTGATGCGTGGAATGTTTTTCTTCCCTTGATAAGACATCCTCGCCCTCTCTCCCGGGGAAGCAACTCGCTCTCTCCCACGCAAGGCTTATTCCCGCCGCGAGCGAAAGGGGTGGAAAAAAATCGGTCGGTCCTCGGGGGGGAGGGAGGGAGGGAGAGAGAGAGAGACAAGGGGCAACGGGGGAGCTTTCTTGTTCCTCCCGAATTTAAAAAGCTACGATGGCGGGCTGGGGGGGGAAAAAACAACGGGGGATCGGGGGAGACCCCAACCGTTCTCCCTGCTTTTTTTTTTTTTTTTTGCACGCGTTAGAGCTGCAAGAGGAGGAGGAGGAGGAGGCGGCGAGGTGGCTTTCTGCACACAAAAGCGACAGGCCGTGCAAAGCCCGGGCGAGCTTGCAAAAATTCAACGCAATGAACCCCGCAAGGAGGAGAAGAAAGTCGCGGTCGCCTTTTCTTCCCTCGGCTGCTCCAAGCCCTGCCCAGCTTCAAAGCTGGCGGAGAGGAGGAGGAGGAGGAGGAGGAGGAGGAGGGAGGGAGGGAGGAGGATGGAAGCAGCGCAAGAAAATCGCCGCCGCCGCTCGCCAGCCAGCCAACCCGCCCAGCGAAGCCTCCGCACAAGGAAGGACCTGCCGCGCCTGCGCGCCCCGCCACGCCCTGGACTCTGTCCAAGAAGCGGGCTCAGGCCGCTCCGCCGCCAATCGGCGGTATGCAAATGACGGCCGCGGCCCGCCCAATGAGAAGCGCGCCGAGCGGTAACATGTAAAGTGGCGCAATGAAGCAGCCAGTGGCGACGCGAGGCTGCGGAGTGGGGCGTGGGGAGGGGAGGAGAGGAGGGGGGGAAACGATGGGTAGCGGAGGGGGGCGGTAGCGCGCAGGAGGACAGAGGCCGACCGGGCTGGGGATGGAGGAGGGCGGGTAGGCGCTGCAGGTTCAAGCGGGTAGAGAACGGGTGGAGAACGGGTGGCAGGGCTCCGGGGACTTCCGCGACGATCTGCATTAAAGCCACCCGCGGGAGTGGGGGGGGGGCGAGCTGATTGGTGCGATGCCTGCCTTTTCCTCCCCCCCACCGCCGCGGTCGCCCCCTTTTTCCCTGGAACGGGCAGCGTCTCCGGGCTCGCAGTCTGCGCCGCAAGCCGCGGGCGTTGCATGAGAGGCGAGGGCGCCAGCGGCAGCAGCCGCGGAAGGGCAGTTTTGCAGAGGAGTTGGAAGAGCGCGGCGCGGCGGCTGTCCACGCCCTGTTCTTGCCAGCCAGACAGGGGGAAAGGGGGGGGGGCTGGGTCTCCCTTGCCTTTGCTGGGCGCCTTCCCTCCCCAATTGCTTTCGAAAGAGGCGAGGGGCGTTTCGGACAAAGGTATGGTTGGGAGTTTTTGCAGCAGGAGAAGAAAAGACTGGACAGATCCGGACGGTCTGTCGCCCCCTCCCCTTTTTTTTCTTTTTTGTCTGCTCCTGGCATTGCTAGTCCCTTTTAGTGAAGCCCACTCCTCTTCCTTCTGTGCTTTATTTTTTAAAAAAAAAAAAATAACAGCAACAACAATAATAATAAACAATAATAATAATATAGGATTCCTTTTCCCAGTGTATAGTTTTGACTCCGAGCTTGAAATAGAAACGAAATTACGAAATTCTGGTATAAAACTAGGCGGAAGGAGGACCCGGTGAAGACGCCTCTCAATCGATCGATCGACAGAATATAAAAGCGATCTGAAGCAGAATAAACCCCGGGAAAGGTGTGTTCCCCTTAAAACCCCGAGTCTGGTGGGTCTGAAAACAGACGAGTCGGTTCACACGTGCAGCTAGGTCGCTTTTGGAGCAGCGGAAGGGTCTGCACGTGTGAATATTTAAGGAAAGCATTGTAGGCAGTATTGTAGTCAATCTGCGGTAGAAGCACAAAAATAATTGACCCTCTTTTAGAGAAAGGAAACTAATTAGAGGTGGCAAAGATTAATCCAGGTTGGACTTTACAAATAATCCTTCACTTTCTTACAACCACAATTGTGACTAGAATTGCCATTGCTGAACAATATGGTGGTTAAGTGAGTCACACCCAATTGGTGCGATCTTTGCCAGGGTTAAGTTATTCGCTGCAGTTTGGAAATGAAACACACAATCATTAAGTGAATCCTGGTTTCCTCATTGACCTAGCTTGTCTGGAAACCAGTTGGGAAGGGTGCAAATGGCGATCACATGACCAGGAGATACTGCAACCATCGTAAGTAAATGTAGGTTGCCAAGTGCTCGAATTTCGATCACTTGACCCTGGGGATGCTGCAACAGCCCTAAGTGCAAGAACTGGTTGTAAATCACGTTTTTTCCCATGTCATTATAACTCCAAAATTCACTAAACAAATGGTTATAAGCCAAGGACTACCTATAACAAATCATGCAAATAAGTCCCCCAAAAAAGTTACTAGTTTGCCAATGGTTTTAAAATAATTAGGTGGTTAATAAGTGCTTAGGTGCTTTATTAGTCAACACTGAAATGCAGGTAAGTAAAAAAAAGAATCTGCAAGGAATGGTGCAGTGAAACCTTTTTTCTCTACTCTGCATTTTGTGTTTTGTTCCAAGATCTCTTTCCCAGCACCCATCCAAAGGCAAGTGGCCAAGATTAATAGAGAACCCTTTTGCTCCTCTTGTCAAATGTAAGGAAATGTTAAATGATCAGACAAGGCTAATATTTGGAAACTCTAGAGCTGATCTACATAACCCATGAAAACCTGAAATGAAATGTTGAGGTCTTCCTGCCATGTTTTCACATTATCTGCACCCTTTACTGATTGATTTATTTGATGATTGCATCAGAAGGCACGACAAGAAACAATGGATGGAAACTAACCAAGGAAAGAAGCAACCTAAAACAGTGGTGGCGAACCTATGGCAAGGGTGCCAGAGGCGGCACTCAGAGCCCTCTCTGTGGGCACACGCGCTGTTGCCCCAGTCCTAGGCCTTCAGCTGGGTTTTATAAAACCTTTTCGCTTTAGGCCTCCACCGCTGTGTAAAAAAAAAAAAAAGGTTCAATCAATCAGTCAATTTCAACTTCTCGTGGGGGGAAAAAAAGATCTCGCAAAGTTGGAATTGATTGATTGAACTTTTTAGTCCCACCCAGTCTGCCGTTACCACCACAGCCATGCCCACCCAATGGGCCACACCCACCCAGCACCCAACGATGCATAAGTGGGTTTTGGGTTATAGTTTGGGCACTCAGTCTCTAAAACAGTGGTTCTCAACCTTTTTAATGCCACGACCCCCAACTGGTCGTAAGTCGAGGACTACTCAACTGGTGCAGCACCGTTTGCAGAATGGGACATTTGGCGAGCTCAGCAGGGCAGAGACAGCCTGGACAATTCCTATTGGCTTTTGAAAGCCAATAGAATTAGACTCTATTCAAGAGAGTCTATTCTATTGGCTTTCAAAAGCCAATAGAATAAAAGGGAGTAGCACAACTAAGGAAAAGGGGGGGGGGAAATGGCGGACTGTGTTGTTTGGTGACCCCCGTGAAATGGTCGTTTGACCCCAAATGGGGTCCCGACCCACAGGTTGAGAACCACTGCTCTAAAAGGTTTGCCATCACTGACCTAGAACTAAGGAGGAATTTCGTAACACTATCATACAAGTAGAGCAAGAATATACAAAATGTATGCAGTTGTTCCCTTTGTATCAAGGGGCACGTAGCTGTGAGCCAGACTCTCTAAGCTCCTACTAGGTTCCAGTATTTTTTGGAAATAGTTCCAGAGTCCACTAAAGACTCCTTCAGAAGGAGACCATCAATACAGATCCAATCCTGAGCTCTGTCTTGCAATTTATAATCCATTTCTGGCCCGTGCCTGGTGGCTTGGCTTACATGCCCATGCTAAGCCCTGTTGCAGGGTGTTTCATTTTAACTTAGCATGTGGTGCAAACCCAGCCACTGTGGCTTGTGAAGAAAGATTTGAGGCTTAATGTGCTGTGCTAGGAGTCCAGCTAATTGTAGCTTATTCAGCAGACCATGGTAAACGAGAGCTTTGCCAAGTGTGTGGCCTTCATTCTTTAGCAACAGCCCAGACGACTGCATGAAAAAAAAAACTACACTGGGATATATTTGCAAACCACTTCTTTGTCCCCTCTCAGCCACTCTGATGTTCTCCAGATGTAAACCTTAGTTCAGTCATTCCCACTCAAGGTCCAACTGATCTGAAGAGTTACTGGGAGACAGGAGAAGCTGTGGGGAGGTTATTGATCTTCCTTGTCACTGGGACAGGCAAACAGCATCTGGACTAACAAATTCCAGGGATCGGACTAACAAATTCCAGGGATTGGTCACCACTAGCATCTATTTGGGGAAATCTATGTTTTTCGACAAACGCAAAGCATAAGAACATCTGCTTTGCTGTGTGAGAGAATATGAAAACCAGGGCATTTTGTTACAACTGGACCTAAATCAAGACTCGGTTTTCAAAACTTTGATCTTTGCAATCCTGTTTACATTAGTACATTTACAGAGCATAATCTTCATGGTGTTGAGTAACTGCAACATGATACGTCATAACATAGGTGAGTTTGGGCTTAGAATGATTTACAAAGCCTGGTATAAGCCAGAACATTTAGAGACCATGATTGGGACCGGCAACTTGTTAACTGAAGAGTCACTAAGAGAAGCACGACTATCCTTAAGATCTCACTTCAGTTTGCCGAATTTTGAAGGTGGTATATTGGTTGAGAAGTCAAGTTTTTTTTATCACTGTTGTAACTGAAATGGTCACTCAATGAGGACTACCTCCGAATCATCGTGGTTTACCCAGGAACAAAATAGTGGAACTCTGGCACACTGAACTTTACTTAATTATTACCAGTTTGTCAATTTCTGCTGGTCATTTTTCACTATGAAATAAGACATTTAATTGCTAGCAAGTTGCTTTATGTTTCATGAGTCCCCCCCCCCCCGGTTTCTTTTATGCCTTCAGTTATCCTGTCTGAAATAGAGAATGTTTGGTGCTGTTCAGTTAATTTAAACAATTTTGTAACCATCTCCCATATATTTTAGCTTGTAAGATGTGCAAATGAGATAATCTTTGCAACCCAAATAAAATAACCCTGATTTAATATATCAGCATTTGTCTTCTTAATGAGTGATTTGTTTTCCTGATGTCCTTTCTCCTTATCTTTGAAATTAGGTCTCTGAGCTCCTAACTGCAGTTAGTGCAAAAGAGAAGCAGAGTTCCACTATTTTGTTCCAGGGTAATTTATTTTTGGGGACAACATTTGTACAATTCTAAAGTGATGTTCCCCACTGCAGTCTAAAAAAATGAGGGATGGCACACTGGACTTTTCTTACTTATTACCAGTTTGTCAGTTTCTGCTGGTCATTTTTCAATAGGAAATAAGACATTTAATTGCTAGTAAGTTGCTTTATCTTTCATGAGTTCCTTCTTTTCTAAGATTATTTTTTCCCCTGGTTTCTTTTATGCCTTCAATTATACTGTCTGAAATAGAGAATGTTTGGTGCTGTTCAGTTAATTTAAACAATTTTGTAACCATCTCCCATGTATTTTAGCTTGTAAGATGTGAAAATGAGATTTAAGAGGAGGACAAAACATCCAAGTATGAGCTAAAAAAACAAAAAAATGCATAAAATGTTGTCAGAACTTTGCAAAACCAAATGTCTTATTTTAACTTTTATCAAATAAACCAACTTCATATTTCTTCCTTTACTTCTAGCAGCCTTAATCTTTAATGCAATCAAATACTGTTGAATTTGATTTCAATTCTTTATCCCTATACACAGATTGCTTCAAGGCTTTAACTAACCTTTTTTGTAGATCCAATAAAAAAAATCCAGTTCATTTTCTTGATTTATCATTTCTATTTTCATTTTCATTTTTAAAACTTCAGCTGGTTTCTTTTGTATATCCACAAAAGCATTCTTTTCCATATCATTCTCATGGCCTGTCATTTGTAGTTCGACTTTGAGTACTTTGTCCTGTCAGATGAAATTTTTTCTACATCTGTCATTCTTTCATTAATATCTTTGGACATTGTCTCACCATAGAAGCAGACATCATATACCAATTTTGTTGATGTTGTAGTTACTATGGTTCCATTCTTCAGGGATCTCTTTAATTCTTCCAATATTATAATATTTTGTGTCATTTTCTAAGTCCCAGTATTAACTGACATCAAGAATAGGCTTGTATTTTGTTTTTCTTCTTTAGTCCCATTTGGTATCCAGTTTCTAAAATCATCACTTTTCTTTGTTATGATTTACAATATCCAAAATAGCCAAATTAAGTCTGTTCCCCACAAGAAACTATTTATTTTTATAGTTAATTCCAAAAACTTACAATGAAAGTCAATATTCCAAATTTATCTGGCTCCTTAATCTGTTTATAATATTCTTAGATCAAAATCTGATTTAGCCTTTTGCTGTTTATTTCAAATTCTTTAAGTGCTTAAACTTATAATTATTATTTTTCTTTCATTCAGAGTTGAAGGTAAAGTTGATATAGACTTCTTAAACTTGTAATTCTGAAGGTCTCTAATAACTTAAAATAGTTAATAGGCAGTGATTAGAAAATGAGGTTAGCAAACGCAGTGTCCTTCAAAAGCTCTGACCACAGTTGCATGCAAAATGGTGGCTTCCATCTTCTGGTGCTTAAACCCTCATAAATCCACTGTCCTGCAATCTGCTCACAAGGAGCTGCCATCTGGAGAACATATGAGTGATTTCCCATCTTGTTCTTATCCACAGAGACTCCAAGAACTAGTCTACTCACCAATTCCTTGATCTTTGCCTTGGTTATTGGCAGAGATGTCTTTAGTTCACCATAACTCTCCAAAAAATCCAAAACTTTGCTAATGAATTGTCAGACTCCAAAATTCAAGAAAGACATGTGGTGATCCTTCCAGGCAGATTTATTTTTGTCCCTCACTCATTGACAGAATCTTGCCAGATTAAAACAGACTGCTAGCCCCGTAAAGCATATACTCTGGGAACTATTATGGAGGAATTGTATTTATCCTCTTTTTCTCATGCAAAATATCTGGTCTGAGTTGTCTCTTGCTCCTCTGGAATGTGCTCCCTCCCCGCTAGGAATCTGGACTATCATGATTTGCAAACCTTGATTTGTGGTCAAACAGTCGCATGGGCCCAATCTCTTATGACTTATTCCATATACCCTAGTTAAGGAAACTGGCTTGTTTCAAAGTGTGACGCTCGTCTCTGAGTCTACGAGCAACACCAGCTGCCTTGTGTCAACCAATAGTGGAACTTTGGAGCAGAAATCCAGAATAAAAAAAAAAATAAAAAAACTTTCGCATTTGCCCAAAAACTGCATGTCATATTTTGAAGTTTCTGAAATAGTTATCACCAAACTACATGCTGCACCTGAAAAGCCTATAAGCCTATTCAAAGCAAGTGAAATAAGTCATATATATTTCCATCTAGGCATGTCTGCTGGTGGTAGTTTAAAAAAAATGGTGATGACACCTGCCTGATGGAAGCCCCTCCCCCTTTTTACATGCATCGCAACATACATAAAAGGGGTGGAGCTGGAGCTACAATCATACAGTTGCAAACATCATTGTGATATTTAAAAAACAAAAACAAACTCAACTCCCCCATTATTGTTACTGTTTAAATGTATCTAAATCCAGATTTTAAAGTAGGGGTCATGAATTTTCCACCAAGAGAATGGATAGAAATCCTGGAAGTCAAAGTTAAACATCTGCAGAGTCAAAGTATGCGTTCATAATGAAGTGTTTACAGTAGATTTTATTGTTTATATTTTTGTAGGGCACCTATACATTGGAACATGATGCATATGAACAATAGTGGCAATTATATGAGCCATTAGGTGCAATGCAGCAGACATCTGCAATTTTTATGTGGGAGGAAAGATTCAGAGCAAGGCTTAGAAGCAAGTGTAACTACACGGTTGTACAAAATAGTTGAAGTTCCTTAGCTAAATATCAAAGACATGGAGGCAGATACTATCCTTTTAAAGTCTGCCTCTCCCAGCAATTGCAGTATAGAAGCAGGGCTTTTTTTCTCATAGAACGCCCAGAATGGAGTTCCAGCACCTTTTTTGGATGGAACCTCGTAGGGTAGGCAAGGCGGGTTGTATGACGTGTGTGAATTCCGGCACCTTTTTTTTTTTTTAAGAAAAAAAGCAGTGTATGTTGCTTGTAAAATGAATCTTTTAATCACTATGATCAATAATTAGATTACTCCTTGAGAAACACCAATGCAGGAAGTTTCCTGAGCTCATGGAATATCACTGGTCAACTTCTTGGGAATTGAGGATCTTGCCCAGTCTGAATCACAGAAAGTGGGACAAAGATGCAAAATCGACAGAGGCAATTCTTTTCTTGTTTTGTTTTGTTTTTTTCAGACCACAACAAATCCTAGAGCCGCAAGTGATATGGAAAACACTTCATTGCAGTCCAAGTATAGAAGCCCTAGAATTGAATTTCTGAATCAGATCTCCCCATTCTCAGGATGTATTATCCATATGAACCTTGAACGCGAACAAGCTGAACGAGTAGATGCAATGTTTGTCTGTCAATTCCTACTGTACATCCTGTCAATTTCATTTGATTTTTTTGAGTTCTCTTGGCAACTAAAGCATTTTCTCTCTTCCCCAAGGCCAGACTATGAAAAATATTGTTGCTTTATGTGGAAGAGTGCATGCAGAGTAATTGTAGCTGGCCAAGTTATTTTGCACAAGATACTTCCTTTTTCCTGGGAGTAAATATGTAATAAAGCATACGACTCACAATCTACTGCTCCATCAAGGACAGCTAGAACCAGCTGAGATAATTGCTTCCCTCTGCCTAATGGTAGGGCTGGAGGTAGAATTGCTTGGTCATTGTGCCATGAATGCAGGTTGCCATCTAAGCAACATTATTCAGTGAACACTTCACAGAAAGATTTGCTGAAAAAAATGTTTTCTATCGATTTCTATGGTTTCTATGAATTTTGCACACAGAAAACTCTGCACGGGAAGCTGTCACAGTATCTTTCACTTTAACAAGATGGAACATCTCTATCTAGTCATTTTATTTCTGGGACTACTTTAGCAATCATGGCTTCTTTAATTCAGCCATTGGGCTATCGTAATATAAATTCAAAACCCCATGGAAGTCAATGAGTCCATTTTTAACATCTTTTAAGATGAGCCATAGGTTGTATAAAGATACACAAAGAGAAATTGGGTGTTTATAAGAAATACAAAGCCAACAAAGCTCATCTTTAATATATCAAAAGTCCTTGATTAAGATATTTCCAGATCAGCACGTGAAAGAGTCCTATCTGAAACTCTGAAGCCATGTTTAGCATGAGTCTATTAAGACAATAATGACTTAGTTGGACCAGTACAAAGAAATTTCACACTTCTGGGGATTATTGTTAGGTCTGCTATTTGAATATAGCCAGCCTGCCTCTGTTATTTGGTTTCAGCAGCAGATGGCAGCATCCAGGACACCTTAGCTGATCTAAAACAAATGGTGAGCAGGAGAACATGGCTCTCTTAGTGCTTGGACAGGAAGCCATCAGGAAATCTAAACTAGTCTGAGAAGCCAACCAGATTCTTGAAGAAGGCAATGGGAAACCATTTCCATGTTGTTAACAAGAAAATAATTATGGACATATCTATGTTGTCATCAGAACTTGAGCCCATGTCAAGGAACCTTTAAAGTATGTCTGAAGATGCCCAGTATTGAGATAAGAATTAGTGTATTGAGGAAACATTCCCTCCAACACATGAAATGTGGGATTAAGTAATCTCCTATAAAAATCTCTCTTGAAAGATCTTCTCTCTCCCCCATCCCCCATTCTAATGCACATCATTTCTGGACCAAGCTATCTGCAGGGTTTTTCATAGGGGCATCTGGCAGCATTTCTTCACCCATGTTAAAGAATATTAGGGCTATTTACCTCCTACTGGCGTTGCCATTATGACCTGAGCAAATGTCTTACCCATTGTACAAAATACACACAAAGGTTTTTGCTATTTGGACATGGCGGCTTCCTTCATGTCTCTAGGCCAGCCTTTCTCCGCTTGGACATTCTTATTGTTTCGGACTACAAATCCCATCAACTCAGTGAATTAAAGACACAAATGTAACTGGGAAAAACATACGTTCTATTGTGTGCATCTCCAGAACACAAAATCAGATTTCAGTGAGCTACAAACCTGGCTGGACAGACCAGCATTGACTCCGAGTTAGGAGGATCTTCTATAGCAGCGGTCCCCAACCTTGCTGGCACCAAGGACCAGTTTTGTGGAAGACAATTTTTCCATGGACCAGGGTGAGGTGGGGGGATGGTTTCATGTGCAATCTAGATCTGACGCATGTGCAGATAAAGCTTCGTTCCCTCACCCGTTGCTTCTGTGGCCCGGTTCCCAACAGGCTGCGGACCGGTACAGGTCCAGGGCCCAGAGATTGGGGGCCTCTATTCTACAGAACTTCTCCAACAGAAGGTTGGGCAAATACGCACAAGAAACAGGATCTATTTGTCACCAACTATTAGGCAAGGATGGTCCTTAGGGTCCTTAGGATCCAGAACTTTGTATAGTTCTACTCCTTACAGTAGAAAGGAGCTCCAGGACCTCAAAAGGCAGAGGTCCAAAGGACCTCCAATCACATGAGGGATAGATTTGATCCTGTCCTTCTTTCTCTTTCAGCATAAAGCAATTGCTTACCACACAGCTCTGGACCCTGCATCAGGTGGGTGGGGCTTTCTTCTAGCTCAGCTTGCAGCTCAGAGCTCCCCCCTCTCCTTAGCTAGAAAGAAAGGGTATGGGGGGGAGGAGAGGGGGGGGTACTGGCGCTGGGTCTCTTGGTTTTTCCACTGGTCTCCCCAAGACGCCACCCGGATCGTCTTTTTAAAACCTGCCCGGTCGGCCTCAGCCACGTTCAAGCTTTAGATCTGGGTGGGTGGGGCGGACCGGGGAAGGAAGCCTCTTTAGCCCACCTCGCCGGCCTCCAACTCACCTTGTCGTTTAGGTTCTGCAAAGCCTCCTTGCCGGTGCTTCTCCGGATCTCCACCTTCCTGGCCGGCCACGAGGAGGAGGAGGAGGAGGAAGAGGAGACGGCCGGAGCGTCGGGTCCGAGGTGAGCCACGTCCCGCTGCTTGGCCACGATCTTGCCGCCGGTGGGCGAGCCGCGTCCGCTGGAGAGGGAGTCGAAATCGATGGTCTTGTTCTCCAGGGAGCCTTCCACCGGGCAGAACATGCCGCAGAATTTCTGCCGGGGCTTGGGGCTGCCGGAGCCCAGGTTTTTGAAGAAGGCGGGCACTTCCTCCTCCTCCTCACCGCCGCCGCCGCCGCCCCCGGGCTTGGCCGCTTGCCTCTTCTCGGCCATGGCTCGCCCCGGAGGCACGTCTCGCCTCGCCCGGCTCGCTCTGATCCTCTGCTGGCAACGGAAGGAGGCAGGAAGCGTTGGAGAGGGGAGGCCAGCCGGCAGCCTCGAGCTACTAGCGGCTCTCCGGCCCTGGCTAGAAGCGGGGGAGTGGGAGATGGGTGGGTGGGCAGAAGCGAGCCTTTTGTATTACCTCTCCCCGCCTTCCTGGCTCCCAGGCAAGGCAGGTTGAAAGGGGGGGGGGGGAGCCCGGCTCTTCAGAGACACGAAGTTGGGGAGGCTGAGCGCAGAGAAAGGCGTGGAGGGGCGGGCGAAGGTGATGGGGCAGCGCAGCGCAGCGCAGCCGGTGGGAGGGCTGGGTTCAAGTTCCTAGCAGCCGGATGAGGAGGAAGGGGCGGAGGAGGGGGGACAGTGGGCAGGAAAGGAGCGAAGGGAGAGGGAGGGGAAGGAGGGAGGAAGGGAGGGAACGGGTGAGAAAGCCCCACTCACTCTGCAGCAGAAATTAAGGGTTGATCCGGAAATGAGGCGACAGTCGGAACTGGCGAATTGGACTGGACCAGGGGAAGCCCCGGCGCGCTGCAGCTCCTACAAGTGGTAGGGGAAGCGGGGGGGGGGCGGGGAGGTGTCGCAGAAGCTGATGCACTCCCCACCACACACACACACACACACACACACACACACACACACACCTTTCCTGGGAAGCAGACGTCTTCCCTCATTCAGCCACACCCAACTCATGGAAAAGCGGGCGTGGGAATCCTCGGAGCCCACGCCCCTCTCTTTTCCAGGAACGGGTGGAAGAGAGACCCAATTTGGGCACAGGGATCGGTGCGGGAGGGAGGGGTGGAATTACCGAGTCAAAAAGATGGGGTGCCGCTGCAGTGGCATTAGATATTCCTTCCCCCACCCTCTTGCTGCTGGCCCTGGGAAGAAAAATCACTGACAAAGCAAGGGAAGATAATTTCTTGGCCAGCGGCGGGGGGGGGAGGGAGGGAGGGAGGGAAAGTCAATTTTCAGAACACAAATATTTGACCTTGACAAGGCTGTCAAGTGGGTCTCTTTTGTGTGCTAGATAAATCAGCTGCTGGAGGGTGTGTTGAACGGGCATATCTTCCTATGGTTGTTTTGCTCTACAGTGTATTCTTCATTCCTGCCTTCCCCAGCTAAGGTTCCCTTTAGATAGGTTGGGAGTGATTCCTGCTATTCCACCACCCAACATGATCCGTCAAACTTGCCTGAAAACTCCAAGTCAAGGAAGGCAAATCTATTTTTCCAGACAGCTCTTTAAAGTCTTGGGGATGCATTATTTCCAACCCAGTTGTACCTAAAATCCTTCACCCCGCCCCTAAATGCAGTATTGCTGATGTGCAGAGCACATGCTCCGTAATACTGAATTTTGTTTTAACAGTGGGATTAACGGCCGACATCAGGACTTCAAAATCATGTTCTCTCTCTCTCTCTCTCCCTTTCCCTCTCCCCCCTCTCTGTCTTGTAGCCTTTCCCCTCCTTTTATCTTCCATGAGGATGAACTTTGCAGAATTCAAAAGCTTGAACGCGAGTTTGTGACATTTGAACAGATCCGAGAAAATGATATTCCTACAACAGGATTTTAATCCCTTCTTCTGTATGCAGAACAGGGCTGCATTTCCATATTGAAGACGGGGAATAAAACCGCCCCAGCCCTGCACTCATTTGTGAATAGAGCCTTATTCAAACGTCGCCCTAAACACCCTAGCTACTGTATTAGTGGACAAGTCGACCCTCTACTAGTTGAACGAGAGAACGCTTCCTATTTGGGGCCGTCACTGTCGCTGTCCCTTCAGCACCACGCAGAAAGGGAAAACGCTTCTTTCGGAAGTGAGCACAGATTTTTTTATTATTATTATTTGTATTCCGCCTTTGCAAGTAACACAAGGCGGTGAACATATCCAACATACCTTCCTCCGCCTGTTTTCCTCACAACAGCTAATTGTGAAGCGAGTTGGGTGAGGGACAGTGACTATACCAAAGTCAACCAACTGGCTTTCATAACTAAGGAAGGACTAGAGCTCCGTTTCTAGCCTGGTGCCTTAACGACTAGCGGCTAGCTAGCCCAATCTGGCTCTTGGTTAACTATGAAAAGTTAGCTAACCATAGTTATGACTATGGTTATCTTAGCAAATACACATGAGAGAGAGAGAGAGAATCGATCATCCATTTTCTTTGCAGGAAGAGGTCATTTCAACATCATTTATCTCCATTAATTTTCTATTATTGACTAGGCGATTTAGAATTTTCCTATATTATAATTCCAATTAATGAACCTTTGCAGAGTGCAATAAATATGAATATATACTTAAATAGGTCTGTAGACATAGATTTTTTGAAATCCCCAAGATAAGTTGGCTTAAAGCTCTAGACACGCCTTTCACATAAGGTAACTCAGAATGCTGCTCAGATCTATTTTTACTTTTAACCTACATTGTGTTATCCAAATGGATTTCTCCAAGCCACTTATTGCTATGTATTATTCATTATTTGAGATTTATTAATTTAAATTTTCAGTCTGCCTCTCCCCACCACTTTCTCAGCCCCATCATCCACAACACAACAAAACCTTGTTTTTATAATAGGGGACAATGTATATATCAAAATAACTGGAGACACGGGACAAAAAAACTTCCTATTTTAAGAAAAAAGTGACTTTTGAAAAAAAAATTGAGTTGGGGTATGTTCATGCATGTGCTTTGGGGATTAATGAAGAATGCATGTGGGGGTGAAAGTGGTTTATCCCTTTTTTTTTCATCCTTCAAAAAAAATAACAACACCATGGTCTAATGGAGAGTTCTGTTAGTTCAGCTGTTTTGGGAAGGCAGAGGGGAGCATATGGTCTACCAGATACACAAAAGTCTGCATTATTGAAAGCTTATAAATATTAATAGCACTGCTCTAGATAAGTAGTGAGAGGAAGCTGCCAATGGAGATTTCAAAAGAAAAGTGTTGAAAAAAACACTTTTTGCAGAGTACAAAATATTTTTTATAGATCACCAGAGACAAAGCTTGGCTAGAAGCAGTGATGCCAAGGATACTCTACACCAGGGGTAGGCAACCTTGGCTCTTTTATGACTCATGGACTTCAACTCCCAGAATTCCTGAGCCAGCAGGAAGGTTGCCTACCCCTGCTCTACACACAGTCAAACATAAAGGTTGAGAAAAGCAGATTGTAATTTGCATCATCAAAAGTTAATTTGAAAACGGAACGTTCACAATCAAAGGGATTCACAGAAGAGAAATAAGTGGACTTACTCCAGAAGTCAATAGAAAATCAATCGATATTAATTGCAATAAAAAGGAGCAAAAAGGAAAGCAAAATGCAGTTCTAAAAAATTAAGAAATAATACCTAGAAGTGTATCAAGTACTCACAGTTCAAAGTGTCAGGGCAGCAAATCACCCAGGCTCACAAGCAACAAATATGGCTTCAAAAAACAAGCTGCTTTCAAACAGAGATCTTTATACTATAGGCTGTAGCTACTCCACTATTACTCCACGGGTGCTCATTAAGTCTGATGTGACTGCAAGTCACCTGAGGTATCAAACAACTCTTAGATATAAATAAAGTAGATCTTTATTCTATAAGGCCCTTTCTCTTATATCCAAATATTTTGGTTCCTTTTTCAACTCAGCTATGCCATCAGTCATGTCCAGTGGATGGCTGTACTGGTGAGACTAAGTATCCTCAAAATAACCATTGAACCCCCATCTTTTTTAGTTTTATCTCACTTGAGGCAAAGAGCTATTTAACCCAATGAGTAGAAAAGGTGCACCAAATGCATCTGGTTTATCCCATTTTGAATCAAACAACGTAATGCAGGCTGCAGGGCAAATCTCTATTAAATCCACAGTCTCATATTTTGAATTATATTATGAAAAATAAAGAGGAATGCATATAGATAGAAATAACTTTTCTAATTGTTTGCTATTTATACTTTTTATGGGTGACGCTTTGTTTAAATGTGACATGCAAAAAAATGGGTGGTGTTGCAATTGCACCGTTGGTTATCTTGACATTTTTTTACCATATTCTCTAGATAATCTTGGATAGATGGATGAAAATAACCAAGCCATCTACCCATCCAATATATCTATTTATAACCACATTAGTAGGGTGACATGGTCATAGAATTTATAGTTTTAAAATACATTGTTCAGCATGGTGTCAAACAGAACATAGTCATATCTACAACACTGTATATTTCCTATATTATATGTGGTTTTCTATTTCATCTTGTTTTTCCTTCCTTCCTTTCTTCCTTCAATGCAACTTCATAAATGTTCAGTGAACATTTCTGCCTGGGCAACTTCCAAACGCTAACACTGTTATGGACTTGACAAATGCTTCAACCCCATTTGGTTAGATAGTGGATCCTAGACGTTTCTATCAAGATCAACTTCCTTACTCTCTACATTTGTGAAACTTTCTCTTTGCCACTGCTCCCCTCAAAAAATTTCTTCAACCAGCACTTCAAAGAAACCTATAAATGCCTCCCTCTTGTGTATGGAAAAGGCTATTAGATTTGGCACTTGGATAGCATGTTCGCTGTTCCACTCGAGTTTCTATTGGACTTTTCAATGCTCAGTTGATGCTATTCCATAACAGAGCAAATGAATATACATAGCGTTACTTTGTATTATTGTGCTACCCTACTGATTATAATTATGTTTATGAAAGGAGCTGTTTTGAAACATCTTTATTTACTGCATCTGACTGATACAAGGGTGAGCTGTTTGTTCCTTTGAAATGCTTTATGTGCCTGAATTATTTTAGCAGGATTTGAGAGTGAATAGCTCAATACAAAATGTGCTTCAATTAATAATGGGTGTTTTTGTAACTCATGTATTACTTCATTCCTGACAGTTTTACGGAATGGGGAAAAACAGCGCACAGTGATTGCGTCTCTGGGAAAGAAGCTAGTTCCCTCAAACTGAGTTCCCTCTCGCTTTAACAAGATTTATAAGGCGAAAATAGGACAAGAACATAGGAGCCTTAATCAATCACCATTGATCCAATAACCTATGTCAGTGATGGCAAACCTTTTAGAGACCAAGTGCCCAAACTGCAACCCAAAACCCACTTATTTATTGCAAAGTGCCAGGGCTGCATCAGCATTGTGGTGCCCTCAGGAGCGGAGGGGCATGGCCCACTGAGTGGGCATGGCTGCAGTGGTCACGGCAGACTGGGTGAGCGTGGCCGGGGCCAGGGCAGCAGGGGCCAGTCCCTTGCCATCTCTCGGCATCCCCGGGGGGGCCAACGCCGCTTGCTCGCTCACTTCCTGCCGTTGCTTCCAAACGCCACGTGCTCGCTACTCTGGCGAACTGTAGTGGGGCAACGGCGTGCGTGCCCATAGAGAGAGCTCTGAGTGCCACCTCTGGCACGCGTGCCATAGGTTCGCCACCATTGACCTATGTTATATTAAAGCTGAGATCAGCAAAATTAATTTCTTTATCTCCGTGAAAAACCATGAACAACCCCATTCCTATTTGTAGCTGGTTGTCTGCAGCTTTTTCAAACTATTCCTCTCTCTCCAAATTGTGACATGCAAGCTGAACAAGCCTGAAGCAGGAGTTCCTGCACAATCTCTTTCCTCAAGGCACTGTTGTCTAATGGCCGGAAAGAAAAAATGCCCCCTCAGCAAATTTCATAGAATAGGGATTGAATGCAGGGGCATAGAGACACCCCTGCCTTTCACAGGAAACAAAAAGCTCAGGAAGTGGCTATAGCAAGGAGAAGCCTCAAGGAGTTTGCGGTGTTATTTTAATAAAGGAATCCTTATCATATTTCTGGCTCTATCCAAAATAATTCCTGTTGCATTTCATTGGGTTTCTTCCAAGACCTGGAGGCATAAAATCACATCCTGAATGTGTTAAACGGTTCCTGGCTTTTAATTCTTAGTAGAGAACTAAACCCTGCTAGAAAAATCCAGATGTGCAATGCAATTTACAAGGAGATGCTAAAAGCGTAAATCTGCATTTAGACATATTGCTGTAGTTTGAAGGGCAGGCTTGACCAATTATATTAGGTAATAAATAAATGAATCATGGATGCACAAAATTATTCTTTAAAAAAAAATATTGGGAGGAAAAAAAAATCTGATCTATATGGATCAGTTAGCACCAAGAAGAAATATACCAGGGTGCATTTTGGGTTGGGATGTGTGATACTGGGTGAATTTTGGAGGTATTTTTAAATATGTATTAAGTCATCCAAAATTACTCCAGCAGTGAGATAGGCAGCATATAAATTTAATAAATAAGTAAATAAATAAATAAAATAAATAAATAAAATTTATTTGTAATTCACATTTAAATTTATTCTAGTATAGCAGGAAGATTTAGGTTTTGACAGTTGTATTGCAGGGCCTTCAGACTCTAAAGAGAAAATATCATGGTTTAGAGTCACCTCTAGCTATTTTCCTGTCACTAGCTCTTCAATCAGGCCCACCAGTGGTCTTTCCTCATCTTTTCCAGGGCAACTGAAACAGCTGAGCTGAGAAAAAGCACAAGAGTTAGGCATTTTGATGTTGACAACGTGAGTTGAGGGTCTTGAAAGAAATATAGAAAAGAGAAAGGAAGGTTTAAACAGTCATATGTAGGTCCATCTTCACAGCAGGCTAGGAAAATTATATACTCTCAAATCAGAAATGTACTGTACTTTACAAGTAATTATACATTAAGTATCTGAATACTTTTTACCTTTTTATTTGCCCTTTTCACCTTCCCACTTCTCCATCCCAACTAGGTAAAATATGATTTTTGCTCCTTATAGCTGTGTTCCACAAGATTCTTTAAAGTAGTCCTCTCCTGGGCTAATATTACTAAAATGTTTTAATTTTTTTAAAACAAAAACAAAAAGAGTTAACTTACCTTGGTTGCAAAACTCCAGATGATCCTTAGGTGGCAGAAAAGACAAAAAAAAAGTGGAGTAGCTTGGTTTACTGATTTAAGGTGCTGGACTAGAACTCCCAGTGGCTGGGTAGAGCCACTGGGAATCCTAGTCCTACCTTAGGCATGAAAGCCAACTGGGTGATTTTGGGTCAAATGTCTAGGACAGGGCTTTTCAACCAGTGGTACAGGTACCACCTGTGATACATTGGCACCTGGCAGGTGGTATGCGACCATCCTAGAAAAGTAGTGGGGGAGGGAATGAGCTGAACCAGTGGCAGCACCACACAAGCTGAGCGAGAGATGGCTGGAGCTGCAGGGCTGAGCAGAATTGCCAGGATAGCGCTTCTTTGGGACTGTCAGGGCTCAGCGGAAGCGCCAGGCTCTAGCTGGAGCTCGGCGCTGATCCTGGCGCTTCTGCTGAGCCCAGAAGAAGCACCGATCAGCTGGAACATTGCAGCATCTCCAGGGTCTTGTGATTTACACTCAGATGATTGGCAACTGATTCATATTTATGATGGTCACAGTCCCAGGATCATGTGAAGTGACCAAAACCTGCTGCAACCACCTGGCAGACGGGGGGAATAAAAACCAACCCCCCCCCACCGCTTCCAATCCTCAACAGAAATGCTCACAACAATGAAAACCTCGGACAGGAGGAAGAGCGCTGCCAAATGGGCAGGTGTCTTGCTCGGCGGTGGCTTGGGGGGCACTTTTTTCAGTGCCTTTGTAACCTCAGTCACTAAGCGAACTGTTGTAAGTCGAGGACTACCTATACTTAATCACTTTTTTTCCTTTTTTTTTGGTCATCAAGTTTTTGACACCTTGCTAGGCGACTCGTGGTACTCAGATATTGCCATATCCTAAAAGTGGTACAATGTGTGAAAAGGTTGAAAAGCCCTGGTCTAGGAGATTCTTAGTCATCCAGGTACGGTTGTCCCAAATTTGCTTTTTCAGGAGGCAACTGGACTTTATTGTTTTTCTTTGAAGATGTTTCGCTTCTCATCGAAAAAGCTTCTTCAGCTCTCACTAGATGGTGGGGAGTGGAAGGAATTTTATTTGGGTCAGTCACTTTCTGAGGCCAACTGTCCCCCCCTCAACCGCAGGTTTATTGTTGTGGGGAAAACAGGAGGAGGAAGGTGTGTTGGATATGTTGCTGCTTGAGTTATTTGTAAAAATAATAAAGGCGGCATACAAATTAAATAAATACAATGAAACTGTGGGGAAATCATGATGTACATTGCCTTCGGTTGTTCAAAATAAAGGCAGGATATAATAATTTTATTTTTTAAAAGTAAGCTTTCTTCAAGTGTTCTCCATATTCTCTCCATATAGTATCTCCTTTCTAAGAAGGCTTTCCAGTAATATTTATCTCAAAAAACATATTTTCAATTGGCACTTGATGGTGTGGCCTGAAATTGGGCCATGCGTGTGTTATATCCACACCCCTGGCAGAATAATAATAATAAAAAAATCAGACAATAGCTTATTCAGAGATCCTATGCAAGGACCCCAGACTCATTTTGTGTGATCTGCATTATAACATTTCTCCCTTCAATTTATCATCTTTAGGAGCTTCTCTGGAGGAAGGGCATGGAAACTAATCCATCCAATCAAATATTTGCTAAAATTGACAAGCACAAGCTAATAAGCAAGGAGACCCCCCCCCCCTTTTTAGTGGAATCTCAGAAATAAAAGGGAAATTCTGAATGAGCCTGCAAGGGTGAGCAAGATGGATGCAGCCATTTCTAATCTTTTGTTCAAAAGTTTGCTAAAATGGCCAGACTTGTGTCCTTGTTCAAGGGTGGAACTGCCAGCTCCTTTTCTTGTCTTTGTTTTTTTTCACAATGCCCCTTCTAACGAAACGCAAAGACAGTTTTCTACACAAAATGGAGGGGGCAGGTGGGTGTTGTCGGTGCAGTAAGCAATTATTTCAAGGAAAGCCCAGTTGCCTTGGTTACCAGTCATCAAACTGAGGCCTTTGCGGTCTTGTCAAAATCAGAATTCCTTTTGTCCTCTTCTCCATGGTGAAGAAAGGTTTCTGTGCCAGACAGAAAGCCGAGTGAAGACATGAATGCTTTCCAGATTTGGCTCTGCAGCAGGGTTGAGTTCTTATTGACAAGAAAACTCCTTCTCTAATAGTGAGAAAGAAACCTCTGCTTTATCTATTTATTTCCTGCCTTTAATATTTTTATAAATAACATACCCAACGTATCTTCCTTCTGTTTTTCCCACAATGACAAACCTAAGGTGGGTTGGGCTGAAAGTGAATGTCGCCTTTCATGCCTAGCAATGGAAATTCTCGTCCCAGTTGTGATTGTTAAGTCAAGGACTACCTATATGGGTGATGCTGCTAGCGCAGTCTTCTCCTTAAATGTTCCCTATTTGTTTCACCTGGAGAGGCCAAATTTAGCTTCTAATGGACTACTAAGATGTGGTACAGAGTGAGCCTATCATTGTTGTCAGCCATTTAGTTGTGTCCATTCAGTTGGTCACTCTATGGATCAGCACTCTCCATGCTCCTCTGCTCCAAACTGCCTCCTTCAGATCCACCATAGTTATCCCAGTGTCATCTTTTATAGTGTCCGGTCAGCAGGTACTATATCGTGTCCAGCCAGTAAAGCTATCATTGACTAAATAATTGAAGGTATATTAACAATGATCGTTGGTCTGGTTTATGATGCTGAAGGCAAAAATAAATCGCACAACTGACTTTTTATTCTGCCCTGTAATTTTTAAACTTGTGTTTAGGATTCCACAAATGACTTTGGCTTGCTGTTTAAGACAAACTGGTAAATAAATATCATGCATTCGGTTTAAGTATAGGAGTGAAAATAATAAACCAGTAGAACGACTTGCCTCCAGATGTTGTGGATGCTCCAATACCGGAGGTTTTTAAGAAGAGATTGGACAACCATTTGTCAGAAATGGTATAGTTTTCCTGCTTGAGCGGTGGGTTGGACTAGAAGACCTTCAAGGTCCCTTCCACCTTCATTATTCTGTTAGTCCATCAAGTATTATACTTCCACTACAGATCTAGTATGAACTAGGAAACAGGGAGTGGCCCAAAACCATTGCGATCTTCCTGGATCTGAGGATAGAAATGAACCAGGTTTTCCTCCTAGAAATGCAAGTTTAATCTCTACACTGCAGTAAGAAACAGGAAGGGCAGCTTCCCATTTCTGGCATCTATTCTTGAAATAGCTCTGGCTTTTGTCTTTTTGAGATGTCTCCTTAAAAAGATGTTCTCATAGCTTCTGCGTTTTCTCCCACACACAGAGAAAAATATTTTTTTTCCTTCTTGCTGTTCCTATTAAATCATAAATAACGATTTTAAACCACAGAATTGAGATGCACAATACACATGAAGCTACGAAACTATACTGTGACCTAGCCCAACATGGGCACGCAATTCCAAGTGTTATTACCGAATCTGTTTAGAACTTGGGAGGGATTCTTTAATTTAACAAAAAAAAAAAAACTAAGTAAGTCACCCGGTGAATCAAAACAAAATGCAGGATCACAGGGACTCAAGTCACTGTGGATGAACATGCAGAGGCTCCTTTGTTTAAGATAGAAGAAGGTCTAAAATTAAGCTGGCTTCAGGCACACATCAGTTCAGGGCATGATGACTAGACTTTCCAAACTGAGATGATTCCTTGATGTGGGCACTGCAACAGTCCAGAATGAAATGAGGACTTGAGAAGGAGTGGTGCCACTTCACACAAGGCTATTATTCAATTTCTCACCCAGCACTAAGAGCGTGGGAATTTCTCTTTATAGTTCATGAGAGCGGGTGTTAAAATACTCTATGGAACTTGAGAAGCCCCATGCTCTCCCAAAGAAGCATGAATTATTCCATTACCCAGCTTTCTCATCTCACAGTATGTGCCCCAAAGGACCATCATTAAGGCTCTTGGCTTGCGGCCCTCCTGCATTAAATATTAGGTCAGGGGTATGTGGCCTAGCCACTATGTTTTCATTGTTCACCATAGGTCAAAGCACACTGCCAGTAATTACCCTCCCTTAAGAACACCGTAGACATCTTGACTTAAACGAAGGAGCCATTGCATTGTAATCTCTCTCTCTCCCCCCCCCCATCTTTTCCAAAATATCTTCCTTCTTTATAATATTTAGGAGACATCCATTTTGAGAAACTATCAAAAGTAGTTTTAGAAAATATTAGAAGGATGCTTTTCTTAAACTGAGGGTTTTTCTTAGGCTATTAGGTGTATCAGCTGCATCCTTAGAGCCTGATTTGGTCCAGATATTTGAATACTGAGTCTTTGAGATGGAAATCGTAGGAGGAAGCCTCCATCTGTGTCTCTGAAAACAATCAATGCCCCGCCCAAAACCTCTGCGTTTTCCTCAGTCATTCACTTTCAGTTTGATGAAGTAGAATTTGCTTTTTTTTAAAAAAAAAAAAAAAACAATTAGGTGAAATTTTCAGGAATGGAAACACAGATATAAGCCCTTTCAGAGGCCTGCATTGTCTTTTCCTTTCTTAGATTCAGTAATTATCCCAATTAAATACCCAAGAATTAGTTATCCAAATTATATTATTTGGGATGATTCCTTATCTCAAAACATTTTAGCCAAGTTTATCCAATTCATCATTATAGGGGCAGCAAGAAGCAATTCCTGTATTTTGCTTCTTTTTCTTTGAGTCTTGTCATTTTGACTACATCTGAGAGATCACATGTGCTCCAAAGTTTAGACATCTCTGGATGTCAAATCATGTTTCAATGAATCCTACCTGAAGCTCACACAACTAAGGTATATGTTTTTTTTAAAAAAATAACTGCATTTTCATTTTTTGTTCCGATTTAGATACAAGGACGACAAGGAGTCTATTTAAACAGCATATGTGTTTATCCCATGCCATGCAGCCATTCTGCCTTCCCTTGCTTTAATACAACCCCAACAAGACACATAGATTAATTAATTAAAATTAATTAAGAAGTTAGAACAGCTAACGAAGTTTCAGGATGATGGAAAGGATCTCCAAGAACATGGAACATGTGTTGACAATGAATAATTCTTTGCAAAATTCTATTAACCAATGCACAATTGCATTTGTCGAAAGATTTGTCCAGAATTTCCTGTAATTCCAAGATTCTCCAAAGCTTCCTGTAATTGTAAGATTCTCAGCTTTTCAAAACCTTGTGTTCCAACTATCTATTAGTAGCCCTGTTGCATTTAGTAAGTCATGCAATTTGCCACAGAATTCCTCAATGTCTTCCATCATCATGTTTGTGGCTTAGAGCAGACTAGCATAACATCAATATTACCTCAATAGCCACTAATTTCTACATCCTTATTTCATGTCAAATCCTACATCACTGTAATCACTCTGTGTACTGGATGAAGCAAGCTGCAGATTCCAAAATCTTATGCCTTTCAATAACATTTGTTAGCTGGAAAACATGCTGCCAGACTCCTGATTTTTTTTTTTTTGTCATTTATTGGGTGATAACCAAAGAACATACTTTGCAACATCACCATTCCAATCCTTTGCATGATCTCATGGCCCGAATATAATTTACAGCAGCCCATTCTGGTTGTCCTGTATGTGTCTATTCTCAAAATATTCAATTTAGTAACGTAATTTCCTCTTTTAGCATTTTAGCTTTTCTTGGATTTGCTTCCCACATTCCAATTTCTAACCATATTGCCCTCATAAAATAAGACACTCTTCTTTTAGGATAGGCAGGATCAGCGAATAATGTCCATACAATTTTAACTACTTTATCAACTCCAGAGCTGCATATGAAGATTAATGCACTTCATCAGTAGCTTCACCTAATCTGAAGATGCCATCATCTAATATCCAAACTAATCTGTTGGCTACTAGACAGACTGGTTTGCCACTGTCACTTTCTGGATTTGATTCTGGGATTCCTGGTCCTAGATGGATTATTTTATCTCAAGCCACAACTCTCCTCGCTCCTGTAATAAATTTCATTCCTCCCCTTTCAATCTGAGCAGAAGTAACCTTGCCTGGAGTTCAAGATGGCCATTTGCAATGGTTTCAAGTTCATTGTTGCTACTGTAAACTCCCATGCACCCAGGCACTTAACTTCTGATTAACAAAACCCAAATATAAATCTCAATCTAATTAGAATTAAGACTCTCAACAGATTCATACATACATACATTCCTTCACATTGCAATTACCGGAAAACAACTGGGTTTCCTACCATTGATCATTAAGGCAACAGTTGGAAATCTATGTTAATAGAGTTAGGCTGCTCTGTTTGTTTCTAATCTTCCATGTGTGATCAAAGGAAGGAGTAAAAAAAGCTTGTTTCCAATGCACAGGCCTCATATTCATGTGAGTGAATGTAAAAATTTTAAACCTATGAGCCAATTCTGGCGGCAAAGAACATCTTCATCATCAATTCTAATGTTCTTAAACAAAGGATGGAATGTAAATTACATTGCAAAGAACATGTATACATGCACACACATACACACACACACACACACACACACACAGTTCCGTCCTAAGCAGGAAATAAATCCAGAGGCAGATATTCAATAGGGCTGTAATATTTTTGGGGACTGAGACTGAAGAACTGAAAATGCTTCCAGACCAGAGCTTTGTAAGAGCAGCTGGGTGATCAAACCAGGAATCCCGCTGCAGCATAACCATATTTCAGTCTGAATATTACTCCTATTGGGCTTTGGCGAGCCCTTTAAGTGGCCCCTGGTCTCAGCACAGCAGTCTCTCTGGCGCTCCGACACGAGCAGACGGATTCACCCAAGCATCAAAGCCCTTGCTTCTCTTTCAACAGCAGCCCAGCTTTGAAATATCTGGAGAATAAGCCAGGCCTGCATGCATCAATCAGGCCACCGATATCCCAGCCAATTGTGAAGGTCCCTTGATGATAGAAACCCCCATGCCAAGAAATTCTGAGAAATTTTACATGGAAGGACTTCCCTTCCTAGCTCTGTTAAAAGCCATGTTCTCCACCCTGTGCTGGAATACCAATAACTCTCTATGCTCAAGGATCCAGGCAGCCTCCGTGACATGCTGCTTCCGTGGATGAGTAATCCAATGCCTTTAAGACACGTCGAATGCATGTTTCAGGTCTTGCATGATGTCAGCTAAAAGTAGTGTTGCCTGTTCATCTCACCCACATTAACAAGAAAAGCCAGCTTTATGCACACACACCCAAAATTCTTCTACCTCTCAAACCTACTAAGGATCACAGGCTTAGGATACAGGAGGATCTGGACAGACTTGAACACTGGGCACTATCTAACAAAATGAAATTCAGTGGTGAAAAAAGTTAAGGTTCTACATTTAGGCAAGAAAAACCAAATGTACAGGTATAGTATAGGGGGTACCTTGCTCAATAGTAGCAACTGTGAGAGGGACCTCGGAGTCCTAGTGGACAATCACTTAAATATGAGCCAGCCGTGTGCTGCAGCTGCCAAAAAGGCCAACACAGTGCTGGGCTGCATTAACAGAGGAATAGAATCAAGATCATGTGAAGTATTAATACCACTTTACAATGCCTTGGTAAGGCCACACTTGGAATACTGCATCCAGTTTTGGTCACCACGATGTAAAAAAGATGTTGAGACTCTAGAAAGAGGACAGAGAAGAGCAACAAAGATGATTAGGGGACTGGAGGCTAAAACATATAAGGAACGGCTGCTAGAATTGGGTATGTCTAGTTTAACGAAGAGAAGGACAAGGGGGGACATGATAGCAGTGTTCCAATATCTCAGGGGCTGCCATAAAGAAGAGGGAATTAAGCTATTCTCCAAAGCACCTGAAGGCAGGACAAGAAGCAACGGGTGGAAACTAATCAAGGAGAGAAGTAACCTAGAACTAAGGAGAAACTTCCTGACAGTTAGAACAATTAACCAGTGGAACAACCTGCCTCCAGAAGTGGTGAATGCTCCAACACTGGAAGTTTTTAAGAAGAGACTGGACAGCCATTTGTCTGAAATGGTATAGGGTTTCCTGCCTGAGCAGGAGGTTGGACTAGATGACCTCCAAGGTACCTTCCAACCTCATCATCATCATTATTATTAATGTATGTCACCAAATCAATTCTAAAGTGCCTATCTTAATCTCCCAGTTATGCAAGGAACAAAAGCTTAATTCGTTTATTCTTTTCGGTTTGCAATTCCGGTAGTCCTCAACTAACCACCATTTGTTTAGTGACCATTTGAAGTTACAAAGGCATTGAAAAAAAAGTGACTTATGACTGGTCCTTACAATTCTGCAGCATCCCCAGAGACACCTGATCAAAATTGGGGCACTTGGCAATCGGCACGTATTTAGAATGGATTCAGCATCCTAGAGTCACGTGATCACCATTGCAACCTTCCAGCCAGCTTTGGACACGCAGCCAATGGGGACAGCTGGATTCACTTAATGACATAATTCACTTAATACCCTGTAGTGATTTGCCTAACAATTGTGGGGGGGGAGCCATAAAATGGGTGTGACTCACTTAACTACCTTGTTTAGCAACATAAATTCTGGACCCAGTTGTGACCTTAAGTCAAGGACTAACTGAACCTAATTTTTTTTCCCATTATTCATTTGTTTGACTCATATTTCTTTTGTTCATCCATTGATTCACTCTTTGTGGAATTTTTAAAATAAACTTGCTTTTAAATTTGGGCAGTTGTATTTTAATTCAGCTTTGAAGAATATATTTGGGGCATTTGAATAACGATGATACAGCCAAACCTGATGTGAATCATTTCACATTCAGAAGGCTTGAAAACATCCAATTGGATGGTAAAATATTAGAACTAAAGAAGCTTCCAAAATATTTAAGGAAAAAACCAAGAAAGTCCAGTTGCCATTTGGAAAAGCACCTTTGGGATAACCATGACATGGCTGATTGCAGTGGTGGGATTCAAATATATGAACAACCGGTTCTCTGTGTGGATGCCGCTTCCAGAAGTCCATTCTGGGCCTGGGCAACAAAAAATTAGCTACCGGTTCTGCCAAACTGGTGCGAACTGGCTGAATCCCACCACTGGATGATTGAGAATTTCCATGGACATGAGGTAAAATACTAGTTTATGTAATATTATCTCAAAATAGAGTAAGCTTGTTTTTCTTCAAGGAGCAATAAACCTGTATTTGCAGTTACATGGGATATTTAACAACCAATTTCAAGTCTTTACAAGTTTGTAGTATGTATCTGTAACTGCACAGAATTCACACTTGTTACAAAAATCTTAATAGTGTTCTTTTTTAAAAATACTTAATATATCAGTACATTTAAACATGATCCTTATGATAGCATCCTGGCAATGTGTCAGGACAGCCACAGAAATCTATCATCTAAACATTGTGTAAAACACTGACAAGAAGCAACCACCAAATTCAGTTTTGTGACAGCTTTAATGGCACAAAATTTTATAGCTACACCTTATACATGTAAACTGTATATTATCATGTTACAAAGTGCTAACTAAAGATGAAGAATGCATAATCACTTTGGCTCATTTAACTCAATAACTTCAGCAATCTGTCTTTCATTGTTGTTGTTGTTTTTAAAAAGCGATTTCTTAGTTTTCAGTTCTCACTTCTTAAAAACAGTAAATAGTTGAATTTGTTTGCTTTGTTTAGTGTTGCAGTTCAGCCTGCTGCTTTTTTCTAATGTGCAAGCTTATGCATTTCTGCTTGATCCTATGTACAAATGTCGCATCCCATATTTCATTCATTGTTTGAAAAATGAGGCCTGTATTTCCCCTCAAACTGTAAACAAGTATAAAGCTACTTAATAATGTTTAACTTAAACAAAGCATTACAACTGATATCTCTTTCAAATTTTAACAAACTGGTCCATTTTGTAATATAAAAAGTTAGGATATCTCAAGCTTCTAATCAGTTAGTAATAAATACTGCTTTGGAACACTGCAGTGGCAACAAGCTCAACAGTGATCAGGTACATAAATGCCAATGATGTTTTTCCATCAGTTTTAATCCCACAGATGCCTAAATAATATTGAAAGTACTGATTCACAAGCATACAGGCCTTCTAGCTGATCAAATAGCATCCTGCAGATCAGTTATAATGTATTTTGGACAGCTTTCCTCCCCTCCCCCCCCGCTTTTTAATAAACATGGTCCAAATTTCATACAGATGTTATGATCCAATTACGACAAAATGCAATAAAATAATTGGTTTTGAAAAGTGCTCTGGACTTTTACGCTTGGTTTTTAAAGAATCCTTATTCTATTTAATCACCTCAAAATTATTCCAATATCCACACAGGAAATAAATACATAATTGCAAGTAATACAAGTGCTACTATTCAAAGCTGAAAGGGCATAAAACCTTTCACAGGTTTTCAAGAATATGTGTAACTTAGTGGATGGAAGGGGGAGAGAGAGAAAGATTGAGATTTCCAGTAAATTATAGAAAAACCAGGCTGAAACAAAGGTATTTTAGGAATAGATATCATGAAAATCCTCTCCACTTCACACATTTCACTTATTTCAGCGGTACTACCTATTGTTCTTGCACTATTACGTTTTCAGAAGTCTATCATCTCTTAAGATTTTGTATATGCTTTATTGTCAGTCTAATAATATCACAGAATCTACTGATTTCTGCCAGTTTTAAAATCAGCCATGCTTACCTCAATACGTAGCATGTGAAGCCTTCTTCAAATTAAGCTTACTTGCTGATGGACATCCTCGACCAGCCCTTGTGGCTTTCTTGGCAACAAATATGGAACTAACCTATTGGTAGCCTCTTCTAGTTTTTATTGAGTTCCTAAGTCTAGTCTGCAATCTTTGCATTGCTTTGTGGTTTCCCCTCTAAATACACATCAGACCCAACTTTGCTTATCTTCCAAGCCTAGGTCCAGTCATCCAGGTGCTACCTCCTGCTATGATTAACATGCAGAGCACATGCGTGAGCAGGAAAAAAAAATCTCAGCAGGTACCACAAACACATACACACACACAGACATACACCCACACAAAAACAGCACCTGGATAACCTAGTCTGGCATAGAACACTAAATGGGCAAGGTTAGTACTTCTGTGTGGGGGAACTACAAAGAGCAGTTGAATAATGAGGAAGGCAAAAAACTTTGTGGGAGAAGACAATAGCAAGCTATTTCTATATTCAACCAAGCAAACTCCATGAAATACAGAGGTCAATTTGAAGGAAAGCTTTCAAAATGACGCTATAAAGCTTAAACATCAAAATGAATCTATTTAGGAATATTAGTCTATATCAACTTTAAAAATTTGAATTAAGCTTCACAGTTGGGAAAAAGAAGTGTATCTGAAGCCAAACAATGCAAAATATTCCCCTTAGTAAGATTTCTAAGCTATTACCAAAGTCTTTTATGCTAATTATGACTGTAATGAAGATCTGAAACCAAAATCTTTAGGATTTCAGCAATTGCAAATGAGAGATTCAAACCATGAAAATAGAAGAAATGGAACTCAAACACAGAAGACAGCTCAAAACATGGTGCCTTAAAAAAAAAAAAAAAAAACAGAACAGCAAGACTGTTCCCAAGTAAGATACAGATATTTTACATGGAGTCTAAATACTTCAAGTCAAACTACTTTGAAAGGAAGACTTCCATTAAATAAAAAGCTGAAGAATACTAGAAATTTCTTCACATGCAAATAATGAAATAGTTTTAAAAAACCTAAATGTTGGCCAATGCTATCAGAAATAAATTCATTACTTCATGGAAACACAACCTAAAGACAGGTACTTGGTATTCAAACTTGCTGAGGAATAAAATTCTAATTCTTTTTTGATGTCTGTGAAGTTTTTGCCTCCTGAAATTAAAAAAAAAAATTAACTCAAGACAACTGCCAAATAAATTGCAGAGCGAAAATAAACCTGTCAATTAGTTTTGTTTTACAAACAGCTTCTGTTAATTCTCAGTCTCTTTTAAAAATGGGAATTGTCATACTGAAGATTTCCTTTAAGCACTGGGCAGATTATTTGGTATTGTAATAAAGAGATGGCAGAGGCATCACTGATAACAATTATAATTTGCTGGTGGCATTTTGCACTGAAAGAAGCCCTTGTGACATGTAGGCAACTGTAAACTTGGTTAGGCAACTCTGATGTGTCCTGCAGGATACGGAAGGTGGTCGGGAAAAGACAACTAGTGAAACACCTCCACAGGGTTCCAACACAATACTGAATTCCAAGAGTTAGCGGAACCGGGATATGTATAAAAAAGTGAAGGTTGGGGAGGGAGAGAAAGATCATGCTTAGAATTGTCTCAAGTTCCAATGGTACTAGTAGGACATTAATTCCTTCACAGATCATCACAAGATTTCCAGGATTTGTGCATGCTTCTTTCAGTAAGTGCTAGCTGAAGGTGTGGTCAGTCGCTTTCCAATGTAGATACTGCAATGAAATGCAAAGCAAAGTACATTGGTACTTTATATCTGCTGCCTGCCCCAAAGATCTGTTCGGCTTACTTTATTCTTCCAAACTAATTCTAACATCCATCAAAGAAAATCAAAATGTATTAAGGAAACATTGTTACTCATTCATATATTTTTTTACAAAGCATGAAAACATGATGTGCAGCTAACATGTTTCAAGAAGAAAATTATCATTAGTATCTGCAGTTGGCAAAGAAAGTAAAGATGTTGCAACTCTATGGCTTATTTTGTGTAGGTGGACAGGGATCTCTTACTTCATTTCTTTAATTAGAAGTAGGTGCCTGGTATCTGAGAAAGCACATGGTACTGTGCACGCTTTTCTCCTGCATTCCTGAAGTATTTTGTTTGCTATTTAGTTATATTAAATCTGGGCAAATATGTTCAATTCTCTAGAGCATACAACCATTGACAGATTGTTGCTCATGTAATAGATCAAGAGTAGTTTTTTTGCATGGAAATACTATGAGCTCCTTGGTGTTGAAATGCAAAATTATCTCCAGAGCTAAAGAGTCATTATCTCTGGTTTTCTACTTGGATCTAAAAACAAAATGTAACAAAGTAGATCCCAAAGTACCATTCCTCACTTACAATTTCCTCCTTCTCAGACAGAAATTACATAAAGGCATTGTTGGGACCATTCAAATTAGGCTTTTAAGGCAAAGTAATTGTAACATTGTCAAGAAACCTGAAAATTACATCTATGGATTTTCAAAACATTCTGAAAACTGACAACTGTTTCTTAACAGAGGGTAGTGATTGTGCTTGTTGTTTATCAGTGATGGATACAAGATTTCTAAAGTAACAAACAGACTTATAATTGTTTCTACTGCTTGTTTCTAAACTAACTCCTTAATAAAAGCTCAAAGGAAAAAAAAATCTCGCAGGATGGGTATTATATATATGGCAGCTAAGCAGAACTTGATCTATCTTCCATTCATCACCATCCCAGGTTTTTTTTTTTTAACCAGGGTAACTCCAATTGCTTTAAGAAAAGCTGTCATGACATCTATAATATACATCCATCCTTTAATCATATATTTCTTGCAATTTTGTTTTGCATTCTGTTGTTACTCAATGTCAGTTCTTACTGAGAAAGAACCTACTCACAGAGATCTAAAGAAATCCAGGAGGAGCTGGGGTTACCCTTTCAGAAAAGCAATAGCAGGAATTTATTCTCCCTCTACTGTAGAATGATGGGAAAAATATTTTAGAGTTTTTCTCCCCAACATTCTGCAGCTGATTTTATAATGTCCCTCTCATTCTAGGCAATCCTGTACTAGCTCTGCTCTAAAATATTGCTCTAACTGTGTATATGCTTATTTTCTTCTCTTCAAAAACATTGGAACTTCCACTAGCACTATTCTTGGAAGTTGCTGGGAACAATTCTGGAATTCAAAGTTTTAAGAACCATTAAAAATAACTCATCATACTGATCACTCAATTTATGTAGTCATACTTACCCTAGTCCCAAAGCCAAAACATGAGATATGAAGAGAGATGGAATGAAAACCTTAAGAAATTCAGCTGAGAAAATGCCACCTTTTTTCATAGCTCCACTCTTTCTCATACTTAAAGACACTGCTCGCTTAGGATGTCTGAAGTGAAACTCCCTGAAAAAGCAGAGGGAGACAAGGAGGATAGAATATATTGTATAGAATATATTGAATTGGGGTACTTGAAAACAACAATAGAGCAAGAGTTAAATACTGTAATGGAAAGCCCTTTTAACAGACATGAAAACCTGGGTCAGTAGCTGAGAAATCTCTAACCGGAGAACATCCCATTTTTACATAACAGAAATTCTGCATGTCAGATTTTATTTGAGTTTTATTATAGATGTTTCTTCAAATTTAAGAATCCTAAAACCAAACAGCATTTTTCGGTATCTAACAAACATTAGATCAAGCTTAGCAGAAATGAGGAAATGAACAGGTCCAAATTAGTGAGCCGTAGTTAAATTATTAAGTCTTGTTAAATTACTTCTTCAATATTTTCAAGCATGGAACAATTTTGCTCCCATGATGAATATGTATTGAGATCAGACTACAGAAATCCACAGGAACAGAAATTGTTATTTTCTCATGCTGCTGATGAACAAAGCACCCCATTCACTCTTATAAAGGTAGGCAATTTATCTCAAGAAGAACCCCAGCTAGGTTTGACTCATTTCTAGAAAACAAAACCCAGCATATTTGGTTTAACAACCAAGGCAACATACATAAGCAAGTTGATGGTTAATTCCCTGGATTGCAGTGGTGAGTGGATTTTAGTGGCTCCGCTGTACTTGACCTTGGGCAAAGGACAAAGCAGTAAGACGAAATTTTGCAAAAGTTATGTCGTATACCAGTGATGGCGAACCTTTTAGAGACCGAGTGCCCAAACTGCAACCCAAAACCCACTTATGTATCATCGGGTCCCAACTGGGCATGGCCCATTGGGGGGGGGTGTGGCCCATTGGGTGGGCATGGCTTTGGTGGTAACAGCAGACTGGGTGGGACTAAAAAATTTCAATCAATTCCAACTTTGCAAGATCTTTTTTTTTTCCCACGAGAAGCATGGATTGATTGAACCCTTTTTTTGGGGGGGGAGGGCACACGGAAGTGGAGGCCTAAAGTGAAAAGGTTTTATAAAACCTAGGACTGGGGCCTAGGACTGGGGCGACAGCGCACGTGCCCACAGAGAGGGCTCTGCATGCCACCTGTGACACGCGTGCCATAAGTTCGCCACTAGGGTTATATACGGCACATGGGGAAGAGTTTTCTTTTTTTCTGCTTTTATTAAGATAGGGGTGATAAAGAACCGCTACTCTAAAGAGCATGATCAACAATTTTCATGGATTTCTTGCCTCAGAATTGTAAAGAACTTCTTAGCTAAAATTTGGTAGCTCAGTTGAAAGGGACCCGGAATGTGCAAAACATTTTAAAGCAGCTGGCTTTGGATGGTTCATTCTGAAGGTAAACCTTTGGGCAGGCAGGTGGGTTATGCCGTGCTGAGACATCAGCGAGGTTAGCTGAATAGTGGGCTATGCTGCTCTGGGGGGTCCTGAGAAGAGAGAGGGAAAAAGGGCTCTATCTGCACATGTGTTGGCTACATGACCCACAAAATCACTGTAAAACAGGGGTAGGCAACCTCGGCTATTTTATGACTCGTGGACTTCAACTCCCACTGGGAGCTGAAGTCCATGAGTCATAAAAGAGCCAAGGTTGCCTACCCCTGCTGTAAAATGTCTTTGGGTTTGACCAAAATATGGGATAGAAACATTGTGGGTTTTGTTTTTGCCAAACCTTGCTTAACCTGAAATGACTTAGTAGAAATCTGTGGAACACAGTGGCGTGACAGGGGAAACAAGTTTTCAACTTTGAGCATAGTGTAACTAGAACTCTTGAGGCTGATGGAAAGCCAAGGAAAGAGTAAAAAGAGTTTTCAACCTTACTTCCATCTTCCTCATCTGGAAGTGCTATAAAAGAACGTTGTTTTCTTTGGCTCCTATGAGTACCTACTCTTCAATATGAGCACTCAATAAGGATGGATGGAAGATACTTTGACAAACATGAAACTCAGAATCTGATCTGGGTTTTCCTGGTAAGAATACAGTTCTTAAACTTTCTTTTCATAATTCTTTTATAGGCTCCTTGGTGCGATTTGAGATTGCTTTTTTTCCCCTTGCAGACATTTCATTACCAAACTAGGTAACATCATCAGTGCTACAAGGGAGTGGGATTTGCTGTCGTTTTGTACACTAGTGGCCTGCCCTGTTAAGTGTTGGTGGGGGTGGTCTTGATGATTCCTTGATTGGGTTCTTGTTTACTTTTAGCTTATTGAAGATTATGATTAAAATAATTATTTTAATATTCTGTTGCAATCAACATTTCTTCTCAGCAAAAGTATATTTATTACAAAGGATTTCAACTCACTTGGGAGGAATATTTTCTGGTCTACTTGACCAATCTGATACCCAGTCAGCACTTTTCTTCAAAACATCCTCTTCCTTTTCGCCTTCTACTGTTTCCTCTTCAGACTGAAAATACATAATGGATAAGTTCTGTAATTCATTCAGTTCAATTGTTCCTCTTAGTATTTCCTACAGAGAAGTGATCAGGAGATAAGCAGGCAGGTCTTGTAAAAATTCAAATAAAAAACAACAACTAAAAGATTTCATTTGAACCAGTTTTATGCTATTTATAAGAAACTGTGCTTTGCTTACATAGTTCACAGTGTGCCTTTATTATTCTTTTATTGCAAAAAAACAATTATCATAATACAAAGAAGAAACATGAGCCATCAAGTCAGACTGAAATTATGGAAGGACTCAAAATACAGCTGGGAAAATAACTCTGACAAAAACTGAACTGAACAAATAGGCAGATTGTTACATATTTATCTAAAAATAACTCATTTTCTCATCCTATATGAATCAGTTTACAACGGACCTACACCCTGAAGATCCTGAAATCCTAGATAGCAGTTAAGTGTAATTGTAATGATTAAGTCTCCATGAGATTAAAAAAAAAATATATCTGTAGGTTGTAGGCAATTTACTACAGAACAATTTCCAAAAATATGACTTAAAGTATTTATGAGTGAGAGCAATATTCTTAATTAAAATTAATATTCTACCATCAAAATCCAAAAAGTGTGTTCAAAACTTTAGTTACCCCGCCATAAGAATTAACATATATCAGAACCTGTCTTAAATGTCCAGCCTTTTTTTGGAGGCACAAAGGTATACAAGTATGTTATCAAAGACTTCTTGCCATAACAACACAATTAAAATGCCTATATGACCACAAAAACTTCATTTTAAATAAAAAGAGTACCTTTTGACTGGAAAAAAATAGCAATGAGATTATTTATTAGGATTGGAGAATGAATAAAAACTCACTGCTAGAACAAAGTTTTAAAATTTTGCTATCTTAATCTTTCACAAACAGGACTTTAAGTAAAAAGAAGGAAAATACCTGAGAACTATTGTCTTTACTTGTATGCATTTCCACATCAAACATTATCTGTCCATCTTCTTGTGGAGAAGGACTGCAGAAATGAAACGTATCATTGTTATCACAAAGCATTGTTATTACAAAGTACCGTTATTAATTTTCATTTGCACCTATTACTAAAGTTTATTTAATGTTTTATATCCTATTACTACCTGAGAGTTCTCAGTGGTTCACATAATAAAACTTCTGCAGTACTTTAAAACTGCAACTTAATCATTAAACCATAAAACCTTTAGACATAACAGGAGTAAGACCAATGCAATATAAATAAGATAGCACAGTATGCACTATCATTAGAACTCTTTGCAGAACAGTTTCTTCCTGAAAGCTATCAAAGAAAGGGAGAGCCTGGTTTCCACTAGAAAACTATTCTTTTCCTTACCTCTCAGAAGCGAAGGACTACAAGGAATTTCTCAACAAGAGATCCACTAGGTTGGGCGGATTCAAGTTGGGAATAGGCAGTCCTGCAATAATCTGATGTCAAGACATAAATGACTTCACAGGTTTTAAACCCACACTTTGTATTGTAAATGGAAACCAACTCATAATTTCCAAGTAGTCTTTAAAGCAATCCCCTTGCAAAATACATTGTGTTCCTCTAACCAAGAAGTAATGAGGGCAAGAGTTACTGCAACCTTCTGCAGCAAGTAACCCTGTAATTAGTGCCCCATCTGAAGTTGGGCAAAAGTTCTCTTTGCCACCTGCTTCCACCTGCTGCCTGAGGAGTCCAGTGAGATCTCCAAATGAGGTTTATTCCCTCACATGTAGTGCTTGTCTGCCCAGGGGGAACGCTGGTGTTAAGAGAGCCCTGACAAGAGAAGAACAGCCTTAATTCTCTTCTTAGGAAACAGACGGGGCCCAAATTGAATAAGTGCACACAAAACTACTTTATAAATTTAATTGAGGAAGAAGCCGATGTTGATATTATCTGCAGTATAAAACAAATGATTGTAGATTTAATGTGTTGGCTGTGGCTATGGCTGGTCTTCTCTAAATTAGAAAATGCAATTCAAACAGTTTTTATCTGGTGCCTTCTCAGAGAATTGCAAAAGCAGTTAAATGTTTATGTTCAAAGTTGATAACAGCAACAACAACAAAAAAAGGAAGTATCATTTGCTGTTAAAACTGTCCTTGGCAAGTGGATTTGAAATAACGTAACCAGGCACATAAGAATACAGAAATTTCTGATCAATAATTTATTGTAGAAAAGCTACGAAAAAGAAAAAATTAGCAGCTGCTGGATATTAAATGCGAGTTCTACTTAAAATAATTAGCATTCACATTGCCTGAGACATTGTCTTCTGTCTACTCTGTGTTAAGAAGCTATTCTTTTTGCGGCAGAAAATTCAATTTCTGTTTTTTTTTTGCTTGTTTGTTTGTTTTAATAGTGGCCTGATTTAGCATCGGGTTGTTTACCCTGCCTATTAACTTTCACATTTGTCTCCTGGACAACTTTCCTTGTCTCTGCTTATATGTGCCTTTTCCTTGCCCCTTTCTTTAATAAGGTGTTCCTCTTTATAGGAGTTAAACTCCTCTGTTATTTCCCTGGGAGAAAATACAGCCACACCCACCTCCACTAAATCATTCAGTATCTAATTCCTGAACCAGCTCTCTTCCCTGGTAAGCAACATACCAGCAGCAGACTGAAATTGATAGTTTAAGACATTTTTAATTTGATTAAGAGAATTAATCATCGGATGCACAGCATATTAAGAGATGAATGATCACTAGCAGAACGTGCTTCTATTTCTACATTTCGATTATAGGGGGAAAAAAGCATATTTTTATAATACTGAAAAAGCTAGTGTTGCTTTTATTCAGTTTTATTATCTTTGTGACTACCAATAATAAGTAGAAAATTTCTAATGTAAAATAATTGTATGAAGACTTAGCATGAATTCCTAATACATGCAGTTTCAGTGATATGATGAAGATCTGCTTCCTAACACATTGAAACACAAGGTCACAAATGGCATTTTATTAAAAGAGGCTTCAAACTTTTAAGCAGTGAAGATAATCATCTTTAACAGAAGCAGACAGTTTGAGGGCACAGATGTAATACAGACCTAGTGTAATAATGAAGGTCTGACTTTTTAATTCTGTGGTTTTAGTGTCTTGTTAAGTTTATCACCACTTTAATATAATACAAGCATAATGGATTCTTGTCCACATAATTGTTTTTAGTAAAGAAACAGGTTTCTCCCCATCCAAATATACGGTATTCCATAAATAGCAAGTATCTACTGCAAAAGGCTCATCAAAAATAAACATAGATTTAAACAACAACTGATTATGCGAGGCACTCAACCAACTGCAAAATATTTTTCCAGGCCTTCAGAATTTCCTTCTATTCTCCCTTATATAATACAAGAAACTTTAATAAAACTGAAAAGCTGAAAATCCTTAAAAAGGAATTTACATATTATTTATATAGCAACTATTAATATAATCTCTGGCTTAATATGAGATGTAAATCCAGCTAAACTTGCATTCTAGGAAATGAAATGATATTAGTAACAGTTCCCAAAAAATAATTCATTCCAAAGTATTTTAAAAATGTAAAAAAATAAATGCTTACCTGTCACAATGAGAACTACCCCGTGAACTGTTTTGTCCAGACTCATGCTGAGCATCGAGAAGTATTTTCTCCATATCTCCATTGTGGATGGAAGATGAAGAAGGAACATGTTCTAGACCCCCATTTTTTGCATTGCTGTTGTCGTTGTCATTCCCATTCCCATTCATCTGCAGTTCTACCCAGGAACCTATTGAATAGCCAGATATCTCATCAGAAACTGTAAACCAAATCCAAATAGAGCTTTTACACTTTCTTGTAAAAATATGCAGCCATACCAAAATTTGATTACTGGAAAGAAAGCAAATAATGCTTTATTTACCCCCAAACTATTTTGAACTATTCCATGCAAAGCCTGGAATTCAAACAACTTTCTGTTTCTGATATCAGAATATATATTATATTCTCTCTATATTATATATATATAATATATATTCTCTCTATATTATATATATTATATATAATATATTAACCTAATCTCTCTTAATAGAGTTATTATTGTGGGGGGAAATAGGAGCAGGGAGGAAGGTATAGCATGGAATACTATGTATGTTTTGAACTTATAAACAAAATCCACATTATATATGTAACATAAAATAAATAAAATTATAAATCAACTGCAAAATCAATTTACTTGGAATCAAGTGAATTTGCATTAAAATTATAGAAAAATCCCCAAAGATATACAGTACCTTTGAAATTAAAAGAAATTTGATCCATCAAATTCATCTTGTGTAACCAGCAAAATTAAGATTTCTTTGAAATAAAAATCTATTTTTTATTACCTGCATTACCTCTAGTTTTCTTTATTTCAGCAACAGAATTTAGGTGAAAAAATTATATGTCACTACTGCTACTAAGCAATAGGCAGTCAAAAACTCCCACCCATCTTCTACAAATTAAAAAAAAAAAATCTACATCTAATCAAAGCATACTATGTCTTCTGCCCACTGCTGTTCCTTCATATACAGCTATTTTATATCACATGTACAAATAATTCCACAGCAAATTCATAACTACTTCTTGATATTTATACAACTACTTACCTACATGGTTGGTTCACTGTCATGTGGATGCTATTTGTTTCTATGCTCAGAGGTTATATACAAAATTCTAACTAGGAGGTAATGTAGCAAAACCCTAATGGAATAACAGAGGTATTTCAGTGTGGTTTACCTCTCTGTAATTATACATATTCCCTCTCTTTATGTGCGTATATATTCTAATCAAATGACTGAAGTCCTGTCTCCTTGCGGTCCTGTTTTATATTTATTTAACAATGTTTGTAACCTGTCCCATTCCTACAGATTTGGGAGTTTACAACAAAGTCAAAGTAAACATTTTTTTTTAAAAACCCATCATTAAAGTATCAGCAATAAAAGTATGAAGGGTACCCATAATGTTTCCACTAAGAAGACCTGTCTATATATGAATAATTTCTATGATTTTCCTTTGGAAGTATTGGGGAACTGCATTTTCCTTAAAGAGGCTATCACATGAAAGCAATGGCTCTTAATTGAAAAAAGTAACAGGAAGGTAATGGTTCCTTAACTGCTTCCCTTCAACTGTACAATATTAACTTTAATCTTCAATGCAAGCTTTTTTGTTCATATAGCTATTTCAGCAAAATGAGGAATAACTTCCCCCAAATAATTTAACTATGTATTCTTTTCTAGTAATGTTGCTGACAAAATCATATGGAATCTTACAACAAAACGCAGGCCAAGAAATATTCAGACCAGGTTCAAATATTTCCTAAAAATGCAGCTGAAAGTAACATCTGATTGTGACACATATCAATGCAATAAATTAATGCTCCCACTGTTCAAAGAAATGACTCTCTTTTTGGATAACTGTTTCACAGCAATCACAGTATTAGTTATACTAATTTATCCCTTTCCACCAAAATATCCAGACCAAAGAGTTTTTTTAAAGGTTATTTATTTAAACTATTTATAAGGCTGCCCATTTTCAAAAGAACATTAACCAGTAGTAACAAAATATCAAACACAAATCAGAGACTGCTGGTTAAAGCCCCAGAACAGGAGCAACCCCCCCCAAAAAACATAGTTATCCAAAAGATACATACTATAAATTGAAGCTACCTGGTATCCTCCACAAATTGAACAAAAATGTACAGTAGAGGAGCTGACTGATCTGGATACAAGGGAATAGTACTGTACACACAGGATTTGACAGCTAAATAAACACATTCTGACATACTCTAGTTTCCACCCAGGCCATCAGCTGTAACCTCTTTTTTAAGGTCACTAGCATAGAAATAAATTACTCCACTCCATCCATTCACAATTCCTTCATTCCATAACGTTTACTGTAGATGTATTTATGCCTCACAATTGTTTGCAAAATGCTTTTTACAACCCAGCAACCAAAGCCCATTGATATTTACTTATTTTATGCAAGTGAATAGAGTTTTCCTTCAACAAAATGTTTAAAAGGGTTATAGAAACTGGATTCAAGCTCCCAGTTCCTTCTGTCCTGAAAAAAAATGTACCACTAATTTGTACTTCTTTTGCAAAGTTCCATTCCATTCTGCCTTATAATACCCGGAGGCAGGAGGCAGTCACATGCCATCACCTCACCTCATCAACTCTGTCCACAAACCTCCCACTGTTCAAAGAAATGACTCTCTTTTTGGATGACTGTTTCACAGCAATCATATTTGTCTCTTTTTTAACCTGGCAGCAATCTACCATACAAGGGAAGCCACTTTTCAACCTGAGTAGTAGACTTAATCCAGTGCAATAAGTAAATTCCCTGTGGCATATTACATGGGGGGGGGGGGGGTTTGAGAGAGTTAGGAGGAAAAACAAGTTTGTTCAAGCATCAGCACTAAAAGACAAATACCATGACATAACAAACATCAGAAAAGTGGATTCATCATTATTCCAAACACAAAGAAACAACGAAACAGTACAGAATAAAAACTTAAGGCCATTCTGGCACGCACTTAACCTAATGCCTTTAAAAGTTTCAGAGTTATTTTTCAGAGTTATTTTTAAATGGGCAGTATATCATCCTTGATAGCTTTCAGGGAGGAAAAAAGGAGTCACTGACTTTTTAAAGCTAAGACAATAAAATGGGCAATAAACTTTAAATCGTGAAAGGCTTTTTTTTTTTAAAGTATAAGCCACTACCAGATGCCATCAGGAGATAAGGTTGGCAGAACATCCCAAAAGTGCTTTTTCTAAAAGGCAACTGGACTTTGCTTCTTTTTTTTTCTTTGAAAATGTTTCACTTCGCATCTAAGAAGCTTCTAACTCCTTGGATGAGAAGCCAAAGGTTTTCAAAGGAAAAAAAAGGAAATCCAGTTGGCTTTTCAAAGAAAAGAAGAAGAAAAAAAACCCCACACCTTTGGGACAACCATGACCTGGATGACTTGAGAATCTCCATAAGCAGAACATGATGGGTGGGGAATTATCCCTACTGATTTCCTGAGACTGGGAATTCCTTTTCAGCCCCTCTTCTCATTTCAAGGGGACTCCTTCCCATGGAAGGGCAGCTCATCTCCCTCTGCCTCCCCCCGCCCCCTTTTTGAACCAGGGGCAGTGAAAGGCACAGGGGAAAAAAAACAGAGAAGATCCAGACTCCCATCCCCATCGGCTGACTAAAAATCCCCTTTTGCTCCAGACTAATCACCCTCGTTCAGCTCAACCGACCTCCCAGGGTTGTTGTGTAGGGATCAAAGGGGGAGAATCTACCCCCGTCGGAGGCCGCCTAAAGAAACTGATTTTTCAAAGCAGCCAGTCTAATCAATGGCCCTCCTTCCCCCCCCCCACTCCCATGCTGACGCTTAAGCCTTATGGGGGTTGTAGTCCAACGCTCCAGAAGACTCCGGGTTGGGAAAGTTGCACCCACCGCTCAGGTATCCTTTCGCCCCCCTCCCTCCCTCTTCCCCCCCCCCACGCGCCTGCCACCCAGCCTTTCTCTCATTGGCTCACAGGCGCTCGTGCGGCCAGGGGACCATCCAATCCCTGACAAGCAACGGGCCCGGGGGGAGATTAACCGCCTCTTGAGGGGGGACCCCCCAATTCTCATCTCGCGCGGGAGTGGGGAGGTTGAGAGGAGAGAAGGAAGGAAGAGAAACGGGGAGAGCCGCCGCCGCCCGACCCGCCCTCAGCCCACTCACTGTTGAGGCCTGGCTCGGTGGGCGTCCCCTCGGGCGGCAGGTTGTTGTTGTTGTTGTGGTGAGACAAGTCCTGAGGGGACGACATGGCGGCGGAACGGGGCGACGGCGAGCGCGGAGCTGGTCCGTCCGAGGCAGCGCGTGGAGGAACGGAGGCAGCTCCCGAGAACAACGGCGGCGGGGAGAACAGCAGCACCGCTGGGATCGCGAAGGGGTATCTGTACGTTCCCCGACGCCAGCCCCAGCGACCCCGCCTCCTCCGAGCCGCTGCGCACGCGCCGTTGGAAGCCTGGCCCCCTAGCCGGGCCAGAGGCACCGCCCATTTACGCAGATGGAAGCTTTCCTCCCTGACGCTCCTCACGTAGGCCATTCGGAGAGGGGGGGCGTGGTGTTCCCAGGCGGGAGTGCGCATGCTTGTTCTCGAACCCCGCACGCAGCCTCTCTCAACCCGCTGCTTGATCTATTTTTGTTGCGCATGCGCCGGGCTTGTAGCCAGGATAGCTTGGGGTGCATAATGAGATCAGCGGTTGTAGCACTTTAACCAGCTAAGCGGGATGGTGCCTGGCTCCTAGTTGGATAGGGGACCACTCGGAAATCCAAGATTGTAACCAAACTAGGGAAGCTGGAAAACGTCCGCCCAAGTGGTGTTATTATTGTTATAGTAATAGTAGTAATAATAGAGTTGGAAGGGACCTTGGAGGTCATCTAGTCTAACCCCCTGCTCAGGCAGGAAACCCTATACCTTTTCAGAGGAATGGTTGTCCAATCGCTTCTTTAAAACTTCGTGTTGGAGCATTAACAACTTCTGAAGGCAGGTTGTCCCACTGATTGTTCTGTCAGGAAATTTCTCCTTAGTTCTAAGTTGTTCTCTCTTTGATAACCACTGTTTACAAGTGCTACAAATATTTACCTAGAAAATAATACATAGCAAGGAATGTTTTTTTCCCCTTTCTTTGTTAAAAACAAAGAGGGAGCTGATCCTCAGAAGATAAAAAATGACGCACAAAACATGTTTTTGGCTTTCTCTGCTTTTATAGTACTTCTTAAAAGTTTCATAAATATCAGGAAATGCACACTTCATTATCTTAAAACCAAAAGAAAAGAAGAAGCGCAAAGTATTTTAAACTTCTTGAAGCTTATGGACAGAGTTGAAGGTAATTTGGCTGCTCAGCTGTAACTGCTTCAAATGAACTGTTACTGCATGTGTCCATCAAATTAGTGCTAAAAGTTTCTCCCCATCCAGATGCAGTCTATAAATCTTTTTTTTTCAAGAAATTGATAATTCAGTTTTGCACATGCTTAAAATGCAGAATAAAAATCAAAATCGGAAAGAATAGCTATACAGGATCAAATCAAGAGCTACCGGTATCGTCACCTAGCAACATTTTGGAAGTAAAAAAACAAGATGTTAAAGCTGCCAAGGTTGAGACATTTTGTTTCTGATTGCCAATTACTTTTCACAATCAGATTGACATGATTGATTTTTTTTTTCCTTCTGTCATCCCCTTTACAATCGGCATCTGGAGACAACCTGGAGTTAAAACTGAAATTTCAACAGTAACAGTCCTCGATAGCACAGCTTTGTATGATTCTCCCTGGAAAGCTATCCAGTGGGCAACATCATGATGATAAAGAATTCCATAGACAATTCCAAGCGGCGTGAAGTATTTCTCCTAATTTTTCCAGCTAGCTTGGAAGACCCTATTCCTAATATATTGAAGGGGCTACCCTCCTCTTCTACCTGATTTTATATACCTCGAACATGTCTCCCTTCAATTTATTTTCTTCTGAACTAATCCAAGACCATTAACTTTTCTTTGGAAAAGCGGTATATAAGTCTAAGTGCTATTGCTAAAGAGCTAGCCTTCAGAAGTGCTATCTTTAGATTGGGAATATTATGGAGATTATAGAAAGTTTGGGGTTTTTACCTAAACATGGAGAATATGTGAACGCTAAAAATGGTGCATAAATATTTTAAATGGTGTGCCAACATCAATTGTTGGATCTACTGGGGACTTGAAGCATTTTTTGATCACTGTGACTTTTTCTATATCCTGTAGTAGCAAGTGTTTTTTTTTTTTTTTTTTTTTTTAAAAAATGGCAGGAAAACAGGAATGTTTATAAGGTCAAACTACAATTCTGTTCAAGTTCCTGGTAGCAATAAAAATACATTAAGTATCGGGGTTATCAGGCATGCAATGGTTTTTATCTATTCAAATCGCTTCATATTAAATTTGGTACAACATACTTTTTAAAAACAAGAAACTTTAATTTTTTTTTTCAAAAAGGAAAGAAAAGCACGGTTCTGAGAGTCTGAATCTGAAACAAGGCATTCACTGAAATTAGGACAAAGGGATTAACACATGAAAAAGTTTAGTCCCATAAAACTTTAGCACTATTCTACAAAATTCAGACACTTCCTGAATCTGACAAAATTCTGTTAAGGAGAAGAAAGGGAGAAGGCTCAAACTGGAGATGACATGAGACAAATAAGACAATTATTATTTAAGCTTAGGGCAGAATCCAAGAGTGTTCCAAAAAGTTATTTTAATGGAAACTGCAGATAAATATTAAAATGTCTTTAACAATTTCATATATAGAAGTCATTAAAAAAAAACCTTACTTCTCCCTTTCCTCATGAAAATTAATACTGGTTAAAATCATTATCAAACCATTTTATCATGTATCTTAACTTAAAAAAAAACAATTTTTAATATAAAGAGGTAGATTGAAAAGAAAAAAACAATTTGTCATTATTTGACATTTTTATTCAGTGTATTTCCCTCCCCCCCTTACGTTTTTTTTCCTTTTTCATTTTCAATGCCAGACACGGCAAGGAGTGATTGCAGTCAACATTTCATTAAAACATTTTACTCTTTGCAAGAGACCCTCCTCCCCCCCCCTTTGACCACCGACCCATTTCATGTGCTTTTCATTTCTTTTCTTCTTCTCTAGACACCACCATCACCACCACAGGGCTGGAGAAAGGGATTGTAAAAGGGAGAAGGATTCCAGGAGACATAAGAGGAATGCTACAAGCCACAGCAAGAACAAGCTGTTATTTAATTAAAAAAAAATAAGGGGGGGGCACAAATAATACAGTAATGAGGTTACACAATGAAAATCCCACAGCATTACTTGAAGGTTTCGCTCTGTGGCTGACGTCATCACAATGGAAGGCATAAAAAAAACTGGAGGAACCCAATGTTGATCCAATCTCTAGTCCATTTGGTGAGATGGTGCAAGTAGTCAATTTTACGTTAAAAAGTGCCCTACCCCCACCTAAATGGCTAGTGGAGAACTGCCCAGCAAAGAGAGAGAGAGAGAGAGAGAGAGAGAGAGAGAAAACGAGAGAGAACGAGAACCATCCATGTAGCTATCTAGAAAAAATGGGTTGTCACTATGGCACATTGTTTTAAACACTGGGGAAGGTGCAGCGCAACGAACTTCTCTCTCTCTCTCTGGCTCCATTTCTTGCCCTATATTGTTTTACAAATGCTAAGTTCTCCTCTCTGAACTAGACAGGAAGTGGATTCTTCTGACCGGACCACTACTCTAAATCCCTTTGTCTTGAAATATATACAAGTTGTTTGTAGTGGCTACAGCAATTATGTTTTCCTTGGGATGCCAGGCTGTGTGGAGGATCTTCTTGTTGAAGTCTAAGCTGTCAACGCTTATCTCATCCTTCTTCCGTTTGCCACTCGCACAGACTTTGCGGGGTTTCAAAACCGTACGGGGCTTATTGTTTTCCCGAGAAGCTTCTAACGTGACATCACGCTTGGTGTTCCTATCGAACATTCGGAAGAAGTTGTTATAGGAGCCGGTCATGACGACGCTGTGGAGAAAGAGGAGAAAAAGAGATGTTGACCTTCTGCAGCTGGTTGTTTTCATTCCACTGGTGGCACTTTATTTGCATGGATGGTGGGGATGAGGAAGCTATAGAAAAGTTACACTAATGGGACTTCTTTAATTTATCCAGTCTGTTCGGTTTAAAACATTTGCAATATGTTAGTAATTATGAAATACATGTATAGAAGTAAGATGGAGTATTTTAAATATTTTTCTTGCAAATATAAAAGCTCCTTTGATTATGTATGCTCTGAATTTTGGCGAGGAAAAAGACCCAGAGTTGTTAATTTATATACTGCAATTCTTCAGAATTGAAATTACAGATTTAAGGGACTTTGACTACTGACAATTGAATCAAGCAGTTTTTAATCAGGAAAACGAGGACACAATGATTGTATTTTTCCCTTTCAGTTCCTAATTTCTTCAGACTGAGGTTCTTGCAGGCAGCTAACTAAAAGCAAATGGATACGAAAATAAAAATTTAAAAATCTGTCAATTGGTTTTTATTCTGTTTTAACTGTATCTTTTGTATGATTTTGACTTTTTATCTGCAAGCTGCACAGAATCACTTCGATAGTGAGATTGGCAGTACCTAAATTTATTTATATTATATATATATATACTGTGTGTGTGTGTGTGTGTGTGTGTGTGTGTGTGATAAATGTAGACACTGCTTATCTCACTAATGCAGAAATATTAGCAATTGTATATGTGAGTTCTGATAGTTTATTTTTAAACATACACACTTTTTTATCAAGGTTAGCCTAGCAGCGTAAAGCCCATCAATTACAACCAATGCAGAAATTATTTACTATAGCAGCGGTTCTCAACCTTTGTGTGACGGTGACCCCCGTCACACGGCCGCACCACGCATGCATGGCGTGCATGCGTGGGGCGGCGCCCATGCGCGGTGCCGCCCCCATGTGCAGCATGCATGCGCGGTGCCGCCCCATGAGGGGGAAAAATGGTGGATCGCGTTGTTTGGCGACCCCCGTAAAATGATCGTTCGACCCCAAATGGGGTCGCGACCCATAGGTTGAGAACCGCTGTACTATAGGGAGATAATTGATGCATATCAGGAGAGCATAAACTGTATTTGCAGGAAGATCCAATCCTTACGATCTCCAGTTCATAAGATCAGAAGCATCAGTTGCTACATACAGTATGTAATACTAGGCTAAATGAACCAATTATTTGATCTTGGTAAAGGTTATATAACTGCATTCCATTCTGCCTGGATAACCTAAGATTGGGATTGGTTAATACAATTTCATCTGGAATTCACAAAGCATCAGAGGCCCCAAGCCAAACTTTGAGCTGATCTCCCTGCTCGTTCCACGTTAGTAAGTAAATAAAGATTGAATAAACATAGCAAAAAAAAAGGGTGGGGGGAGAAAACCCAGTCCCTCACAGATCAAACAATAAGTTTAAACACAAAACAGAAACTGACCCATTTAGATGCTTCACTGGATAAACCAAAATAATAAAAAAAAATTATCCAGCTAATTCTTTTATTTGGCTGTACTTTTTTCTTTTCAACCATTTTAAACAGGTGACTTAATACCAAAACACAGTGAAAGCTACATAAGCTTTCCACGCAGCCAAGCCTCCTAAATGTTCAGTTGAAAAAAAGTTTTAACTATCAGTTAGTGCGGAGATGTTAAAAGAAAGAAGAAAAAATTGAAACTTGCCTATCTGACCCATTCCAGCAGCACTCAAATTTGTCAAAAATGCAGTCATTTTCGTAGAGCGAACAAAGTTTACTTCTGAGGTATTCGTGTACCTGGAAATAAAACACACGCTAGTTTAAAGAAGAAATAATATATTAACAGTTATTAACTGTTTTAAGTTGCTTTTCACAGAGAAAGGCTATAACTTAAGATTGCAAATAATTGTGTGAATATGAAAGTTCACATCGTTCAAAAATAAAATGCCCTTAATTTCTAGATTGCTGTTCTTATTCATGCAAAACTTATCATGCTTAATAAAGGTTTTGCATTAAATTGGATAGCAGCATCATAACTTCATATCGCACATTCAGCTATTCAGACTGTATTAGAGATCATTTTAGGGGACCCCTGATCCTGTTTGACCACTTTAAGGAAATATTTAAGGAGCTGAAAGAAAGAGAAAAAAATCCGATAATCTCAAATGCACGCCCTGGATCCGTAATCATGACCCAAAGTATGAATGCATACAGACATGCAGTATATAAAATTACACTCCATTCTTTCAGCATATACACTTCAGGATGTATATCCATATAAACTTCAGGATGGTAAACAATATTAAAGAAGAGGGAATTAAGCTATTTTCCAAAGCACCTGAAGGCAGGACAAGAAGCAACGGGTGGAAACTAAGCAAGGAGAGAAGCAACCTAGAACTAAGGAGAAACTTCCTGACAGTTAGAACAATTAACCAATGGAACAACCTGCCTCCAGAAGCGGTGAATGCTCCAACACTGGAAGTTTTTAAGAAGAGACTGGACAGCCATTTGTCTGAAATGGTGTGGGGTTTCCTGCCTGAGCAGGGCGTTGGACTAGATTACCTCCAAGGTCCCTTCCAACTTCACTACTATTACTATTACATTGCTAGTTGAACAAATACCGTCTCAAATAGTTCTACCCGTTTATGTTAAAAAAAATCTAGCCATAAATCATACCTGAAGCTAGGACCAGCACCTTTGCAAGAATAGGCCCCTCGTGACAGTATTGTAAACACCAACAGAGATACATATATATTTTAAATCTTAAAAAGGTCCACAACTTCTTCAGAACTTCTGGGAGAGGTTCCACAGGAGATTCTGAATTATTTATTTCTTATTTAGATCAATCAGCACACTTTAATTGCGGTGATAAGGGTGTGCTCTCTAGGGGCATTACAGGTGCTACAGCAGTGTTTCTCAACCTTGACAATTTTAAGGCATGTGGACTTCAACTCCCAGAATTCCACAGCCAGCATTGAAGTTGAAGTCCACATGCCTTAAAATTGTTAAGGTTGAGAAACACTGTGCTACAGCATCTATATTCATTATCCTACCAAACCTTCACTTAAGCCTAAATGAATTGCAAGTGGACTCCCAAACTGTGCATCAGTATGGAGTACCTGGTACGTTTCCATAGGTCGGTTTTCCATATTTAAATCCCAAATCTTCACAGACAGATAATCTCTAGTCATCATATATCGACCACTATGGCTAAATTTGACATCTGAGATGGAGGAGATGATTTCTGAAAAAAAGGACCGGCTGCTTGGATCTTCTGGCTCCTCAAACACTGTTAAGTGAAATGTAAGCACGTTAATTTACCAAGCTCACCTCGGTGACATGAATATTTCCCTTTTGATGCCCATGAACACATAAAACCTAAAGCATGAAACCCTGGGAAGCCAAATTCTTCTGAGATGAAAAATTATCCACCAGAGGTCCAATAAAAGAGAAGGACGAGGGGGGACATGATAGCAATGTTCCAATATCTCAGGGGTTATCCCAAAGAAGAGGCAGTCAAGCTATTCTCCAAAGCGCCTGAAGGCAGGACAAGAAGCAATGGATGGAAACTCATCAAGGAGAGAAGCAACCTAGAATTAAGGAGAAATTTCCTGACAGTTAGAACAACCTGCCTCCAGAAGCTGTAAATGCTCTAACACTGGAAGTTTTTAAGAAGAGACTGGACAGCCCTTTGTCCGAAATGGTATAGGGTTTCCTGCCTGAGCAGGGGGTTGGACTAGATAACCTCCAAGGTCGTTTCCAACTTTATTATTATTATTAATTCTTAATTTGAGCTCAACTTTCCTTATTCCCATTTCCAGCTCCAAGGACTGGTAGAAGCAGACCTTTATATATTATGTATTGATGAATTAGTATCCGTAACCAGCTAACTCATATTTTTGGACTTCCTGCAGCCCAGAAATCCAATGAAGCAATGAAGTTTGCTATTTATCAGGAGCAAAGGTGTTCCAAAAGAGACTGAAGCCCAACCACTGGATAATCATCTATTATTATATGTGTCTATGTGTTTTCCAGTGTGTGTTATGCCAACAAGTAGGAGAAGCTTGATTAAAGAAGGGCATATAGGGGTTGGGTAGTAATGCAGCATCAACTCCTAAAAGGTGCTCATGGAATCCAAAAATTGTGTTTGTGGTACACACACAGAGGCACACACAACATAAAAATGAGCATCTCCTGCATTCAGTGGGTGCTGAAATATTGCAAATCTTTAGTGACTGTGTGAGATCCTCTTTCTGTCAAAGATATTTTAAACTGCTTTGCTTTTGTTTTACAATTGGGGATATAAAATTAAATGGGCTTTCCAGTCTGTTGCTTTACACCAATTTGCCCTGGTGATAAAACTCCATTAGAATAGAAAAAGCTACTCACATTTCGAATGCCTGTCACAGAGAGCCGACGCGCGCATGTCACACAGGCGAATAGTTCCCTTGCTACTGCTGTACACAAAAGTATTGCAGCTGTTTGGATGGAATTCGGCTGCCGTTATTACCTCCGTCAGCTCTTCCATGTTGGCAGGCTTAATATCTACGATATCTAGAAGTTGTTGGCATTAAGGAGTCTTCTTTTCAGTGACATTCAACGCTTGACATTTGCATTCTAGCCCATAAAACAAGTCCCTGCACATTTTATTCTGCTAGTTGGAAGTAAGGTAACAGGTAGACTTCAGTGCATACATAGACATAGCCACATTTTCTTGACTGCATACATAGACATAGCCACATTTTCTTGACTGTAGTTTTATACTGATTTGCCAGTGTCCTCTTCATCATCCTTACATTTTGTACCTATACCATTCCCCCTCTCATCTGTAGCCCAAGGATTTTCTAGCGGTCTCCCATCAAAGTACTATTAAGGCCTGACCTGCCCAGCTTTTACAGTATCAGCCAAAGTTGACTAGCTGCTCTCATCCACTATAAACTAGAAAGTAATTACAGTACTGTAATTAATTCTTCTTTATATTCAAACAATAAATATTTATGCTACGTGATCACCCCTAGTGGGGGTCTGGATTCCAAAAACTCAAGGCTTATGCAATATATGTGTAAGAAACAGGGGTTACATTATAAAATAATTTAAAAGTAGCTAAAAGGACAATTTCTACCACCATCTAGGGTTTGTATGTGGTCCACATGACTGTTCTAAAATTGCTCTCAATGACATTTTGGAAAAGCCTTTAAATATGTCAGAAGCAAACATATAACTGGCATTTAATTAAAACTATTTTCATTGATTGGACACTCAGAGTTGCCTTGTAGGGGAGATGGCAGAAAAAATAAATAAATAAAATAAATTCATTGTATATATCTTGAAATCAAATGAAATTGAAGTGTCCAATTCCCAGAATATATTTGTAATCTCCACAGATTTTCCAAGATTGTACCAGTAATTAAATAATTTCCAGATGCATGGAAGTTATCAATTGTGATGATACAATAGCACTGAGGAGCAGAAAAATGTGTAGACTCAAGTCCTGCACAATCTGATCTTTAGCCCAGTTGAACAGAAACACACTGACATAAAAAGATACTAAAACTTCTATCTGTGATTTCTAGATGCCACAAATTAATCCTCAAGTCATCCGCAGACAAGTATGTTTCATAATCACTATTAATGGAGATAGAGTTGATGTGATACGTGTGAGCATTGGCAAATATTCTTCGAGGGCTGGCTTCCACCATGAGATCCATGGGTCTAAATACTGGCACCTGTAAATCAAAGGATTGAAAAAATGTGAGCAATTATGGCCAAATCTGTAGGAGAAGAGCAAGCAAAGCCGGGGGAGCATTAAACATGTTATCAATTTAGAGTCATTGCATTGCCACAAACATCCAAGTCCAGCCACCTCTTAAATTCTTATCTGGCACCAATTCAGACTTGAACCTTAGTTGACTACATTCTTGTGTATAGGCTTGAATAATAAATCCTTCTGAATTGCAACATTTTGTGGTCCTGATTCTTTGCGCCTGACATTAGTTCAGTATCAACAGATCAAAAGGGAGGAAACCAAGACCTCCCTATATGGAAACATCAGAATGGGTTGGGGTATAAAACTGAGCAAAAACAGGACCAGATCATTTAACCCATCCGTGCTATGACACCCAAGTCTGCTGTCTCTCATCAGAAATCCCCAAAAGCACTCTTAAAAGTTCAATCCCTCTTAAAATCAATTGGCCCCAGAATTAAGCAGTGACAGAGTTGGCAAAGTTACAATCCTGCTGACTATAGAACAGGGGTGTCAAACTGCCGGCCCGCGGGCTGAAACGGCACCCACCTCATTGCCGGCAATGGAAAAAAAGTTAAGATACGTCACGACACGTCATGTGACGTTGCGAGTTTGATGCCCCTGCTATAGAAAATAGATGACAAAGAAGACGTCTCCAGGTGTGGTGGGCAACATGGAAGGAAGGGGAGGGGAGGGGGAAAGGGGAGGGGAGGAGAGGGAAAGGGTTATGTGGCTTGAGTCACCAAGACCCCACAACACCCATAAATGGCTTCCACAGATTTTGTGTGTGTGCGCGTGTGGAGATAAGTAGATTAGGTAGATAAGTATACACATCAGTAATATACAAACCAAAATAAAATTTAAAATGGCTGAAATCTCAAGATACTGGAATCTCATAGGTCTGATTCTTTTCACAGGAGGTCTCACAATAATTTCAGGATGCCCTGAAGCTCAAGACAGCTAATCTGCTTTCTGGGTTCTGGATCCAGGTGCTTCTCTCTTTTGTTTTCCATCCAGAGTATAACAGTTTGTTATTTTGGACATCATAGTGACCATGCTTTAAATCAGATGCCAACTAACTGCAAACTGGCATTTTACCTAAACTGATTTTTCTGTAGGGTAGTGGTCTCTAGATTGAGCCGGTAGGGAAAACCACCAGGCCACCATATGTTGCATCTTTCCCAGATGTCACGTTGCAGATCCAAGCTTAAGAAAAAGTAAAGGTGCTACTCACCCGTAAAGTAGTGACTGTAGTGGGGTCTCTATACCGGCCATCTTCTTCTTTTAAGTTGTAGCCTTCCGGCTGTTTATCTCTTTCACTGATTTTCCATAGTTTTATTGTTTTGTCTGAAACACAGGGAGGTAACAAGGGCTGTTGAGAACCTCCAACTCTTTGACAGCAGAACTGAACACAGAATATATAATATGATTCATGCCTATAAGAACCATGGTGGACACCTGATGTGGTTAGGTGTAGCTAACAGGGTGGTTCTTCGGAACTTACCACCCTGGTGGCAGTTCAGAGCCTTTGCTATGGCTGTTCACTCCAGACACACATTGTGGGTATTAGATAATTTGCACTTTTAACTTGCTTTGGCAGAGCCAACACCTCCCATTCCAAAGAGATGCCTCCAGCTCTTCAAATGAAATGGAACAAAAAGGCCAAGTTCTCAGGCGAGATTTCAGCAAGATTGAGACAATGGCTTTTACAAGTTAGAACAGGGGTCTTCAAACTTGGCCCTTTTATGACTTGTGCACTTCAACTTCCAGAATTCCTCAGCCAGGCACCCGTGCCTGGCTGAGGAATTCTGGGAGTTGAAGTCCACAAGTCATAAAAGGGCCAAATTTGAAGACCCCTGAGTTAGAAAATTCTTAGTTTCATCATGCCCCCCCCCCAGGATTGAAAAAAGGGTTGCTAGGACAAAAGGCATCAACCACTCAGAGCTTTGCGAAATGCAAAGAGACCAAACCCCTGGTTTTTGGTGCTTGGAACATAAATGTCAGGCAGAGCAAACCAGGATATTTTTAAAAAAATTTAAGTTACAGGTAGTTCTCAAATTACGACCGTTTGTTTAGAGGCTATTCAAAGTTACATTGAAAAAAGGAACTTATGACTGGTCCCCACATGACTATCACAACACCCCACATGACTATCACAACATGACTATCACAACACGTGATCAAAACTTTTGTGCTTGGCAACTGGCATGTATTTACGAGAGTTGCAGCATCCCAGACATGTGAGCTGGCTTGTGACAAGCACAAGTCAATGGAGAAAGCTGGATTTGCTTAGCAACTAATGTGGTTCAGTAATTGACTTAACAGCTTAACAGCTTAACAAGAGAAATAGTGATCCCAATTGTGATTGTTAGTCAAAAATTACCTGTATATTGAACTAGGTTCACATAATACAAACTTTAACCCTATGTTAAGAAAATATACAATAGCTATGGTGGTTTTGTAATATGCTATACCCAAGCAAATAAGCTACACTATAGCTGGCTTTCCTATAATTCTTGGAATCACCAAGTATTTAATCCTATTGAGTGCCAACTCAACAATGCTCTAGGCCAGGGGCCTGCAACCTTGACAACTCTCAGCAATTTGCCTAGGAAGAGTGGAAACTCTGTCAGAGCATAGTCTAGGGGTCTTCAGACTTGGCCCTTTTATGACTTGTGGACTTCAGCTCCCAGCATAGCTGGCTGAGGAATTCTGGGAGCTGAAGTCCACAAAGTCTTAAAGTTGTCAAGGCTGATGGGGCACCTTCCCACAATCTCGGGGCTCTCTAGATGACATGGACTTCAAACTCCGATGATCTCCAGCTAAGGAATCTGGGAATCAAAATCCATCATCACATCAAGAAAGTACAGGGTGAAAAACATCTAATAGTTAGTTAAGGGGATTATAAAGCTTAGGCCAAAAGCTTTACAGAAGAACTTGAGCTGATAGACAAACAAGTGTAGTCTTGTTTGCATGCCTTACTTAAAGCATCCTGCAGAAACAGGAGAAGAAAAGCTGGTTTCCTTCCACACAGCAAAGAACTTTCTGAGCTTTCCAAGAAAGTCCACAGAAGAAGTACTTAAGAAGGGTGACTTGGATGTATTGTGAAGAAAAAATGAAGAACTAAAGGACAATAGCAGTCATGAAGGAATGCAAAACAATAAATGAATTTTGGCTAGAGGGATGAACAAAAGTCTACCAGTCATAAAAGAGCCACGGTTGCCTATCCCTGGGCTAGAGTGTTTTTACTTTGTACTGTGCTAAAAAGAGTGGGAAGTCAACACCTTTTTTTCCCCTTTTCCCTAGTACCTCACACCTTCTCTTCCCCTTTCCTTTTCCCTCCCTTAATCCCCTATTTCTATTTTTTCTTTGTATTTTGTATTTTATATATTAAATAAAAAAAGATACAAGGGGGAAAAAAAAGTTAACCAAGTAACAAATATCTTACCATTTGTAGACAATAAAAATTGAGCAGCGTTTTTCTGGGGTAACCACCTAATTTTGTTGACTTTTTCTTCAATTTCTAAGCTTTTCAAGTAGTCAAACTCTGGCTCGTGGCTCTGAAAGGTACTGTAAACGTTGTATTCACCTCTGCTGTGAGACTGTAGTTTGTTCTGAAAGACAGTTCGAAAAAAATAAGAAAAACATGAGAAATTCAATGAATAACAATTGCAAGTTCATTCTTTCTAATGTGCAACTGAGGTCACAGCTCAGCATGGCTGGATGGCATCGCTGCAGGACTTGGTGGTGTACACATCATTACACACGTCCACTATTGAGCTGAGGAAGATGGGAATTCAAGGGAATTACAGCCTATTCAAATGTGAGTCATTTGAGGGGTTGTCAAACATTCAGTTGATCAACTAAACAAGCCTTTTGATAAAATCTGAAGTGATTAGCATATGAATCCCACATCTCTGGGGAGAAAAGAAGACACTTTAAAACACTTAACTAATCATTGTAATTTGTCTAATCAGCTAAACAAACATTGTAATTTAATTCTGTCTAATGAATGTCCCACAAATTGGGGAGGAGATCCTGTTCTCCTGGAGCATCAAAGACTAAATGCACAGGGAAAAGTTCTTTTAATGATTATCTGTTCTTCATTATGCTAGGTTATTTTAAAAAAGAAGAAGAAGAAATGGGGTGGGTCAAAACCAAGGGTAGTCAACCTTGGCTCTTTTATGACTCGTGGACTTCAATTCCCAGAATTCCTGAGCCAGCTTAGCTAGCTCAGGAATTCTGGGAGTTGAAGTCCACGAGTCATAAAAGAGCCAAGGTTGACTACCCTGGTCAAAACCATAGTTTACCCCTTTGCAACTTTGAAGAGATATTGGTTGCTATCTTTGAAAATTTTTGACTTACTATCCATCCATCCATTGCATCCTTCTCACCTTTAGTGAAGTGGGTTAGACAAAGAGTGGACTAGCTCAAAGTCCCCGTGCCATCTCATACACCTAAGAAAGAATTAATTTGGGGGTTCATTGCACCCTTATCTGAATGTTATAAGCCAGTGATGGCAAACCTTTTAGAGACCATGTGCCCAGACTGCAACCCAAAACCCACTTATGTATCGTCGGGTGCTGGGTGGGCGTGGCCCATTGGGTGGGCGTGGCTGCAGTAGTAACGGCTGACTGGGTGGGACTAAAAAGTTCAATCAATCAATTCCAACTTTGCAAGATCTTTTTTTCCTGTGAGAAGTTGAAATTGACTGATTGATTGAACTTCTTTTTTTTTTTTTTTGCACCCGGCGGCAGAGGCCTAAAGCGAAAAGGTTTTATAAAACCCAGCTGAAGGCCTAGGACTGGGGCAACAGCATGCGTGCCCACAGAGAGGGCTCTGAGTGCCGCCTGTGGCACGCGTGCCATAGGTTCGCCACCACTGTTATAAGCTGTTCCTCAGGCATACAAAGAGATATACAAAAATAAGCACTGATTTAATAAACTGCCCCATGCAGGACTTTCAATATCTCAGACCGAAGAGAAAATAACAGAGGCACAAACCCACTCCTCCTTCACTGTGACCCATGCTTGTAAAAACCTGCATGGATTTAGAGCTGAAAAATCTGAAAACAGCCCTGCTTCAAAGCCCCAGCTGCTGATACATCTACAGCAAGGGTGCTGTATTTCATGAGTTTCATGGTTGCTTCTCAAAGCAAAGTTCCAGTAACTGGAACAGCCTTCTGCTCATGTGCAGGAACCTCTTCCACTTCTTTCTGTAAGCTACATGACATGCCAGACAAAGGGCCACATCACTTCTCCTCTCTTTGCCTTGCCGAGCAGAACTTCCCTTAAATGAGATTTATTAAGCATGAGCAACGGATCATTATTAAAGATTAACCGCCCTTTTTATTAGAAGGGCATTTGAACAACAACATAATGACTTCCAAGTGTTTAATAACAGGCTGAAAGAGGAAATGCTCCATATCTTGAAAGAGCTTAATATCAGATCTTCCTACCATGTTCATAGAGACCATACCATACTTGAATTATCGGTATTTAAATCCCAAATTGTCTAAAGGATACCAAATTGGGAAAGGCTAGGCTAGAAAAATCTGGGTTGGGGAATATTGTATCAAACTTCTTGATTTATTCATTGGTGTTTCCCCCTCCTTCCCTCCTAATAAAATGTCTTGGCACTTACTTGCCAAGTCTACTGTGGGGGTGACCATCTAGATCCAGGCATAACTTATGAGGCAAGATGAAGATGATCTTCTGAGCCTCTTTTCTAAGCTGTCATTGTGGACATGCTAAACTGAATTCCCAACCAGACTAATTAACATTTTATTGGCATGAATCTCACTGACATGATCGGTTGGGAGACACCAGTCATTTCCTGCCTAGTAGGTGACATGGCCTTGCCACATTCTAACCCAAACAACTCACTGGTAAATGCAATTACAGGTCTGGTGGCAGCTGGAGAAGCTTTACCTGGCAGATGATCCTCAACTGTCTTGGATGCCCTATGGCAGGGGTCTTCAAACTTGGCCCTTTTATGACTTGTGGATTTCAACTGCCAGAATTCCTCAGCCAGCATGCCTGGCTGCCACAAAGAAGAGGGGATCAACCTATTCCCCAAAGCCCCTGAAGGCAGGACAAGAAGCAACGGATGGAAACTAATCAAGGAGAGAAGCAACTTAGAACTAAGGAGAAATTCCCAGAAAGAACAATTAATCAGTGGAACAACCTGCCTCCAAAAGCAGTGAATGCTCCAACACTGGAAGTGTTTAAGAAGAGACTGGACAGCCATTTGTCTGAAATGGTATAGAGTTTCCTGCCTGAGCAGGGGGTTGGACTAAATGACCTCCAAGGTTCTGTTCTATTCTATTCTATTCTATTCTACTCTACTCTACTCTACTCTACTCTACTCTACTCTTGTCAAGAAAGCAACCAAACTCAGAGAGCACCAAGGACTCTTAATTTCAACCCTGAGCTACAATTATTCTCCTTTATTGGTATCCACATTACCATTCATGTATGAAACATTAATTAGCATATCAAGAAACAGCTGGAGCTAGTTTTACTTCTGAACTTTACAAGTGCTTCCAATAATTCAGTAAGGACTGATCATTGGTGTCTTGGGATATATCCAGATACCCTGGATGCCCCCAAGGAAGAACCAGCATAATAACTAATATTCTTTTTGTCATTTTATAGATTAAAAGGGAAATATGGGATAGGCTGACTGCAATGAGTGAATTGTCCCCAGCACTGTGACCACGAGGTGGCACTAGAAGATTACCTTAAGTCTACGTGAAGGACAAACTCATAACTTCCCCACTCCTAAGAAGTCTATATAGCACATACATTATTTTATATCTCCCAGTATTTCTTTCAGAAGAATGTATCAATTAATATACACATAGAGACTTGACGTCATTTCAAATTGAATATTTTTGAATTAATCTACAACAAGCAACAGAATTGTTATATGATGTTTCCTTACACACACAATGCTTACAATATTAAATCTTCTCTGTTACAAGATCTACTGTTCAGGTATTTACATTTTCCTGAAAGAACGCAAGCAAATTATCTCCATTCCAGATACTGTCCCCAAAATCAAAAGTATGAAAGGTTAATGTCTTCCTTCTAACAAGAGAGTAAAAGCATCACATGGGTTGCTTCATTTTTGCCTTAATGGGTGAGACATGAGTGGAATGCAGGAAGGCCAACTGCCCTCATTAAAGTCCACCCTTGACATCTCTGTGGCCTCCTAGAGCAGATGAGAGATAGATCCAGCACCAAACCAGAACCAGTTTCCTATCCTTATTGCAAATCCTCTGAGCTCCCTGGATATCACTGACTTAGGCCCAGTTCTAGCAAGAATACCACCTCTTTCCCCACCGCTTGAATCTAAGGGGAAGGATGTCAACAAGAAGCTTTCTGCCTAGGCAAAGAGCTTCTATATGCAAGCCAATCTAGCTTTTGGATGCGAAAGATTTCCAGGAGAAGAAGGTTAGTTCTTCCCAGTTCAACCTAGTATGTGGCTTTAAGTCAGTGGTTCTCAACCTTTTTAATGCCGCGACCCCCAACCGGTCGTAAGCCGAGGACTACTCAACCAGCCGTAAGTCGAGGACTACTCAACTGGTGCAGCACGGTTTGCAGAATGGGACTTTTGGCGGGCTCAGCAGGGCAGAGACAGCCTGGACAATTCCTATTGGCTTTTGAAAGCCAATAGAATTAGACTCTATTCAAGAGAGTCTATTCTATTGGCTTTCAAAAGCCAATAGAATAAAAGGGAGTAGCACAACTAAGGAAAAGGGGGAAAAAAATGGCGGACTGCGTTGTTTGGCGACCCCCATGAAATGGTCGTTGACCCCAAATGGGATCCCGACCCAAGGTTGAGAACCACTGCTTTAAGTGGTACAGTTAGTCCTCAACTTATGACACAATTAGGGTCAGAATTTCCATTGCTAAGCAAGGCTGTTTTTAAGTGAGATGTGCCCAATTTTATGACCTTTTTTGCTATGTTTGTTAAGTAAATCACTATAGTAGTTGTTAAGTGATTCATGCCAGCTGGTTTCCCCCCGTTGCCTAGGGCAGGGGTAGGCAACCTCGGCTCTTTTGTGACTCATGGACTTCAACTCCCAGAATTCCTGAGTCAGCTATGCCGAGGTTGCCTACCCCTGGCCTAGGGCAAGTGGCACTTTTATGACTAAATCCATTCTACTTTGGAGCAACTACCTAAAAAAGGAGGAAAATGAAAATCTTACCTCTTGCTCTTGTTGAAATATGACAACTCTACCGCCTTTGTCTCCCGTCGCTAGCAATTCTCCAGAATGATTAAATTCTACCGTAGATATTATGTCAGCTGTACAATAAAGAGCAAAAAGACACAGGTTAGCATTCTTAACAAACATTCAAACGAGGTACTTGCATCGTGGACTTGGAAGAAGCGGGATAGGAAAACTATGGATGCTTCTGAACTACGTATGGTGTTGGAGAAGATTCCTAAGAATGCTGGGACAAACCGGAAAACAAACCAATGGGATCACTGAACAAATCAACCCAGAGATCTCACTTGGGGCACAAATCACCAGGATCAGAGAATCTTACTTTGGACACATCATGCAAAGATCTAGCTCTCTGGAGAAGGCTTTCTCTGGAAGGAAAGACAAGAAGGCTTCCAGCAGCAAGGTAGATATGACTCAATTAAGTAATCATATGGATGCACATTGGAAGACTTGAAATCTGAGTTAGAGTCAGGGACAAGAAATCAAGAACCAGGACAGAAGTTTATTTTGTGCTACCTTTACACAGGAATCTGAACTACTAATGGCCAAGGGAAATTGATGCCAGATAAGTCATTGGGCTTCAAGGGAGGGGGCTGGAATTAGGACTCTTACAGGGGAGTAGAGACTCCAAATTTGACACACACACCTCTCAGGCTCAGCCTGCTTGTCTCCCAAGTTAGGAGAGGATCATCATGCAGAATATGGATCTATATGATGATTAAGAGTTGACACTGACTCAATGGCACATAATCAGTCAAAATAAGCACACAAGGGCTGAGCAAAGAACAGTAAGGTTCTAGGAATGTAGGTGCCTGTATCCTGGTTGTTCCCGTTTTAGGTTACTCTCATCTATTAATCACACAAGCCAGATATGTCATCTAACTAGTGTTTCTTTTATATCCCTTCTAAGGCAAGGTTCCTAAATCTAAAGCAAAACTGGGTTTAGGTATCCTTGTTTATAAATGTCCACAACAACTAGGAGCCCTGGTTCTGGCAGAATACCAAAATAAAGATTTCTGCTTTGTGAGGTAAATCAAAGAGGAATGATTACATTGTAGGTAGCACCTGCAAGTTCACTAACGTGTACTGATCCATGCTTGCATGGGTATTACAAATGTTTGCAGTGTAATAAAGCCAACCATTTCTTCCTGACTAGAGATGAAAACACAAAAGTTAACATCTCTAATCAATATGTTGAATGATCTTGAATAAATCACTACATAGTGGTATCACTCACCTTACAAAGTTGGTTGCAGAAATAAAGGGGAAGCAGATACAGGTAGTCCTAGACTTACAACAGTTTGTTTAGTGACCGTTCAATAAAACAGCACTGAAAAAAGTGACTTATGAGGCAATCCAACATTTTAAAACTGAAAGCAGTTGAAGGGAAATTCAGCTTCTTTTCAGGAATATAACTGATCCATATACTGGTTAAAGGCAATATTGATTCTTAGAAATGCTTATCAAATAGTTTCCACACTGACATTAATCCAACAGTCAACTGAATACAGTCCTTCCCCTTTCTTAAACCACATTTATTTAAACTGTGGCTTGCAAATAAATTGCTTTTCACAAAACGTGCTAAGTCAAAACTGATTAATGGTTTATGGCTTAGTGTCAAAGTCCCCAACTATTCCTTCCAAGTAACAGTTTAAAAAAAGGGAAGCCGGCAAGTAACAAAGCCTCTAGCATCCCCTTCATAACCAAGAATCCTACTGAAATTTTACAGAAATCTTTATTTGGAAGGATGTCAAAAGAAAAAAGACAGAGTGGGAGTGGGAGCTAGATAGTACAATATTCCAGTAAGCATTGCATTGCATACCAGCTGTTTTCACAAAGAGGCAGATCTTCTCAAGAGAAGACCATCCACAATGTAGCCTCAAAATGCCCCAGGTGTGTGTGTGTGTGTGGGGTGGTACTCATGGCCTTAGACCAGGGATAGGCAACCTTGGCTCTTTTATGACTCATGAACTTCAACTCCCAGAATTCCTGAGCCAGCATGGCTCAGCTTGGAAACCTCTCCCTTTCCCCTCAGCATGGCTGGCTCAGGAATTCTGGGAGCTGAAGTCCACGAGTCATAAAAGAGCCAAGGTTGCCTACCCCTGCCTTAGACAAATTTAGCTATCCTGACAGTTATTCTGATTTTGTGTAGCAGCACAAAAGACCTAGCAGATCCTGATGGGCCAATCTTCCACTATGCCTTCTGCGTAACTAATACATTTAAAATTTAAATATTTTAGATGTATTGCCATTTAGATGTATTCATATTAAATATAATTTTAGTTTTTACATTATAAATATAGGCTGACCCTAGACTTCCCTTATGGATGTTAAACCATCCCACCTCCACTCTATTGTATCCCCACCCCACCCCACTATCCTAGCTATTTCCTGGTTAATTTTAATGTATTTATCTTACGGTTTTAATCTTTTATAATACTGTTTTATATTGTAAGTCACCCAGAATCGCAGGATAGCAAGATGGGCAGCGAATAAATTTAACAAATAAATACATAAATAAAGTTGTTTCAGAAATGTATTCTGACTCTCTCGTAAACTTTGTTTTATCATTTGCATTTATTAAGATAAATCATTCATCCGTTCATTCATAAGAGCACTCTGCTTGTAATGGTCTCTGACCGCAATGAACTGAATTGATTGATATTCTGGCAGCTGCTTCTATGCTGCAAACGGCTCATGTTTTAAGATACCATCTTGAAATGATATAAAGTTTGCTCTCCTTCCCATCCTGTGAGTAGATCAGGGTTCTACACCTAGCCAGCATTGCCCAAATTGTGAGAGTAACCAAGTCCCCAAACACGTTGGTGAGCACGGCATAAGACGTCGTGGGCTGTTCCCTGACTCCACTGGATGACATCGCCAGGGCCCGCTGCCTTGGCAGAGTGAGGAAAATTCTCAGGGATGACTTACACCCTGGTTGGTACCTTTTTACTCTCCTACCAACAGGCTGAAGAACAGGTTTTATCCATGGGCCGTCAGGCTTCTGAATGGGGCATAACTTTACAACTTTATGCATGACAGACTCGTGAGGCCGGCGTGATGTGCAATTAGTTCACAGGGTGAAATAAGTTGGGGGTTTGTAGTCACCGTGAGTTTGGGGTGAGGGGTACCCAGAGGGAGGCTCAGCCAATTTCACTGTATATATCAGTGGTGGCGAACCTATGGCATGCGTGCCAGAGGCGGCACTCAGAGCCCTCTCTGTGAGCACGCGTGCCATCGCCCCAGCACCGCCTCCCCCTGTGGCCCCCTCCTCACCAGAAGTCCCCCTAGAGGAGAGTCACCCCAAGCGTGGCCCGCATGGAGCAGCGCAGCCAAGGACATGGCAGCCAGGCAGCAGGGACAAGACTCCGCCCTCGTGCTCTGTTGCGTGCAGTTGATGCTGTGGGGCGTGGGTAGAGGGTGTAGCCACCATGGCGCTGCTGGGCCGCCTGGGCAATCTGTGGAGGTGGTGAGTGGCCCTGGGGGCAGGTGGGGCTGGGGGTGGGAGCAGAGCGGAGCTGGCGGGGCAGGGGTGGTTTTGGGGCACTCAGTCTCTAAAAGGTTTGCCATCACTGGTACACATGTAATACTTTGATAATAAAGGATTTATTATTATTATTATTATTATTATTATTATTATTATTATTATTATTATTATTATTATTATTATTTCTTAATTTTATTCCGAGTATGGCCCCCTTCCACACCCGTGCTTACAACTCAACAGAGCCATGCTGGGAAATAAATTCAGGAAGAGTGGGAAGAAGCTCCCCTTTCCACCAAACATCATCAGTTGTCATCAAAATGCCAACAGGATCTTAAATACTACTAGCAACTCTGGTGTGGGACGGTTTGGTGGGTGCAAATTATTAATTGCTCACTTCCTTATCTTACTTCCTTTTCAAAGCATGTTTTCTCTGTAAGAATCTCAGAGTCTTTACAACCGTACAACGGTTTACGGAAAGAAGGGGAAAAAAATCACAAACGAAAAACAGTTCAACAACATGTAGCAACTGCTCACACGTCACTTTGGTGTCTTCCCATTTCATACTTCAGGAACCACAGGTACAAAATAGGCACCCTCCTTTCCTATCACACACATACACATACCTGTTCTTCACAATCCTGCAGCCAATGAGGAAGAAACGGAGAAAAGAGGCAAAAAAAAAACCAAAAAAAAAAAAACCTCAAGCTGTTGCTTATTCTCTAGAATTGGCCTTCAGTGACATTACCAATTTGGCTTTTTCTTACAAACAGCACAATTGTAGCAATTTGTGCTCTCATAGATATGCAATGAATCAAATCTCAAAGGACCATAGGATTAAATACAAATTAAAAATCCAAAAGCCATAGGGAAAAATCCAAGAGCCATAGGGGACTGGAAACCCTTTCAACGTTAGATTTTTGACCTAGTATAAAATAAAGAGGTAGAAGATCCTAGGCAGTTTGTTGGTGAACAATAATGCGCACAGGAAGAAGAGGAGAAAAGGAAAGAGCAAAAACAACAATTCCCCCCCCCTTCTCAACACACATTTCGTAAACTCTCGAATCCAAATTGCCAGAAGGTGCAGGATTTCTAGGTCTCAAAACATAACCAGAGTCATAAAGGACCTTATTTATTGTCCACAAAGAAACTAATCTAGAAATAGGATAGAAGAAGCCATCGGCTTATACCTGGTCACCTAGTGGCTATTCAAAGTTACAACAGACCTCCCCAGGGCTACTTAAGACCCAGATTCCAAACACCCAGCTCCCCACCCTCTTAAGTGATGTGATTGCATTTTGGGTGCCTGGTAACGGATCAGCAATCACAGCCACTTGCACCATCGCTTTATGACTGCTGCAAAAAAGGTCGTAAAATTTGACATGGTTATGTATGGGGTGACTCATTTTATGACTTTTTTTCTGGGCTCGATTATAATCTTAAGTCGAGGACTACCTGTGTATGTTTCATAAAAAGATTAAGATTACTAGATCTCTTTCAAGTTCCAACCTGATATAAATACTCCTCCCTCCTCTCTCTCTCTCTTCCCTTCTCTCTCTCTTTCTCCCTCCTTCCCTCTCTCTCTTTTTCCTTGTGAGCTTCACAGCTTGTAGTACTGAGGCCACAGGCCAAAGTTGCTTCCAGAAGATCCAGCTGAACATTTTAAAATGATACAGGCGTGAACCAATTAGAGAAACAATTAAAGACACAATCAGAAAGCAACCACATTCACCCCATTTCATGTCAATTACCTTTAAAAGTAAACCACATGGCATCGATTTTCATTTTTCAGCCAGCAACTCCACCTATTTCGAGTGAATTTCTCTTTGAGGAAGGGCTGCGAGGGTCAAATACCTCCATCACCTTTTTTGCTACTTGCCTGGATGATCAAATATGGAGAGTTTTTCTAAGCCCCATCTTAACGATTTCTTGGGCAACCAAATGAAAGCTTGCCTCACTCTTTCTCACTGACCCAAATACGTCAGATTTTTTTTTCCTCTATCACATCAACTTCCCCCACCCCCCACCCCATGAGTGAGGTCTGCAATATTTTCACAAGCAACAGTCAAAAGGGGATGCAAACGTGAGTTTCACTCTTTGCTGTGTTAAAAAGTAATGCTTCCCTTTTTTAAAAAAAGATCAAAGAATGACTGGCAACTCCGGTCTAATTTTTTAGGCTTCTAGAAATTTACTCCTGCTAATAAACTGTTTTGCAAAAGCATATTTTGGTGCAATAGTAAAATAAGTTCCGTTAAATCAGCAGGGCAATCTAAGAGTGGGCAACTGGTAAAATGGGGCTGTATGTGTATGTAAGCAAACTTCAGTGCCCATAGTTGTCATTCAATCTTAATATAGATGCATAATGCTATTCAAGCCAACTTATCGACAGCTGAAGAATGACTGAAGACTGCCAAATTGTTTAATTAATTCAAAATGACCTTGAAGAAAGCAACTGAGCAATGCAGTGCAGTGAATCAGGAGAATACATGCCTTAGGGAGGCTTTTGAAGGAAGGCTAGAGACAGAATACAAAAGAAAAAAATATTCTTAGATAATTACAATGACACACAGCTCCGTCTATAATTGCAGGACAGCTTCATTACGAACAGCCCAAACTCTGCATACTCGAAAGCTTTTATTGGTTTATGCTACTTTATCTGTTCTTAATAAATTATAGGGGTTTTTTTTTAGCCATGGTTCAAAGTATCTGTGGTTGCTTTTAATAGTTCTAGGAAATCTCACGTTGTCTATGAAATATTCTGTCTCTGAGAGCTTGTGCTAGGTTAAAATTGGTTGGAATTACAACTGGTCTTGAATATAGGTAGTCCTTGACTTATGAACACAACTGAGCCCAACACTTCTGTTGTTAAGTGAGACATTTGTCAAGTGAATTTTGCCCCATTTTACAACCTTTCTCGCCTCAGTTGTTAAGTGAATCGCTGCAGTTGATAAGTTAGTAAACCTGGCTGTTAAGTAAACTTGGCTTCCCCCAAGTCAGAAGGACGCAACAGGGGATCACATGACCCCAGGACACAGCAACGGTCATAAATGTGAGTCAGCTGCCAAGCGTCTGAATTTTGATCATGTCATCCTGGGGATGCTGGAAAGGTCATAACTGAAAAACGGTCATCAGTCGCTTTCTTCAGTGCTGTTGTAACTTTGAACGATCACTAAACAAACGGTTGTAAGTCAAGAATTACCTGGGTTTTTAAGAGAGGCTCATTTTCCCCCCGTCTAGAGAAAGGGTCTATTGTTTAGATCAGTGCTCCTCAACGTTTGTGTGACAGCGACCCCCGTCACACAAACGTTCTGCGCATGCGCGGCGCTGCACGCATGGGGGGCGGGGCCCAACGCGCGACACGCATGCGCGGCGGCGCCCCATGCGCGATGTGCATGTGCGACGCCCCCCATGCGCAACGTGCGTGCACGGGGGCTGCCCCCATGCGCGACGTGCATGAGCGGCGGCGCCCCCGCGTGCGACGCGTGTGCACGGTGCCGCCCCCGTGCGCGGCGCGCGTGCACGGCGCCGCGAAAAATGGCGGATCGCCACCTTTGGCGACCCCCGAAAAATGGTCGATCGACCCCAAATGGGGTCGCGACCTTTAGATCAAGTTTTATCACTCATGGAACAAATATATGTCCTATAGACCTGTGTGAGGTCTAGCAATATGGTGTGCAGCCATTTACTACTTCGTAATTTGAGGAATTTGAGGACATTTAAGAGGTCAATTACCTTTTTCATCCACAAATTTGGCAATCATTCAAATTTGCATTATCTTTATGTCCTTCAACTAAACCTAGCAGACATCTTGAACTGCTGCTCCACTCTTTCCCTCTATTTAATTCCTCCAGGTCAGACCTGTACCCAAAATAATGAATTGTACTCAAAAGAGAGAGAGAGAGAGAGAGAGAGAGAGAGAGAAGCTTGTACGCAACATCACAACTAAAAGTTACAAAACAGGAGAGAGAGAGAGAGAAGCTTGTACGCAACATCACAACTAAAAGTTACAAAACAGTTAGAATCTAGTTTCTGAAATACAAGCAATTTTAAATTCAGATTCCCCCTTTCCCATCTACAGACAAAGCTTCAGTTGATTTATCCCAACAGTAAAAAAAAAACAAAACCCTCTGGCACCATTCAGTTTGAAAAATACCAGTTTAATTGTCTGATATATGTATGGCAACATACTCAAATGCATAAAATAAAGCAGCCAGAACAAGCAGGCAAAGCCAGCATGCGAAAGCAAAGAACTCACCATTAAAAAACAGTGCATTCTCATACCTTGGTCAAAGTAACCAGCAGCCATCAAGGCACTGATGTTCAACGGGGCAGATTTAATTGCGTGTGGGAACTGACACCGGAAGCATTTCATCTTCCGCAGGGCACTGATTTGCCTGGATATTTTCATCTGTGTTAACACCCTGGCTGCCAAGGCAAACAAATGCAAGCCTCTCCTTTGAAAGGGGAACTGGTATTTCAGTGGCAATGATAGCAGAGGTTATTTTTGTCCTTCAAGTGCTGCAGCGGGCAACGGAGAATCCAGAAGAGGACACACCGCGTTCAATTCACAGTGCCTTGTCTTTCCTTCAACCGTGCTATGGGGGGGGAGGCTACAGTCTGTAATTTGGGGGGGGGGATTCCAGCCCCGTAACATAGCTCACATCAGTGCTTGCTCGTCTGAACAGTAGTCTTTTACTATGAGGTAAGCAAGAAGAAAAGAGGAGAGAGGACAAGATCAATGCACCTGGAGTTTGTTGTGCAGTGTCCTACACTTGCGTGTGTTCTCCTTTAGACCAAAACCGCTCACAGACGAAATAAGGTCATTTCAATGGAAAGAGCCCGCTGAAATCATACCAAAGAAGCATGTGATCCTTCTGCCTTTTTAAAAAAAGACTTTTTGTTTTCCTTTCCTTTCCTTCCTTCCATATAGTGTCTTAAAAGCATACAGCAGTGGTGGTGAACCTATGGCACTCGGAGCTCTCTCTGTGGGCACGCGCCATCGCCCCATTCCTGCCTCCCCTCGCGCTCCCTCCTCACCAGCAGCTCCCCCCAAAGGAGAGTCGCCCCTGGGCATGGCCCACGCAGAACAGCGCAGCCAAGGACATGGCAGCCGGGCAGCAAGGACAAGACTCCACCCTCGTGCCCCATCGCGTGCAAATCATGCTGTGAGGTATGGGCACAGGGCGTGGCCGCCATGGTGCTGCAGGGCTGCCTGGGCGATCTGCTGCGGAGGCGGTGGGTGGCCCTGAGGGCGGGCGGGCCAAGGACGAAGCGGGGGGCGGAGCGGGAAAGGCAGAGCAGGGGTGGGGCAGTTTTGGGACACTCAGTCTCTAAAAGGTTCACCATCACTGGCATACAGTATGTGACATATGTAAGCTTGAGAATCTAAGCTTACATATGTCACACACACACAAACGCGCACACACAGAGAGAGAGAGAGAGAGAGAGACAGAGACAGAGACAGAGACAGAGAGAGAATAGATACAATAGCCTCCTGAGAAATCAAGGTTTGAAAAAGATGGGGAAATAACTTTAGCGCTTACAGATTCAGAGATTGGGTTGATACAAACATTGGTCAGTAACACAGAACAAAGAATAGTAAGGTTGGAAGAGACCTTGGAGTTTGCTAATCCAACTTCCTGCTCAAGCAGGAGACCTCTAACATGCTGGGCAAATGGCTAGCCCAGGGGTCTTCAAACAGCCCCTTTGGTGGTTATATCTTTTAGATCTTAAGTTTTGCTGTTATCAGTAAATGTAAAACTCCAGCTCACCCACAACAACTGCTATATTATACAAACAAAAAAAAAACCTTGTAAAGCCAACCAGAATTTGCTCATATCCAGCTGCTTGTACAGTTGCTGCCAAACACCAATGTGATCTAAATGGCTTATTTATTAACAGTTTGGCAAATTGCAATAATGGAAAAGCTTTTGAAATATTCCAAACTCAGGGGTTTTTTTTTAGATAGAATTGTTTCCTCATACATTTAAACTGCAACATGCATACTAAAATTGTACATGATGTGATGGTTATTGTGATTTGTGAGAAAGGGATTTTAAGGTAAGCAGAAGATATAATATTTATCATTTTACTCCTTTTTTATTGTTTTAATTTGGCTTAGAGAGCATATTTTTTAAAAAGTTGCAATTATTGGACACCTGCTGACTTATCTAGTAGGTGATAATACAGAAATTGTGTCAGGAAAAAAAAGCACACAAGAAAGCATGACTATAGAACAAAAGATAGGAAGACACTCTTGCGCTAGCTATAAGCAAGACTGGTGATATAAACCAGACCTAACCCATGAGAATCTCCAAATTGTTCTCCTCTCCTGAAAAATTAATATATATATTTTGATATATATATACATATCAAAAGCCACTTCTTTGCCATCTCAGACTGAATGAGAATGGTTAGAAAAGACACAAAATGCTGGCATGGCAAAAAAATACAGATAAGTCAGCAAGGACTCTGTTCTGCGGATTTTTCTCTAAGAATTAGACAATCCTGCCTTAATAGGAGGGAAACAATAAGATCAGCCTGGAAGAAAGGACGAGAGCCATAAATGGCAATCTGTGCATGGATACTGGAGGTTCAGGAACAATGAAAGGGCTCTGCCCAGCCAAGAAGGCCAACAATAAGTCTGTTGTTTGACTGCACTCTGCAAAGAAACTTTAGCAGAGTGGCTGGTTGTCATTTCTGTAAGAGGGAAAGAGGAACAGTAAAAGCTTTTGAGAAGAGACTGCTGAGCAAAGGCAAGGATAATTAAAAATATTCGCCACTTCAGGACCGAGTTCCAGGCAAACTTGTGACCTATTCTTGGCCAACACAGAGATGCCTCACTCATGCAAGAACTCACATCCAGCAAGGCAAATTCTGTCCCTCACAAGAACAGTTTGTTGAGTTGGAAGAGAGCCAAGGGGGAACTGATGTTTTCTACATGAACAGGCCTTACATTAACATTAGACCAAACCCGTCCCAACCACATAAAGAGGGAGAGAGAAATATGATGGTGAAAGCCTAGCCACACTCCCAAGACCAGAAAACCATTTTGCTTGGAAGATTCTCAAGTGATGGAGACAGCAAACCTCCGTCATTTAATCTATGCCTTTCATTTAAGGACACAAACAGAAAAGGCTTTCAAGGACCAATTTTTTTATGAAGAGCTACCCTTTACTTCGCCAATCAGTCACTGTACACAGGGAATAGAAACTCAGAAACAGTCTGCATACACTATATTGTAGTTTCTTTTTGTTCTGGCCTAGTGGGATGTATAAACCTAGCTATTGTGGTTTGTCAACCGCACTGCACTAAGCCATGGTTTCCTTAACAATAGAATAAGCTTAACCAACATGCTAAACCAAAACCACACAAGTCTCATTTGGACTTAACACCATAGGTGAAACTGGTTTGGTGGGGCTTTCCCTTATTTACAGAAAAAAACATTTTTCATTATGATAATCTCCCCATTTGATCCTAATTAACTCAGAAATTGTCTCTGTTTTCCCTTAATATTAAGTTTCCCGAGTTCAATTATTAAGGTTTCTCCAGCTCTGTTCCAATTCCTAGAACGGTTATCCAGATACTGTCCAGCTTCCAACATGGCAACAATCGCAGCCTCAACCCTGGATCAAGTCCAAACTTTCTAAACTCCCCTTAAAGTCATTTGAATATGTCTTATACCTATAACTGAATATTTGAGTCAGGTCAACACAGTTAAACGCGAGGATGTGAAATAAGGAAACAGTCTACTGCAACGGTCCCCAACCTTTTGGGCACCAGGGACTGATTCTGTGGAGAAGTGTTTTTCCACGGACTGGAGAGTGTATGGTTTTGTGTGCTGCCTGCATCCCATGGATGGGGTTTTGTTTGTTTGTGCGGACCAGCCTGTTGGTATGCCGTGGCCTCGTACCGGTCCACGGACTGTGGCTTGGGGACCCCTGCTCTACTGGACCCACCCCAAAATCCTTGGGTCCACTCTTTAAAGCAGAGATTCTCACCAAACAGAATGATTAAATCTGGCTATGTTTGCTGCAGTTTGCAATGGGCTTCAAATGGCAAGCCAGGGTGTTTATGCCAAGCGACAAATTTACCCCTCCCTGTACCTATGGCCTGAAAATCCTCTTCCAAATCTTTCCAGTAACAGAGGGAAAAGCAATTCCCCCAAGCACAAAAAGGTCAGATACAGCCTGCATTCATAATCAAACAGCACCAGCAGTTTCCCCATGCACACGCATATCTTAATTTCCAAGCAGACACAATAGACCCCGTTGCTTTCCAGTACCACAGCTGAAAGCTACTTGCCGTGCTGAGGACCATAGAGCTCCTCCTATTCCTAGAAGTATCCCAGATTACAAGAATAAAGCAATCAATAGCTTCCTCTTCCCTGAAACGGTCTTCAGTGAGGTCAGTATTTTGAAATGGAAACAAGTATCAGGTCGTCCTGAGACCCACTTTGGTGTAGTGCAGTGGTTCTCAACCTGTGGGTCGGGACCCCATTTGGGGTCGAACGACCATTTCACGGGGGTCGCCAAACAACGCAGTCCGCCATTTTTTCCCCCTTTTCCTTAGCTGTGCTACTCCCTTTTATTCTATTGGCTTTTGAAAGCCAATAGAATAGACTCTCTTGAATAGAGTCTAATTCTATTGGCTTTCAAAAGCCAATAGGAATTGTCCAGGCTGTCTCTGCCCTGCTGAGCCCGCCAAAAGTCCCATTCTGCAAACGGTGCTGCACCAGTTGAGTAGTCCTCGACTTACGACCGGTTGAGTAGTCCTCGACTTACGACCGGTTGGGGGTCGCGGCATTAAAAAGGTTGAGAACCACTGGTGTAGTGGTTATAGCGTCAGGCTAGAAACCAGGAGAGCCTGGGTCCCAGTCCTGCCTTAGAAACAAAGCCAGCCCCGTGACCTTGGGCCAGTCACTTTCTCTCAGCTCTAGGAAGGGAGCAATTGCAAAAATGGCACTTCCGGGATTAAAAAAAACACCTTGCCAAGAAAACTGCAGGGACTTGTGCAGGCAATCTCCGAGAATCAGAAATGATTGAAAGGAAGAAAAAAAAAATCCATCCATTCTGTAAGTACAGGTAGTCCTTGACTTAAAATTTTCTTTAGTGACTGTTCAAAGTTGCGACCACCACTGAAAACAGTGACTTATGACTAGTTTTCACATTTATGACCATTGCAGCATCCCAATGGTCACGTGATCAAAATTCAGACACTTGGCATCCGTCTCATAGTTATGACAAGTACAGTGTCCTGGGATCATGTGATCCCCTTTTGCAATCTTCTGACAAGCAAAGTCAACGGGAAAGCCAGATTCACCGAACCACCATGTGGCTAAATTTACAACGGCAGTGATTCACTTAACAACTGGCAAGAAAGGGCATAAAATGGGACAAAATTCACCCAACAGCTGTCTCACTTTAGCAACAAAATGTTGGGGCACAATTGTGGTTGTAAGTTGAGGACTACCTTACTAGATGAGAGAAGGTCAGGCGCACTGTCATACTAAATCACAGTTCTGTTTGATTTAGGTGTAGGGCAGTGGTGGCGAACCTATGGCACAGGTGCCAGAGGCGGCACTCAGGGCCCTCTCTGTGGGCACGCGTGCCGTCGCCCCAGTCCTAGGCCTTCAGGTGGGTTTTATAAAACCTTTTCGCTTTAGGCCTCCGCCCCCGTATACAAAAAAAAAGGTTCAATCAACCAGTCAATTTCAACTTCTCGCGGGAAAAAAAAAGATCTTGCAAAGTTGGAATTGATTGAACTTTTTAGTCCCACCCAGTCTGCCGTTACCATCGCAGCAACACCTACCCAATGGGCCATGCCACCCAATTGGCCACACCCACTTGGCACCTGACGATGCATAAGAGGGTTTTGGGTTGCAGTTTGGGTACTCGGTCTCTAAAAGATTCGCCATCACTGGTGTAGGATGACACATGAAATCAGCTAGAGCATAAATTTTCATGGGGAGTTTCCAAGTTGGTTAGAAGACTGATGGCTATATAAACTTATTAAATAACTACATAAATAAATGATTAGACCGAGAGAATGGCTTTATTTATTTACCGCAACCTGGAATTCATGATGGTACATATGGAGCTCCCTAGCTTATAATACCTTCAGCCGAGTATCACCGGCTTCAAATCACTCACTGAACTCTAGGTTTGTGGACAGAAGCGATCCTAATTTTGAACTTGTGTTGGAAGCAGTGCAGTATGCCAGAAAGTAACTGAACGGAGGGATCCTTGGTGCTCTCTGAGCTTGGGTGTTTTCTTGCAGACATTTCATTATCCAAACTAGGTGACATCATCAGTGTTAGAACTGTCTAGAACAGGCATGTCAAACTCGCAACGTCACGTGATGTCGTGCAACATATCGGGACTTTTTCCCAATTGCCGGTAATGGGGTCGTTGCGGTTTCGGCGTGACGCATCTGGCCCATGGGCCGGCAGTTGGACATGCCTAGTCTAGCACTAATGAAGTTACCTACTTTGGGTAATGAAGCATCTGCAAGAAAACATCCAACCTCAGAGAACACCAAGGACTCCTCAGTTCAACACTGAGCTACAAATATTCTCCTTTATTAGTAACCAAACTTATGCAATTACTAAGAAGGCTTGTCCTACAGTTGCTGGCATTAAATTTGTTTGGTACTGGAGCTTTGCAGCCAGTCTACCCCTTGAATCTCACTCTACAGATTTTACATAGTGTAAAATGATTTATCTCATTCCTTCCAATTCTATTAGTAACAGAAAGCAGTCATGCATAATCACTGAAGGGTTAATATCTTTTACAATCTTATTATGTTTTATATCGTTACTCTTCTTTCTCTTTTCTTTTTTCTTTCTTTTTTTGAAAAGCATTTTTTTTTCATTCTTGTAAAACAAACCCAAGCAATGTTTTTCAGCCTGCAGCTATACTTTGACTTGAGCCTTGCCTAAATGGAACTAAACGTTTTGTCTGCTTCTGTGCTTCATGGAGATTGATGGCAGGGCAAAGAAGAGAAGGAATATGCTTGTACGTCACATAAATAGAAAAATAATAGCAATGGCAATAGCAATAGCATTTAGGCTTACATGCTGCCCTATGGTGCTTTACAGCATAGGTCCCCAACCTTTTGGGCACCAGGGACCGGTTCCGTGGAGGGAGGTTTTTCTGCGGACCAGAGGGGGCGTGGTTTCATGTACTGCCTGCATCCTACAGATGGGGCTTTGTTTGTTTGTGCGCCTGGTTTCAGGCATGCTGTGGCCCAGTGCCTGTCCATGGAGTTGGGGACCCCTGCTTTACAGCACTCTCTTGGCAGTTTACAACATCAGCATATTGCCCCCAACAATCTGGGTCCTCACTTTACCAACTTCGGAAGGATGGAAGGCTGAGATTACAAAAGCTTAACATGAAGATTCAGACCCCCAACTTCCCCAACTTCTTAGTAAGAATGAAGTTGAGTCAACACGCAACTTGTTGAAGAATCTATATGACTGAAAGTCTTTGAGAAACCTTCAGCTTCTTCTCAAGAGGGTTAGAGTCAATCCAAAACAATATAAAGCTTTATGGAAGAAGGTGGGTTGCTTTCTTCTGCAAAGGAAAACTGGAAAAGGTTGCTCTAGACCAGGGGTAGGCAACCTTGGCTCTTTATGACTCGTGGACTTCAACTCCCAGAATTCCTGAGCCAGCCATGCTGAGGGGAAAGGGAGAGGTTTCCAAGCTGAGCCATGCTGGCTCAGGAATTCTGGGAGTTGAAGTCCACGAGTCATAAAGCGGCCTAGGCCTAGGCCAGAGGTAGGCAACCTTGGCTCTTTTATGACTCGTGGATTTCATCTCCCAGAATTCCTGAGCCAGCCATGCTGAGGGGAAAGGGAGAGGTTTCCAAGCTGAGCCATGTTGGCTCAGGAATTCTGGGAGTTCACAAGTCATAAAAGAGCCAAGGTTGCCTATCCCTGCTCTAGACAAAGCACATCCAGGCTCTGAGCAAAACAGAAGAGGCAAGGGAAATAACAACAGCCTTTGAGAATGAGGTATCGATCAGAAGGATTGAGCCACTGGAGGCTGTTTTGGGTACATACAAAAGCATACACATGCACATATTTTTGTATTCGTCTACTAATATCTTTTAATTGTGTTTACCTGTTTTATTCTGCAGGCAAGGCTACCTGCTTGCACAACACAATAAACCCCTGCAAGAATTACCTTGTAACAAGACACACAAATAAACAAACCAAAACAAACAGTAACTTACCAAGCAGGCTGCCAACAGCAAACCACTTTCTTCTACCTTACTTCTCTCTGATCATGTGTTTTACCACTCCTTTCCTCTCAACCCTTCACTGCTACCCCATCCCATCCAGGATAAGCCAACTGAAGCAAGGACGCAGCTGTTTCTGTTGCTTATCCCAGCCAGCTATGCTGAGAAGTGTGTGTGTGTGTGTGTGGGGTGGGTTATTGCACACTGATATGCCAACATTCCAGTTGCAGGAATTGGAACAGCAGCACATTGGAAAGGATGCTGCTTGAAGTGGTTGACCTTAATTCTGAGAACGAAAGAAAGTTCTTGGAACACATGTTTAGAATTTGGGATGGAACATTCCAAGGTCAGAGATGGGCTTGCACATCCTTGTGCATCTAAATATCTCACTGGCCTCTTTGTAACATGGAATTGCTGGAGGATAGACAGACAGATAGACAATAGAGATATATAGATATATAGATAAACACAAGCCAACAGACAGACAACAGACAGGCGTACATGCCTTTTGTCCAATTAAGCAGGAAATTCCCTTATTTCATAAAAGCTTCCACTCATAAGCAATAAGCATGCTACTGCTGCTTCTAATGGAATCTCCTACTGGAATCTGGTAACTAGCAGTGCTACTTGTTTTGGTTTTTTTTTTTTTTTTGATATTATTTTCAGAAATACTGACATTGTCATTTTGCCAAATCTTATCCAAAGATATATATCAGAGATCTTCAAACTCTTCAACTTACCAACTCTTTCATGAAATTTCAGATTATTTATCAACCTGCACACATTACTTCAATAAATACTATTTTAATAATACTAATACTAAGAGCAATGGATGGTACCACTGACCCTTAGAGAGACAATACGGATCACTTAGAACCTTGATATACACTGTGTTCTATCTTGAGGTTTCCCGTGAATCTTTCATTGTGCAATTAAAGGAAGTAGTAGAGCATGTGTTTTAAATACCATTTCCTCTCCTTCACAAATTCCCTCTCTTTCTTCATGTTTTGAAGGAGTCCTATATTTTATATTCAACCCATGATGTGTTTTAGTCATGTTTTTGTAAATCTTCAGTTCAAAGACTTCTATTATTCCAATTGTCAATGAAGTCACTGTCCAGGCTTCGATTCTACACAAAAGACTCAACAAGACATAACAATACACAGACTGCCACAAACATCAAAGGTAAAGCAAGCCAAAACAAAAGAGAGCAAACAAACTTACTTGCCAAAAAGCTATTCTCACCTGTTCAGTTTTCCTTATTTTGATTACTCTAAGCAAGTATGCTAACAAATACAATTCATCACGTCTTCCATGTAAACCAAAGACTGAAGCAATTCTGGAGTACAGAGTTCAGGGGAAAAAAAGCCAAAACCCTGTACAATTTTGAATATTATCAACAGGCACTTAAAACTGTTTCGGACAGAAGCTTTCCTTGTATCCCACTGTGCTTTTCTCAGTATGATCCAAGTGCAAAAGTCTAATGTTGTGTTACACATCAGAGTATCCTTTTGAAGATGTCCTTGGGCAGAGCTCAAGGCAAACTCACATTTGCAGCTTAAGGATTAATGTGAAACCACTTTCTTGTCTTTGGGCTCCTTAGAATTCATTAAGGCCTGCCCAATTCCTTCATTTTCAGCTGAACTCAGGCCAAAATGTCAGGACCTTTTCAAAATAAGGAGGAAGGCCAAGTCAATCTATCAAGGGACCTTGACACTTGAAAAAAAGGGAAAACACAATCAGAGGAAAAGTGACACATTGTGCAAATGAATGGCAATAGGAAGCCATCTCATAAACCTTTGCTGTGTGAGCAACCGGCCAGCAGAGTTCCTTTCCTTTCTGAAAATGGTGCTGTGGTCATCCGTGGGAAGGAAATGGCATACTTTAGCCTGTTTATTTTAGCCCGAAACCCCTCCTCTCATTAGCAGCCCATAAACCCAAGAACAGTCAGGTCCTACTTTTCGGTTTGAAAAAACTAGGCGTGAAAATAATCAAAGCATAAAACGCCGAGATACTGAGGAGGAAAACAAATGGGGATTTGACAAAGTATTTGGCAATCTGTACTCGCAAGTAAACATTAAAAATATTCTCAGTTCAGTTCCCTTTTTGAATGTTGCTAAAGATTCAAGGAGACAGAAAAACCAGAAAACACCCATGTCAATAGAATCAACACGCTGCCTCCAGGGATCAAGAATTGACCCCAAATTTCTCTTTCATGATAACAGATTACCCTCTATGGTAAGATCTGCCCCCACCCTCCCATCCTTCAGCAGGAGCCTTAAGACCTGGCTTTGCTGATTGGCTTGGGGTTCTACACTGGAGGTGGCTACTGGATTGATGGCAGACCCCACCTCCCCTCCTTGTTCTTTACTGGTCCATCTTTCTTTTTTGGCAATCATATAGTTCAGTGGTGGCGAACCTATGGCACGCGTGCCAGAGGCGGCACTCAGAGCCCTTTCTGTGGGCATGCACACCATCACCCCAGCCCTGCCTCCCCCCGCAGCCCCCTCACCAGCAGCCCCCCCCCAGAGTCAACCCCCGGTGCAGCCTGTGTGGAGCAGCGCAGCTAAGCACATGGCAGCCGGACAGCAGGGACAAATCTCCGCCCTCGTGCCTTGTTGTGCGCAGATGATGCTATTGGGCATGGGTGGAGGGCATGGCCACCATGGCGCTGCAGGGCTGCCTGGGCGATCTGCTGCAGCAGGCCGTGGAGGTGGTGGGTGGCCCTGTGGGCGGGCAGAGCGGCGGCAGAAGGGGCGGAGCAGGTGGGCGGGTGGAGCAGGGGCGGGGCGGTTTGGGGACACTCGGTCTCTAAAAGGTTTGCCATCACTGATATAGTTTGTATTTCTCGCTGAGCGAGTGTGGTGGCTCAGCAGTGAAAGACACTGAGCTTGTCTACTGGAAAGTGGACAGCCTGAGTTGGAGACCTGAGCACCGCATGATGGGGTGAGCTCACATTCCTTGCCCCAGCTCCTGCCAGCCCAGCAGTTCAAAAGCATGCTAATGCGAGTAAGTAAATAAGTACCACTTTGGTGGGAAGGAAACAGCGTTCTGTGTACTTTTGGCATATAGTCATGCTTGGCCACGTGACCATGGAAATATCTTTGGACAATGCTGGCTCCCTTAGCCAAGAAACGGAGATGAGCATTTCAAGTGTACATAGCTTCCCCCAACAACTGACACCAGTGCATTAAATAAATAAAATGATCTCTGAAAGAGAAGTTATTTCCATTGGTTTGAAATCACAAATTCAAGACAAGTCCCAATTTTTCTACGATTACTGCTTTTTGCATCACAACTTGAATAACACAAACCAGTCATTTCAGATTCAAACCGCTTCTCTGATATCTTTTGTCGATTAAGTTCAGTTCGATTCTTTTCACTCTTACCAGCTACCTGCCTGTCAGGCAATCTTGGGATGGTTGGTAATTAATATTGCCTGTAAAATGTACAAAATGAACCACGTATTAAGGATCAGTTTTTCTCTTAAAAATACAGAAAACATACAGAACAGAAAACCTGTTCATTTCAGTTAGCCATTTTTATTGAAAAAGCAGAATGCAAATTTTAGACGAGGAAAAAAACCTCAGAAATAGACTTGAGTGGGAAAATCTTTCTTGAAACAAAAGATGCCAAATTTCAGGGAAATAAGTGTAGCTGCAGAAAGTGACTGAATTGTGTTGTCCTTGATGCTCGCTGAGCATGGTTGTTTTCTCGCAGACATTTCATTACCAAACTAGGTAACATCAACAGTTGTAGAAAAGAATTATAGTCTGAACTATAATTCCAAGCAATCTGTCAATATAAGGAATTGTGAGAAGCTAAAAGTTCCAATTCAATAACTGATGGGTCACAGGATCCTTATTCTTACAACATTTATTTGCACGTTGCAACAAGTATCACACGTTTTAATAAGCCATAGTGTGGTTTGCTTCATTTCAACGGAGAACACTAGAGGAAGTTAGTCACTAATGTCCATAAGCCTTGATTTATAGGTTCATGTTTCAGGAGCAGCCAACTACAGATCATTCAACCACATACATGCAAACTATATTTTAATGCAGGGGTCTTCAAACCTGGCCCTTTTCAGTTGAAGTCCACAAGTCATAAAAGGGCCAAGTTTGAAGACCCCTGTTTTAATGCAATGTATGAATCCAGTCCCTATCATCCTGTCAATTAAGTTGTCTTCCCAGTTTAGAAAAACCAAAAGTCCTTAGCTAAAATTCTCTCAAACCTTTTCTAGCATCATGTAGATAAGGACTGTGCTTGGTTATGAATATTCTCAATACAAGTAATTCTCAATTTCACAGCCATCTGTTAAGCAACTGTCCAACATTACAATAGCACTGAAAAAAAGTGACTTATAACTGGTTCTGCATTTACAACTGTCACAGCATCCCCATGGTTACGTGATCAAAATTTCGGTGCTTGCCAAATGGCATGTATGTACGATGACTGCAGCATCCCAGGCTCATGTGATCACCATTTATGACCTTCCCAGCCACTTCCGACTAGCAAAGTCAATGGAGAAACCACATTTGCTTAATGACCACCCGATTCATTTAACAACTGCAGTGATTTGTTGAACAATCACGGCCAAATTGGTCATAAAATTAGGCCTGACTCACCTAACTGTGTTGCTTAGCAGTGTCCCAATTGTGATTGTAAATCGAGGACTATCTGTATGTATGTATTTTTGTAAATTTCAATATACTTATAGCTCTCCTTTCATCCATACTAAGAATAAATTTTTAGGAGGCTATGCAAAGAACCATCTACACCAATTTTCACCCTAAAAGGCACCTGTTTTTAACTAGGAGGATATGAAATTACCTTCTTTAAGTTTCAGATTTTGACTATTTTGTCTCCAGCATAATTCCAGAGAAATGGTACTGGGGGGGGGGGACTCCAGATCCCTCCAGCTTACTCTTGTTCTCAATACAGTAAGCATTCATAGCAATGGGCGTTCCTTTTGCACCAGCTGCAATGGATCAATAGTGCAGTAATTCAAACAGCGATGGTCACTGGACTTTACTGATGCCTATTTAGCAAGCAATACACTCAAGCCCTCATTAAACACAGTATCCACCATAGAGTGTATTGGCTAGGGGAAATAGAGAGGCACAAAACACTGTGTGCACAAAATGGTTTGCTTAGATTTATAAACAGAACAAAACTGGGCTGTTCTGAACCAGGCAGGAAGGATTATGGGGAGGGAATAGGGGAAAGGGCCAAAGGTATCAGTAATTGAAGGACAGAAGATGGAGAGAAAGGAAGCAGACAGTACAGCACCAGCCATTACGGGGAGGGAAGAGGGGATATACAAACCAGGCTGTCCCATTTGACAGTGCAGATTTTTTTTCCTGCTGACCTAAAACAGTCTAACAGCACGAGAAGAATATGAAGGTTTGTTCTGAACCAAGTTTTCCCTATTTTGTGCATCTTGCTCTAGAGCAGTGATGGCGAACCTTTTAGAGACTGAGTGCCCAAACTGCAACCCAAAACCCACTTATGCAGCGTCGAGTGCCGGGTGGGTGTGGCCCATTGGCTGGGTGTGGCCAATTGGGTGGGCGTGGCTACGGTGGTAGTGGCAGACTGGGTGGGACTAAAAAGTTCAATCAATCAATTTCAACTTTGCAAGATCTTTTTTTTTTCCTGCAAGAAGTTGAAATTGACTGATTGAAACTTTTTTTGCACATGGCGAAAAGTTTTTATAAAACCCAGCTGAAGGCCTAGGACTAGGGCGACGGTGCGCGTGCCCACAGAGAGGGCTCTGAGTGCTGCCTCTGGATGCCATAGGTTCATCACCACTGCTCTAGAGAGTTACAGATCTGCATTGTCAACAATTAATATACAATAACTGGGTCCGTATTTCTCCAATAAAACGGTCTTATTACAGGTAGTTCACAACTCACAACAGTTCCTTTAGTGTCTGCTCAAAGTTACAACGGAAAAAAAGTGACTTCTGACCATTTTTCACACTTACCACCTTTGTAGCATCCCCAAGGTCACATGATCAAAATTCGGCCGATTGGCAACTGATTCATATTTAAGGCAGTGTCATGTGATCCCCTTTTGCAATCTTCTGACAAGCAAAGTCAATGGAGAAGCTGGATGTACTTAACAACTGTGTTACTAATTTAACAACCATGGTGATTCAGTTAACAACAGTGGCAAGAAAGGTCGTAAAATGGGGGCAAAACTCACTTAACAACATAAATTTGGGGCTCTGTTGTGGTCATTAAGTCAAGGAACACCTGTACAGCCAAGCAGAATATGTGATTCCAGCAAAGGTTTAGGTAGCACATGCATTGCTAAGAAAGCACGCTACCTATCCTAGTCCTCAGATACCTTTAGTCAGACCACAGTAGCTCTTTGAAAGTCGCAGGATGAAGTTCCCAGAGGTTTGCTTCCAGAAACAAAATCTAGATTCATCTGCGCACAAGGCAGGCCCTTTTATCATCTAAGTCAGTGGTTCTCAACCTGTGGGTCGGGACCCCATTTGGGGTCGAACGACCATTTCACAGGGGTCGCCAAACAATGCAGTCCGCCATTTTCCCCCCCTTTTCCTTAGTTGTGCTACTCCCTTTTATTCTATTGGCTTTTGAAAGCCAATAGAATAGACTCTCTTGAATAGAGTCTAATTCTATTGGCTTTCAAAAGCCAATAGGAATTATCCAGGCTGTCTCTGCTCTGCTGAGCCCGCCAAAAGTCCCATTCTGCAAACGGTGCTGTAAGTTGTCTGCAGCGAAGGCAAGCTGTCTGGAAGCTTCCACCCCTCCCTGCTGAGCAACTACTAAAAATGTAAGTAAAAGAGGGCCAGGGAGGGTTGGGAGGTGGGAGGCCGGCGGGCGCAGGGAGGGTTGCTGGCGCGTGTGGGGCCCAGTGGGTGCTTTACCTCTCTTGGGCTGGGCCAGCTGGTGGCCCAGCCGGTGGTCGCCCTGCGCCGTCGCTGCCCCTTGCCAGCTACGCCTTGGCCAGCACAGGGGGCAGCACCACGCATGCGCGGCACTCCCGGGCAGGGAAAGTCCTCGACTTACGACCGGTTGGGGGTCACGGCATTAAAAAGGTTGAGAACCACTGATCTAAGTATTAGCCATCCTCAACAAAAAGAAAAGCCAAGTCTTTGGACTCAAGTATGTTACTTTCAAGGAAAAAGTCCAACTGAAATAGTTGACTTTTCCTTCTTAGAAGATCCAAGATTAGATTACACAGCTATTTTCCAGAAACTGTTCCTGTTTCTGCCTGATCTCTTGACCCATACTACGCACGCTCCAACTCTGCCAATGCTTCCAGAAATATATCATTAAAAAAAAAAAAACCTAGAGAGTATTCTGCATTTTCATGATACATTTCTCTATAGCAAGAACGCAGGGCTTATTAACACAACGCGCTCACGGTAATGGTGGTATCTGTTCAGAAAAGCACAACGCATGGTTAATTGTCCTGGTTTAACTGCCACAGGTGATTTCTTTAAAATGCAATAACTCAAGGAATGAAAGGTCATTTTACACATTGCATGCAACGTGTATTATAATGCCTGTAGGTATGTACCCAGAAACACATGCAACACACTGCGTTGACCAGAATATCCATCTGCCATTCATCAAAATGCTTACATCTTGTTTTTTTTTTTCATGTTTATGCACATACCTAAAGAGTGTTGCCCCTAATTTATTAAAATTAATACAATTCTTAAAGCAGCCACATCTTTTCCAGACTCAACTCAATCCCTTAAAAAGTTGGGCTGCTTTCATTAATAGACAAGAGGTGCTATGCCATGTGCAAATCAAAGCTCGTCTTCCAAATTATTTTCAAAGCATGCGCGTTCTAACACAGAGGAAAGAGTCATAGGAAAAATGTTTAGCATCCCTTCAAAAACTACCCAGATTCCAACCATTTAATATCTAGCCCAGTGGTTCTCAACCTGTGGGTCGGGACCCCATTTGGGGTCGAACAACCATTTCATGGGGGTCGCCAAACAACACAGTCCGCCCTTTTTTCCCCCTTTTCCTTAGCTGTGCTACTCCCTTTTATTCTATTGGCTTTTGAAAGCCAATAGAATAGGCTCTCTTGAATAGAGTCTAATTCTATTGGCTTTCAAAAGCCAATAGGAATTGTCCAGGCTGTCTCTGCCCTGCTGAGCCCGCCAAAAGTCCCATTCTGCAAACGGTGCTGCACCAGTTGAGTAGTCCTCGACTTACGACCGGTTGAGTAGTCCTCGACTTACGACCGGTTGGGGGTCGCGGCATTAAAAAGGTTGAGAACCACTGATCTAGCCGAAAGAAGGTGAGTGCCCCAACAACCATTAAGCGTGATTCAAGACACTTCGGTAAACTTCCAGGATATTCTCTTATGCCCAACGTCAGGAAAAGGTTTAACTATCGCAGGAATGTGACATTTCCACTGTGCTTTCATTAGCAATGGTAATGGGCTCAGAACTCGTTCTTACCTTCTGCTACATCATCGTCCACAGCTCCTTTCACCTGAGAAAAGCACCACTGAATGTCATTCCCGCCACCGCCAGCTCCTAGAAACAGAACAGAAGTTAAATCAGTGTAGTAATTCCACAGTCTAGGAAATTTGGCTGCCCGGTGTTATCATTCCTCTCTCGTAAGCAGTGCAGCGAATGACGCTGCAAAGGCAAACTCTACACACCTACAAGAATATTCTCGGCACAGACTGAAGCCCACAGATAACCTCGTCGCAAACAATTCTCTTGCTCCACCTGCCGCCTAAAGCACTGGGTTCGAATTAGCCCAGAGCAAATCTATCCATCCGGCCCAGAGTCACTGCAATTTCTCAGCTAATTCTTAGCAGTTCCCAAAACTACATTCCTGAATACATTCCAAAAATCCACCACAGTTGCAAGAAGCTCCCTCAGATGCCTTCTAGAATTCCCTGAAAAAATGCAGTGCTTCCTTGCCTTAACAAACAAAATTCATTTTGTATATTAAATCCTCTCCTGCCCCTAACCTGGCTACATTTTTTTTCCTCCACACTGTTTTTAAGAACAATAAATCAACATTCTCATTAGCAGCAGCCGGAGCAGCGAACTTCACTGCCTAAAGAAAAAAACAACAGAAACCTATGCCAAGAACCTTTCCTATAATGCATAATAAAGAAATAAAACATGATTTAAAAGAAAAATACAAAGCAGAAGCTACAACCTCAAAAGCTGAAGAGGCAGGCTGCCTGGCTGCTTTAAAGTTACAAGTAAGTTTCAAACTACCGTAAAAGACGGATCGAAGAGAAAATTTCAGGAACATTTCTGCCTAGGCGAAGACAATGAATCACTTGAACCTTGCCGCCAAGGCATGTACAAAACACACAGCAGACACCACCCATTTCATTTCTTCTTCATATCATTTGAAGTCAGTCATTTGGGGCTGGGTTCATACAGGAAAAGACGGTGAAGAATTATGAACTGGTAGCTTCCAGTTCCTGAAAAAAAGGGCTGTCAAAATGGAGTGCTTTCTTTTCATGCACCCCCCCCTCCAAACTAAAATCAAAAAAACAGTGCAAGGCTTCTCTCTCTCTCTCTCTCTTTCTCTCTCTCTCTCTCTCTCTCTCCCCCCCCCCCTCTTTCCTGCTAAGACTTTGCTCTACCCAGAGAACAAAGTTTGAAGCAACTATGTATTCTTTCCGGGCTCAAGAACAGCAGGAGAACACAGGAAAAGTGGAAACAAAAGTATTCTATTTTAATCTCCCTTCTGTTACAATGTCCTGGATCATTTGACCATATCTGGAAATGGGAAAGGATGTTTAGAGATAGGAATAAACCCCATCCGCATATACAGTATCCCACATGCATCTTGAAGGAGCCAAGTCAAGGCCCAGAGCTGAGCTTCGCCTGGAAACCCAAGGCCTTCCATATAAAATTAAATGTAAAAGGAAAAGTACATCTCATTCAAAAAAGTGGGCTGCCCTCGTCCAGCTGTAACACCCTGCATATTCAGAGCTCTGCTTTCATTGATGAAAAAGAAAAAAGAAAAGAAAAACCAGGGGTGGGTGGATAGTATTTTGAGCACATCAGGGCTGCAAAAGCAGTTCTAAACACAGCCTCTTGTGCTCTATTTCCAAACCTAGAGCAATTAAAGCAACTGGGTGTGGGTGAAACAAATTCCAGGAGGGGGGGGGAAGGAAAAAAGGGGAAAAAATGGAGCGGAGAAAGCAAGAGAAGGAAGCTGGTGCTCAAGGCCTCCCAAATGCATTTCCAAGCCACCCCAAGCACTTGTAAGGTGGGGAACCTCCTCCCTCCAACAAGCAGGAAGAGATGGAGGCTTCCTGTAACTATTCACATGTGGGCTGCTCAGGCTGACAGCAACCTCCCCCCCACCCCACCCTTGGTTTCCCCCCCCCCCGTCTGGCACGAAGACTGCACGTCTCTTCCCACGAAACCGGCGGCCTCGGAGGAGCACGCCGGCTTGCAAACGAGCCCACCGCCCTCCCTTTTCCCTGCCCTTCCCTTCCTTCCCCGACGCGCCCTCTGCCCTCATTTCCCAAACGCGGGCCGTGCAAAGCCATCCTCGCCAGCCGAGCCCCGAATCCCCGCCCGGGGTGGGGTGGGGGAACCCTTCCGAGGCTTATCAGCAGGGGAGGGGGGGAAGGGAAAGATCTTTCCTTCCCCCACCCTCCGACCGACACACACACACACACACACACAACGCCCGGTTGGAAACCGCTCCAACTTCTGCCTCCCCCTCGCCAAGGAGAGCGGGCGCTTGACGGGCAGAGGCGAGAAGGGGGCACCGATCTGAACCTGCAGCGGAGCGATGCAGGCAATGCATCCAGGGGATCGGGGCGGAGGGGAAAAGGCGGAAGAGCCGGCCACGGGGAGAGGGGAGCCGGGATTTCAGGAGACCCTCCGAGGCAGGGGAAAAAAAAGCGGACCGGGGCTTTCCGCGAGCAAGCAACCGGGGGCTGTGAGACAGCCCAAAGGAAGCGGCCGAGTCCGCTCCGCGCAGGGCCGGCGTTGGGGCTCTGCAAGAGCAAAGCAGCGCAGCCCGGCGCTTCCCCCGCCTGCCTGCCTGCCCGCCCGGCGCCAGTCCCCGGGCAGAGCGCGGCTCCCTGGCCCCTTTACCTGCCATGCTGGGCGCCCAATGGTCGGCGGTCGGGAGGAAGCGGCCTCTCAGCTTCTCAATCCTATGGCCGGGCCGGTCTCGGAGAGAACGTGGAAGGAGGATGGCAGCGGATCGCAGCCGCCGGGGAGGGAGGGGGGGTCGGGCAAGGCCGGCTTCGCTTCCAGGGCTTCCCCGCTCTCCGCTTCCTCCTCCTCCTTACCCAGCCCCCCCTCCTCTTTTCAAAATGGCGCCGGCAGAAGCGAATATGACGTCACCGGCCGAGGCGGGGGAGGGTGGGAAAGGGAGTGGGGGGGGAGAGAGAGAGAGCAGCTCGCCCGAAGGGGGGGAAGAAGAAGAGGAAAGGGGCGGGGCCCGGGAAAAAAAAAAAAAAAAGGCCGGAGGTTTGGAGCGCGCGCCTTTGCGCTGGCTGAGCCGCGCGCGGGGATCGGAGTGTTCCCACGACCCGCTCTCCGCCTGGTGGCGAGGCGCGGGCGAACCCGGAGCAGGGCGGGGATGGCGCGGCGGGTGAAACACCGAAAGGAAACTTTCGCTGGGCGCTGCGCTCGACTCCGCCCGCCTTCTGCGCTGCGTGCCTGGGAAAGGAAGGGCGAGCGCGGGGCTGGGGCTTTCTCTCTTTCGGCGCTTCCGCTGGGTCTGGACTTTCTGATGAAGCGACAGGTCGCGAGAGAGGTCAAGGTCAGACTTGAGCTGATTTCCGATTTTTTTGGGAGGGGGATTGGAAGGTTAAAAAAAAAAAAAGCCCCATTATCATCATGGAGATGATTTTGGCTACCACTGTAGTTAACATTTTGCTTAATCTCCCAGAGGTGGTTTTCCAAAAGGCAAGTGGACTTTCTTTATTTTTTTTTTCTTTAAAAACGTTTCACTTCTCATCTAAGAAGAACTGAAGAAGCTCTTCTTGGAAGAAGAAAGAAAAGGAAAGGAAAGGAAAGGAAAGGAAAGGAAAGGAAGGAAGGAAGGAAGGGAAAGAGAAAGAGAAAGAGAAAGAGAAAGAAAAAGGGAGGGAGGAAAGGAGGGAGGAAAGAAAAGAAAGAAAGAAAGAAAGAAAGAAAGAAAGAAAGAAAGAAAGAGGAAGGAAGGAAGGAAGGAAGGGGGGAGGAAAGAAAGAAAGAAAAAGAAAAAAAGAAAGAAGGGAAAGAAGGAAGAGAAAGAAAGAAAGGAAAGAAGGAAAGAAAGAGGAAGAAAAAGGAAGGGAGGGAGGAAGGAAAGAAAGAAAGAAAAAGAAAGAAAGAGAAACAAACAAACAAACTAGGAAAGTCCAGTTGCCGTTTGGAAAAGCACCTCTGAGACAAGCAAGATCTGGATGGTTGAGAATCTCAAAAGACTTTAGCTTATTGATAATGAGCAAGGAAAAGACAAGAGTGCCAATACCTTTAATTAAGAGCTCAGTTTTCCCTTTCAAACTGAAGGCCTGGGACTTGGTAGTTTCCGTCTCACCTTTCGAAAATGCTTCTGAACTTTTGAAAAGTAGGAAATGCAGAGAGCTGCTGCTGCTGTCTTGTTTGGCCAAGATCCCAAATTCCTGAAAACTTCCTCTTGTACCTGGACTGCTGCCTCTCAAATTTCCATGCGGTATTTTGAGTTCCACCCATCTATTGATCAAAGCATCTGAGCCAAGATGGGAAGAAAACACCCACTCTTTCAGAAATAACTGCTTACAGGCATTCTGTTGTTACAGTATTGCCTTTCTTGGTTACACTAAGCGGAAAGAACTTTTTTTTTTTTTGTAATAACACTACTGACAGTTTTTGTCACACTAACTGTAAAATAAGGACTGGGAACCGACTGGGGCTGAGGCACTGTTGGGAACAATCTTCCCCTAAACTCAAAATGCATCCCAAACAAAATCAGATATGTTAACACTTTGCATTATGGGTAATCCTGCACTTATAACCACAACTGAGCCCAAAATTTGTTGCTAAGCAAGGATGTTGTTAAGTGAGTTTTTCCCCCATTTTACACCCTTTCTTGCCACAGTTGTTAACTGAATCACCATGGTTGTTAAATTAGTAACACAGTTGTTAGGTAATTCTGGCTTCTCCATTGACTTTGCTTGTCAAGAAGGTCACAAAAGGTGATCACATGATTCCGGGATACTGTGACCGTCTTAAATATGAGCCGGTTGCCAAGTGTCTGAATTTTGATCCTGTGACTGTGGGAATGCTGCAACGGTCGTAAACATGAAAAACTGACATAAGTCAAGTTGTAAGTCAAGAATTGCCTGTAGTTTACTGTTTTGCTCTGGATCTAAAGTCCAAAGCTTTTCAAAGGCTGTTCCTGGTATGAACACCAGGAGATGCTGACTGTCTTCATTTACTCATTTTTATCCCACCCTTTATTATTTTTATAAGTAACTCAAGGCGGTGAACATAACTAATCTTCCTTCCGCCTCCTATTTTCCTCACAGCAACTACGACATGAGATGAATTGGGCTGAGACAGACCGACTGGCCCAAAGTCAGCCAGCTGCTTTTTGTTGCACTCAGGTAGGGTTAAAACTCACACTCTCCTGGCTTCTAGTCTGGTGCCTTAACCACTACACCAGAGTGGCTTATCTTAACACAATCTCGGTGCACTCAACTGGAAAGCAGCTGAAGTTCCTTTGGGGGCACCTTCTGGCTCTTCTCCAATTGTGGATGAGTGTTGCATCTGCCTACAGATCATGGGTACCACTAATGGAGAACAACTGTGGTTAACAAGGGATTAAAATACTCCTAAGACAGTGATGGCGAACCTTTTAGAGACCAAGTGCCCAAACTGCAACCCAAAACTCACTTACGCATCGTCGGGGGCCGGGTGGGTGTGGCCCATTGGATGGGTGTGGCCTATTGGGTGGGAGTGGCTGCGGTGGTAACTGGGTGGGACTAAAAAGTTCAATCAATGAATTCCAACTTTGCAAGATCTTTTTTTCCCCCGCTAGAAGTTGAAATTGACTGATTGATTGAACCTTTTTTTTTTTTTGCACACGGCGGCGGAGGCCTAAAGCGAAAAGGTTTTATAAAACCCAGCTGAAGGCCTAGGACTGGGGCGACAGCATGCGTGCCCACAGAGAGGGCTCTGAGTGCCGCCTCTGGCACCTGTGCCATAGGTTCGTCACCACTGCTCTAGAGAGTTACAGATCTGCATTGTCAACAATTAATACACATAGGTTCGCCACCACTGCCCTAAGATGATGTGGGAATAAATCTCCTAGTGCTCAGTTGTGGTGCTGATTGGATAAGGAGCTATGAGGGTGCAGTGGTTAGAATGCAGCATTGCAGGCTAATTCTGCTGACTGCCAAGGGTTCGATCCTCAGTGGCTCAAAGTTGACTCAGTCCATCCTTCCAAGATCGGTAAAATGAGGACCCCAGATTGTTGGGGACAAGATACTAACTCTGTAAACCACTTCAGAGAGGGCTGTAAAGCACTGTGCAGTGATATATAAGTCCAAGTGCTACTGCCATTGGGACAGAAATGTAAAACAGTTTTCTACAATATTGAGCAGTTGAGTGGTTAGCCCTTAGAGGTAGTCCAGGCAGGAAACAACCACAATTGGGATCAGAATTTTTGTAGCTAAGCAAGAGGGTTTTAATGTGAGTTTTGCCCATTCTTTTTTTTACCTTTTCGGCCGCGGTTGTTTGGCAAACCACTGCAGTTCTTAAGTGAACCGCTCTTTCCGTGAGCGAATCAGATTTTCCCATTGACATTGCTAGTCGGAAGCTGGCTGGGAAAGTTGCAAATGGTGATTACATGACCTTGGGATGCTATAGCCATCGTAGCTATGTGGATCCCTATAAAAGAATAAAAAGAATAAAAGCAATGCCAACACCAGCAACAAAATCGTAATAAAAATCAATAAAAACGTAATGCTTTCTAAGATTATTTTCCTGACTTTCCAGTCTCCTCTATGGCTTTGAGACTTTTTCCTGGTCTCCTGTTCATTTGTGAATAAAATCTGATCCTGCTTAGTTTTTTTTCAAGGTCACCCACAGTCTGCTGTGAAAATCTCTCTAAGACCATAGGGTGGGGATTGAACATGGTCAATGATCATAAGATGCTTCCCATATCACTTTAAAGAATGATGTTTTTGTTAAACTGTTATGGATCCCAGTCTACTTCATCAAGTGAATGTACTGTGTTCCACAGAGTTTGTGTAGGAATAAACGTTATTCTTTATTTATTCTAAAAGATATTCATTGTTTTTTTTCCCCTATCAGAATATTGTGCACCTTGTAAGGTATCAGATGGTAGAACATACAGTGTATAGATTAATGTTTGTCAAGCTTGTCAACTTTAAGAGGTGCGGAATGCAACTCCCAGAATTCCTTTCCTGCTGGAGAATTCTGGGAGTTGAAGTCCATACATCTTAACTTTGCTAAGGTTGAATAACATTGGATTATAACTGTCCTGAAGAAAAATACGGCTAGTTAACTGGCTGAAAACAGAATGAAAAAGTCAGCTGTATTCCCTGTCCAAGATCATATCTGTGATTCTCAACCATGTCATAGTCTTCATTCGGTTGCTGAGGTAGGTCATCACAAAGAGAGGGCCCATTTAGGAAAGCTAGTTCAATCTATTAAAATTTGCAAATTATGGTATGTAGTTTAGTACACGTGTGAATGCATTCTATTGTGGCTTAAACTACGGTTAACCCAATCCTGGCTTATTGCAACTTCATCTTTAGATCAGGTAAGAACCAAAAATATTTTTTCTTGCTATTGGATCTAAAATGGCGCTTTTAGATGAGAAAACTGGATGATTTTAAAGGATCTAAAGTACATTTCTTCTGGACACTAATTTGCAGATAACCAAGCTTCTTGGTTATAGGAAATGCTGTTTACTTTTACGGGAAGAAACTAGGTTTAAAGAGAGTTCTATTACATTGAGTTGGCTACTTCGGTTAGTAGAGACCATTCATGTTCTATCTTCAAGACTGTACTTTGCTGCCATCTATGGAAAATTGGAAAACTTTTGTGACTGAATGTCTGATGGCCAATGCATTTGCTGTGCAGATGGATACAACCTACAAATCAGCTTTCTAGTGTAAGGATTAGCAAAGGTTAAGAAGTAGAAAAACAAGGTAAACTACATATTTGTACATGCTTTGAACAAGATTGGAGGAATGCTTTAGGCCTACATAAAGTATCATTGCTTTAGGGAGTTATGATTTTTTTTTAAGCAGCCAACACTTACTTCTTTTGTTGGCTTGCACAGAACCCTGCCAAATGAGAGGGTGCTTCAAGGCACAGCAGAGAAGGTGAATTCCAAAATATACAATCATCACACATTTTAAAAATGAGCAAGTTAAAGGTGCTCTTGTACAATGTCTTATTCTAGTGGCTTCATTTTTTAGGCTTCCCAAATCCTAATATAGCCTCTTTGGATTTTTGCTTATCAGGTTGGGTGATCTCAACCATTGTATGAATAACAAACCATGGTTTAGGGCTTGCCATACTCCACAATTGATGGCTTGAAGTGCACCACAATTAACACAACTGTGGTTGACCTGGCCTAAAAAGCAAACATAGAACCGCATACTCAGCAGGAACTAATGATATAAATAAACATAAAAGAGCATGCACACTTGCGAGATTTCTTGAGATGATTGGCTAGAGCTGACAAATATAAAAAAGTTTTTAAAAAGACATTTTTTTAAAAAAAATAGGCTGCATTCTTAAAAGCATGGGGATTATAGTTTTAAGTGCAATCCTAGGTTGCATTAATAGAGGGATGGAATCAAGATCACAAGAAGTTCTAGTACCTCTTTACAAAGCCTTAGTAAGACCACATTTGGAATACTGCACCCAGTTCTGATCACCACAATATAAAAGAGATGTTGATACTCTGCAAAGAGTGCAGAGAAGAGCAACAAAAATGATTAGGGGTCTGGAGGCTAAACATACGAATAACAGTTACAAGAATTGGGTATGTCTAGTCCAGGGGTAGGTAACCTTGGCTCTTTTATGACTTGTGGACTGGCTGAGGAATTCTGGGAGTTGAAGTCCACAAGTCATAAAAGGGCCAAGTTTGAAGACCCCTGGTGTAAGTCGAGGACTATCTGTACTATCTTTTCCAATTTCCTGATTAAGTGCTCCTACCTTTTCTCCTCCTTACCTCACCATGAAAATTTCCCTGAAATGCAGTATAGGCCAAAGCCCAGCTCTTAAAAAGAAATTGCAGCCTAGAGAAACCCCATTGTTTTTTATCCTTTATCGGCTGATAATCTCAAAGTTCTCTCTCCCAATGAAAAGTATTTTGAATCAATTGATGCTGTGACTTTGAAGTGGTGAAAACATGATTGTAGTTTCCTTCGGCTTCATGAAGCCTATTTAACTCCCGTCTTAAACAACAACAGCAACAATGAACTTCTTCAGCTCTGCTGTCTTCCTGAAAGATTCTGTCTCTTAACAATAGAGCTAACCTCAAGTACGTTGACAAGGAACATAGAACGTGGACATAGCACATAGATTAACAGGATTGGAAGGGACCTTGGAGGTCTTCTAGTCCCACCCCCTGCTCAAGCAGGAGACCTTATACTATTCCAGACAAATGGCTGCCCAGTCTCTTCTTAAAAACCTTCAGGAACTGCTTAGCTTGTCTAAACTGGCCAGCCTATCAGATCCCTACCGCTTCCCACCTTGTAGCCCTCCTCCAGCCTTAGGACCTGGGCTACACCACACATGCCGATCAAGGCATGTGTGGTGTATCCCAGGTCCTAAGGCTGGAGGAGAATCAGCCTGCCCGTGCAACTGAATGTATTTTAAATTGCTTCAATCCTCAGTGACCAGGAGGTGGTGGTGTGACACAGATATATGAAGTTTTCATGGCCAGACATGGTCAGATAAGATGCTAGTTTTGACAGCAGCAGTTATCAAAAGTGTTATTTGGTGGCTTCAGAGAAAGCCAAGGAGTAGGACAGATTTTGTCTCTGGAAGAATTTTTTTTTTTAAAGCAGAGCATAATATAGCCAATCCCAAAGGTACATCAAGAGATGTATCTTTTTTCCTAAAATAAATTATTTTGGGGTCATAAATTATTTTTTTCTTGAAGCAAGGTAGGGGTTTTTATATTTCATGATGTTTTTTGAGACCTAAAAGCATTGCTGTGTCCCTGGAAGGAAGTTGTGAACTTCTGCAGAAGCTACATGCTTCATTAGCTTTCACTTGGGTTTTCATTAGCCCAATTCATTAATAAATGCATTACATGTGCAATGCGATAATAAAAAAGCACATAACTAAGCTTATTTGTACACCTGTCTAGAAATTCTTAAGTTGATGTCTTTTCTTGATATCTGATTTATTTGCTACAGTTGGCTTTTTTTCCAATATATTTTTGGTTTTATACTTTTAGTGTATCTTGGATTTTTGTTTCCTACAGGATGACATATTTAAAATCAGTATCTTTCTTTGTGGAATAATTCTCTAGTATCTGTAACTGATTCATGATTAGGGGTGGTTATGATACGTCATAAAATCTTAGAAATTATAAGGAGTTTTCCACTAATTTCTGCCTAAGAGGCCCTTTCCCACTCAGCTAAAAGATGAGGTGTTTTTTTTTAGCTTGATTTCAGTGTGGACAAATACAAATCAACTTTAACTTTCTAACAGTTTCCTTTTTCTCAGTGTATGATTCAACTTCCTTTCAAAAATAGAGAATACTTAGATTCTGCCTTTTTTCCCAAGGATTTCTGCTCTCAAATATTCTCAACCCTGCGAGGGTGGACCTGCAAATAATACACCGTTCAGGAACGTCTGCAAGCAATTTCAATCTTTAAACGGGAAGCAAGGGAGTGAAAAGAAGCAACCGTATACGCTACCCTTATCTTGACATCTGGCAAAAACCTAACAGTTGGGATCTACTAGACTTTCATTCTGCGGCTTTAAGCAAATAAATTCTGTCATTCTCTGAAACCAAATCCGGTGGCAGATGATGAAATGATAATCCAAAGCACCCAACTTCCAAAACAAAGTTGGGAGAGCTGGTTTTAATTAATGCTATTGGAAAGGAGCATTATATGATGTGAGAACGAAACTCCCCTCCCCCCCCCAAGCCACATATAACCCTGGTAAAGGCTGCCTGAGCAACTAACTTGTGGGTTTCAGCCTATTTCTAGGATAATATGAAAATATTTGTCCCATCTACCTGGTCACCAAACAGCTGAGTCCAACAGAAGCTAAGTCCTTCCTTTGCTTCCAGGATAAACCCGCTGTTAAGCTGCATCTGTTGGCGTTTAATTTTGAGATAACTTTTTCTGCATATTTTTTTTTTTTTTTAGTTTTCACTTGATTTGATGAAAGACGGTTTATTTTAGACATTCTTTCTAAGACGAGAATTGAACTGCTTGTGCCTGGAATATGCAAAAAGACCAAGCAAGACATGAAAAAAAATAGCCTGCCTCTGACTGGATAACCTCTACAGGGGTCTTCAGCCTCCATGGCTTCCCCTCATTTGCAATCAAATCCCAGGGAAAATTTCAGGAATAAGCATCTTTCCTGGGGTTTTTTTTTTTTTTTCCCCAGTAGCATCTCTCCAGCAAAGAAACCCAGAAATGACCTGGATTTGCAAAGGAATGCTGGTGTGAAACTGGGAAAAGTCTTGAAGAGGGTCAACCCATTCCTTTGTTGTAGACCTTTTATTGTAAACATTGTAGAATATAGAACATAGAATCATAAGGCTGGACGGGATCTCAAAGGTCTTCTAGTCCAACCCCTTGCTCAAGGCAGAAGACCTTACACTATCCCGGTCGAATTTGTCCAATCTCTTCTTGAAGACCTCTAGTAATGGAGCAGCCTAACTGCAGGAGGCAAATTATTTCAATGATTGTTTTCACTGTCAGAAAGTAGTAGTAGTAGTAGTAGTAGTAGTAGTAGTAGTAGTAGTAGTAAAGTTGGAAGGGACCTTGGAGGTCATCTAGTCCAACGCCCTGCTCAGGCAGGAAACCCTATACCATTTCGGACAAATGGCCGTCCAGTCTCTTCTTAAAAACCTCCAGTGTTGGAGCATTCCCCGCTTCTGGAGGCAGGTTGTTCCACTAGTTAATTGTTCTAACTGTCAGAAAGTTTCTCCTTAGTTCTAGGTTGTTTCTCTCCTTGATTAGTTTCCATCCGTTGCTTCTTGTCCTGCCTTCAGGTGCCCTGGAAAACAGCTTGACACCTTCTTCTTTGTGGCAGCCCCTGAGATATTGGAACACTGCTATCATGTCCCCCCTCATCCTTCTCTTCATTAAACTAGACATATCCAATTCCAGCAACCGTTCCTTATATGTTTTAGCCTCCAGTCCCCTAATCATCTTTGTTGCTCTTCTCTGCACTCTTTCTGGAGTCTCAAGTTATCCTTACTTCTAAGCTGGGTCTCTCTTTAACAAGCTTCCATCCAGTACTTCTTGTTCTGCTCTCTGGTGCCCTAGAGAATAAGTCAATCCCCTCTTCTCAGTGACAGCCCAAGTACAGCTGGGATGTCCCTCCTGGTCTCTTTAATAGGCTGGACATACCTAGCTCCCTCAACCGTTCATCATACAACTTAGCCTCCATACCCTTTATTATCTTTGTTGCTCTGTTCTGCACACTTTCCAGGGTCCCATATCTTTTTTCCTTTTGTGGTGACCAGAACTGGATGCAGTATTCCAACTGTGGCCTCACTAGTGTGGTATAAAGCAATAGTATCAATTCTCATGATCTTGATGCTATTCCTACATGTAGGAGTACATATCTTGTACACAATAACATAGAGAGTTTTTTTTAAAAAAACTCTACAATTAAGAATAGATTTATTCATTTCCTCCTGCATTTACAGAAAAGTAACACTTTCAAATGGATAATGTACATCTTCCTTTCTTTAAATGATTAAATAGGGATGCTTAGATTTCCCCCCTCCTTTTAAAAGGTGTGCATGTGCATTGTTTTTCACGTCAATATCAGTAGCGTTTGCCATTATTTCCTGAGACTTTTAATTTTAGTTGTAATCTCCTAAACTAAGTAAATAGCAAGATATCCTGGTGATATTCCTAGCAGCCAAGGTCATCCAGATGACGCCTCCTGAATTGGTGCCCAGAGTTCTACTCTAGGGAATCATTATATTTACCGTTCCTGTTCCACGGGGTGATTCACGGGAGGGAGATACAGTTACCTGTGTGTTATCCAGCAATATTTCCCCAGAGGCTTTGCAGAAGCCCTGGGAGTGGAGAACATTTTAATTGGGAAAGCAGTGAAGAACTAAACCCCATCCCTCTTTGGTCTGGTAAACATGCACTACACATACCGGACCAAATATCTTGACTAGTTATGACTCAATGGGCCTTAATTTCTGATCAATACATATATTTTTTTTCGAGAAGAAAGAGGAAGCTCCTGTAGAAGTTTAGGAAACTTTCTAAAATCATTTGTCTTCACTAAAAATATTGGGTTCCTCTTTTATCTGTAGCCCCATATGAGTTCAGGGGTGTGTGTGTGTGTGTGTGTGTGTGTGTGTGTGTGAGAGAGAGAGAGAGAGAGAGAGAGGGAGTGAGAGAGAGAGAGAGAGAGAGAGTGCTCCCAACGGTGTCTCAGAGCACAGATTTACTAATCCGTGGAGATGTTATATTTGGATGAGTTGTTTTCAAACTTTCTGCCTTGAGGGAACCCACATTGGCTTGTCTGCAAAGAAAACCTCTGCACACTGGCTACAGAGAACATCTGCATTGCAAAGCGTTATGGGAAGACCTGCTAAAGTCCATCCAGTTCCACCAGGCTGAAAGCAGACTTGCTAAATGAATCAGCTGAAAAAGCAGACATTCAACCTGTCCTCTCAGCTCCCTATCCCAGTGTAAAACCAGTACATTAAGCAGGATCTTTACAGCTTAGTATGGTCATTTCTGTTTTCCAGTCTCCGTTTCCAAACCTTGAAATCGAAATGCTCATTTAATAAGGCTAGCAGAAGCCCTAGAGATTTTAAGGGGGCCTTTTCTAAGCACAAGTAAACCTGGAAATGTCTGCTTGTTTTCGTAGCAGCCCTAGCCCATTTCTTTTCTATGATGTGTGCATGATCTGTATGAATTGTTTTCCCCTGTGTTTTTATGTGATCAATCTGCCTCTGTAAGTATCTTTGAAAACATTCAGTGGCACACCACTTGAAAATAGCTGGTGATGCTTGGCAGGCAAAGATGATCAGGGGACTGGAGGCTAAAACATATGCAGAACAGTTGCTGGAATTGGGAATGTCTAGTCTAATAAAGAGAAGGACGAGGGTTGACAGGATAGCCGTGTCCCAATATTTCAGGGGTTGCCACAAAGAAGAGGGAGTCAAGCTATTCTCCAAAGCACCTGAAGTCAGGACGAGAAGCAATGAATGGAAACTAATCAAAGAGAGAAGCAACCTAGAATTAAGGAGAACTTTCTTGTCAGTTAGAACAATTAATTAGTGGAACAACCTGCCTCCAGAAGTTGCGAATGCTCCAACACTGGAAGTTTTTAAGAAGAGACTGGACAACTATTTGTCTGAAATGGTATAAGATTTCCTGCCTGAGCAAGGGGTTAGACTAGAAGATCTCCAAGGTCCCTTCCAATTCTGCTATTCTATTCTATTCTATTCTATTCTATTCTATTCTATTCTATTCTATTCTATTCTATTCTATTCTATTCTATTCTATTCTATTCCATTCCATATTTTCTATTCTATTTTGTTCTGTTCTGTTCTATTATTTTTTTAAAGGTTTTCTTTAGTAAGTTTAGGTCTACAGGTAGTCCTCAATTTATGAACAAACCTGGGACCAGAATTTTTAGGGCTAAGTAAGGTGGTTGTTAATTGAACCATGCACAAATTTAACTTTTTTTTGCCATGGTCCAGCGAATCACTGCAATTGTTAAGTAAATCAGGCGTTCTCTATGTGAACCTGACTTCCTTCATTGACTTTGCTTGTTGGAAGACAATTGGGAAGGTCAACCAATGGTGATCGGATGAGCCCGGGCTGCTGCAACCATTGTAACTACATGCTGGTTGCCAAACATTCAGATTTGGATCAGGTGACTCTGAGAATGATGCAATGAATGAAGGCGAATATATGCGCCCCAGGATAATGTTGCACGATCCAATCTGGATCGGTTACTGGGACCAGAGCTTCCAAGCACAAGTCCAAAAGCTCGGAAGATAAAACCTCTCATCCGGGTCACCGACCCAGATTGGACCCTGCAATCCTGCAATGGTGGTAAGTTTAGGAGATGACCAGCCTGAGCCTGAGGGAAGGGTCAAATATATCATAAGTCATGAGTCCCTGTTTGCCTAGAAAAGATCATTGTCCAGCCCACCTTGAATGCCTCTCTTATCTCCCACTCATTTCCCTTGACACTGGTTGGTCAGATTCTTGTAAAAAGCTTAAGCTTGCAATAAATCTTTAGACTCATTTGGACTGTCTGGATCTCCTGATTTCCCCCCCCCCCCCACGCTTGACAGTAAGTGTAAAAACCAGTCATGAGTCACTTTTTTTCAGTACTGTTGTAACTTTGGCCATTAAACAAATACAGACCACCCTCAATTTATGACCACAATGGAGCCTGAAATTTATGTTGGCTCAGTGAGAAATTTGTTAAGTGAATCTTGCCCCATTTTATGACTTTTCCTGCCACATCTGTTAAGTGAATCACTGCAGTGTTTAAGTTATTAAGGGAATCTTGCTTTTCCCCATTGACTTTGCTTGACAGAAGGTCGCTAAAGAGGATCGCAAGATCCCAGGACACACTGCGACCGTCATAAATATGAGTCAGTTGTCAGAATAACAGAATGACAGAGTTGGAAGGGACCTTGGAGGTCATCTAGTTCAACCCCCTGCTCAGGCCTATACCATTTCAGACAAATGTTTGCTCAGTGTCTTCTTAAAAACCTCCAGTGTTGGCGCATTCAAAACTTCTGGAGGCAGGTTGTTCCACTGGTTAATTGTTCTCAGTGTCAAGAAATTTCTGCTTAGTTCTAGGTTGCTTCTCTCTTTGATTAGTTTCCATCCAAACCTTTGAATGTAAATCACATGACCATGGGGATGCTACAATGGTCATAAGTGTGAAAAATGGTCATATGGCACTTTTTTCAGTGCCATTGTAACTTCAAACGGTCCCTAAAGGAACTGTTTTAAGTCGAGGACAACCTGTACTTCTATGTCAAGAACCAGGAGGCAGATTGATTGATGGATACTATTAAATGTCCAAGGGACTCCTGGAAATTACAAGCAAAACTAGCACTTAAAATATTTGTTATCAAGTCAAATGTAGTTATTGTATGTTGTTGTTAATTGTTGTTAATTGCGAAGTCGTGTCCGACCCGTCGCGACCCCATGGACAATGTTCCTCCAGGTCTTCCTGTCCTCTACCATCTTCTGGAGTCCATTTAAATTCACACCTACTGCTTCAGTGACTCCATCCAGCCATCTCATTCCCTGTCGTCCCCTTCTTCTATTGCCCTTCTTCTATTGCCCATTTATTAGTTATTGTATAGAAAAGATCTAAATGTAATAAAATAATGATCAAAAATAAAAAAATTAAAATGTTGGCACAATAATCCAGATGATGATGATGATGATGGAGCAATTTTTAACTGCTACTGATAAAGAAGAACAGATAACAGCATCATAATAACCACCAAATGTTCTCCAGACCAACCCCATTTTAACAAACTCTGGGATTATTGTAATAGATGGAGTAAGGCTCACTTCCAAGAGGATAAGTTTCCTTTACTTCAGTTCTACAATGAAAAAGTATCACCTCTTGGCCTCCGTTCCCTTTTCTTAAAGAGCTTCTCCCAGGATGAATGTACTGAATGCATCAATTCTGACTCTTGAGGCACAAAGCTATACAGTTAGATGATTTTCTAGGTCAAAATCTTAGGCAGCTAATTTTAAAATGTTCTGCGTTAAATGTATTAGTTTGGCTTTATTCTGGAGAGCTCTTTGTGTGTTATTTTACTTTAAAATGCTAAAGTATCTTGGCTGAGTTGTCATTGTAGTTTAAAACTAAAAATATATATTTTATCCACCTCCCCATCCCTGCTGAGAATGAAAGAGAAAATGCATGGATGTCTAGATTCAGAATCTCCACTGAAAGTTTAAATCTACAAAATAAAGAATGTTAGTTGTTTTATGTGCGTAACAGAGACTGGACCTGTCTGGAAATGATGCTATGTATTAATTGAGTAGCAAATCACTGCAGAGCCAGCAAAACCTTAATCCTTTAGTCTGAAAAAAGTTGTTTTTATGTCCATTACATCTTAGCAAGTTAAACAAAAACAAGGAGGGTAACATATATTAATCATATCCCTGAGATGGTGCTTTAGATTTGTTTCCTGGTGAACAATCAGGCTGAAAATATTATCTGTACTTTTTTTAGTCTGTCCCAAATCAAAGTGATTAGAAATTTAATTGTATTTGAAAGAATAAAAATTGAAAAATTAGTTTAAAAAATTAAAAATTTTCATGGTCTGAATAGAAACCAGACAAATCCAGAACTATGCTCATACATATACAAACAGATTTCAAATTCTCTTTCACATCATGTTGAAACACAATTTGTGTACAATTAAATAGATTTACCCAGTGTGGCTAGTTCTAAATTACAGTTTGTAAGCAGGGGCTACACAACACAATCATGAATCTCCACACCTTTAAGAACTGAAAAGATCTGGATGTTATGCCAAGATCTTAGGTGCTAAAGGTGTGGGAGCTAACTATGGACAGTTATTTTTTAGATACTGAATGTTTCTTAGTTTGAGGAATCGTGTTTGGGTTGTAAACCATTTCTCTATGGAAGTTGGGGATCTGCACAGATATGTAATAGATCAATACCATTAAGCCAACCAAATAAACTATGCCATAGCTAGGCTCAGTATGGGAATCCAGTCAAGGTAAACAAACCATCCTGCTTAGCATGCTATGCAAATCTAATTATTGTTTATTCACAGTTAACATAAATGAGGGCTTAAGATGAGGAATAAACTCAACTTGATGTCAAATAGACCTCTGTCTGCAACAAGTCAAGAAAACATTCTGCAAAAAATTCTTTCCTGGTGAAATTTCACTTATCTCTGCAAGCAACCACACACACACACATACACACACACACAACTGCCTCCCCTTCTCAGGCCAGCATCCCCTTAACTTTCCAAGAGGTTCTACTTCCCATCTCTAGCGAAGCAGCCAGGAGTTTGCTCCGGGGTAAAACGGATTACCCCCTGGCCAGTTTCTGCCAATTTGGAAACTCCACACTAGAATGGAATTCTTTATTGGCCAAGTGTGATTTGGACACACAAGGAATTTGTCTTCGGTGCCTAAGCATAATATATGCCTCTTGATGTGGAACCTCCCCGTTCAATGGCAGTCTACCTCTAAATGTCACTGGCCTGGGTGCGGAAAGGAAGATTCCCCAATGACAAAGTCTAACTATCCTTAATTATTAGCCTTCCCTAGTGCTAAACTGGGAGGAACCTTAAAGTGAGGCCCATCTCCCGGCGAGTTCAAATCCCATGGAGTTCAACAGGGATTTTGCCCCACAGCTGATGGGCTCGCGGCTGTGGGGCGTTTTTAGGGACCCCTCCCCTTCAGCGCTTGGGTGAGCTGAAGCGCAACTCGCTCCCTGGCTGAACTGGTTTACCTCAGTGTTTCTCAACCTTGACCATTTTAAGGCATGTGGACTTCAACTCCCAGAATTCCACAGCCAGCAATGCTGGCTGTGGAATTCTGGGAGTTGAAGTCCACATGCCTTAAAATTGTCAAGGTTGGGAAACACTGAGTCCTAGACCCTAGGAGACGGAAAGGAAGCGCCGGACAGAAATGGATTTTCCTGTCCCTTTTTCCTGAGGCTACCGGGAGCTCAGCCGGTAAAGTAAGCGAGGGCAGCGACACACCCAAGGAAGCAGCTTCTGAGCTTCGCCAGTGGGGGAGAAGGACCTTCTTCCCTGGGGTCCTTCTTTCAAGGTCCAAGAAGCCAAAACGGGTGCCTGGTGGAGGGAGGGAGGGAGGGGGGGAACCCAGACTGGAATTTAAAGAAAAAAAGTGCAGATTGATCTCTAGATCGGAGGCCTTCCTAATGAGGATTAAGTAGCAAGCCAATCACTCTGTTGAGCAGTAGAAGAAATACTACAAATAGTATAATACTACGCGGTAGTATGGGAGACTTTGCTTCCCCCCCCCCGTGCCTCCAAACCGAAGCTGGATCCCGAAACGGCAGTCCTGGTTTAATTTGGACATTCTCCCTTTCCCTCTCCCTCCCTCCCTCCCTCCCTCATCCATCCATCCATCCATCCATCCATCCATCCATCCATCCATCCATCCATCCATCCATCCATCCATCCATCCATCCATCCATCCATCCACCCACCCACCCACCCACCCACCTATCTATCTATCTATCTATCTATCTATCTATCTATCTATCTATCTATCTATCTATCTATCTATCTATCTATCATCAAAGGCTTAATTTTTGCTTGGACAAAGCCGAATAACAATTCTAGAAGAAAGTACGTCTGAAAGGGGAACTTCCACCACAGTTCTTTAAAAGGGTTTGGTCGACCCTTACATGCTTCGGAGAAAAGGCAGCCCCGAATCCGGGTTAAGGAATCGCGCGTCCACAGCTCCATCGAATTAATTAATTCCCCGGGACTCGCTCGAGTTACAACCGAGCCGGGTCGTTTCTGTATAGCGCCGACCCCCAACTATCCAATCCCCTTACAACCGTCGCGTATCGGCCGTTAAGGATTCAACGGATCTGGGGATCCAGAAAATTGGCTTAATTGCCCAAACCGTGGTTCAGATCCCCGTGGCTAAGCCTGTAAGCGAGCCCAGCTGTCCTGCAGAGGCAACCTGTAGCAAATGCATCGCGGTTCGGCGAGTTTCTTCCAGAAAAATCAAAACAGCTGCTGATCTCGCCAAGAAAAGAAAAAGAAAAAGAGAGAGGTGGGGGGAGAGAGGGAGGGAGGGGGAGAGAGAGAGAGAGAAAGAAAGAAAGAAAGAAAGAAAGAAAGAGGGAGAGAGGGAGGGAGAGAGAGAAAGAAAGAAAGAAAGAAAGGGAGGGAGGGAGGGAGAGAGAAAGAAAGAAAAAGAAAGAAAGAAGGAGAGAGAGAAAGAAAAAGAAAGAAAGAGAGGGAGAGAAAGAGAGAAAGAAAGAAAAAGAAAGAGAGAGAAAGAAGGAGAGAGAAAGAGAAAGAAAGAAAGAAAAAGAAAGAAAGAAAGGGAGAGAGAAAGAAAGAAAGAAAGAAAGAAAGAAAGGCAAGGAGAGAGAGAGAGAGAGAGAGAGGGAGAGAGAAAGAAAGAAAGCCAGGTTGCAAAAGCGACGGACGGGCAGAAAGTGGAAAACTCGTTTCCACGCGAGGTTGTTTGTTTTTTGTCCGGCTGTTTAGGATTCTCTTTCTTTCTCTCCAGCGATCTGAGATATCGCCAACATCCTACAGAGGGGAGGGGCCAGGAGGAAGAGAAGTTAGGCGAACCCCCAGGACTTGGCTCGCCAGGTGGCTCAAAGGCCGCGTTCGAGTCGGAGTTCCCCGGGCAGAGAGACTCCTGGGGTCGGGGACGTGTTTCGCCGTCGTGGGAAGGCGCCCGTCGACTCCGTGCCGGAAGCCGTCCCCGCGGAGAGCTTTCCCGACGCCTGCAAGCAAGGCGCAGGCTCAACCGAAGCCAGAAAGGCTGGGTGAGTCGAAGAGGAAGACTACCGTCCGTCTGCCTCCTCCGCGCGGTTTTGAGGGGCCGGGACAGAAGCCGGAGCCGAAGAGGTCCCGCCGGGGCTGGGTATCTTTGGCCTTGCGCTGGGCAGGGGGCGAAGGCAACCGCCCTTCCCACTCACCCATTCAGGATCATGTAAATGGAAAGGGCCCCGGGGCAAGAAGGAAGAGAGAGCCCGAAGGGTCGTATTTGGGTGGCAGCTGCTACCGAAGAGCGATGGTGTGTGTGTGTGTGTGTGTGTGTGTGTGTGTGTGTGTGTGCCCCTGACCTCTGACCTCCCTTTCCCCCAGCCCCTATTTTCCAGCTTCCTACTCGGGAGGGGATTATTCCCCCTCTCCTCCCTTTTCTTCTTATTCAGAAAAGCAGCACTTTTAAAATCCGGAGGAAGCTAAACTAACTTCCTTCCTTCCTTCCTTCCTTCCTTCCTTCCTTCCTTCCTTCCTTCCTTCCTTCCTTCCTTCCTTCCTTCCTTCCTTCCTTTTCTTCACTTTGTTCAAGTTGAAGGTTTATTTATTTTTTCTTCCTCTTCTCTCCTCCACAATTTTGTTAGTAAGCCCCTTGATCAGAGATCCTACTGAGTCTGACTTTCGGGGCTCACCCCAAAAGGCACCCACTAAAAGAACCACACTCCCCCCCCCGTTTGTGGGAATTGGGCTGGCTGAGTTGAGGGGGGGGGGAAGATCCATGCTGCATTTGTTGTGTGAGATGCTTTTTCTTTAGTTTAAATTGTTTTCCAGTGATGGACATGCCTTTTCTTCCTTCAGCGGCAAGCCAAGGTCTGCAAAATAAGGGCGAGATGTCTTCCTCCTTCCTCATTAGTCCACTCTGCTCTGAAGTACGTAAGTCTTGGGACATTGCCTCCTAAGATGTGGCTCTGACCTTGTGTGGCCTCCATCTCCAATGCCAACAGATCTGCAAGTATCAGGGTGGCAATGTTTGAGATCCATATAGAGTCCTCCTCTCCATCCTTCCATATTGGTCCCGGGGGCGTAATCCTGCTGCTTTGGAAGGCCTTTTCTTCCATAGTGGTGCACGAGGCTGGGGCCACCATCAAGCCAGACTTGGTACAAATATTTATGTTGTTGTTGTTAATTGCAAAGTCTGACCCATCGCGACCCCATGGACAACATTTCTCCAGGTCTTCCTGTCCTCTACCATCTTCTGGAGTCCATTTAAGTTCACACCTACTGCTTCAGTGACTCCATCCAGCCACCTCATCCTCTGTCGTCCCCTTCTTCTCTTGCCCTCCATCTTTTCCAGCATTAAGCTCTTCTCCAGGGAGTCCTTCCTTCTCATTAGGTGGCCAAAGTATTGAGTTTCAACTTCAGACAAATATTTATAGACCACTATAAATTCCAAACATTGGAGTTGGGGGGGGAGAAGAGGAGGGGGGGGGGAAGGAGATAATATTTTGTTGGTTGCCAACAACACCAAGTGGCCACTCCAGAAAATCTTTCTGGTAGAGTCACCCAACCTTCCTTGTGGTCACACAGCCTATCTTCATTGATTAATAATAGGCAGAACAATCTTTGAATGGGTTGTACATCCCCTGTGAAGCTTTCAACTTCTCAGATCTCTGGGAACACAATCTCCCACCCCAAACCTACCCCAAGCAAGCTTGCTTGAAGACCCCACTCATTTCTATGGAAGCAATTGCCTGGAGCTCGCTAAAGGCTACCAATTCTTCTCACCGCTGGAGAATTTTCGAGGCGGATTTAAAAAAAAAAAAAACAGATCCAGGGGAAAATCGCCTTAGACCATTATCATTTTGGGGCCCACTACTTATCCTGATCTGGGTGGGAGATGAAGGGAGCCTACTGCGGGGCGCCCACACTTCTGAAAAGTATATCAATGAATACTGGAGGAAGGTTTTTTAAAATGTGTGTGTTGTCTTCAGTGCTGTTTGTCTCCCTGAAAGGTCGATTTGTGTTTGCGCCTCTGAGCGTGGGTTTGTGCAAATAAATAAAAGTTTTTATATTTCTGTCACAGTGCTGAATCTATTGCTTTAATAGTGTTCATTTCCTCTGCTGTTGACTACAAAGAATATATATATATATATATATATATATATATATATATATATATATATATATATATATATATATATATTCTTATATATATAGGTTTGAAGGAAGGAAAGGTTATTACTGAGCATTTCCCCTACGACAAGGCCTTTGGATTTATTTGGTCCTCTCCTGTCAGATCTGTCACCAACGCAATACACAATAATTTAGATCTCTCCTTTTCTTTCCTGCCCTCCCCCCAGTTACATTTGACCAAAAGCCAGATTTCCTTCCCTCCCTCCTGCCAACCCCTCGCCTCCTAAGCTTATTCATAAAGGAGTTTTAATCTGATTCTTGATTAGGCTTTCTAAAAAGCATCTCAACGCAGAGGCGAGCAAACTTTCCCAACGTTTTGTTTTGCAGCGAGCTCGAAACAGATAAAAGGAAAGCTCAAAGCGAGGAGTTGGATAAGGCAGGGCATTTCGCGGTACCTAAGAAGGTAGGGGGGTGGGTGGGTGAGTTAACAGGCAAAGGGACCCCAGGCTCTGTCACTTTAACTGGGGAACATCTGATTTCCAACTCTGGCAGATGGCTTCTGAGCCCAGATTTGCATGCATTGTCTTGAAAGCTGTTTTCGCGTCGGTGCTAGATAGATTTCAGAGACAGGTCTATCCCCCCAGATCGCCGTACAAAAGGAACCGGGGGTGGGGGGTGGGGGTGGGGAAGAGAGAATTGACACCAAGCCGCTTTGCATTGATATACAGACGTGCTGTTCTTTCCAGCGAGACGGACGGACGGACGCCGGCAAGGTTTGTGGAAACTCCGACGTTTAACGGATCTCTCCCGACTTAAAACACACACACACACACACACACACACACACAAAATAAAGTTTATGAAGAGCGTGGTTGCACGCGGGGCTTGTGCACCGCTCTCTGTAGGGATGGGCCGTGTGAAAGGGTACATTTTTAACCTGCTTCACCTCTTCCTCTGAAGTCCCCCCGGCCAAACACCTATCTCTGGAAAAGCAGCCAACCGACAAACAAGCAAACTCAGCTATCTTTCCATCTTTTTTTTTTCCACCATCCGGAAGCACGCACAAGGATGAGAAGGTGCCATCCGTATGAACCGCACGCCTGTAAACCCAGCTCTGAATTTGCCCCTCGTTTTATTTTCTTTTACTTTGTGTTTTAAAACAAACAAACACAACTCCCGTTTTTCTCCCTCCCCTCCCTTCCCTTCTCCCCCCCCCTCCCAGCCCAGCGAAGCGGCGGAGAATAACTGGAAAGGGAGGGCGAAGCGAGGCCAGAGGGAATCCCCTCGGAAAGGTGTTGCAAAGTCGAGGATGTCGAAAAAAGGTGCCTTTTTCTAGATGCAATTCAGAGGGAGCAGCTGAAAGCCGGGAAGCGCCACGCTGCCAGTTTAATTGTAATAATAATAATAATAGTAATAATAGCCTTAATAATCATAAGCCTTAAGGACAAATGCATATAAAGTCAAAATTGAGAAAACAGCAACAGACAGTAAGTGCAGCCTATGCAAAGAAGCTGAAGAAACAGTGGACCACCTGGTAAGCTGTTGCAAGAAGATTGCACAGACTGACTACAAGCAGCGGCATGACAAAGTAGCAACAATGGTGCATTGGAAGATCTGCAAAAAATATCATTTGCCTGTAAGCAAAAACTGGTGGGATCATAAAATAGAGAAAGTCATAGAAATGATAAAATTAAACTGCTCTGGGACTTCAGAATTCAAACAGACAAGCACCTGCAACATAACACCCCAGACTTAACAATTGTCGATAAGAAAGACAAAAAAGTCTGGATAGTGGATGTGGCAGTGCCTGGAGACAGCAGAATAGACGAGAAAGAACTGGAGAAGATAACAAAATACAAAGACCTACAAATAGAAATAGAAAGACTGTGGCAAAAGCAAGCAAGGGTAGTACCAATAGTCATAGGCTCCTTGGGTGCAATCCCAAAACAACTGGAGCACCACTTGAACACCATTGGCATTGACAAATTCGCTATTAGTCAATTGCAAAAGGCGGCCTTACTAGGAACTGCTTCCATCCTGCGACGATACCTGTAATACCATCAAACATCCACATCTGCCTATCCCAGGTCCGGGGGTAAGGACTCGATAGGTAGACAAAATGCCAAATCCAGTCTGAACATCTGGCTGACTGTACGATGATCCATAATAATAATAATAATAAAGTTGGAAGGGAACTTGGAGGTCATCAAGTCCGACCCCCTGTTCAGGCAGCTTGAACGGTCGGGATGCTTCATCGCTGCGGAGACGCAGCTGGAAACGCACACACACACACACACACACGCACGCGCGAGCGCGCGCGCGCGGTTCCCCTCCCTTCGACCCGGGTCAGTTTTAACAAAGCGAAAGGCGAACCGTTTGTGGGGAGGGAGGTAAGCGACTTTTTCAGTTCAACCCGCGATCCAAGGAAAGCCGCCTCCAGGCTCCCGGGCAGCCCCGCCCACCAACCCCGGCCAGCCCCGCCCCCTCGAAGCGTTTTTTTTTCCCCGCCCCGCCCCTTCCCTCTCTCTCTCTCTCTCTCTCTCTCTCCTTGCAAGCCGGACCGCCGCGCGTCGCCCTGTCTCCGTTGGAGAGCCGCTCTCCCTGGTCTCCTCCAATGGGGCGAGTCTATGCAAATCCGGCGCGCCTCTCAGTCGGCCGGCCGCCCCGCCCCTTTCCCTAGGACGTTCGCTCCCCCGGCCGTCACCCATTCATGGCGAAGTCGGTCCGGAAAAGCGGCCGCGCTTTTGGCCCCCGCCAGTTTCAAGGGTGCAAATCAGAATTTCCCGGGCAGCGCTTCGCCTCCGCCTTTGGCAACTGAGCCTGCTGCTCTCTCGCTCTCGCTCTCTGCTCCCACCCCTCCCTCCCGTGGCGTTTTTTTCTCTCTGCACCTCCCACTTTTTTTTTTGCGCTCCTTCCCGGCTCGCTCGGGCTCTCTCGCCCCTGGTGGACGAGGCAGCCGCCCAGCCAGCCGAGCCCCGCGTCTCCGGCGAGCAGGTGACCTGCGCTGTAAGGGAGGAGAAAGGACCGTGGCTTGGCATGTTTTCTCCGCGCTCTCCCTCCGGCGGCCGCGGCCGCTGAGAAGATGACTCGCCGCCTCGGAAGTGGCTGAGCGCCGCGACTTCTTCGGCTTGCAAAAAAAATCGAAAGAGTGGAGAGGGGGGCGCACAGAGACCCTCCGCCTTAGTATCTCCTTTAAGGCTTGCTTTGTGTCGTTTTGAAAGGACCGGGGAGGGGGGCGAAGAGAGGAAGGAGGGGAGGGGGGGGGAAATCAAACCCCTTCAAGACCCTCCACGCAACTCGTCTTGAAAAGGCGGAGGCTGATCTCGCCCGGAGAGGAATTGGTGCCGCTGCTTTGGAAGTTTGCTCCACGGCAAGAGAAAGAAAGAAATAAAGAAAGAAAGAAAGAAAGAAAAAAAGCCTAGTTTGGGTTTTGGAATAAACCTATATTTAATATATATCTTAAATGTTCGGGATCCAAGATACGTTAGGAAGAGGGCCGATCCTGAAAGACAAGGTGCTGGGGTCGGAGATGGATCCGGTCCGCTCCTGGGTCAGGAACGTCGGCGTGGTGGATGCCAACGTCGCCGCTCAAAGGTAAAGTAGAGCGAATCTTGAGTTTGCATGCTTGGGCATGGAGGGGGGTGAAGGGGGGGGGTTGCCGTCTCCCTCTTTGCTCTTCAGCCCCCCCTCCCATTTAGAAGACCGGTCCCAGGCCGATCTCTTCCTGGGTTTATTTGTTTCTTGCGCACGTTCAAGTTGGACTGGGAAGTTGGGCTCATCCTTAAGAAAGAAGGACGCGGCGCTTTCTCTGTAGCGCGCAAATCCAATTTCGAGGAATGGGGGGAGGAGGGAAGGTTATGTTGGCCTAGTCAACTTCGAAGGAAGCCTTCTTGGGTTTTCCTTCGAAGTTGACTAGGCCAACATAACCTTTCCCCCCCCACCATTCCTCGAAATTGGATTTGCGCGCTACAGAGAAAGCGCCGTGTCCTTCTTTCTTAAGGACGAGCCCAACTTCCCCCAACGGCACTACTGCGCCCAGGGGAAACGAAGGGGCCCGTTCTTCGGCGAGCTCAGGATGCTGAACTCTTCAGCAGGTCAGCCACGCTCGCCTCTTCAGCTCTCCAGGAGCTGATGCGCGGCGTCAGATTTACTTCGGGGGGGGGAAGGGTCCTAGAGGGAGGTTGCCTCGCTTCTTCTCTTAAGAAAGTCTGGCCACCCCTCGCGCAAACGTCTCTAGGATGAGGTAGTGGTCGCCTGACTTCCCGATTGAATCTGCGCCTTTTAAATCTTGGCCCCGAACAACGTCCGTCTGCAGGAAACAGAGACCCGATTTACCCTTCTTTATGTCAGGGTCTTTATTTCTGATCAGGCCGCGCTAATTCTAACCCCACCCGAAGGAAGCGTGTAGAGCAGGTGCCTCTGGAAGGCGAAGGTGAAGTTAGTGCTGAACCGCAAATGACATTTAGGCCTGGTTCACACAAGCCCCTTCAACCCATCTGTGATTTGATTTGGTTGGCGGGTTGAGTTGAACCCGGCAGCTGAGGGGTGACAAGGGTGATGGCTGGCACGAATGCTTTGCGAAGACCAGCCAATGGTGGCTTGTTCATTAACACCGTCTTATCCAAACGGTGGCTTACAGCACTGTGAGAAAATGGTTGTGCTTGGATCTGGAGTTCAGGTCAAACTCCGTCGAAAAGATCGTACTAAACAAGTGGACTCAACGGGCTACTTTCTCGGGAGCAAAGGTTAGGTTCCCGGCTAGGGAAACCCAATGCATGGAACTTGATATTAGAATCATGCAAGGTCGGGGTCATCTCTGCACTTCTTGGCTTAGAAGGCCACGCCAGTTTTAGGGTGTTAGGTGCCTGGAAGTTTAGTAACTTGACCTGGGTGAATGACTAAAGGGGAAGCAAAGCGGATGCGGGCTGAATTCACACAACGCAGCAAAGACACGGCTCAATCAATCAATCCATCGTGCTTCGTAAAATAAACCAACATCGCCCGGGTTCTCAGACCGCGCGACTTTCAAACGACAACTGGCGGGCTTGACGGAACGCAACGAGTCGAGAGCAAACAAATCGCACTTGAGAGTTTCCTGTGTTGTGTGAATTGGGCCGCTGAGACGGAGCTGGCCTCTGAAGAGTGCAACGCCAGGAAACGCCCGCTCTGCACCGCTTTATTCGCCGGGCCTGCTCTCCATTCAGGCTGGCTTCTCGGCTCCAAGATCGGGAGCGACGCCTGCTGAGTTCAGGGATTTCCCAAATTCGGGGGTCGCCCTTCGCAGCCAGCCTCCGGCAAAGGGGGTCCGCGCGATCCTTCCCCACGGATTAAAAGTAGGCGCCCTTTACTTTGTGCGGGACGTTCCCATTTAAACGGGCGACAGGAAGAGAATCAAAGCGGGACTTTGCGGAAAAAGTTTGAATTAAGCCCCAAAGTTTGTTGTCATCCGGGCTTGGCGAGGAGGGGCTGGCCACGGACGCGTTGCCCCTAAAACTCGATTGCTCCTGAAACGGGGTGCTTTCTGGCTCCAAGCGAGCAGAATTGCCGCCGCTGGGATCCAAACGCCGCAAAGAGCCAAAACAATAACCCACCTCTCTGCTTATTCCTGCGCCCCAGCACGCTTCGCTTTGACCGCTGCGGCGAACAATAAAGTCTTACCCCGGAGTAAAAAAGCCCTTTGGACTCCGCGGAAAGGGGCTTAGCCGGGTGGCAAAAGGGACCGGTAAACTTTCCTTCCCCCGCCCCTGCGAGCCTTGCAAACCCTACTCCGACCCCCTCGGGTCACTGGAGCTCAAGGGAGAGGAAGCCGCTTGGCGTCGGATGCAGCGGCTGATTTGCGCGCTGAGAAAGGGCCGGTAAACTCCCCCTCCACTCCGAGGCGCAAAAAGTTCCGCTCGGAAGCCAGGGACAGGATACCCCGGGATTGACTTGGTCTACTCTTCAAGGGAGTAGACCTAAGTCCTTTCCTTCCTCTCTTGGGGTGTCAACGTCTCCCTTCGGGGAAGAAAAAGCAGGGTCGACCTTCGCCGGGGCTGCGGGGGGTCTCTCTCGTGCGGTTCGGGCAGGTCTTTTTGCCTTCCCACCTGGGGCCATATAAGCAGACAGCAGCATCCCCCAAGTCTCCGGAGGAAAAAAAAAGATCCCAGATCTCTCGTGGAATCTTTCGGTGAGTGAGCTTCACGCACACAATTCTTAAAAAGCGGGGTTTTTTTTTTTTTTAATCGTTCTGACTCCACGCCTGCTCGAAGTTGGCTTGTACATTTGTTTGTTTTCTCCTCCAGAAATCAAATCTGTCTCGATTCTCTCGGTAGCTGCCAAGGAAGGCGATTTTAGATCACCCCCATCAAGGAAATTTGACTGTCTCTCCCCCCCCCCCACACACACACTTCCCTTACAAATGTCCTTCATTTAAAAGGGATGCAAAGACTGTCCAAGGACAATTTTAAACCGAAGCCTCTCCCAAATAAGTCCCTGACCCTAAACACATTAGCTTGGGCAGTTGATACTTCTGGTCCTTTGCGGAGGACCCAAGTTTTCGGAGGTGAAATTCGATGTGAGTAAAAGTGCGTTTCGGGTAAAGCTACCTTTCCCAGCCGTTTGTAAGTTTAAATCAAGATGCAGGTATGGAGAAACAGATCCCGTTTAATCTAGACAAGTTTGTTCCCAAACGGTGAGATGGATCTATCTACCCATGCCAATTCAACCCCGGTGACTTTTACTGGACTTGAACACAAAACTTGTGCTTTGATTGTTGCGTGGTATATGAATCCTAACAACCCTTCAGCTTGACAAGTACACACAAAATGACTTTTAACTCCTTTAAACGTGGCGGGGTTTTACTTCTACAGTAAGTGGACTTTTCAAGCCTCACCCCAAAATCTGTTGGGTTACAGAAGGCCGGTGGAAGCCAGTAAAATTTCCTTCAGAGTATTTAGAGTTATGTCCATAGGATCGGCGCAAAGGAAGAAAAGAACTGGAAAAGGGAAAGGGGAGGCTGCGATTTTGTGCGAAAATGTTGGCAGCCGCTTCCTAAAATCCCCGGGAGCTTCACTCTCGAGTAAACAGAGAGAGCAGCGCCAACGATTGTACTTACTCCAAGTCCCAAAAGAAGCTGGGCTTGGAATAAACACGCTCCAGTGTGATTTCCGGGCCAGTTTGACACCGGATCGAAGGGTTTCCGACTCTTTGCGGGGAAGGTGTGCTGATTTCCAAGTGATCCTGTGGAACTTCCCAAGAGCAAGTGCGTGGATCGTCTCATTGCCCAGTTCAAATATTTGGAATATTTGAAACCCCGGAGCTTTTTTTTTTTTTAAGTATGTTTTTTTGGGGGGAAGAGAGAGACGAGCTCGCAGCTCCGGGAAAGATTTTTTTTTAAAAAATGAATCCATTATATCTTGTGTTTAGGTGAACAATCCATAAACTTTCCGATCCAGCGCAGCCTCTACTTTCTCTCCTCCCCCAATCAATGCGCACTATAGGCGTCGGTGACCCTATGGAAAAAAGAGGTCCCCTTACCGCTGTTGATCATCCGTCATTAATCCGAATTAGACTCCTAGAACAGCGCAATCTCTTTATCCGCCCGCAGCACCAGCCCAAAGAGCTGGGTCAGTCTGGGAAATGGTGCCGCCTCGGGGTTGGGTTCCCCAGACTCTCTTATTCGTGGCTGGCACAAGTACCATTTATTCAAACTAATCCAGTTTTCTTGCTTGGGAGCAATCCTAAACTATTCCTGTTTAGCTCAGTTAAAACATGTCCCGCTTGTTTGTGGTTCAGTAGGTTGTGTGAAGGCAGGCAGTGTGAGGGTTAACGCTAGCTTCTTCCGACAGTGGCTTCAACTGATTTCCAGGGGGCTTATTTCCGTGTAAGCCCAGCAGCGCAACAATATTGTGGTTTTCTCTGAAAATAACAAAAGCTCACCGGAGTTTTCGGGACAATCTTGCTATTTTAACAATAACTTGAGGAATGGAACGGATCTAAAACCAGAATTTTATTGAGTGAAGTTTCTCTCTTCAAGCTGCTTTAACCCCGATTATTGTTTAATAATCGTTGGCTGCGCGATCGGAGAAGGAAGCCCGTTCTGCTTGGTGCGTGGCATCTACAGGGCTGGAGGTGGCAAAATAAAACGGTTATCCGTGTCTACTCACAAGTAAACCCCATTGGTTCTGCCTAGGGCTCGGGTGCCGGTGTGTAGAACTGAAAAGTTCGCAATTTCAGTTTCATAACTGCGGGAGGAAAAACAAAAACAAAAACCCAGGGATAACATTATTTTTGAGAAAACGGGAAATTCAGCAGGTGAACCTCTTGTTCTCCCCCTCCTCCGCCTGTCCCTTTTCTTCTTCTTTTCACGCGCTCTTACAAGCGACTCGAGGTTTGAGTAGGCACCCCCACCCGCGTCCACGACCGGATGAAGTGGGCGGACGGCAAGGGAGAAAGTTTGTAAATAACTTCTGAACATTCCCTGGATAGATTGAGCGACAAATTAGCCCTCTGAATGTTTGTTTAATCGAGCGGGTGGGTAGTTTCTGGCTTGCTGTTGCAGCTTCAGAACCTGGATCAAAGTATGAGCCCATGGTTTATTTAGACCCGGGGCGACTTTAGAAAGTTAGCCGTGGTCAAAATCCACCGTGCAGACGTAGTTTCGGTTTGCAGAAACGGAATGAGAAAAAGGCGTTTAAGTGCCTCGAAAAGAACAGGCGCAGAATCTCCGCTGCTCTGGCCCGCACTCTGTGTCCGCGGTCAGGTTCACACGACGGGCTAAATCCTAAAGTGGCTTGAAGGCTTTTGGGGAGGGGGGCGGTGTGTGTGTGTGTGTGTGTGTGTGTGTGTGTGTGTGTGGAGTATAGGAGTGTTGCTTGAACACAGTAGTTCGGTTTCCAAAACGGGGTTTCTGATTCAGCTTATCCGACAACTAGCCATTTGAGTTTGGTGGGATAAATGCTTACTTAAGAAGCTTAGCACGCTGCGTGAGCGGAGTGTACTAAAACGGATTCTCCTCTCCGCAAACTTTTGTTTTGTTTTGTTTTCACCCAAGGCCCCAAACATAAAACGACCCGCTTCTTAAGAGAACGCGAAAAACCCAATAGGAACAGGGTCCGGCTTTGCGTAATGTGTGAACTCAGTCGCGGTTTATCCGGTCCAAACCTAAGGCAGCTTAACAGCGCAACATTTATTTAAAAAAAGACCTCCACGGGCTGCGTTCGCGCCAAGCCAGAGTATGATTGATCAGAGAGCCCTTGGCTGAGTTCACACGATTCGTTAACCCAGGAAAGGTAATTTCCTCGGTCACAGCTGATTAAATTCCCGCGCCGGCTAATAATTCCAAAGCGAAGGCGTCCAAAGCCGGGGGAGGGGGGGGAGACGTGGGAAGTTTCCTGCGCAGGTAAGTGTGCTTGAAAAAGCCGGAACGAGCCTGTTTTGCGTCCCGGAGACAGCTGCCCTTGTCCGCGCGTGGGTTTGGGCCGGAGGGCGAGGGCTGGGGGCCGCGAGGACTGGGGCGAGGACTGGGGGCCGCGCTCGCTCGCTCGGTCGATCGGTCTCTCGTCCTGCCGCCTTAACCCGGACTGCCGTCTCCTTCCTTCCTTCCTTCCTTCCTTCCTTCCTTCCTTCCTTCCTTCCTTCCTTCCTTCCTTCCTTCCTTCCTTCCTTCCTTCCTTCCTCCACAGCGGCGTGGCTTTGTCTCGAGCCCACTTCGAGAAGCAGCCGCCCTCCAACTTGAGAAAATCCAACTTCTTCCACGTCGTCTTGGCTCTCTACGACCGCCAGGGCCAGCCCGTGGAAATCGAGCGGACGGCCTTCGTGGACTTCGTGGAAAACGACAAAGTAAGGGCGTCGCGTTCTGGGCTCCGTCCCGTCCCGACCCACTGGACTCTTGCCTTTCTTGCCTGCAAACCCGCCCCCCCCCAAAACCCCCAAAAAGGTCTTTCCCAAAATCAGGCATCCAGGCAGCTTCTTTAAAACAAAACAAAACAGAAACAAAAAGCGATCCTAGCAAGCTGGGCTCCCGAATAATATAATTCTCCTTGTCCTTCTTCCAGGGTTTCTTTTGCAAACAAACGAGAGATCCCAGGTTGGTCAATTTCAGTCTGGAGTTTAAATGCTGCCCTTGCCTGATTCCCCCGAGCTAGGGTGAGATTCTGGATTTACTCGAATCCGAATTGAGGAGAGAGCAGCAGCAGTTGGTGATTTCTAACCGAAAAGGAGAACTTGCCCCCTGCTGCAGCTGCAGGTTGGAACCTGGAGCGCTAGGCTAGTCAATTTCACCCGCAGTTCAAGGCTGCCGGCCTTGTTAGTTTCACACCTAAGCCTATGTTGCCCCTCCCTACATTTACTCCTTAGGAAGTGGGGACAGGTCTTCTCCAAAAGAACAGGTGAGGGTTTAGGGCTGTAGTCTTGACTCAACTTCTCCTTGTTTGTGGGAGAGAGCAGGGGTGTTGCAACTGGTCAGAATTTATATTGTAACTTTCCAGTCTGTTCAGGTGCCCTGCCGTTAGTTTTTAAACTGACGTTTACTACTTGATTGGGGGTCTGACAGAAAGAATGTCAACTGCCTATTTTCAGTTTCTTTGCCTCACACCCTTGGATATTTTTTCCCCCCAAACTGACACTAGTTTGCTGTGAAATATTGTGTCCAGTTCTGTGAAGTTTCAGAAAGAAAAAGAACTAGTCCAACAGGCTGTCCTTCCTTTCCTGCTTATTTTAGTAGGACCCAAACCACAAAGTATCTCCCCTTGAATGGTATTCACATGAAGCTGGCATATGCAGCCCTTGGGGAAAGGCGATTGATGGTTCAATGTAAAGCTTGTTTGGAAAATCTGCCTCCTGTTCAGGAATTATCATTCCTGTGATTCTTAAATTGGGACAATATTATGTAGGTTATTTGGGACCAGGGCCCACAGAGCTCAACAGAACCAACTTTTCAGCAAACTGTATATCAATTCGCCTGAGTTAACTACTGTAATTAGTGTTAAAAAGGAATTTACTTAACAAATCCAGGTTGCCATTTCACTAAGCTTCTGTTGAGTTTAGAGGCTGCAACTTATAGATCATATTAAGCCTCCGACTTGTGTGGTGTGGTATGTCTAGTTTATAATTCTATAGGCTATGGGGTTGAGAAAATTGGATTAATTAAGTAAATCATGATTTAGTTTTGCTTACCATAGGTAAGCACTGACAAACACAGTTATTGGGACTTCTGACCAGGAAAGATGGAGATGCTGCTATTAATTCTGTGGCTTCAAGGACTGAATGACTTTATTTCTGGGAACTCTCTAGCTGGGTTCAGACATCCCAGTAACCACAAAGATCTGGTTCATTGTGTTGTGTCAGGCTAGCTATGGTGATTTGTAAGCCATGGTTTCTAGTAGTGGCAACTCAAGCTAGTGATTTACTCAATAAGTCACCTTTAAGGGTTTTAATGTGATGTGTGAACTCAGATTCTTCCTAAACCGTTTTTTTTCTGTTTCTAATTCATTTCTCAGGAACAGGGCAACGAGAAAACAAATAATGGAACACACTATAAATTGCAGCTTCTATACAGCAATGGTAAGTCCTTCCCCAGCTTACTCTCAACAAAGGGCCATGAAGGAGTAGGCTAATTACTAGGGTTAGCTTTCCCAAAACCTGGTGCCCTCTAAATGTGAAAAAGGTAAAGCCACCTTTCAACCCCTGGTGGTGTCATCGACACACCTATATACTTCATGGTTAGGTTGTATACTTTTCTTGGCAGCAATATGGACATTCTTTGCTGTTCCCTTTCTCTGGAAATTTCTTTTCCTTTTTTTTTTTTTTAAAAAAAAATCTTAGTCTACTTTAAGCCTTGTCTTTTTCTGCTTGTCTTTTTTCTGTATGTGCCAGAGAAGGGTGCTACGGTAATATACTAAATATCATTGGAATATTTAGCTGAAGGTTCCATCCCCTGTAACCAGTATGGGCATTTTCCCCGGGGTCTTACACTAGTCCTCAAGGTGTCTTCCAATACATCTTGCAAAACATTAGGTTGGGGAAGGGTTAATGACTGATACTGCTGCAGTGGCAATATGGAACACTGTTTTTTTTTTTTTTTATCATGGTGGAGTTGGTCTCCTAGTCTCCATCAGGTGGTGACAAATGTGCATATATGTGTCAACATACAACTTTATATGAATGTCAAATAATTGTGTAATATGTATATAGTTTATGCTATAGTTTTGAACCACTTTTGGAATGTGAGTTTAGAAAAGCTACACGGGAAGGCTACCTTTGGGTGGGGGAACACTTACCCAGGCATCGGAGTGGGTGAGTGGCATGCCTATCCCAAACAACTTGCAAGAGTCAATAAATGACTAAACACGCCCAAAGAGCCCGTTTCATCTCAAGTCAATTTCAGGTTGATGCTACTAGCATCAGCAACACATTCTACTGTACAAACCCAGACTGGCGTTTCCTTTTTATAATAAGGGACTTTTGCATTACTTTTTTGAAAGCATCACATTTGCTATGTAGTAACAAACAAGAAAAGGTTGCACATTCTTTCATTTGTTCTAATAAAGATAATCCAGGGTTACCACTTTTAAAGATTTGCAGCCCGTGAGGCTGAGTGGACCTTCAGCCTACCTTTACAACATTTTATTGGAAGTTGTTGTCCTTCCTGACCACATCTGTTATATCCAGAGGGTGGAAAGCAACTGCTTTTCATAAGGATTCCATTCATGGTAGATCATTTCTCCTAAACCTTGGTCACAAATTTGGATGACTTTTTATTTTTTTATATTTTTTTTCTGGATGCCCTCTGTATTTTATATTCTTTGGGTCTGTTTGAGGAGCATCACCTGGTCTTGCAACCATCAGAACCTTCAATTCTCTTCTGAAATTGATCAAGGGGGTGGGGGTGGGGGAGATGGGACATGTAGATTGCACTCAACACATATCTCTTTGTATGTGGGAGAGTAACCTAATTCACACATCATACCTAGCTATCTATATGTATGTCTTGTTTAAGTATGATTTATTAAATACATTTTGGTTCCAATAACACACTGATCCCTCAGTTATGGCTTACAAAACACAACAGTTGGATTTGTAGAATACACTAAGTGACAAATAAACAAATCACAGTTTGGGTTAGTACAGTCTGTGAATGTAAGCAGAGAAAGAATGGAGAGTGAATCTATTAGTCATGGTTCAGTCTGATAATTTCAGATGTGGGACTAGATGGTTTTGTACCAGGGAATGGCAAGAGATTAAATCCAGATGTAACACTTGGGCTGAAGCCAATGAAATCAATGAGGCTTAAGTTGGTTGTGAATAACCTAAGCTCCATTGATTGTAATGGGTCTATTATCAGTGTTTCTCAACCTTGGCAACTTTACGACGGCTAGCTGGAGAATTCTGGGAGTTGAAGTCCACACGCCATTAAGTTGCCAAGGTTGAACTTGGGCGGATCTTAGAAATTAAGTGGACTGTCTTGGTTAATATTGGGAATTCTGAAGCTGTTTTCTAGACTGGGAATGAACAAATAAGCAACTTTTGGAAAAGGCAGTGACCATGTTGGTAACTGTTGAGAATGCTTCATGAAGGCAGTCAAACTTGATTGAAGGGCAGTTTTAATCTAACTGTTCCAAGACTGACTTGGTTTGGATCTAATGACATATTATTAATTTATTAAAACATGGTAAGGCAATCTGCCTATGTTTTGAAGGCCTTCTGATTTAGTCTGCTGAATAACACCCTGGACATTTGCCCAGTGGTGGGATTCAAGTAGGTGAACAACCGGTTCTCTGTGTGGATGCCGCTTCTGGAAGTCCATCCTGGACCTGGGCAACAAAAAATTAGCTCCCGGTTCTGCCGAAGTGGTGCGAACCGGCTGAATCCCACCACTGCATTTGCCCCATATGTCCTACTTAGAGGTCACCATGGAAAATGAGGAGAGGGAAGGAAGAAGGAAAACTTGGAATGGAGAGAAGTACGGGCTGATGAAGAATGTTAGAAAGGAAGGTGTTATTGATATATAGTAACTACTGCTAGTCTTGATTAGGTCTCCTAGAAGTTATAATGATCATCCACGGAATATGGATGGTCCAGGTTGAGGAAGGTAGATGTGATGAACCATGAAGGTGTCTGTATATGAATGGTATGTGCATATGCTTTAGCACTATGCACTATGGCGTCTCCTTCCCCAAACAGCTTACCTAAGAGAGAAGGCAGCCTATAGTGGGGAATAAATCCTTTGAAAGAATCCCAAATTTATCCTTCTCTCATCCTTTTTTCCCCCTATTCCCTGTAGGTGTCAGGACTGAACAAGATCTATTTGTCAGACTCATTGATTCAGTCACAAAACAGGTGAGATTTCTACTTCCATCCTTTCATCTCACCCTATCTGTGTTTCTTATTATTCAGAGAAATAGTCACCTTACCTTATCAGGGATGGTTTTGTATCTTCTGTGAAGGCTGCTTCATGGAAGGTTTGGAGACTTCACTTGTAATACGCAAAACGAAGCTTCTCAGGCTAGTGCTTTTTAAAAAAATATCATATCGGAATTGCAGCTTCCAGGATCCCAGTCTGGAAATGGAGGGGGCGCAGTTAGAGAAGGCTACTCTTGAAAATGTGCAATTCCTCGGCCTGTTTTTTTTATTTTCAGAGTGGTAAATCATAGCAGAGAAAATATTGTCTCATTGGTTTTAAACCGACTCTCCCGTATTCTCCACTTCTCTATAGCCTATCGCTTATGAAGGACAAAACAAGAACCCAGAAATGTGCAGAGTTCTGCTCACCCATGAAGTTATGTGCAGGTAAGACAACGTTGTCTGTGGAGATTCTCAGTCATCCAGGGGGTGGTATTCCCAAAGGTGCTTTTTCAGGAGGCAACTGGACTGCCTTGTTTTTCTTTGAAGACGTTTCGCTTCTCATCCAAGAAGCTTCTTCAGCTCTTTCCTTCAAAGAACGGCCTTTTTCTTCAAAGAAAATCAAGGAAGTCCAGTTGCTCCTAAAAAAGCATCTTTGGGACAATGTTGTTCCTTTATGTTCATCGAGTGTGACACAATCACACCCTAGTAGCCAAACAGGCCTAGTTGCCGCCATTGCTGAGATTTTTGAGGTGGAAAGAAATGGGACGTATTTGGACGAAAGGGTGAGGAACAATTTTCACTAGCGTGAAGGCTAATTATCCAGCCAAGGAGATGAGAAGGTTACCTCATTAAGCAAAATCTGGAAGTATTCTTAATTAATGCTCTAAAATAAAATTTTTAAAACATAATAGTTGGGAAGACAGCGGTGGAGTGTCCTTCTCTCTGTTCACTAATTTTTAATGTCCTTTGCTCAACTGTAGCTTTGCCTTATTTGCAGACCAAATCCATTATAGCTTGTTTAAAAATATATATATAAAACTTGGCTTAGTGTTATGTGTCAGCCTAGCCTCTCAATTTCTTGGACAGGAAAGAAAGGGTGCGCCCACATGGACATTCCCTTTTTTTAAAAAAAAAAAGAAAAGAAAAATCAAGGAATATATCCAGCAAAGTAGGAAAATAAAATAAAAGAAAGGGATACAACTTCTAGAAGGCTCCGGAGTGGGGCTGCAATGGTAGCAATCCAGCCAGTTTCTCTCTTTTTAAAACTTTCCTGAGAAAAGGGAAATAATTCCAAAGAAGGGTTGGAACACCAGATAATATTAAGCCAGATGCTCAAGACCTGGGAGTGTTCATCCAACTCTTGGCTAGAGGTTCTGCTCTGCTAAGGGCCTGGAATTCTTCTTTATTTTCCTGGATTTTAATTCAGCAATTTAACTTTCCTAACTCTGGCTTCTGAATCAGTCTATCCAGTGTTTCTCAACCTTGACAATTTTAAGGCATTTGGACTTCAACTCCCAGAATTCCACAGCCAGCAATGCTGGCTGTGGAATTCTGGGAGTTGAAGTCCACATGCCTTAAAATTGTCAAGGTTGAGAAACACTGGTTACATCTTTGCATGCAAGCCTAAAATCCACATGAAGGCTGCAGGCCTATCCTCACATCTCTGGTTTTAGGACCAACAATCACTGGGCGTTGTCCTTTGTCACTGCTGCCCCACTTTAACAAGCAATGAGTATGCTTGCATTTAATGCATCAGCGGTGCAGTTATATCCTATGCATGTCTAGTCAGAAGGAAATTCTGCTGGGATCAGTGCAGTCATATTCAGGTAAGTGATAGAGACCGAAAGAAATCAACAAATAAGAAATAAATACTGGGGAGGTTTAGCTATAACTACATTTTACTTTCCCCCCCCTTTCTTGTTAGAATGGCCCACGAACTGTGATATGCAGGTAGTTCTCGACTTACGTCAGTCCGTTTAGTGGCCATTCAAAGTTACAACGGCATGTGTCTTAGGATCATTTTTCACAGTTCACAATCCCACGATCATGTGATCAAAACTCAGGTGCTTGGCCACTGGTTCATACTGATGACCGTTGCTGCGTCCCAAGATCATGTGATCTCCCCTTTTGTGACCTTCTCATAAGCAAAGTCAAAGGGGAAGCCAGATCCACTTGACAACTGTGTTACTAACTTATCAGTTGGAGAAATTCACTTAACAACTGTGGCAAGAAAGATCATAAAATGGGACAAAACTCACTTAGCAAATGTCTCACTTAACAACATAAATTTTGGGCCCAATTTTGGTCGTAAGTTAAGGACTGCCTGTACAATGAATCTGTTAGATTATGCAGTTCTAAATAGTTCCCTGCAGAATATTTCCTCCTTCTCCCCCTCCTCCTCCCCCTCCTGATGTAAAATGCTTTTCACTTCTCCCACACAGAAGATGTTAGTGAATTACTATGGAGTATTATGTTTTTGCTTCCATTTTAGTGACAACGTGATTAAGTAGGATGCAGGAATGTTCTGCTTTTTCTTAGACACTAAATTGTCTAGTACAGTGGTTCTCAACCTTTTTAATGCCGTGACCCCCAACCGGTTGTAAGTCGAGGACTACTCAACCAGTCGTAAGTCGAGGACTACTCAACGGGTGCAGCACCGTTTGCAGAATGGGACTTTTGGCGGCCTCAGCAGGGCAGAGACAGCCTGGACAATTCCTATTGGCTTTTGAAAGCCAATAGAATTAGACTCTATTCAAGAGTCTGTTCTATTGGCTTTCAAAAGCCAATAGAATAAAAGGGAGTAGCACAGCTAAGGAAAAGGGGAAAAAAATGGCGGACTGCGTTGTTTGGCGACCCCCGTGAAATGGTCGTTCGACGCCAAATGGGGTCCCGACCCACAGGTTGAGAACCGCTGGTCTAGTAGTCACCCATCTCCTTGACTGTTCTCACTTCCCTGTGATGCCATTGGGCATTGCTGGATCAGGAAGTCAGGACAGTTAAGGAGATTGGAAACTGATGGAAAGTAGTAACAGGAAACATTGTCAGGATATGACCATATATTCTGCCTACTTTCAGGGTGTTTTAGAGCTTGAGTATAACTGGAAACGTTCAAATTAATGGGATAACACCTTCAGAATTAAATTGAAATGAAGGGTCCTCGGTGCTGAGCTTGGTTGTTTCCTTGCAGACATTTCATTACCAAAATAGGTAACATCATCAGTGCTTGTGATGATCTTGCCTAGCTTGGGTAATCAAATGTCTGCAAGAAAAGAACCATGCTCAGAGAGCACCAAGCACCCCAGGTTTCTATATAGCAGAAACAAAGTATAGTATGGTATCCAATCTCCCCCTCTCAGAATATTGTTCTTCAGCTTCCCAGTATAACTTACAACCTTGAGATTTCTCCCATCCAAGGAGTAATCAAATCCAAACTGTCTTGGATATCCACATCAGTATTTAATTGCTGCTATGTAACTAGGTACCAAATCCCACTGGAGGGTTAAACCCATCTTTAAATCATTCCCTCTGAGGAATTTAGTGCTTTGCTTTTTAAGAAGTAGCAAACAAAAAAAAGTTTGTTAAGACTTTGCTAGACTTAAACAAGCCTATTTTGTTTTAAACGCCCCTCCAAAAATAAAAAAGGGGGGAGGGGGAACAGAAAAAATGGCCAAAAAAAGAGAGGCATAATTATTTTGATGTTTTTCTATCTGGAAACTAAATAAAATAACATGCGGCTGTTGGCTGTGAAAATTAGTTCCTTTATGCAGTGGTAAATATGATACTTCATGGTTTCAAGATTTAGCTCTAATTAATTTGTGCCTCCTTTAGATATAATATTCATATTTTGTATTTTACTTGTTGACTTCTTGAGAACTTGGCCCAGTTTTAGAAACAGAGATGCTTTTCCCAAGGAACACTACAACACAAGCATAATTTTATAGGATGATTAGAAAAGAAGCAGGAAAGAAAATTTGGAATGCATCATTTTTCTTAGAATAATACCAAATGGAGGCTGGCATTTTTCCTTCACAGATTTATGACTATGTGATAGGCTGTACATATGCTATCCCCTGTATCTGTTTTGGTCTTATACTTGTCCACATAAACCTGTGTTTAAAGCTAGCTAGTATAAGGCCTTAACTTTATAATTATAAAAATATTTTTCGTTAGCTAGAAGGCACCTGATTTATAAATCAGCTAAGAAAGCATGATAGTTTTCTCATATTCTTTTTGTGAGACACAACTTTTGTAGAATCAGCAAGACAACATGATTTGAAACATCAATCACCTTACTTGAATAGTATTCATAATTGTTAATTTGTTCTTTTTCTTTTTTTACATTATTGCATATTTTAGCTTTGGACTTAATTCAAAGTTGAATTAATCTTGACATTATTTTTTTTTTAGCACCACAATCTGATTTTGCTATGGGCGGATTTCAGCGGTGTATCAATTTTTAAAGCTGATAATTTAGTTTGCATTAATAACAGTATATCAAAATTTAATGTACCCACCCTTACTGCTAAACATGGATGCTCATTGCCTTTGAACGAGAGACTGTTCTTATCAACCTTCCTTGGAAAATAAACATCTTTTTGATTTGACATATAGTATGCTGTGACTGTTCTGCTTGGATGCACACAAGTGTATCCGGAATCCGTACATCTTTCTCCGGGTGACAGATGCAAGCCTAGCAAGAATGTTGTCTAAATATTTATGCAGATGCAGTGATGTGTCACTGGTAGAAAAAGGAAAATCTCTTGTTTCACAATCATTAGCGTTCGCGTTGAGCATTTTTGGGGCGGAGCTGAGCTGTTTGTGTTATTGATGACTGCCTCTAAGTCAGTTCATGCTCTCTGATGTCCCTCTGACTTCTAGTGAAGCTCCTGTCTGAACAAAACTAGGTAGCATGGAGACGCTGGGTGCATCAGGCCGCGATGCTTTCTTCACGGAGCAGAATATCCGTGCAAACATTTGGTTTGTGGTCAGATGGATATAAATAAAAATAAGGCATCTCTCCTGGAATAATCCTTTCCCCTTTGAATGCCAAGCCTTTGCAAGATGCAAACGGTACTTCTTCGTTCAGCTGTTGCCAGAAGCCTCTCTGCCCTTGGTGCTTGGAGGCGCTGGCGGGTGTGTGTGTGTGTGTGTGTGTGTGATGGAAAAGGTATTATAATGTGAACAGAAGTCGTCTCGGGGCCTACAGCTGGCTAATAACAGAGTTGCATTGAGCGCAAGTGAGACCCACAGCTGTGACTTTCGCCACAAGGCTCAGACTAGACAGCAGCAGACAGGATCGGCCGAGCCAGTCAGCCAGCGAGCTTTAGGTCTTTATTGGCCAGATGGTGTGAATTTAGACACTTTTGTTATGCAATGCCAGGGAGGAGTTGAGGAGAAGAAAACAAAACAAAGGCCACCATGCTGGGGGCTTATTTCGGTTTGAAATTAGAGACAGATTTTTTTTTTTTTTTAGTTGAAAGCTGAATTTTAAAACCTTTTTTTTTCCAGAAGGGGAAGAGAAAAGATATAAAACTTTCTTTGAGCAACGGAGATGTCTGGGACATCCTGGTCCTTCACATTATATTTCGTGCAGTCCTGGGCACGTGTATAATAGCCTGGTGTTCAAACGCAATATTCCACCATTGCCCCAAAACTCAGGAATTTATTATGTTTGTTTTAATAAAGCAAAGGCTGACATGAGGTTTATAATCCAGAGAGACTGATCGAGTGAAGGTGTCTGTTAAATTGTCAACTGGAATCGGGATCATCGTCTCCAATGCCTGCAACCTGCAGCAGCAAAGCTTAGAAATGAAGAAAGAGAATCTGCTTTCTGTTGGCTGGAGTCATATATTTGCAAACACATGGATTTGTATCAACCGTGGTTTACTAAGCCTGAACAGACTAGCATTATCTAATACTTAGCCACAACTTGTGATTTTCAAAGAACAGATCACACCTTAGAGGTAGTAGTTTAGCCATGTCCCATAATGGGCCAGCCAACACAGCACAATAAACCTAAGATAAGCAAACTATATTATGCCTTAGCTCAGGGGTAGGCAACCTTGGCTCTTTTATGACTTGTGGACTTCAACTCCCAGAATTCCTGAGCCAGCATGGGGGAACTATGGTTCCCTTTATGACTCATGGACTTCAACTCCCAGAATTCCTGAGCCAGCATGGCTCAGCATGGAAACCTCTCCATTTCTCCTCAGCATGGCTGGCTCAGGAATTCTGGGAGTTGAAGTCTACAAGTCATAAAAGAGCCAAGGTTGCCTACCGCTGCCTTAGCTCAATGCGTGAAGTTTATCAGAAGCTTAGAAAGCTGAATGAATTCATGCTAATTCATTGCTAAGAGTAGCTGGCTAAGAGTCTGTAGAATTTCACGATGGCTTTTTCGCAATCTTTCTTGCATTGCCAGGATTGATGCCTGGCATGCAAAGCATAATTTATATCCCTATAAGAGGAGACATCATGTACATCACAAAGCCCAGACACAGATCATATGTGGCTCACAACTGTATGAGAAGATGGGCAGTCAAAACAGGAAATGAATGAATGAATTAATCTATTAATTAAAAAGTTGCTCTCCATGCAAGATGGCCAAGCTACGCCAATGCAAGGCTTGAACTGGGAAAGGATTAAGAAAAAACTGATATGAGCATCATCTATACTTTTTCCTGATCCCTGACAGAATAAAAGTTTCACTGAATAAACCCAACCAATGGAAAGCAAATCTATTTATTTATCTATCTGTTTATCTGTTTATCACATTTTTTGACTGCCCACCTTCCTCACAGAGTTGTGAGCCACATGTGATCTGTGCATGAGCTTCGTGGTACATGACATCTCCTCATATAGGGACATAAACTATGCTTTGCATGCTAATGCTTCAATCCCTGGCAATGCAGGGTTTGTGTATCCAGCCACTGTGATTTTGTAAGCCATGGTCTGTAACTTAGTCTCCCCTACTCAAGTTGGCTTTCGTAATCTAGAGCCATAAGATAGTGGAATAGGCTTAGACTGACCATCACTCATTATGTCCAAGCAGAAGGTTGAACCGTCCCATAGGCCATCTGGTGAACATTGTTCCCATTATAATATTGAATACTGTAAATTATAGTAATTATTTATACATGCACATATTTAATGATAGCTGGGGTCCCCAACCATTTCTGATTGTTAGACCCCATTTGGAATATGGCAAACCTGTTTTAAATCTTCCAACAAAGAGTTTGCTTGTCAGCACTATCAGACCCGGCCAGGAAATCAGAGTTATGATTGTTAATACCACTTTTATTGTAAGGTTACAGTAACAGAAATTTACAAGTCTGAATATGCTCCCTCCCACCTATATCTTTATGATAACCAGGAAAGGTCCAGTCTGCTTCTTAAATTACATTTCTGCCCCAGACTCAGATTTTTTTCTCGGACTATTGTTTTGTTGTGGCTTTTCTTCCTGTTCCTTGAGGTTATTCCTATTGCCAGTTATATTTCTGGAAGGATTGCCCATTCATAAAACAGCTGATATGAGAGCTATAAGAAATCACATGCCCTCAATTTCCCAAAATGCCACCTCTTTGGCAATGCTCCTCTCAAGGGGCTGTCCCCCCCGTCCTGTTTCTGGTCACGTAACTAATGAGTTGCAATAACTGCCCTTTAAATTTTTAAGAAGGATTAGTGGGGATACTAAGGATTCAGTGTCATTCTTTTTTTTTTGTTTTTTTAAGAAAAGAAAAATTAAAAATTCAGCTGTGGTAGGAATTGGCATGCACTAAGAGGTCTCTGTATTCCCAGACTTAGAGATTGCATTCACTTATACCTAATGTTGGGTAGTTTTAACTTTTCTTTCAGCCTCACTGTATCACATGAACTCAATTAGTGTGGTTAATTCATAATTTACTGTATGGTTCAAAGTCAGAATAGAGTAGCACATGAACATGTAAACGTTTGGCATTTATTCATGTATTTAATGCCTAATTTCTTGGGGTTTGCGTGCAAATGCCTAGGTTAAATTCTACTTCTTTAGCAATGATCTCAGCTTGCTGGAGAGTGGAGTCTCCTCTGCTGTTCTTTAGCACCCCACTGTGCATAGCTAGAAAGCAGAACTGAAGCTGCTCTTTAGCAGAAGCCTAGTATCTATGACAATGGCCAGTTATTGGGCTCAGTGTACTTTTGTCAGTTAAAAAAAATCCTATTAGCATGAACCATCCAATGCCCTTAAACAGTGGTGGGATTCAAATACCTGAACATCCGGTTCTCTGCGTGGATGCAGGCCTGGCCTTCTGAGGCCTAAAACAGACTTCCCGAAGTGACATCCATGCACTTCCTGTCGGCTGTTCTAGGCTTGGGCAGGCCTCCGAGGCCTAAAACAGACTTCCCGAAGTGACATCCATGCACTTTCTGTCGGCTCTTCTAGGCCTGGGCAGGGCTTCGAGGCCTAAAACAGACTTCCCGAAGTGACATCCATGCACTTCCTGTCGGCTGTTCTAGGCCTGGGCAGGCCTCCGAGGCTCAAAACAGACTTCCCAAAGTGACATCCATACACTTCCAGTGGGCCGTTCTAGGCCTGGGAGACCTCCTCCAGGCCTCCGAGGCGTAGAACGGATTTCTAGAAGCAGCATGGGTTCAGCCAGTTCTCTAAACTCAACAAAATTTAGCTACCGGTTCTACTGAACTGCTGTGAATCAGCTGAATCCCACCACTGCCCTTAAATTAATGTAAGTGAGTATAAAATCTAAAAACAATTACAGGTAAATCCTTGACTTATAGCAGTTCCTTTAGTGACTGTTCGAAGTTACAACAGCACTGGAAAAAATCACTTATGACCATTTTTCACACCTATGACCATTGTAGCGTCCCCATGGTGATCAAAATTCAGATGCTTGGCAACTGGTTTGTATTTATGATGGTTGTAGTGTCCTGGGATCACGTGATCACTTTTTCTGATCTTCTGACAAGCAAATTCACTTCACAACCAGGTTACTAATGTAACCACTGCAGTGTGGCAAGAAAGGTCATAAAACGGGGCAAGATTCACTTAACAACTGTTTCACTTAGCAACAGAAATTTGGGGCTCAATTGAGGTCATGTGTTGAGAACTACCTGTATGTAGCACTGTATGTTACACTTAACTGAATTATTTTCCTTTTATGCTTGTTTCCTTCTCAGTCGTTGCTGTGAAAAGAAGAGCTGTGGAAACCGTAACGAGACTCCCTCGGATCCCGTGATCATTGATAGGTAGGATACATAATTTCTATCCCCCTTTTTTTTTTTAAGAAAGCAATTGAAAAGTCCAACTTGTTCTATTCCTTGCAGCTGGACAAGTTGAACTATCTTGATATTGTATGTAAAATATCTCAAAATAGCTGGACTTTCTTTACAGGAATGTCTGCATATGATTGCTGAAGTTGCTATTGGTCTTGTTGTTATATAAGATTCCCTGGTTGCCTATTTAAGCTTGCCAAAATGTTCCTTTCAAAAGGATACTTCCAAAAGTATCACAAATGTTCTCCATTAAAGGAAAGGTGACATCCAGAGAAAATTGTCTAACAGAGTAGTCCTGCTGTTTCGTGCGTGATCTACTGTTGAAGAATGAAGTTGCAGACATGTTCTTGTGGAAAACTTGTTAGCCAAGTTTGAAATCCTCACTTCTTAGACCTATAATAGATGTTTGCATAAACTGTTGCGTGTTCACATTTGTTGGTACTTAAAACCAGAGCAACTTTTTTGTACAGGGAAAAACAATTTGTGCAATAGTAGGATAGAAACAGAGAATGCTTTTCATGTTTTGCTCTTACTTGAGGCATGGTAGCTAAGAAAAATCTAAAATTACTGAAGCCCCGAATTGTGTGTGTAGCTGTGCTTGAATGCACATTAAGGATGTAGAAGAACTCTGCTATGGGTTTTAGAATGAAATGGTGTGATCCATCAACTCTTACAGCACAGGCAGAGAAAATGCATGTGAATTGTTGGTGTCTGTAATTCTCTTTTCAAAAGCTTCGCAGAAAATGGTATATACTTGGAGGAGATGACTATAAATGATTTGGAGAAAGTTCCCTCTGAAATTTCATCCATGATTAAAAGCAGCATACAAAAGAAAACAACTGCCCATATTTTTGTATAAACCATGCATTTGTTTTCCAGAGGGCAGGAAAGTTTATCACCAGCTGGAGAACTGACCGAGAGCCCCAGAACCTCAGTCTAAACTGAGATCTGATTTCTTTCTGCTTTTTCATGTGTTCATTTGTGAGCTTCCTTCCTTCTATTTTCATACTTGTTTGAAACCCGCCCGAAAAAAAAGTTTGCACATATCTTAGTGCATATTTCATCTAGCATGAGGATTTTTATATTTGCAGTTTTGTTTACCATTCACGGTTTTTCAAATAATTACCCAAGATATTCTATTTGTGGACTTGTTCATGAATATGAACTTGGCTTATTCATTGTCATAATACTGTGGGAGAAATTTAGATTGCCTAAGATTGTCAAATTGCATGATATTAAACTAAAAGTCCTCTTCAGCTCACAGTTTGGGCCAGATGTGTTAGAATCACATACAACTCCTGGATTATGAGTCTTGGAGGGTGCTTTAGACAACCCTAAGCTTATTTATTTATTCATCAAATTTATATGGCCGCCCATCTTATGAAAAAGTAGTTCTGGGTGGCCTACAATAAGATTATAAAATAGTTAATCTATTAAAAATACTTTTTTAAAAATTAAAAGGTAAAGAGAGGACAGTAGATTTTAACAATTCTCACTATTCTTCTATAAATAATGAAAGATCATCGCTATGATGGGGAAAAAGCAATCAAGACTTGCCTGCTAATTACCAGCTTATCAACTTCTTAAGCATAATAAGTCAGCTTTATGCCAAGCACTTATATAATACATTGTCCAATTGGGTCAGTTCAGGGTATATTCGGCAAATGACAGGCAGGTTTTAGAGTTGGACACTCTGCCTTAGATCACATTCTTATACTTCAACATCAGACCACAATATTTATGTGAGCCTGTGTTATGTGCCACATTCATCAACTTCAGGGCTAGACTTGATTTCATTTCCAGGACAAAGTCATGGATAAATTCATGCAGGCTACAAAAAGACAGATAGCTACTCCTGTAAATGTTCAAACACCATGAGAGCTCCAGAATAAAAAGTTTGTTGTAGCACAGAAAGCCACTTGTAAAGAAATTTCAAATTAAAGAAGAGTAAGACAGGAATGCATTTAGCCTCCCACGTTGTTCTCATTTGCACATAACCCCTCTTGTGGCCAAAATAAGTAATTTTGAGCATCATCCCTCCTCCCACTTAAAGTAGCTAGTAAGCACATTGTAATTTTATTGCATACAGATGATGTAGTGCAGGGGTCTTCAAACTTGGCCCTTTTATGACTTGTGAATTTCAACTCCCAGAATTCCTCAGCCAGCGTGCCTGGCTGAGGAATTCTGGGACTTAAAGTCCACAAGTCATAAAAGGGCCAAGTTTGAAGACCCCTGATGTAGTGCTTCAATCACAAGGAGCGGCTGGAGTATCCTAGCCACTTTTTTCCTTAAGAAAGCAGTTGAGATTACATTAAAATGAAGTTCTTAATAAAGATCTTAGCAAAGTGACCTAAAATACATGCCCAAAGTTCAGGCAATACAACAAAGCGTGAGTTTTTCTGAGTGCCTTCAAGTACAAAACAACCAAAACTAGGTTCATGTTGTTAATTGGCTCCAGGAGATGCAACAGTTCTAAAAAGGATGAGTTCCAAACAAACCATGTGACTTACCACGTGATCCTTTGTTTCAGCTGGGAAGAACTTTCTGTTTGTCCCTTTTTCTATGTCAGCGAACTTCCCAGTATGGCCGACCTCCTGTCTGCACTCTATGGTTGTCCCACTCCTTGTGCAGCAACCTTCTCAGCATGACTGACTTCCTGTCTGCACTCTGTGGTTGTCCCACTCCTGGTGCAGTGACCTTCCCAGCATGGCCAACTTCCAGTCTGCCCTCTGTGGTCATTCCACTCCTTTTGCACAGACCTTCCCAGGATGGCTGACTTCCTGTCCATTCTCTGCAGCTGTCCCCTTCTTCCTATCACAGTGGGTCCAGTACTAAACAAATGCCAAGTAGTGGGACAATATTTTTGCATCAAAATGTGTCACGTTTTGAAGCAGTCAAGTAGTGACGTACCACTGTAATTCAAAATGCTATTCTATTCTATTCTATTCTATTCTATTCTATTCTATTCTATTCTATTCTATTCTATTCTATTCTATTCTCATAACATTGCAGCAGAATAATCTTTCCACTTCACCAGAGGCACACACAGTATTTCAGCAATGCTAAAGCCACATCTGACTAAGGCATGTATATCACTTCTGAGGATGGGCTATAATCAAGCCGTTACAGGAAGTCCTCAATTTACAACCTCAGCTGGATCCAGAATTTCTAAGCAAGACAGTTGTTACGTCAGTGATGAGCAAATGTTAAGCAAATTACTGTCATTGTTAAATGAATCATGCAGTTGTTAAGCGAATCCCCCATTGATTTTGCTTGTCGGATGTCAGTTGGGAAGGTCAAAAGTAGTGGTCAGATAACCCCGGGATGCTGTAATCGTTGTAAATGCCTGCTGGTTGCCAAGTGGTCAAATTCTGACCACATGACTGTAGAGATGCTGCAACAGTTGTAACTGTGAGGACCGCTGTGCAAGTCACTTTTTTCAGTGCTGTTGTAACTTCTAAGGGTCCCTAAATGAATATTGCAAGGCGAGGATTATCCGTTAGTGCATGCAAGCAGGATTGTACTTGGCTAGATACTTGGAAGTCTAATTGGGTCAATCTATCCTACCCCAGATTGTGTTCCTGAATAGTGATGCCCCTTATTTTATGCTGCAAGACACTTAAAGCAAACAGCTCTCCCTGAATTCCAAGGAGCCCTAACATTAGCACTTTTCAATATCCTCCTAACAGCTGTTCTCAAGGGCAAATATTAAAAAAATCCTTTGCCAGCTAAGATTGTGCCCTTGTGAAGAAAGAGCCATTCAACTGCTAGTTCATTGCTGTGATATTTGTTTTTTTCTGTAAGGACATAAGACACTCAGAGAATTCAGATTTATTTTATGTACGGTTCCTGTGATGAGACTAGTATAATTTTGTTTCCTTGAATGTGGCTAAATTCTGTTAAAGCTGGACGTCTTTTTATTGCCTCGGTGACCTAGTTGTAATTTTATATTTGCATTTTATTTTATTTGATATAGCAACTAATTATTTTATTTCATTTTGGATCTTGTAGAATTCTAGCCAGTGATTGTAATAACACCTGCTACTATTTCTAGTTATTTCTAAGCATTTAGGAATTCAGTACTGATTTGAAATATTTTGTATTAGTGAATCAATGCAAAGAGACTTTAAATTATTAACTATATTTCTTATGACCTTCAGAGGAGATTGACTGAACGAAAGCCATTTCGTGTCTACAAAATGCACTAGAGAATATTTTTAAAAGACAGTTTATCAAAGTTATTATGTTGGCCATGTAAACGAGATTAGGGGTCTCGCTCATATAATATTGGCTTGTTCTATTAAGTATTCCAAGTTGGATGGAAGTCCATAAGTTTGTTACTTTGTTTTTACAATTAAAGGATATTGATATACTTGTGAATCTGGAATTTTTCACTATACAGAGAGACCTATGGATTTTTTAAAGCGTGCAGGATAGCATAAAAATGATGAAAAGTTTGCTTTCTGGTTTTGGCTAATGTAAAGATGATAATGAATATTGTCAAGGTTTATTGAATTGCTTAAGTATTAGATGGAAAGATATTTCTGGTTGTTGTTTTTTTTAGTTGCTTTAATTTTGCTTTTTTGCTTTTTTCTTCTTTTTTTCCCATTAACCAAGAAAAGGAAATAAACTTATTCTTTGAAGAAATAAAGGAATGGTAGGAAAGCTGAATGATAACTAAATTTCAATTTGTATTAAATGCTGGCAGGGGAATTCTGAGAAGCATTTTCAAAGATGTCATCACAACCCTCAACTATATCCAACTTTCAAATGAGCTCAGAAACACCAAATGAAATTTGAAGTTGAAAAACAGAAGCCCCTTTTTCAGGAGGAGCACAGATTTTCTGGATGGATTTACATGACCCTTATGTTTTCAAATGTGTTATGTCAGTTTTAAGTGACTAATATATGGTAACATATTCCAATAGAAATTATTTTTTAGCCAACACTGGTATTTGAATGTAATAGAGATTATGATTATTATGAATAATAATAATAATAATAATTCACCATTAGTCAATTGCAAACTGCTTCCATCCTGCGACGATATCTGTAATAACATCAAACATCCACATCTGCTTATCCCAGGTCCTTGGGAAGGACTCGATAGTTAGCCAAATTGCCAAATCCAGTCTGAACATCTGGCTGACTGTGTGATGATCCTCAATAATAATAATAATAATAATAATAATAATAATAATAATAATAACAACAACAACAACAACAACAATATAATGATGATGATGATGATGATGATGATAAAGTTGGAAGGGACCTTGGAGGTCATCTAGTCCAATCCCCTACCCAGGCAGGAAACCCTACACCATTTCAGACAAATGGCTGTCCAATCTCCTTATGGAGAAGAAAGCCTATCTCCCCTGCTCCTTCTAATTGGTTCCACTCTTCTCCAATTCTGGCATTTGATGAAGCCCACCTAGTAAGGATCATCCAGTACTGTGAATTAGTGAGGTTGAGGTTCCTCTTGAGGTTGGCTGGTTCCTCTTCTCTTTTCCCAGTTTTATAAAAGTTGCCAGGGAGAGGATCAATGAGAATATCTGGTGGGAATGCTCAGATTCATCTTCTCCCCTTGAACACCATCCAGAAATTGCTCCGCAGCACAAAATGTTTCTGTAGTATCCGTCATTCCAGGGATGCAGTTGCAGCCCTTCCGTTCATCTCTTAACTTTTATCACCAAATGTTTCTTCTCAAAAACCAGGGCCAACACAATTATAATTCTGGTATTATATATTTTTTGCATTGGATGCAATGGACAACTTTTCCAGATGGTTTGTAACATAACCTTTTCAAAAATAAGTCATTTCAGTGGGATTTATTCCCACTGAAAAAGATAAGACTTTCATTAGCCCTGTGGCACTGAAATAAGTTATCCAAAATAAGTCCTAGCAATGTTCTTATCCTTTGATCTTCATCATTCAAAAAAAGGGACCACTCTACTTCTATTCTGCATATTTATAAGCTACTCATAACATAGACACATTGGTGGGTTCTGAAATGGTGATTGCTTTCCTTACCCTGCTAGGCTATCCATAGCATTTCTCAAAACCTACAAATCTACACTTCAACAAAGTCAACTATCCAGGCTTCACTATTCTGAAGCATAAATGAGGTCTGTAAAAATGGACATGTCATCCTTATCATCATCATTGTCATCTCTTTATGGAGGAGGACGAGCCGTAGTGGCGCAGTGGTTAGAATGCAGTATTGCAGGCGACTCTGCTCACTATCAGGAGTTCAGTTCTGACCTGCTCAAGGTTGACTCAGTCTTTCATCCTTCCAATGTTGGTAAAATGGGGACCCAGATAGTTGGGAGCAATATGCTGACTCTGTAAACAGAGAGGGCTGTAAAGCATTATGAATTGGTATATAAGTCTAAGTTCTATTGCTATTTCTATTTATAGAGAAAAATACTTTAATTTTTAGGCAGAATGGGGGAAAATAGTGTTATAAATGCTGCTGCATGATATGAAGAAAAGCTATCACTTAGAAGCCAATTAGGATAGGTTCATTGCCAATGGTGGGAGTTCACACCAGTTCACCTAGTTTGGCAGAACCGGTAGCTAATTTCTTGTTGCCCAGGCCCAGAATGGACTTCCGGAACCCATTGTTCACATATTTGAATCCCACCACTGTTCATTTCTAGATACTTTCCAGCATCCATCAGGGAAATCAATGCATCGCAGGCAGATTATAAGAACAGATGGCTGTTTGTTCTAAAAAAAAAAAAGGCAATAAAATACAATCTAATGTTATATCAATTAAAGCAAACCTCAGTGTTTGTGCTACTGCAATCCCTTTTCACTCACTGGGCAGAATATCAAAGAAAGTTTTCTTCGCTTGAGGAAATAGACAGGGTTATGCCCCTACTACAATTTCATATGAATCTCCGTGAAAGAATAATTATGACAGTGATTTATTTTGTACTTAAAAACTAAGGGTGGGATAGTAATAAAGATATATTAATTAAAGAATAAGATATAAGAACACATAGTAGACACATTAAAAACCTAGGCAGTTCTAACGCTAAAGGAATAATGAAATATTAAACAGATGATCTTTTTACAATGGACAGAAGAAACTGGACTCTATAAAATCTATTGGTAAGCTATATGTTAGTATACTTTGTCTAGTATATAGTACTATCCAATGGTTAGTACTGCAAATCTTTCATTCCTCTAAACCAGGGGTCTTCAAACCTGGCCCTTTTATGACTGGTGGACTTCAACTCCCAGAATTCCTCAGCCAGGCATGCTGGCTGAGGAATTCTGGGAATTGAAGTCCACCAGTCATAAAAGAGCCAGGTTTGAAGACCCCTGCTCTAAACTGAGAGCCTCTTACAATGAAGCGAGGGTTGGACCATGGACAATATTTTGGACATGTCATCTGGGAGGTTAGCAACAGTCATTTAGAACTGGAGGTGGATTGAAAGGCTATACCAGTGCTTACTAAAGTTGGTGTTGCTTACCTTTGCTTCCTTGGATAGTCAGCTATTATAATATAAGCTAAAGGCATTATTTTTATTTGAAAAAAATATATCATATAAAGAACATTTCAATCCTGGAACCTTTTGCTAAAGCAAAATATTTCCCAAGTAAGACATATACAGTCGCTGTTTAAATAATTAAATATAGGAGAACTAAGTTCAGAAATCAAACTGAATTCATACATCACATCTCTGGATCTCCCAATAGATCCCAACCTTTCTTCAGATCTGCTCCACTCTGCAGTTTCTTCCAGAATATAACTTGGTGCCATGAGAACTCCCCGGCAGACAAACTATGGAAGAAAGTGCTTTCAGAAAAAGAAAATACTCACCATTGCCATGCAAATAAAGAAGTGGGACGAGTGACACCTTGCGTGCATTGGCCTAAAATCAAGGAATTTGAGGCATATGATGTTGCCTTCTTCAATATCGGACTGTTGGGTTTGATGAGGGCAACACTGTAAACATGATTTTCTCCTGAAGTGGTTCATTAGGGCTAAAACCTCTAGAACAGTATTTCCCAACCTTGACAATTTTAAGGCTTGTGGACTTTAACTCCCAGAATTCCACAGCCAGCAATGCTAGTATATAGATGTTTTTGCATTGTTGGCTGTGGAATTCTGGGAGTTGAAGTCCACATACCTTAAAATTGTCAAGGTTGAGAAACACTGCTCTAGAATTTCTGGAACCAGGTTGGTAGGAGAATTTCGGTAGCTGTAGACCCAAACCTTTTTGGGAAGCATTAGATTGGTACTCACTAATAACAGCATCCCAGAATTTCTATCTGGGTTTTCCTCCCATTCCAATGGAGAGGTATGCAAAGGGACTGGCCTCATACATCGCTCAATCTGCTTTCTTTGATTTTAGGGCAGCTTTGTCTTGGGAACCTAGAATTCCTTACTGCAGTGTATGAATCCAGTGGCCAATTATGATTTATTTGATAAACACTGGTTGAAGAACCAATGGCTTGATGCAATAAGATGACTCAGTAGCGTGAACACACGGAACTATGGCATGTTTAAGCCCGTTCTCTGAATCCCACTTAGCTGCCTTTTTCCTTCTCCATGCACAGCAAGGACACTCGTACTTGCTGTAGTGTCAGACAATCAAAGTGGCTCCCTGTCTTTTCCATGGTTATCTTCGGGGGGGGGGCTGCCACCCCCGTTGCTTTTTCCTCCTGATCTTCCACTGATCTTCTGACTTTTCCCGTGGAGCAAAAGGCTTTTGTTTGTGGCTCAAGCCTGGCTCTGTGACAAGCGCCTGTTCTGCCATCTGGTGCCGATTAATTTTTTAGTAGCCAGAGATGTTTTTGCAAGGAATTGGTAAGTTGGAGTGCTTTGTCCTGTCATTTGATAAATGATGGCCTTATGATGGTCTGTTTTAAAGGCTGTTGGATGCCTTCCTCCCTCTTCCCCTCTCCTTCCTTCCTTCCTTCCTTCCTTCCTTCCTTCCTTCCTCCCTCCCTCCCTCCCATCCCTCCCTCCCTCCCTCCTTCCCTCCCATCCATCCATTCATCCTAAAGCAATAACCCTGGAAGTGGAAACTGCTCAGGAACAACAAAAAGGTAAAGTGCTCTCTGTCTTTTTTTTTTTAACCAACAAAACAAAACAAAACAAAACAAAACAAAGCAAAATATAACACACATACACACACAGTATATACTCCTCCCCCCCCTTTTTTAACAGCGATAACGTAACGGTAATCTTCTATTATTTATATTTCCCCCCTTATTCTTCTTTAGAATATTTGTCCTTATTGCCCCGTTGTTTCTTATTTACATTTTTCTTCCTTCATATTCTACTTCTTACTAAGAATAATTCATATTATTATTATTATACGTTATTATACACATATTTTCACTTTTGACCTTTCCATATTTATTCTTCTCTATTATTTCTAGTCTCCAACCAGTCATACCACTTGTTCCATGTTATATAGTACTCTGTGTCTTCCTTTTCTTTTATCTCTTTTGTTAATTTGTCCATCTCAGCACAGGCCAGGATTTTTCTTATCACTTCTCTTTCTTATGTGTGCACCTACTGGTGGCTTGGTTCACTCACTCATCTCATATTCCAGGAGAAAGTTTAAAGATGATGCCTTTGATGAAGAGCTAATAGTTTGGAAACCAAGGGGGAAGGATTGCTCCCTTCATTAAACAAACAAGCAAGCCAAAACAATGACAATCCATAGGAGTCAAATCAAGTGGGATGTTGTTTTTCACAATTAGAAACATTAAAATGAATTCCCACTCCAGTAATGTCAAATTTATTTATATTCCCTTTTCATCATATTTTAAAATTATATCTGTCTATCTATCTATCTATCTATCTATCTATCTATCTATCTATCTATCTATCTATCTATCTATCTATCTATCTCAGTACCAGCAAAACCAGTGTAGCAGAACAGAAGCAAGTAAATACATTTTTAATTAATAAATTAAATACTCTATTAGAATATATAAATCTGGGAAGATTCAGCAATGAAAGACAATATTGTTAACTTATGCATGTTTATCTAGACAGTCTTGAAATTCATGATCTTGTCTGCAGCTGAAACACATGGAAGCAAGAATTCAGTTTATTTATTTGAATTTAGAGGCTGGCTGACTCCAAATGACTCTGGGTGACTTATCTTTTTTTTTTTTTAAATAACCATGACCATACAGGTCTGGAAGAAACAAACCCAATGCTGATGAGAATTAACAACTACCCTTTCCTCAGGCCTACTCCCAGTTTAAGTTGGATAAGGAAATCTAGGTTAAGAGTTTACCCCTCAAAGAAAACAGATCTCAACAGTAAAAGAAAGACGAGTTTTTCATTTATTTCTGGGGAAGCCAGGAAGGATATAGGCCAGCGGACAGATATTTACATATACCTTGACCACTTTGTATCTAAAAAAGAGTTCATCAGCTCACCTGTAAGGTAGCAGTGTTCTTTTTTTTTTTTTAAATAAAATCCCCATATTCTCCCAGTGGGAATAGTTGAATAAAATGCAAAAGGTTACATCGGCAAAATACTTTAAAAAATTCCTCCATTGAAAGCATTAAGGGAATTAGCTGTGCCGTGTTTTTTTTTTCTTATAACTTGATTGCAAACCTGGAGTTTGCTGGCTATCTTATATTAAATTAATAATATGTTAAATTAATTGTATATTAAAAACAGAAGCAGTTACAATTAGGAGCAGTGGTTACAGGCAAACTCTGGCCACAGCCTGGAGTTTGAGCCTAACTGGCATAAGGTTGATTCGGCCTTTCATTCTTCCAAGGTTGGTAAAATAAAGATCCATTGGGGGCAATATGCTGATTCTGTAAATTGTTTGGAGAATGCTGTAAAGCACTATGAAGTGGTATATAAATCTAAATGCTATTGTTACTGCTATTTCACATTTATTGAAGATTTGGTTCGGTACATTTGAAATATGGATATAATTTCATGAATCTCTATCTGATAGATGGGTTTTATATGAAGTATCAGTGCTTTTTTTGTAAAAAAAAAAAAAAAAAGGTGCCGGAACTCACACACATCATACAACCCACCTTACCTACCCTACATAGTTCCATCCAAAAAAAGGTGCCGGAACTCCATTCTGTGGCATAAAAAGCCCTGTGAAGTATCATTTTACAAGCAATCTCCATTTACATTTTTGTCTCAGAAAAATACTGTCAGCCTTCCCAAGCAGGAAACATGACCAGATAAGTTAATACTACTTTATTGTAAACCTACATTAACAGAATCTTGCAAGTCTGAAAGTATGATTCTCCTGTCATCACCTTAACAGTCTGATAATCTAGGAAGGGTCCCTTCTGAGCTCTTGTTCCACCCACTATGCAGCTGTGGGCTCAGCTCCCTCTTATCTGACTCTTCCCCAAGCAGCATCTCTTTGCTGATTCTCCCAAGGTCCTCCCCACATGCCCTTACAAATACCTTTAAAATGGAATCTGAAGCCTTTGGATGCATTAGAACAGAAACATGTAGCCTGCAAGAAACCTGTTTTCATGACCCTTAGAGCATAGTCCTTCCTCATTCCTAGTTGGAATCCTTTAAATCCTAAAATCACCTTAAACCTACCTCCATACACCCCCTTTAAAAATATCCTATAGGGGGATTCTGAGGGCAAGGTCAAATGCATCATCAGTCTGGAGTCCCTACACCCTTGAAAGGGACCTAAATATGACTCTGTTGACTCTTATCTGGCACCAATTTGTCATGACTCTTAGTAGGTCATGTTCTTGTGTATCAGTAGCATAGAATAAACTTGCAGTGCTTTTTTGAACTCTATCCTGGCTCCTGGTTTCTTGCACCTGACATATCCAAGGAGAGGAAAAGGATCCTATATCTCTCTCTCTCTCCATTTTGTGATGTTGTGTTTTCATTGTGGTCCTTCCAAATGCTTAGCGTGTCCCTTAGCTAACAAAACATCCCCAGCTCGGACTGAAAAATTCAGTTTTGTGACCTGGTGACCTGGTTGGGTCTGAGAAGGCTAAAATGCCATCCTTTCAGGAAATCTAATGTGATTTTTCTGCAAGTTTAAAGAAATTGCTTACAAAGTCTCTTCTGCCTACCTCAAGTTACTTGCAGCTTGAGTCTAGAAAATAGAAACACAGCTTCCCTGCTGGTCCTCTGAGTATTTTCCATTTCTAAAAATAGTTTGAAAGTAGAACAAAGTTCAGAGGTAAATCCCCTGGTTGCAATGCAATCTCTAGTTCTTCTTTCAAACTGTTACACTCGAGCATCTGTCAAAGACCCATTTTATGAATTTAGCCCCCTTTTTTGTTTCTTGACTATTGCTTGCCGTGGCTCCTCTCGGTCTTCCCTAGCTATTTTCTCTCTGACGGTGCTATATTTCCAGCTCCTCAATGATAATTAGAGGTCTTCAAGACATTAGGTTGGAGAAGGCGATTAATGTTTTGGAAGCTACAGAATTAAATAGTGTGTGTTGTGTGTGCGTTTATGTGGGTGGGTGGAGATAAAACCTTACAGATATCTAATTTAGGAAAATAGAACATAGAATCATAGGGCTTGATGGGACTTCAGAGGTCTTCTAGTGCAACCCCCTTCTCAAGCATTTCACATTTACATAATATTCATAAATGGGGCTTGTTTTTGACTCCTTCTCCCTCATATGCACACGGGCATGTGCCTGTGTGTCTTTAAACACCCCCGTTCCCCTTCCAGATTTCCAAGTGGGCTCCACCGAGCTTGTAAATTGTGCTGGATGAGTGAGCTCATAACGAGGTTTGCAAGCCCTAGCTGGGCGCGTATGTTGGGACTCCATTGTTCATAAAACACTGTCCCTGGAGACTAATAGAGTCATTAGGTGTCTGCTGTGTTTAATATTTAGCCATGAGAGGAAGCCATAATTTTCTATCTTTACTGTGGCTCCAGAGTTGTTATTTAAACACTCAGCTTATTGGAATTGCAGTGACTGTGAACAAATCAAGGCAGGAATTCGGGAAAAAAAACAACCCACTGCAGAATGGAAGCAAGCGTAGTTGTTACTCTTAGCAAAAGTGTCATGTTCAAGGCTGCTGAATGCCCCACTATAATGGCTTTCCTATTTACCCCTTTATTTTTGGTAAATTGTTGTTCCTGTTTTGTCCTTCCTCAAGTTTCCCCTTATTGGCTAGATCTTGTCGGTATCCGGGTACAAGGAATCCTCAATTTACAACCGTTCATCCAGTGGCCTTTCAAAGTTTACAATAAATTGAAAAGAGTGACTTACAATCCATCCTTGCATTTAGAACCACTGCCGCATCCCCACAGCTAGAAAAATCTAAATTCAGGTGCTTGGAAACTGACATGTGTTATTTACAACAGTTGCAGCATCCTGGGGGGGTCATGTAATCCCCATTTGTGACTTTCCCAGTCGGCTTTCAATGAGCAAGATCAATGAGTAACTGGATTCTTTTAATGCCCACTTGGTTCAGTTAACAACGGCGATGATTCGCACAACAACCGTGGCAAAAATAATAATAATTGTAAAATTGGGGAAGATTCTTTTACCAACTGCCTTGCTTGGCAAGGGAAAATTATGGGCTCAGTTGTGTTTGTCCGTTGAGGACTCTCTGTAATGGCAGAAGGCAGAGCTGTTACTGTTCAAAACCCAAGTACCCCATGAGACAGTTTTTTTCAGCACGTAGGGATTTGAAAGGGATGTAGTCCAACCCAAATACGGTGACCTTGCTTTGCATCTCCAAGTACAATGTGGGCATGCATAAGCTTGTATGTTAATATATACTAGACAACTCTGTGACCCAATGGGTAAAGCAGTGCAAATTGATGTGATCAGAATGAACACATTTTAGGTGGACCTTGATTTTTCTTATTCCTGTGCTGGACAGTCTCATGATCATCTAAACATTGACAGAATGATTCCTTTCTTCCCATCCTACTCCCGCCCTCCTCATCTTTTGGTTTGGATCTTCAGAGTATGTTATTTACATCTTTTAGCTTTTGTGTAGTTTTTATCTTTTTAAGATGGTAAAGCCACCCAAAGTTATACTGTGGTAAGATGGGTGGCCAATAAATTTAAGTAACTAACAACTAACTAACAACTACTTACCTACCTATCTAACTATCTATCTATCTAACTATCTATCTATCTATCTATCTATCTATCTATCTATCTATCTATCTATCTAACTAACTAACTAACTAACTAACTAACTTCCTATTACTTTGACAACCCACTGCAGTACTGGTTTGATTCAGAGAGTCCAATGAATCATCTCCTAATTGTGCTAAGTATAATCTATGTGTCTAAGTTTCGGTCGTCATCCAGCAAATGAAAATTCAGATCTAATGGCTTTGATCACGCAATTGTAGTCACCATCTTCTGCTCCTTCAGAAAATGGGAATTGGAAATCCCAGGCAAACCTAGAAGCAGAAGAAAGAGAAGGATGGATGAAGAAATGGCATGATGGTGGTGGAAGACCTGTTTGGCATGCAGGTCATCCCAGGGTTTAATTTGGGGTCTTTTTGTAAAAAGCAAAGAGCAGGTAAATAGAAAGATCTTCCTCCAGTTGAGCCCTACAACTCTGTGATTACCATGGGTGATAATAGTGGATGAACTTGACACAAAGCAAGCCAGTTCTGTTTCCCCTGTCACATTATCTAGACTCAGTTTCCATAAATCAGTCTGAAGTCTGCACCACTGAGAAATAATTGCTTCCCTGGATACTAAGTATCAAGAATATTGTTTTGTTTTGATTACTCTTTTGGAGTGCTTTCATTATAGTAAATTCCCTGTGTGGGAAGACTTCTGTCATGGATACTGTAAGATGGGGAAGAGTTGTGAGATCTGCATATCTTGCACTGTGAAAAGATAGCTTGCTTTTGGCTTATTGTGTGTGAATGCTGATAATTACAATTTATTCAATAAACCATGGGTCTATCTATACAAAGGGCAAACCCCAGCCTTGACTTGTCAACACGTATTCTTGCCAACACATATTCCTGCTATAGAGTACCTAGAAAAGTTGTGAATTGCTTATTTTATAAGGAGGCAGCACTGTCTCATAGAAAATCCTTGATACCCAAACTATACTTTTGAAAATTCTTTAGAAAAAAACCCACAATGAAACCCCAAAAGCACAATAACTCTTTATGAATATGAATCTACTGAATATCCCATTGTTGTTCCCAAGTTGTTTCACTACATAATGCCACGTCATCAAGAATAACATAGGAAGTCCATTTCCTTCCCACAACATGCAGGATTTTTTTTAAATAAATAATTTTAGCTCCATTGATAAAATAAATCCATATTTGATGCATTCATATTTTGGCTATTTTTAATGGATGGAGCTTAAGGGGGGCATCTTCTGATGAGACTACCCAATTAAAACAATTCTGCTATATCATTTTTAATGTGTACCAGTGTGTACACAGAAAAAGTGACAATAAAGGTTTCCCTACCTTACCCTACCCTACCCTACCCTACCCTACCCTACCCTACCCTTCCCTTCCCTTCCCTTCCCTTCCCTTCCCTTATCATCTTGTCATGGCTCTTGAGATATCTGAACATCCATCTGAGAGGCTTTCCTTCTTTAGAAGCTAGCTATAAAGTATTTGGGGCCAGTGCTTCTTGTGTACGCCTGCTTTAGAGGTTAGTAGGGTGCTGAGCGCAAAAGAATTGAGGCCTTTGAACTCTGGTGCTGGAGAAGACTCCTGCGAGTCCCCTAGACTGCAAGGCGATCCAACAGGTCAGTCCTGGAGGAGATCAACCCTGACTGCTCTTTAGAAGGCCAGATCCTGAAGTTGAAACTCAAGTACTTTGGCCAGCTAATGAGAAGGAAGGACTCACTGGAGAAGAGCCGAATGCTGGGAATGATTGAGGGCAATAGAAGAAAGGACGACAGAGAATGAGGTGGCTGGATGGAGTCACTGAAGCAGTAGGTGTGAGCTTAAATGGACTCCAGAAGATGATAGAGGACAGGGAGGCCTGGAGGAACGTTGTCCATGGGATGGTGATGGATCAGACACGACTTCGCAACTAACAAAAGAGTGTCACAAGAAAAATTGTGCCTCTGTGCAAAAGCGTCTCACATGAAAGTATCCAAAACTCAACAGAGAAAATTTTGTGCTAGCTTTGGAAAGACAACACTATTTCAGACCTCTGCTTCTTTGATGAACCGGCAGCCTTCTCTCTTCCTTGCATCTAAACTGTTCCTTCAACACACCCATCTACTCCATCCACTCAGAGAAACCGGAGAAGAATTTTGCCCATTTGGTCTGTTGAAAGCCTTCCGTTAAAAGAGAGGGGTGCAGCGTCAGCCTCGCTTGTTGACAAGAATGTCGGGAAGGGATCCTTTGGGACATTTCTGCGAAAGGAGGAGGAGCAGGAATGGGCACGCAGGGAGGGGGGCAGGGGAGAAAGCCTTTATGCTTAAGCATTTCCCCCTGAATATCCCTTTAAGATGTCTGGTTCTCATTCTCAACTCGCCCCCACTGACTTTGGTGCTTTCAAAAATACCAGTGTTGGGATTCCTCCTTCCCTGCTATTTGGGTTAGCTGCTTAACCAATGTCAGCATGTCAGAATGGGGGTCCTGCATGAAAATTGCCTGAGACTTGGCTGCCCTTCGGAAACAGTGACTGTAACCATTTTGCAAGCAACAGAGTTTTGACACGATGCTGTGTGGGTTCTTGCACCCTTCTTCTTCTTCTTCTTCTTCTTCTTCTTCTTCTTCTTCTTCTTCTTCTTCTTCTTCTTCTTCTTCTTCTTCTTCTTCTTCTTCTTCTTCTTCTTCTTCTTCTTCTTCTTCTTCTTCTTCTTCTTCTTCTTCTTCTTCTTCTTCTTCTTCTTCTTCTTCTTCTTCTTCTTCTTCTTCTTCTTCTTCTTCTTCTTCTTCTTCTTCTTCTTCTTCTTCTTCTTCTTCTTCTTCTTCTTCTTCTCCTTCTCCTTCTCCTTCTCCTTCTTCTTCTTCTCCTTCTCCTTCTCCTTCTCCTTCTTCTTCCTATGCTTGCCCTGCTTCTGTCTCTTGAAAAGGATGGATGAAAGCACATCCGAGTGAACTCAAGCATTGTACGAGAGGTTTCCAAGCTTAACAGCATGGATGGTATTTTGCTGGTATCTCTGTGTTGGGTATTGTTGAGTTTTAAAATGTGTTTTTATTGTTTAAAAGCCACGCACACACCCTTTGAGGATATGCCTAGGAAAGAATGACATTCTTAGGATTTAGAAGAGTCATTTTTATGGCTCCCCTAAAAGGGCCGTGCAAGGCAGCTTGGATCTCTCTCGAAGGACTTTATGCTGTGGAAGTGATTTTCTTCACTGAAGCAACGAGGCAATGCAATTTGTCTCCATCGAACATGAAATATTTCTCCATCAAGGAAGCAAAGCGAAGAATGGCTACTATTCAGCTTGGCTCTTAGCTGCTTCAGGAACCAACTTTAAAGAGGTGCTTTGCTCAAGGAAAGCATCTCTTCAAAGAGCTGCATAGCCTTCTTTCCTAAAATCAAATTAGGATCCCGGCAAATCAAACCAACATTTTGTGTCCCACTCATTTCCCCGAAGTTGCTTTACTTTGTCTTGAAATCATGAATGCATTAGAACGGGGGTGTTCAACCTTGGCAACTTGAAGACCTGCGGACTTCAACTCCCAGAATGAATTCTGGAAGTCCACAAGTCTTCAAGTTGCCAGGGCTGGACACTTCTGCCCTAGAAAAAACGGGATTGATGCAAGAACATGCCCCATAATCTTATGGGGCACAGAGTTAGAGTCCTTTACATTTATCACTCTTAGGCATGCTAATTCTGGCTGCATGATCTCCGTGTTCTTTAAAAATGAAGTTAAATTGCTTCAACCTTCCCACAATAAGCTGCAGGTTTTCAAAAGGAATTCAGAGGGCGTCTGGTTGGAACTAGAACCAAGTTGCTGAATTGGAAATACTTAACCCTTCTCTAAAATGCCTATTTTCAGTTCAGATAAAGCACGCAAAGATTATTTTGCAATGTCACACTATTCTATTTCCTATGGTTATTTTTCTTAACTGTCTGTTTCTCTTCTGCTACGATCTTTTGCTTTTTTTCATTCCAGCCTGTGGTGCTTGTTTTCTTTTGGGGTCAACATGCTTTGGACCTAAAAAGAAATAAAAATTGCTTTGCTATTGTTAGAACAGTTGTGGTGAACGGTTTTGAGTTGGTTGAGGAATGATGACAAAGATAGATTTTGTGCCTGTTTGGAAGACATCCTGTTGCAAAATTTTAGTTCTGAAGAATGGCAAAGAACATTTTGTTTTAAATATGTATAAGGGAATTTTAATGTTTAAATTTGTGTTTTGGAGGGAGTTTATAAAGAATGATGGATAATAATATAAGTATGATATTAGAAAATGTTTAGAGTATATTATAATGTGTTTAATGATTATAATTATTATTTTTAAGAGAAGATAACTTGTTTAATTTAATGTATTTAGATTTGCTTAGGATTTATATGTGTTTTAAGTCTTTTTGAAAAATTTTAACTAAGCCTGTACTCAGCTCTGGGAAGGTTGGGGGAGGATATGGGAGGTTTGGGGAGGTGGGGGAGGGTGTGGGAGGGTTGGGGGGGTTTGGGAAAGGGAATTGTTTTGTAAAATTTAAAAACTTTCAATAAAAAAAAAAGAATGGCAAAGAACTTGTGATAGGAAAGAAGGACATTGATAAAGAGGATTCATATATTCATTGTAGGCAGAAACTGGTTGTTTTCCTAAATTAAATTAGAACAGTTAGAACAATTAACCAGTGGAACAACCTGCCTCCAGAAGCTGTGAATGCTCCAACACTGGAAGTCTTTAAGAAGAGACTGGACAGCCATTTGTCTGAAATGGTATAGAGTTTCCTGCCTGAGCAGGGGGTTGGACTAGATGACCTCCAAGGTCCCTTCCAATATTATTATTATTATGGTTCATTGCACAGTCAGCCAGATGTTCAGACTGGATTTGGCATTTTGTCTACCTATCGAGTCCTTACCCAGGACCTGGGATAGGCAGATGTGGATGTTTGATGGTATTACAGATATCGTCGCAGGATGGAAGCAGTTCCTAGTAAGGCCGCCTTTTTGCAATTGACTAATGCCAAATTTGTCAATGCCAATGGTGTTCAAGTGGTGCTCCAGTTGTTTTGGGATTGCACCCAAGGCACCTATTACTATTGGTACCATCCTTTCTTGCTTTTGCCACAGTCTTTCTATTTCTATTTGTAGGTCTTTTTATTTTGTTGTCTTCTCCAGTTCTTTCTCGTCTATTCTGCTGTCTCCAGGCACTGCCACGTCCACTATCTATTATTATTATTATTATTATTATTATTATTATTATTATTATTATTATTGATAATCCTTACTGGAAGGGGAAAGAGACATTCCCTTACTGGTATTTGAGATCCATAGGCTTGACTCCATTTAATTCTATTTTATTTTAAAATCATCCACATTGGTTTTCTGCAGGCAGGACTCCTTTCCCCCAGAAATTTTAAGGTGTGTGTAACAGGATACAATTTTGAAACACACATATGCAAACACAGAGACTTTTCCAGATTTCCTCCACAGGATGACTACAGCTGTTTTCTCAAAGACCCTTTCTGAATGGGTCTCATCTGCTCCTAGGCCCCAGCGAAAGCCGCCAGGGAAACAACTTGGATGAGGGCTGACCTTTCACCCTGGGAAACATAGATCTGAACTTGAGAAATTAGCATCCCCTTCTTGACCTCCCCCTATTTGGAGCCCACATCTGGGCCCAAACGAAACCTAAATCTGCGGGAGGAGAGGGTGATTGGCAGTCACCTCCTCTGTCACAAGAGGCCCCCAGGTGGGAAAAAGGAGAGGGTAATGAATTGCTGCCTTGATCCCCCCAGGGGGAGGGGGCATATTTTTCAGTAGAGACCCACTCCATTCTGCTGTCACCTCGACTCTTCCAGACCCCCTCAGCTACAAAAGAGGATTCAGTTTGCCAAGCGATAAATCTTTGCAAGTTCTCTGGTTTTCCCCTCTCCAAATCTCTGCAAACGCCCCCTCTTCCTTTGAAACAGAATCCATTTCCTCAAGAGGTTTTTGTACTGGATTAGTGGTTGTGTTCCTGATGGAGGAACCCGGAGCATTGGCTGATCTTATGCGGGGATTTGCACGCTCAGATCTACAATGGACCCCACGGACAGTTCTCCTGGCGTGCACAAATGGCTGGCATTTCTCGATTTCCAAGGAAAGTTTTATTAGTGTGTGTTTACACATGACATTTAATATCACATCTTGGGGTTTGTTGGCTTGTTTGTTTGTTTGTTTTTTATTAAAGATGCAGTCAGCTGAGTTCCATGGCTCTTTTGCTTCGAAGCCATTAGACATAATGTTAAATGCATCTCTGGATAAAAGATTAGATGTCATCATAGTCTCTTCTTGAGTCTTTTGCCTGCCTGGTTTAGTTTTGCGTATGGCTAGTGCATTTTAGTTAACAGTATTTAAAAAAGGTAAGGGTTTCCTTGTCCAATTGTGTCCGACTTTGAGGCACGGTACTTATCTCCACTTCTTGGCTGAGGGAGCCAGCATTGTCCGAAGACAATTTCCACGGTCATGGGGCCAGCGTGGTTATATGCCAAAGGTGCATGGAATGCTGTTACTTTCCATCCGAAGGGGTACCTATTTATCTACTCACATTTGCATGCTTTCGAACTGCTAGGTGGGCAGGAGCTAGTTAACAGTATGGGTGTGCCAAATTATGTTAAAAAATTATTTATGTGCAATTCTGTTCTTTTTCTTTTGTTCAGAGAGGTGAGGATTTGGTGCTTTTGTGAACCAGACCAAAACTGCAAATGATAAGGGGGGGGGCAGAAGGGGGAAAGACCTGTGTTTCACAGAAATAAATTTTAAAAAATTGTTTAAAAAAATAAATTAAAAAAAAAAAACCGATAGGAAGTATCTACTCTGAAAGCAGCACAATGCCAGGGAGGGAGGGAAAAAACAAAGGGAATATTTGGTTGTTTGAATTCAAGTAGTGAGTGTCCAACTCCATGCTGTAAGATTTAGCTGAGGACCCCGTGTGTAAAAATAAGTGAGATGCATGGGATCAACGCTTTTAAAAACCATGATATTCTGGTTTGTGTACCTCACATTTAGATCTTCCCAATGACAAGGATTGTGGACTTTTAGGCATAGGAACTAGTTAAGAACAGTTATTACACAACATTGGAAGGTGAAATTTAATTGTGTAATAACAGATGATTGATACATATTATTTAATATTTGAGAATTTTATTTTTAATGGAAGAACAAGGACAAAAACTTTGAAGCCATGGGATTAATTATTTTTCGAGGTGCTCTATTTATAGTTTTTCAAGCCTCTTTCTCCTTTATTTTTCCAAATGTTATAATTATTAATTTTCAGGTCACCTTATATTGGCGTGTACGTATACTTTTTCTTCTGTTCACGTGGTATAAAATAAAATATATATTGAAAAAGCCATAATCTGCTTATACTCTATGGCAGATGGGTTGAGCTGGTCATTTTTTTGGGCAACCATGTCCCCTGCCCTGATTTTTGTTTGAGATTCCAGGGACAGTTGCTCGTTTGTGTCCCTGAGATTACACAAACTGAGTGCAATCTTATTTTACTGGTGGTTTTTTAAAGAACCCACAATGACTGAATTCACACAATGTGTCGTGAACACCTTCACCCCAAACATATTTTCAGTGTATCAGTGGAGGGCTATAAAATCCACAGTGCTGCTTGCTATTGCTGGAAAAACCTAGCTGATCGACTATTCAACTAGACTTAAAAAAATATGATGCTATAGCATTTGAGGGTCTTTGATTGCCCTCTAGGTCTAATTGATGTGTTGTGTAAATATTATTGCTATGGAGGGAAAAAAGTGGTCAGAAGATAATGAAGTGGCCAATAATTCAGTGAGTATTCTCTCACTGCACAATCATCTTTCCAGTAGCCTAAAAGCCAACCTAACAGTTTGAAAGCATGCAAATGCAAGTAGAGAAATAGGTACCAACTTCGATGGGAAAATCACAGCCATCCGTGTGCCTTGGTGTATAGTCATGATGGCCACATGACCGCAGAAGCATCTTTGGACACGAGGCTGGCTCCCTTGGCTACGAAACAGAGATGAACCTTGCCCCCTAGAGTCAGACATGGCTGGGCTTTTACCTTAAACCTCACTAGCTTCTCATATTTCCATTAAACCCAAGAAAAGCCACCAGAAAAGTCTTTTGCCTATTGGTTTCTTTCAGACGGAGAAGTTCTGATAACTAGAGATGCTTTGGACTGATGGAAAGATGTGTAATACCCCTCTTCCCCAAGGGGTGTATGTGTGAAACAGCAACCCTATGTCTTGAACACCCCAAGGCTTGAAATAAACCACCAAGTACTCTAAGTAGTAGAAAAATATAAGCATCTTCCTGCGCAGAGGAAAGAGAGCTTTAGAGAAATTGCAAGTCAGATTTTAACATGGCGCTGGGAATTCTGGCTAGATTTCATTGCCTTTTCAAGAAAGAAGGAAGTCAGAAATTGTACTAAAATATGACCTGCCACATTAGTTGCACTCTTCCCCTTCTCTTGCCTTTACACAACTGACAAAGAACAGTTTCCTTATGGCCCTAGCATGTTGTGAAACAAGGTGTTGCCCCTTTGTAAGCACCTAGAATTAAAGCTTATTCAAAACCACAAGCCCATCCCTATTTTTCTAGTTCAGGAGACATCACAATTTTCTTTTGGTAAGACGATGCAATCTTTGAAGTGAATTGAAAACATCGGCTCCTTGGTTGATTAATACAGATTTTTGTCCTGTTGTGGTTTTAAAAAAAAAGAGAGGATTTGCTTAATATTGCAAATGTAACCTCTTTTTTTTATAGGGTTGCCCTTCTTATTAAGCTGTATTTTTTCTTTGGGTTTACTATTGTTTTCTCAGCCTCCTGTCACAAAGCAGAGGTCACATCAACATGACCTTTTGCTGGTACAAGGGGGTTGCTAAATAATTCACAGGACCAACTTGTTTCTAGGTCCACATTTGTTTTTTCCACTCTTCTAATCAGGATGCTCATTTAATTCTATTCCAGCACCTGTTCAGCAATTAACACCCTACAATTTGCATCTTACCCTGACATTTGCTATCTTTCCAATTAGTTTTTATATCAGTATAATTAGGTTGGGTTATTACAGTGCATCAAACAGGGTCGAGGCTATTCCCAAGTCTTTTAAGCCCTTCCCCAGATTTGTTTAGGGAAGCCACTGAGGGTAAATGGTTGATTAGGATCACTGTTTTTCTTCTTCATTCAAGATCAGGAGAAAAACTGTTTCCCCCTGTGGCTCGTGAACGAGCAGGGGAAAAAAAATATATCAACCTAAAAGGGTGAATATTATGTTGCACATAGAAGCTGGGGTAATTTTTGGCAGGGTGAGTTAGTAGGAAGAAAGAGCTAGGATGCATTCTCTCTTTCTTTTATAGAGCCACTGGGGCGGCTGCTTAATGCTTGTACTCCATAGGAAGGGAAAAATGAACAAGGATGCTTTGGAACAGAATACAAATTTTTCCTACTTCAATGAATCTAGGCCAGTGGTTCTCAACCTGTGTATCGGGACCCCATTTGGGATCGAACGACCATTTCACGGGGGTCGCCAAACAAGGCTGTCTGCCATTTCCCCCCCTTTTCTTTGGCCACGCCCCTGGCACCCAGTGATGTATAAGTGGTTGGGGGTCACCACAACATGGGGAACTGTATTATGGGGTCGCGGCATTAGAAAGGTTGAGAACCACTGATGTAGGCCTTGTCATCGGGTGTTTTATTTTTTTTTCAATCAGAGCTAGGCAACTTAATTCCCTGCTTTTCGCTTAATGACGGTTAGGCTCTGGATCCTAAATTACTACAACAACTACTACTACCACCACCGCCACCACAACTGCCATTACTACTACTTATTTTAAAAGATCCTTTTCATACCCCCCCCCCCCCAAAAAAAAGAAGTGTAAAGCAGAAGCCGACATATGGCAGAGACAAGCTTCTAGCATCAGATTCATTTTGCTGTAATACCTTGGGGCCTCAGGAAAGTGACAGGAGAAAGTAGAGTTTTTTGGCTTGAGGGGTTACTTTCAGAAGAAAAGGTGTGTATGTGTGTTTGTGTGTCGTGGGTATGTGATTGGCCATACCTGGCATGGAGTCATTTTATAAATAGCAATTCTCCCTTGGATGCTATTTTATGAATGTGCCCACCACATGTTCTCAACTTTCCGTGTACATTCTTCTCCTGCCTGCCAGTTACCCTCCCTGGAATCCTGGCATCCTGTAGATCAGGGATGTCAAAATGGCAGCCCGCGGGCTGGATGCGTCACGTGGAGGCCATGCCCACCCCAGTTCCGCAAAGGCAAAAAAAATCGCGATATGTCATGATACGCCACGTGATGCGATTGAGTTTGACACCCATGCTGTAGATTATTCTAAATATTAGGTTCCAGATGGACTCAGTTATGGGCTAGATTTATAAATGGGGATGGGGTCACCCTGCTGTAGATGGACTAGGTGCATAATCTGGAGGTCCTCCTGACTTCTTCCAGGGAGCAGGTGGCAGTCAAGGCCAGGAGGACCTTTGCTCAACTTTGTGTTGTACGCCATTTGTGCCTCTTCCTGTATTGAGAAGCTTTTTTTTCTGACACTTGAGCCGTGGTCATTTCCAATATGGACTCCCACAATGCCCTCTAGATAGAGCTACCCTGGAAAAGTATCTGGAAGCTACAGCTGGTACAGAATGACCAGTGGGATCTAGGAAAAGAGCTTTGCCCCCGCCCTATGGCACATCTTGGCTCCAGAGATGAGAGTCACCAAGGTCAGAAGGGCGGTGTAGAATAAATAAAGAAAATGAATGAGTGAATGAACTAACGAATGAATGAATGAATGATTGAATGGCTCTCTCAGCCTCCTCTAGACTGGCTCAAAATTCTGGGAGTAATTCCAGGCTTGAGAAGGCTGTTCTAATATCACTCCAGCTGACATTAAGGCTTCTTTCAACTCTATTATTCTGTTATATCCACCAAAGGATAGCCCACCACCTCTCTAGTCAATTAGTTTCATTACTGAATTGCTCAATGCTCTCTGGAAGAGAATGCCTCTCTTTGGTTTTTAAGTTTAGACTTGAAGGATTAAAACCCCTGCCAAGCCAACAGGTATAAGCCCAACACTGGATGTGTGCAAATCAATTACTATGTCTACAAATAGGTCATGCAAAATATTTGGACATTTTGGAATGCAGGAGCTGGGCTCACCAAATATATACTGGGCATCTCTCAGATGTGTATTTTTTTTAAAAAAAACTCTGGATACAAGAAATGTGATTGCGCACATATTTATAAACTCCCCCCCCCTCTTTTTTTTTCCTTCTTCATTTGCTTGTGGGCGTTTTGTCGCTTGGAGCAGGTGACTGCATTATTATTGGCCTCTATGTTTTGTGAAAGGGGGGGATGTGAAAAATATTGTGAGAAAGAGAGAGAATAGTAGGAAAGATGTCTGCTTGGTTGCATTTTAACACCTTTCTCTGGTAAACAGGAGACCAGTTTCGGGTGCTAAATTCTTGTCTGTGGCGGTCTGTGAAATAAATCTGTGAGTTGTGTAGTTCCAAGCTGTCAGCCGTGGTTTGCACTGATGGACTTCTAAAAAGGGTTTCCTCTCCAATCTGTGTAACAGTCAGCAGCCACTAGGGAGCTGTCTTTAGCTCATATTTCAGAGCGAGGTCATTAGCTCAATAACAGTGGACACTCTTTTATAACCTTACTTGCAAACGAATATGGAAAGCTTTGAATGTATATTCACGTACACTCATATTACCTTTTGCAAAATGCAGAAGGGCACACATTGTTCCAGCCCCGGTATTTATAAATAATATAAACAAGACAGTTGTGTTTAACTGATGGATTTGTTAAGAGGATCAATTAAAAAAAAACTTGATCGTATTTGAAATACGTAAATGTAATATTGGAAAATTAATTAAAAACTTGGCGGGGGGAAATAATAAAAAAACTTGATCGAGAATAGCAATGAAGAAATCTGCCTTCTTTTTAATATTCTGTCTGCCTACCTCGTGAAAAATGACTTGTTTCAATTCAAATTTTTCAATGTCACTCACCAAAGCAGACATAACTAAATGTATTTTACTCAAATGCATCTATTTAGTCATTTTTTTTCTCTCTCCATAGATTTCTCTAAAAGTGTGATTAAATAAGAATCTGATCTTTGCTGCATGGGTTATTAAGGATAAACAATGCTTTTAAATCTACGATATAGAAAAGGCTACTTTTTTTCTTTATTTTTTTTCGTTGAGTTTCTTTGACATGAAAGTTCCCCTATATGGGATTGTAACTACACAGCCATTTTAATTTGGTGATAGCCTTAATTATGATGATGCCTGTATTGCTTCAAATTATTTACTGCATGTCCTTCAGTGGGGGTCAATTTTATAACAGTCTTACAAAAGGCACAAATGAATCCTCAACAATTATGAAACGGGGGGGGGGTCATTTAAAAAAAAAATGAAAAAGCAACAAAAGAAGCTTAGTATCAGAGGAAGGTTGAAACTAAGCAAGAAATAATTGGTGGAGGGTCATTAAAGAGAGATCCAAACTAGAACTAAGGAGAAACTTCCTAGCACTGAGGACAATTAACCAGTGGAACAGCTTGCCTCCAGAAGTTGTGGGTGCTCCATCACTGGAGGCTTTCAGGAAAAGACTGGACATCCATTTGTCTGGAATGGCATAGGGTCTCCAGCTTGAGCAGAGTAATGGAAAACCATTTTCATACGGATGCCAAGAAATTTACATGTGTCAAGTCATAGGTGTTGAATTTGACTAGAAAGAAAGTAAACCAAATAACGTTGATTCATGCAACAAAACCATTGTTTAACAAAACTTAATATATAATGTGTGGAAACAGCTGTAATTTCTCATTTTGGACAGAAAGCCAGAAGTATGACTTAAGCTTTTGGAAGCCCCAGTAAATACTGAAATTGGTCTACAGATGTTTATTTATTTCTAATGCACATGAGTTGCCCTAAAGCAACAGCTCTCGTAGCAACGTATAATCAAAGAGCTGGTAAAATAAGCAGAGGACGAAATAAAACTGTCCATTAAAAATAGCTGCTAAAAGCTGCTCCAGTTTAGAATAGAATAATAAATATAGTAAAGGAGAAGTGAATTGAAGCGCCATTTTACAATGGAATGTAGAAACAAATCCAAAAGAACAACCTTAATGAAGTTTTTGTCTCTACTTTCTACAAAGGAGGAGGAGAATTACAGTTTAGGGCAGACATGTCAAACACAAGGCCCGGGGGCCGGATGTGGCCCGTGAAGTGGTTTCATGTGGCCCGCGAAGCCATCCTGGGAACAGTGAGGGAACGGCCCCCGCTGCCTTGGCCCTGGCCCAGGTCCCACCCCCTTCTGCCAGAAACCCTCAGATCTGTCCCACTCCTGCCCAGGCCCCCACAGGCACCCTTGACACGACTGATGCCCACCCAGTAGGCCACACCCACTCCATCTACACCCACCCAGTAGGCTGCACCCACTGTGGCCACACACCCCTCCCCCCGTGGGCAACTGCAATGCTGATGTGGCCCTCAGTGAAATTGAGTTTGACACCCCTGGTTTAGGGGATGGACACAAGTCTCCTTGGTTGTTGGACTTGGACTGCAAGAAAATCAAAGCTGTCAATCATAAACAGTCAATCCTGATTGTTCTTTGGAAGGACAGATATTGAAGCTGAAGTTCAAATACGATGGCCACCAAATGAGAAGAGAGGACTCATTGAAAAAGACCTGATGTTGAGAAAGATTCAAGGCAAAAAGGAGAAGGGGCTGGCAGAGGAGGAGATGGTTAGATAGTAAATTTGAGCTTATTGTTTTCAAAATTCAAACTTGGTCACTAGCCCCCCCCCCGCCCAAAGTTTGAGAGCATAATTGGATCTATGCTATTAGTTTACAGTATTCTTGTAAAGTCAAGGTTGCAAATCAACTCAGAAGGGTAGTAAGTGAGATGGTAACACTCTGGGGCCTCTAATATTTTTCTTTCTTTTTCTTTCTATTTTTTCCCCCTGCTTTATTGGGAGGCTGTTCCAGTCCTGGCAAATAGACAAGGTGCTCTGTATTAACTACACTGAGTAGCTCTAAAAATTATCAGCGGGGCTGGCAGCAGTATTGCAATCTCTCTCCCGAACACATACAAGTCAGGGATTGTCCCTTTGCAAAGTCTGGCAAGTTGAACTGGCAGCTCCAGTATTAATTAAACAGCTGATAAAGTTTCATTTGGCACATTGTGTCTGCAATAAAAAAAAAGCTCTAATTGTACCAAAACAGACTCGTATCAGAACATCCTGGCAGGATTGCAGCGCAGCCACAGGGACAAGCCAGCATGTAAAGCTAAATCTTCAGCAGATTTTTTTCAAGGCGTAGCCCCAGGGCGTCTTTATGGGAAAGACAACCGAGATGTAGTCAGTCTCTAGAAATGGAACAGAGAGATGTGCTTAAGGATGAACCCTGATGGGCAACTGAGCAAGGGGTGAGGGGAACATTGTAGCTCCATGTTCAGCTCAGGTCAAATAGCAACTCTCTAGTCTTGTTCACACAATATGCTCAACTCAGGAGAGAATTAGTGTATTGAAAGAACCTTGTAAAGATAGCCATGTCCTCAAGTGGAATACGGCTTCTTGTCTAGAAGATGAAAAGTACTTTGCCATCCCCCCCTTTTTTCCTGGGATTGTTCCTAGCCTACATTGTTTACATTCGCAATCCAACATAGCTACATCTCTAAACCCAGGGAAGGTTATTACGGTTCTGTCACCTACATGAATATCCTAACTCAATTGTCTTGGAACAATTTATGGAATTTAATGATAGAGCCTGTTACTTATTCTCTCTTCTCATTTTTTTTTTTCTTCCAAGCAGCCCCTTGGGTCAACAAAGAGGACAGAATGAAGATAAATGTAGGAAATTGCCTAAATTTGATTGAGTTCACATCAGCCACATCATGGTTTATTGAACTGCCATTTGCTGAGGAAGCCATAATGGCCTGGTTCTTGTATCATGCTAAAGACAAACACATTATGGTTTAATTACAAACCCAGCCATTGAACTAGAATATATGGTCCACCGAACTCAAAGTCTTATAGTATGGATAGTCATATAGAGCCGGTTTGGTCTAGTACAGTGATGGCGAACCTTTTAGAGCCCGAGTGCCCAAACTGCAACCCAAAACCCACTTATTTATCACCGGGTGCCAGGTGGGCTTGGCCCACTGGGTGGGCATGGCTGTGGTCATGGCAGACTGGGTGGGTGTGGCCAAAGTGGGCATGGTCACCTCGATGTTGCTCAGCCACGTGGGAGCTTGGCGAGTTAGCGGGCGGCTGGTTGAAGAGGGATGGTTGCCATCTCCAGGGCATGGTGCGTGTGCCCACAGAGAGGGCTCTGAGTGCCACCTGGTCTAGTGACTAAGGTACTGGGCTAGAAAGCAAAAGACCGTGAGTTCAGGTTCCATCTTGGCCAGGGGTAGTGAACCTTGGCTCTTTTATGACTTATGGACTTCAGCTCCCAGAATTCCTGAGCTCAGGAATTCTGGGAGTTGAAGTCCATAAGTCATAAAAGAGCCAAGGTTCCCCACCCCTGACCTTGGCTATGAAAGCCGGCTGGGTGACCTTGGGCCAGTTATTCTCTCTCAGCCCAACTCAACTCACAGGATTGTTGTGGGGAAAAGAGGAGGAGGAAAGTGTGTTGGATATGTTTGTCGCCTTGAGTTATTTGTAAAAATAATAAAGTGGGATATAAAGAAAATAAATAAATTCTCTGGCATGTCGGGCAGGAATTATTCCCATTTAGAGGCTGTGTTGTGTGCCCTCATTAAATGGCTCCACCACTAAGTTATATTTGTCTCTAGCATAACAATTATATATTGATAATCCCCCAGGAGCACTGTATGCATCTGATCTACAAATGTAAAAATGATGGGAAGAGCAGTAATAATGAACATATCACAATGGAAAATAGCGATGAAGAAAATGTTTCAAATGAAAACATTTCAGATTGAGAATATTCCGTTTCAAGCGGGCCCTATTGCATTCAGAAGAGTGTTTTGGGGCTCATAGAGCTCTATTCCAAGGGAGGGACATTATGTTTCAAGCACAAAATGCATCCAGAATGTTTGGCTCAACCAGTTTCATGCTCAGGACATGTAACAGGGTGGGTTTACTTGAACAGGCATTTCAAATTGGAGCAGATCAATTCGAAAATATTTTACACCCCCCCATTAATAACAAAACCTTCTTTAGATATTTGACTGGCCTTTAATCTTGATATTAATCTTTGAATTAATGTTTTAATGGACGTTGTTTTTTACTTTGTTGTACGCTGACTAGAATGACTTGATGGTGAATTTTAAATAAATACATTTTATTTAAATAAAGAGAAAAGAAAAGAATCCATCTGGAACTCTTCACAGCAACTGTATATGGAAGATAACTCTTATGTCTCTTACCATTGCTGCTTTTCTCTTACACAGAAAACTGTAGACCAGCCTTTGGGTGGAGTTGCCACTGGATGAGAATGTGCCTGACTGATAAAGAACCTGCTATGCAGGCACAAAGCCCAAAGTCAACTCCTGACATTCCCAGATTGAGCCTAACTTTTTTTTTGTTGGTAAATAAAAAAGTCTCTTATTAAAATCTTTAAACAAAAAGATAAAAACTAACACAAATGATCAGAACAGAACAGAATAAAATAACAGACTTGAAAGGGACCTTGGAGGTCTTCTAGTCCAACCCTCTACTTAAGCAATAGACCCTATACCATTTCAGACAAATGGTTGTCTAATTTCTTCTTAAAAACCTCCAGTGTTGGAGGGCCCGCAACTTCTGGAGGCAAGTCGTTCCACTGTTGAATTGTTAAAGTAAGGAAGAAAAAAGAAAAAGACAAATCAAAGGGGGAAAAAAGCACAAAAAGGAAAAAAAATAAAGAAAAAATAGAAAAGAAAGAAAAGCAGTTATACGTATAAATATATTTTAACCTCTCTCTATAAAGTTATATCGTACTGCTCTTTTTTTTAAAAAAAAAAAGATCTATCTTGTCTAATCATCAAAAACATATCATTTTATTATTGACATTTTGTGATGTGGCCTTGCAGAAGCAGCTTGGGAAGATACATAAATAAAACTGAGGTCCATAAACGATGGGTAGATTTATACATAATGTGAGTACCCAGCCAAGAAACTGCATCATGGTTTGAGGTGATGTCTGAAGCCAGCCGTAGCATGGAAGAGTTGATCAACTCTAGGGACCTGCTTCCATTCAGATCTACAAACTCTGAGGCAGGAAGAAATGTGCCATCAGCCTCTTCTAACAGGTCTCATTTTTGTCCTGCTCAGAAGATACACAGAGTTGTACATTTCTTACATTTCTCTTTTCCGCGTACTTACTTACTTACAGTTGATGACACTTGAGTGGCCCTTCTCTCCTAGGTGCCTCAGTCCTTTGGAGATGGGCGTTTTGGGTCGATAGTACAGCAGCAGAAATACAAATCTGAAGCCATATCTTTGTTGTTAGTGAGCCTTCTGCTTCTCATCATTTCCCCCACCTTGACTAATTCATGGCTCAGCTGTAAGAGACAGGATATTGCTGTCAGCCTCCTGATGGGCTTGCTGTTAACAATGACAGAGTACTTCATCGATATTTTTTTTCCTATATTCAATACTGTGAATGCTGGGAAAAAAATGTTTTGTGCGCTATTCTTTTGTCTGCGGCCAGGTGGGGTTCAATAGTTGCTAACGAAGGTGATATATGCATGCCCAACCCCAACGGTATGGAGAGACACACATATTATTGTTATGCGTCTTGCTGACTACATGTATAGTCCGTTTTTGTATCCACCCCTGAAACACCAACCTTCATGTTTCTTTCAACATGGAGCAGGAATAGCCTTGAAAATTGCATAGGATTTAATCTAGCCTAGGATTTAATCAATGGATTTATTTATTTTGGAGCAACTAAAACTGAGGAAGACTCCTGAAAGTAAATAATTCTGCTTCGTGCCATTTTGTAGTAGAAACTATACAGAAGTGCACTGCAGTTATTGAAGTAAACTTAATGTATTGTAAAAGGCAAACTACCCTTCCAAACCCAGGGGAAAAATGAAAAATCCCGGTCTTGCTCATTTTGCATCACCCTGCCTACCAGAGCTCTCATCACTCCATCAAAGCCTTGCAAACTTAATTCTTTTAGATTACGGAAGGTAAAACTTTGGGATTCAATCAGTATGTGCAAAGCCTTTCCTTGCACGTGGACAAATTGGGGTTTAATTCTGGTTGCCCTCAACGAAAAGCGATCACAAGAAAGAGAAATCCATTCATACACTCACAACTCATATTGTTATGATTTCAAACGCGACTTGGTCGAAAGGTCAAGGGGTTATCACACCTCTCCTTTCTCACTACAATTGGGGCATTGATCTGCCCAGAGCCAGGAATCCATGCAAGCCAGCTTTCTGTCAGATTGTCATTTAGGAAGCTCAGACCCGTTGGAAATTTACTGGGCAATAAAATTGTGGATTCCGCCATCTTCATGGCGCTTTTATGACTTTCTTTTGCTCTTCAATTTACTGCCTCTTGGCAGGACATTTGTTTATGGATGCATCTGTGTGGCTGCCAGCTTGCTGATCTGGTGGGGGTGACGGCGGTAGAGTAGAATACAACAGGCAGCTAGGACTATCTCCCAGTGGGAATTGGAAACTCCCAGGCCAGTGGCAGAGAGGAATCATCTCTGGATCCGCCATCTAGGAACTGTCAGAATGGTGAATACATTAGAACTCTAGAAGGCAAGGGGAAGTGAATGACAGGGAATGAAAATAATAAAGAAACAAACAAACAATCTTGCCAGGGATTCCGTTGAGAAGGGTTGTGTAGCATCTGCTCCCAGCTGAGTTGGCACAGTGGGACACAATGTTAAATACAGGCTGTCAGCATCCTACTTTCTCTGATCAACCCCCTGCAGAACTTCTCAAAAGTTATGTAGAAATGGTAATGGGGATGGAAAGAGGGAGGGAAGGAGGAGAAGAAGCTTGCATTCAGGAAAACAACAAACAAACAATGATCGGCAAAAGGAACGTTATCAAGGAAACTAGTATTGAAAATGGCTGTCAGGCAACTTGTAGATTTGTTACTTTTCCTGGTTTTTTTTTTTCCTGGCTGTGTAAAATTCATATCATTTTATGCAATGGATTTAACGGGATTTGTAGAATTAGAATAGTGGCTAGGATTAGGGATAGCACAACACATTAAGACAGTGGTTCTCAACCTTTTTAATGCTGCAACCCCAACCGGTCATAAGTCGAGGACTACCCAACCGGTCATAAGTTGAGGACTACCCAACCGGTCGTACGTCGAGGACTACCCAACCGGTCGTAAGTTGAGGACTACCCAACCGGTCGTATGTCGAGGACTACCCAACCAGTCGTACGTCGAGGACTACCCAACCGGTCGTAAGTTGAGGACTACCCAACTGGTCGTACGTTGAGGACTACCCAACCAGTTGTAAGTCGAGGACTTTCCCTGTCCGGGAGTGCTGCGCATGTGTGGTGCCGCCACCTGCACCAGCCGAGACATAGCTGGCAAGTGGCAGAGACGGAGCAGGCCGACCACCGGCTGGGCCACCAGCTGGCCCAGCCCAAGGGAGGTAAGGCACCTGCCAGGCCCCACGCGCGCCAGCAACCCTCCCTGCGCCCGTCGGCCTCCCACTTCCCACCCCTGGCCCTCTTTTACTTACATTTTCAGTAGTTGCTCAGCAGGGAGGGGTAGAAACTTCCAGACAGCTCGCCTTCGCTGCGGACAACTTGCAGCACCGTTTGCAGAATGGGACTTTTGGCAGGCTCAGCAGGGCAGAGACAGCCTGGACAATTCCTATTGGCTTTTGAAAGCCAATAGAATTAGACTCTATTCAAGAGAGTCTATTCTATTGGCTTTCAAAAGCCAATAGAATAAAAGGGAGTAGCACAGCTAAGGAAAAGGGGAAAAAAATGGCAGACTGCGTTGTTTGGCGACCCCCGTGAAATGGTCGTTCGACCCCAAATGGGGTCACAACCCACAGGTTGAGAACCGCTGCATTAAGAGATTCCCCTGGATTTAATGGAAATCATTGCAGAGTTTCAGCACTACCAGAGGCAACATTTTCAGGATTCCCCCCCCTCCAAATTTCTGCCTTTTTAGCCCTCTGAAGTCATGACAATTTCATACATTATGAAGAAACAACTCCAGACCTTGCATCCAGGTCACATTCCTGACTGCTCTTTATTCATTGTTTGAAGTAAAAAAAAAATGCTGTTCATAGTTTAAACCCTAACAAAGACCCTATATTAAATAGCAAAGGAATTTCGGCTTCAAAATAAAGTGAAACAGAACAAAATCCAAGTAAACAAAAAGATTTGTGCAGGAGTTTCAAAAAAGTTTGATTCCTGCAGATGGAAGCTTGAGCGTGCATCTTCTAAGGAGCCAACTTGGCTGCTGCTGTTGGTTGTGCTTAATCTTCCTCCATATTTTGGAATTCTTCCATGCTTTTGCTGTAATCAGAGATCAATCTCTTCCTGCAGCTCCTACATGGCCTTTAATTGCTTCACTGTAACATGTTATCCCTTAAGTCATCATTTAAGTTGTGTCTTAGCTAACCTTTATGCAGTTAATAACAAATTAAACACCATTGCCTGAGTTTAAAACTGGTTGTAAATTTCCAGGATCTGGTAGTATTGGGAGCATTCCCAACAAGGGAGTGATAAAAAGATATTTAATGGCACTGAACAACAACTCTAGAAGTCTCTCAGAACAAAGCCCAGGAAAATAGACCTGCTTGTTTATGTAATGACTTTAGTTTAATTTCTTTTTCTTATTACAAGCTAACTGAATTTTCCTGGGCTGGCCTTCCCCAATCTGGTCTCCTCTAAAGGTGTTGGGACAAAGCATTATTTTTCTAAAATTTCAGACTTTGAACTGGAAACTTGCAGCTAAATATTGTAAAAATATTTGTCCAGTGGTTATATTATGGAGTGCTTACCATTCATCTTTCTCATCCGTTAGAAGCAAATTCTAGGGGTCCGATTACTTTGGGGTATTGGATATTGAATAGCCACAGCTGGATTTCAGCACAGAAATCCAACAGAACTGCTGATCTAGTATATATCCACTACGCTCCTAACTCATTTTGATCATCATCCAATCCTCCCCCTCACTCTTTTGGCACACAAATTTAAATCACACAGCACAATAATTACTACTGGGACTTGATCTAATGAGTTGCTCAGAGGTGGTTCATTTTCCTGGATTCCATTAGGTTGAAATCTATTTAAATCCTGCCACCAAGGTTACTATGAGGCTGATTTAAACTGAAAGATTAATTGTACGGTGCTTTCCTTCTCCATAAAAAGTTAACTTTATATCCTTTTCATGAATTTCACAAATTCATTGGGTTGCTCACTCTGAGACATCAAATGCTGGAAACAATAAGCATTTGTTCCAATCAAGAACTTAGATGAATGGAAGTCCTCAAGATTCTCTGTCTCCAGTGTATCCTTCTACACCTTGCTCTCCAAAGTTGATTTTTAAAAGTCTGAATGTGTAGAATCAAATGCTAATTTTCTTCTACCTTAGATATGCACAGTAACTGAACTGTTCCAATTCATTGGCTGCAGGTCTACTGCAGAATTTCTATTGATGGCTCAGCAACACTGACCTTGAAGCCAGGGGTATCAAAATACCAGAGATCTAAAATTTTCAAAGATAAACTTTTTATTTTATATCATGTTGGCCTAGAAGATCTCCAAGGTCCCTTCCAGCTCTATTCTATTTCAATTTATGTTCCATAAATTTGTTGTTTACGGTTAATCATATACAGTGGAATCTTGGTACTCAACTGTTTTGCAACTCATCGACTTTGGTACTCAACACATTTCAACACAAAAATGTGTCCTGGTCTTCACCGTTTGTTTGGTACTTGACACACAAGCTAGAACTTGTTGGTGTTGGCTGCCTTGCGATTCACTACATTATTCCTTATGGGAAAAAATTGTTTGGTACTTACCGTTTTTGATACTGATTGCACCTCCTGGAACCAATTAATGATGAATATCGAGGTACCACTGTACTCAATTACAGGTAGTCCTTCTGGGGTCCAGACAGTTCGTTAAGTGGTACAGTCATGTGGTGTCTCACATAACTGCACCCGCTTTTACAACCTTTTTGTCACAGATTTTATGTGAGACATCACTTGGGACCTCTTGCTGGCTTCTCCATTGACTTTGCTTGTTGCAAGCCAGCTGGGAAGTCATGCAGATAGTGAATACATGACCCTGGATGCTGCAATCATCATAACTAACTGCTGGTTGCCAAGTGCCTGAATCATGGCCAGATTACCACAGGGACACTGAGACAATCATAAGTGTGAGGGCCAGCTGTAAATTTTTTCAGGGACATTATAGCCTCAGACAGCTGCTAGCCAAATAGTCATGAGGTGAGGACTACTGATCAGTTATAGTGTGTGTACTATCTTCTCACCCTTTTCAGGAAATCATAGACCGTCCCTTGACTATTCCTTGATGGTTAAAAAAAGTTCACAGTATACATTTAGAATGTAAATAGGCACTTCTGCTCCCACTGTCAATGGGTCCGTGTTTCCCCACACTTTTCAACCCTATCTATGCCAAGATTTCCATCCTTGCGTGGCGCCATCGTATTTAGTCTATCAAATGCACAAAAGAATACATGGACCCCAAACCAGCAGAGATATTCTCACCATTATTGGTATTTTTCCAGATTGAGGGAGCTTTAAGGCCCAGCATTTTGAACTAACCACAAATGTGCTTGGGGCATTTGGATGGAAGTTTATGCTCCTGCCCCAACTCTTTCAGTTGAATTTTCCTCACTGCATGTGATTCCAGATTTTAGTGCTTTTTTTCCTCTCTTCTCCAAGGGAGGAAGCGATGATTTGAGCAGGATTTTTCCATTATCCATGGAAAGAGCTAAATAAATGTGGTGTTTACAACATAAAATGTCTTGGCTTGCTCCAAGCCATCTTGCAGCATTGCTACAAGGAAAACAGCATAAGGAACAGGCTTCTCCTGGGGTCTGTTGCTGTTTTACTTGTCTTTTGTAAACCATATTTGCTAAATTTTATCAAACACAGCTGACTGGGGTTAAAGCTCCTAGTATCACTCATATGTTTGGAATATGCTGCTTTCAGCACTTGTGTTTTGACACCTCTGCTTTTCTTTATTTGTAAGAAATGAAGTGTTTCTGTCCTAAAGAAAGAGGGGGGGGAGTATTTTTCTTCTGGCTTTTTCTGGATATGAGGGGAGGCAGACAGTAGAAAGGATTATACAAGTAAGTGTCAATTGAAGCAATATGTGATCAGGGACAGGCTCCAGGAATGGGGTAGCATCGGATACCCCGTTATAGTGTACAGCTTTTCAAAAACATCTTTGCTTTAGCGCACTGCAGTGTGAATCTACCACATTCTGGAAATGTTGTAGCCAAAAGCTTATTTGCAGTGTCCAGCCTTTATTATTCAGCTTGGAAAAAAGATCAGCACTTTGTGCCGGTTGCCCAATTTCAGGTTGACAACCGGATTTTTCAAAACAAATTTTAATGGAACTTTGGGATATACACAAAAGACAGCCAGTTTGGTATAGTGGTTAAGGCACCCGGCTAAAAACTAGGGACCATGACTTCTAGCCAGTGGGGGACCTTGGACCAGTCATTCTCTCTCAGCCTTAGGAAGAAGATGATGGCAAGCCACTTCTGAAATATTCTTGAGAAAACTTCAGGGATTACTCCAGGGAGAAGCCAGGGTTGAGGATTTAAAGAAGTGACATTCCTCTTTAAAAAACCCTAAAATGAGAAATATCAGCCTGCTTTGTTTTGGAGGGGGGTTTCAGGTGGAAATGGATGCCTTAAGACCCCTCAAATATTAAAGCACAGGCATTTTTTCTCTTTCTTGTTGTTGTTAGTTGCGAAGTCGTGTCCGACCCATTGCAACCCCATGGACAACGTTCTTCTACCATCTTCTGGAGTCCATTTAAGCCACCTCCTTCTCTGTCGTCCCCTTCTTCTATTGCCCTCCATCTTTCCCAGCATTAGGCTCTTCTTCAGTGAGTCCTTCCTTCTCATTAGGTGGCCAAAGTACTTGAGTTTCAACTTCAGGATCTGGCCTTCTAAGGAGCAGTCAGGGTTGATCTCCTCTAGGACTGACTGGTTTGATCGCCTTGCAGTCCAGGGGACTCGCAGGAATCTTCTCGTTTTCTCTTTAAATCCTTCAAATCCACTAAATGTGCTCTCCCTCAAAGATGGAAATCTGTACATTTTAGCCTTATCAACTCTGCAGAGACTTTGAGTGCTCCAAACTGGATAATTTTGAGAAGGAGCTGTCATGTGCTCTGCAGCTGAGCAAATGCTTCCCCTTGTTCCCATCATTTGGCCAAACCTCCATACTAGCTACGCCTTCCATCTCGTATGCGATGACAATGATGGAAAAATGGGCAGAAAAATGTAGGGTTACTAGCATCTTCAAACAGTGGTAGTCCTGGGCTAGAAACCCACTTGATAGATAGAAGCTATTGTTGCTCTTCTGATTGTTCGAAGAAATGCTCAAGAAGTCTGAAGCTGTAAGAACCAAGAAGCTAAGATCATAAAGAATAACTTCGCTATTTGTTACATGGAAGGAAAATGTCACAATTCATTCATGTCATGCAGTTCTGGAATAAGGAATTAGTCACCTCTGTGTCCTCTGTGGATAAGGAATTATTCACTGTGTTCTTTATGGCCCAGGCAGGTTGCAAAAGGAATATGCCAATGAACAATTACACAATCTGCCTTGAGCTTTGCTCCCATCAAAAAAGAGGTGGTGCTTTTGGAGTTAACTGCGTCACTAACAAAGCATCCAGCCGAGTGGGACTTCTTGTAATGGCACAAACAACATAGAACATAGAAAGCAGAGTTGGAAGGGACCTTGGAGATCTTCTAGTCCAGCCCCCTCCTCAAGCAGGAGACCCGATACCATTTCAGACAAATGGCTGTCCAGTCTTTTTTTTTTTTAAAGCACCCTGTGACGGAGCACCCACAATTTCTGAAGGCATGCCATTCCATTGGTTGATTTCTCTCACCATTAGGACATTTCTCCTTAGTTCTAGGTTGCTTCTCTCCTTGGTTAGTTTTCATCCATGTCTTTGGAAAATACTTCGACCCCTTTGTCTTTGTAAGAGCTCCACAAATATTGGAGCATTGCTACCCCAACTTTTGAAATAAAACTTTCACCCAGCTAGCCTAAGAGGCAGAATTGTATTACTAAAATAGCTTTCTAATTACCCAGAACCTTGCTTAAATAGATGGAGAGTTATTAGCTGCCTGGTTGAATGTTGAGTTTTAAAAATGAAAGTGCAATTTGGAAGTAAAACAGCATTACATTTGTGGTAGTCTCTTGGGGACAAAAATGGAAAACTATACTGTTGACGGTTTTAAAATGACCACTTGTATTGTGACAAAGGCTTTTGTAAAACCACAGGGCAAATTCCACAAAGGCAGGGCGTACAGACCTGAGGAACAAATATGTTTGGAAAAGGGTGAATGGCAGGAATAGAGGTGACAGACTGTTTCTTGTAGACTGAGGCTATGAATAAAACAATATTTTAATGAGACTGTGGCTATGTGGGCATGAGGCGATCAGCTAAAACAGCGAACCAACATGAGAGTGTGTCTATTTTATCTCCTAATGCAAACATCTCTTTAACCTACAGTATTTCCATGGAATATCATGTTGCCTGAACATGGCATAGGCATTATTTGGAATTTCTGTAAATGAGGACTTTTAAAACGTCACAGAGCTTATATACAGCTACTGGTTACCACAAGCCATACATGAACACATACATACATACATACATTTAAGTGAATCTGGCTTCCCCATTGACTTTGCTTGTTGGAAGGTCGCAAAAGGTCATCACATGACCCCGGGACACAGCAACCGTCATAAATCTGAGTCAATTGCTAAGCATACGAATTTTGGTCACATGATCATGGGGATGCTACAACGGTCCTAAGTGTGAAAAATGGCCATAAGTCACATTTTTCAGTGCCATTGTAATTGTGAACGGTCACTAAACAAACTGTTGTAAGTCAAGGACTACCTGTATTGGAAATCTGGTGAGGGGAATCACTTTGGGGCAGATTCCCCCATCAGTGACCCAAACATTCTCTTCAACTGACAGCCAGGTCACAATGCAACTGTGTCTTCTCTTTCCTTGCTTTCTTCTAAGTGCTTGGTAGGGAATCTTGAGTTCATAGAGGTGGAGCCTTAGAGTCATTCGAGGGGTCAAAGGTCAGCAGTCTAGAAATTTACACACTTGACCCATTTCCTTGCTGCCCTGGATTCCTCTGCTCCCTAGGGACTGAGCTACCAGTTTGAAGTCGGGCCTCCGATCCCATTTTTCCCCAGTGGTGTATAATTTGATATTTATAGCTTCTCTTTCCGACAAGGTCTATCACACCTTGGGGACCCATTGGGAGAAGAATGCTGATTCCCTTTATGAATTTTTGATAGTGGAGGAATAACATCATAGCCTTCAAGCAGAAGAAGACGATGTGGAAAAATCTCCCCTCTGGTTGTGTGACTTCACAACAGAGGAGCTCTTACATGGGATGATGTGGCTGTTTTGTGGTGAAAATCAGCTATGAAAACACTTGGCCATCTATGTACACACAAAATGTATAAACAGGTCCATTGAGGACTTGGTGGTTGTGTTTGCGCAAATGCTAGTTGAAAGAGGCTTAGGGGTGTTGTATGAAACCAGCTCATGTTGTTCATTTATGATTCAGGGTATTGCACAAACAGAGAAAATGGATGAATTCAATAACCTCCTTCTGCTTGCTGCATGAATTTAGAAAAAGATGCATAGGTTAAGTCACCAAAACTGAATTTTTCACTGGCCCAATCATGAGCTTCAAGTTTGCAATATGAATTCTGTTCCTTTCTCTTCTCTGCTCTTTTTCTCCACGATTTTCTTTCTCCAGTCTTTCCATTGTATAATCTTTCATCCCTGACTATAATTCAGTTAAGGGGATTGTGCTCCTTTTGTGCTTCTAATCTCCATTTGATCATAATCTGGATTAAGGTCCCATCTTAAATCAAATAGAATAATCCAGTTATGGGTTTCAGTATTTCCCTCGGAAATCAGGACATTTGATTCAAAAAGATGTTCTTTAAAAAATAGAACTGCCCTTAAGCCCCACTTTGATTAAGAAAATAAAAATGAATCAAAAATGTTTCCTCTGATCCTTTCGGGGCCAAAATGTCCATCTGTCTGTTTTTCTGACTTTTATAGCTATCTCATATACATAACTGGGCAGTGAAGTATGGTATTAATCGCACTATGATATGAATGATACTATCATACCATTAATCATACTATATTACAATTATTGCTGCATGATTTGCCTGTTTAGAGGCATTTGGCTGGACCTGTTTTGGGACCCGTGAGAGACACGAATGCGTAGAAGCATTAAATGTTTGCTTAGTTTTTAAACTGGATCTAGTCTCCCATTCTGCGGTCTTGATTCAGTTCACTTCACCACACATGCATTCTCTCTCACACACCAGGCACTTGGCAAAAAAACAAACAAACAAACAAAAAAAAAACGCTTGCATTTTAGCAGGGGTGCAGTTGTCCTCCAATTCAAGGTGGTTGCATTTTTGAAGAACAAGCAGAGGAAGAAAACTCAAACTCTTTAGAAACATAAAAAAAAGTGGCACATTATCCTGGGACACTTATATTTGTCTTCATTTGTAAATGGAGAGAGAGAGGAGAAAGAGAGAGGAGAGAGAGAGGAGAGAAAGAGAGAGAGAGAGGACAAAGAGAGAGACGGGGGGAGAAAGAGAAAGAGAGAGAGAAGAGGGAAAGAGGAGAAAGAGAGAGAGGAGAAAGAGAGAGGAGAAAGAGAGGGGGGAGAAAGAAAAAGAGGAGAAAGAGAAAGAGAGGAGAGAGAGAGAGGAGAAAGAGAGGGGGAGAAAGAAAGAGAAAAAGAAAGAGAGGAGAAAGAGATAGATAGATAGATAGATAGATAGATAGATAGATAGATAGAGATAGAGATAGATAGATAGAGAGAGAGAGAGAGAGAGGAGAGGAAGAGAGGAGAAAGAGAGGGGGGAGAAAGAAAGAGAAAGAGAGAGGAGAAAGAGAAAGAGAGGAGAGAGAAAGAGGAGAAAGAGAGGGGGAGAAAGAAAGAGAAAGAAAGAAAGGAGAAAAAGATAGATAGATAGATAGATAGATAGAGAGAGAGAGAGAGAGAGAGAGAGAGAGATTGCATGTGTGGTGTGTGTGTGTGTGTAATACTGGAAAGGTTGAATGTTGGGGCCGGCGGCTGGCGGCAGAGAAAGAAAGAAAGAGGTTGAGAGAGTCAGAATATGTGCCGGTGTCCCTGGAGAGCATCTCTTCAGGGTTGAAGAAACTTGGGCAATGCCAGAGCACTTGAGGGCAAACTGCATGGTTAAAAATGACATGAAGTTTAGCTCCTTTGCAGTTCCCGACATTTCCTTTGCTGCAGCCGGTTTCCCTGTCCGTCTCTAAATCAATGGCAAACAGCATCCCCTCCATGCAGAATTCTATCAACTTTTCAAGGTTTGTTTTCCTTTTCACCTCAGGTTGTCGTTAGATTCGATTCTTCATGTAGCAAGAACAACCACAGGCTTTAGCACTCGCACCAATCCGTCGCGCAGATGTCTTGTATGTACCAGGCCGTCCTCAACTTGCGACCACAATTGAGCTCAAATTTTTCGGTTGAGTTTTGCCCCATTTTACAACTTTTCCTGCCCCGGTTGTTAGGCGAATCACTGCAACTGTTCAGTTAGTAACTCGGTTGTTAAGTGAATCCCCACTGACTTTGCTTGTCAGAAAAAAAAAACACTAAAAGTGGATCACATGACCTCGGGATACAGCAACCGTTAAATAAATAGGAGCCAGTGGACCAGCATCCGAATTTTGATCACGTGACCATGGGGATGCTGCCAAGGTCGTAACTGTGAAAATGTTCATAAGTCACTTTATTCAGTGCTGTTGTAGCTTTGAACGGTCACTAAATGAACTGTTGTAAGTCGAGGACTACCTGTACGTTCTCAGGGACCAATTCATCAAGAGCTGAAATGAATTAGCAGCATGAAAAGGAGAACAATCTAAAATGACTTTCCTGTTCCGAGTTATAAGTGCTGTTGAAGTTTTGGATTTACCCAGAAGAAATGGATACTTATTACTAACAAGGCTAAGGTTTTGTTTTTGTTTTTAAAAACAAATTACTTCCTAACACCAGCAAATAAAATCTGCTGTTGCATGCAACCTGTAAACTTTTCCTAACAACAACAACAACAAAAATTAAAAGCATGGCAGAGGTCTGATTTACACAAGGACAATGTCACTTTGCATATAAATCCTTCCAGCACTCTTTGCAGTTTTCCCTCTGCTTTTTAAATGTGTCAATCTGCATTGCCAGGCTAATTGCATTAGGAGGGCAAGAAGGATGCTCTTTCAGAAAGGTTGATGCTCATGATGGACCAAAATAGTTGCTGCAGCAGCAGATAATAGGTTGTTGCTGTTGTTGTTGTTGCTGTTGTTGTTGTCGTTCTACTCCTGAAGTGATTTTAATAGCATCCTTTCAGAAGACAATCTCACCCCTGTTCTTTCTCCTCCACCCCATCCCTCTCCGGTGGCTGTGACAGTTTATTCTGGCAACATATGGTTCATCATACGTATCATAAAACAAGCTGAACCATGGCTCTTTAATTTGCCCAGCAGAGAACATCCGTTAGGGGTTGAAAGGGACAATATGTGTGTTCCTGAGCTTTCATCTGTCACAAAGTACAGAGAACCTCATAGAGCAGGAAGGTGACTTTTGGGAATGGCTACTTAAGGTGATGGGAAAGGGAGAGATCAATTGAGGCTGGTGAGCCCAGGTGTTTCAGCAGGCTGTTTCCCATCCAACTGACCTTGAATGAGCATTTAAGCCTTCCGTATTTTTCCTAATAGTGCCTCAGCATCAATCCGGGGGTTCCATCAAAAATGCTCCTTTGGAAAAAAAACAAAAGGCTTCCCCATCTGTGTCTCAAAGGGCTTTAGTGTTGTTGGCAGGTTGTGTCTGGGATCATTAATAATAATAATAATAATAATAATAATAATAGTGATTGAAAACAAAGACCTACAAATAGAAATGGAAAGACTGTGGCAAAAGCAAGCAAGGGTAGTACAAATAGTAATAGGCGTCTTGGGTGCAATCCCAAAACAACTGGAGCACCACTTGAACACCACTGGCATTGACAAATTCACTATTAGTCAATTGCAAAAGGCGGCCTTATTAGGAACTGCTTCCATCCTGCGACGATATCTGTAATACCATCAAACATCCACATCTGCCTATCCCAGGTCCTTGGAAAGGACTCGATAGGTAGACAAAATGCCAAATCCAGTATGAACATCTGGCTGACTGTGCGATGATCAACAACAACAACAACAAAATAATAATAATAATAATAATAATAATAATAATAATAATAATAATAATAATAATAATAATAAGTTGTTGAGAATGAGAGGGTGAAGATCTTGTGGGACTTTTGAATACAGACAGATCGCCATTTGGAACACAACACGCCAGATATTGCAGTTGTAGAGAACCGAAGCATACAGCTGATTGATATCACTGTACCAGGAGACGCCAGAGTCAAAGAAAAAGAACTGGAAAAAATTACAAAATATCGCAACCTGGCCATTGAAACTGTGCAATTATGGATGAAACGTGTAACAGTGATACCCATTGTCATTGGGGCACTGGGAACTATGTCCCAAAACTTTGCAAAATACATCAAGAAACTGCAGCTTCCTGCAATAACTCCAGCAATGTTACAAAAAACTGCGCTACTCGGAACATCTTATATTTTAAGGAGGTACCTGGTTGACATCTAGGATGCTGGTAGCAACCCGTGTCAACCATCAGCACCAGCCAATTTGAATGTTCAGTTGACTGAAGTTCATGTTTAATGAATAAAAGATAATAATAATAATAATAATAACAACAACAACAACAACAACAACAATAAAAGTTGGAAGGGACCTTGGAAGTCATCTAGGGAAACCTTATATCATTTCAGACAAATGGCTGTCCAGTCTCTTCTTTAAAAAATTCCAGTATTGGAGCATTCACAGCTTCTGGAGGCAGGTTGTTCCACTGATTAATTGTTCTAACTGTCAATATTATCTTGAGATGGCTGATGGCTGTGGTTTTTAATGCAACGTCCATTTGCAGCCTCTCTGGCTGCTCTGGGTTTGAAAAAGTTCAACTGGAGACATTCATGTCTTGCCTTGAGATTTAATTCAAGCCTGGGAAGACAGATGATGTTCAAAGACACTACACTTAGACACGTAACAGCAGACACTATGGAACAAAGGTAAGAGGAAGAATCTCATATCCAACTCATGGGAATGTCACTCAAATCATCATCTTTTTATAAAAAAAAATGGGAAAAAAGCATTTTCCATCCAACTGATGGAGAATAATAAAAATTCCTAGAAAATAAATAATCAACACAATCCCATTTTTTTTTTTTTTTGCAAAACTTTTGCTAGTGTGCTTCTGTATGCGTTCCGGTGGTAAATAAAGAGTTTTGGCAAGATGCTGTCAGTGGATAATACTAAAACTAATATTAAAATTAATAGACCATATGTATACAAATCTTGAACATCATACCCATCAATAAACATGTTCCCTTTTTGGTGTGTTCTGGTGGCAGTTTTCCAGGTATTTAAATATGATTATAACACAATATTGTTGCAACAATCTGTTAGCAAATTACTGCAAATATTAGAACAGAATTATACAAGAGTTGTGTTAGCAATACAGACAGTTCAATAATCTAGTTCCACAATGAAAATGAATTATTATACTATTGCAGAAGCTGAGGTGACCTGCAATCTATTTAAGAAGTTGATGTTTATTGGTGTTAAAGTATCACTCTGTATTGTGTAATGTCTTGTTTATTGGTGGTTTATGTACGTATGTTAATCATTTCCCCAATCTTTATTTGTCAGAATTTATGCCCATCTCATCAGAGGGAGACGAAAGCCCCAACTAACACTGATTTTGGTGAAAACAACTGGGTTGGGGAAAAAATGTGATAAACTTTACTTCTAGTTTAGTTTTCATGTAAAGATCTGGGAAAATCCTGAGTGAAGATGGACTGCCATCTTTACACCTGCAAAATGAGACCCAGTTTGGTCTAGTGCAGGGGGAATCCCAGAATTCCTGAGCCAGCATGGCTCAACTTGGAAACTTCTCCCTGTCCCCTCAGCATGGCTGGCTCAGGAATTCTGGGAGTTGAAGTCCACGAGTCATACAAGAGCCAAGGTTGCCTATCCCCGGTCTAGTAGTCAAGACACCAAGCTAGAAAGTGGGTGTGAGTTCTAATACCTCCTTAGGCCCAAGAATCGCCTCGGTAACCTTGGGCCACTCACTCTTTCTCTCAGTCGAATCCACCTCATGGGGTGGTGGTTGTGAGGAAAATAGGAGGAGGGAGACATGTTGGATATGTTCACTGTCTTGAGTTATTTCTCAAAATAATAAAGGCAGGATACAAATAAATAAATGAAACAACTTTGCAATGGTCATTTGTTTATTATTTATTAAACAAATTGATATAGCCACCCAACTCACATGTAGGTGACTCTGGGTGGCTTACAAAATTGAAAAATAAAAATAAAAATTACACCATAAAACCCAGTAAAAAAAAACAACCCCATCCCATCCACCAAGGCGGTAACAACACAATCAAATCAGTCATTTGATCAGCTGTTTCCATTTGAGAAGTCGAGGCTTTTTTGTTCAAGTATCTTTCCTTCCTTCCTTCCTTCCTTCCTTCCTTCCTTCCTTCCTTCCTTCCTTCCATCCATCCACTCATCCACCCACCCACCCACCTGAAGTAAAAGAATATACACTCCACCTATGAATATGTTCACCCAACATGCTTTTCTCCTTTTGGAGAAACACAATACCAAGCAAATTCTGTATGCAACAGACATTGAATGCAACCTGTCAGAAAGGCTGTTATGGTGCTTGTTTGTTTGGGTATGGCATTAGTTCATGTACTTGGGTTTTCCAATCCACTCATTCCAATATTCTCTCCCCCCCCCCGCATTCTTCAACAAGAAGAACTTACAGTTATATCCACTCGCCCTCCTCCTTCCCCATTATATTACAAGGGAATTATGACCCAGGCAGATTCTGCCAGCATCTGCCAACGGAGTCCCTGATCTAATTTGAGTAACTTGGCGCCTTGCTGTTCCCACCAGCCATCTTGATGTGTGGCTGCTTTGCAAATTGCTTAAGGGATATAGCTAGTCATCTAGCAAGCATAAAAAGAAAAAGAAGGAAAAATGAATGGCTGCTGTCTTGAGAGTGTACGGTTTTGAGAAAAAAAGATAGATGCAAAGAACAATTATTCAGAAGATTTTGCAATATGTATATATGCAATACACATGTAAAAATATAGCAGTGTGATTTCAAATGATTGACAGACAGGCAAAGAGATTATTTTTCTGACTTTGTCTTGGTCTGCTTTCTTTCTCTCTCTCTCTATTTCTTTCCTTCTTTCTTTCTTCCTTCCTTCCTTCCTTCCTTCCTTCCTTCCTTCCTTCCTTCCTTCCTTCCTTCCTTCCTTCCTTTCTTTCTTTCTTTCTTTCTTTCTTTCTTTCTTTCTTTCTTTCTTTCTCTTTCTGGGAGAAAGTGAAGGATAACTCGTGCATGTGTAACAGCTTCTTCCCATTTGCACAAAGTGACAGAGCTCCATGACAGACTGTCCTTATGAGCTTGGGGGCTGAGGCCAGGCTGCCCACCGGTCTGTGACGAGTGACTTTTCTCCCGGACAGATGGGGTTCATGGTGCTTTACTTTCCCCTTCAAAATGACAGAGGGTCATCTTATTCTTTTTTCCTCTGCGCTTCTAAAAATGACAAGGAGAGGATCTGAGAAATGAGGCAAGGGGGAGAGGTCAGCTCCAGCGCCTTCGTTGCTTCGAGGGGAGACAAAGGCAGGAACCACCCACTCTCTGCACCGGCTCGGAGGTTTTTCAGATGTAAGCCATGTCACAGTGTTACTGGCAGGACTTGCCAGATGTTAGATTTCAGTTTGAACTTTTCTGCCTCTGGCTACATTCCCCAACTGTAGGATGGAGATTATTATCTGGGATTGCTCTAGTAGCATCTGGCAACACATGCTCGCAAAGGCCTTTAGAAAACAAAAACAAAATCACAATCCAGAGAATGGGAAAGTTCTGGAACATGTGTCGAAAACCTTTCCATAACCTTCCCGTAGGAAGAATCTGATTATGAAATGCACGAAGCTCCTTCATTATACAGACGTCGGTCCATATGCTCCAAAAACTTGCCAAAGAATTGCCAGAGTTAGAGTTGCATTTTTCTATTCTGCTTATTACTGGAGTTTTCGCACGCTTTTCTTCCTCCACCTTGATTAGAATCGGATTATAACTCAAGGATCCAAATGTTTTAGGTCAGATTTAATTCACTTTGGTCATGGTTTCACCCATTTGCCTGGCTTTATTTATTTATTTAGCATATGGCATCTATAGAGGTTATGCAATCACTGATATACAAATTTAGTTTAAAGCATCAGCAAATATATATATATATATATATATATATATATATATATATATATATATATATATTTACCTTGAATGTACACCCTGTCAGCCCAAATATGGGAGAAAGAATATGTAGGTCTTTGGTTGTTCGGGTTTTCTCCCGCGTAAAATTGGAAGTGTCTTGGTGACGTTTCGACAAAGTCCCATTCGTCATCTTCAGGCTGGTGTTTTCAGCTTCATGCTTCAAGGAGCAATGAAGCACCTCACCTCACCTCACCTCACCTCACCTCACCTCACCTCACCTCACCTCACCTCACCTCACCTCACCTCACCTCACCTCACCTCACCTCATCTTATCTTATCTTATCTTATCTTATCTTATCTTATCTTATCTTATCTTATCTATATTATAAAATCATGACATGGAGCCACAGCATTGCAATGGGATGGATGTTAGAATTTGATATCTAAGGAAGCTAACCATCTAACTGCTTCTGGTGTGGCTGCCATGAGATCTTAAAATCTTGTTGTGAATACGTTTGACAAGAATAACAGCAGTAGGAGAGGTCTGGTTTAACAGTGGGCACAACAGCTGAAGGTTGCTTTGAGGTTGCATGGTTCTGATGTAAAAGATGCACAACGAGCAAAAAAAGTGTGCGTTCCATATTGCTCTGTGTGCTGGGCGTAGGGGGAACTCTCTGACTCTTCTCCCCCCCACAAAAAATGTACCGTTCTCTGTTTGGGTCCCAGGTGCCCCCGCTCCAGTTTTGGACATTTGAGGACAGGCGGCAGGAAGGGGAATTGTCATATCCGTGTTGTTAAATCTTGATCTCCACTGGAGATGGCAACAAGAAAATACAGCAAACATTAACTCCTTCCTGCCATCTACCAGTGGTTGAAATTTTGGAACATTAGGGTAAAGCTATCCAGAGCAAGCAGGTTTGCCAAAGAAAAGGGACAAGGAGTAGGCAGCAGGGTAGCTGATGAGATGCCCAGGTAAGTTTGTCTCCCCTTCGGTGTTTTTATCCCTTCAATTTTCAGCATGCTTCTAGCAAGAGGAATATAAAGGAGTATGAGTACATCCGATAATGGTCCCCTACTCATCTGATGAGTTGTCCTAGTTTCTTTGCACTAAAGCACAGAAGTGAATAATGCAGAGGCTACACTGCAATCCTGAAACTTTAATAATAATAATAATAATAATAATAATAGTAGTAGTAGTAGTAGTAGTAAAGTTGGAAGGGACCTTGGAGGTCATCTAATCCAACCCCCTGCTCAGGCAGGAAACCCTACACCATTTCGGACAAATGGCTGTCCAGTCTCTTCTTAAAAACTTCCAGTGTTGGAGCATTTACTGCTTCTGGAGGCAGGCTGTTCCACTGATTAATTGTTCTCACTGTCAGGAAGTTTCTCCTTAGTTCTAGGTTGCTTCTCTCCTTGATTAGTTTCCACCCGTTGCTTCTTGTCCTGCCTTCAGGTGCTTTAGAAAATAGCTTAATTCCCTCTTATTTATGGCAGCCCCTGAGATATTGGAATACTGCTATCATGTCCCCTCTTGTCCTTCTCTTCGTTAAACTAGATATACCCAATTCTAGCAACCGTTCCTTATATGTTTTAGCCTCCAGTCCCCTAATCATCATTGTTGCTCTTCTCTGTACTCTTTCTAGAGTCTCAACATCTTGTTTACATCGTGGTGACCAAAACTGGATGCAGTATTCCAAGTGTGGCCTTACCAAGGCATTGTAGAGTGGTATTAATACTTCACATAATCTTGATTCTATCCCTCTGTAATAATAATAACAACGACAGAAAAATGACAGCATAATGCAAGCAGTTAAAAACCAAACCAAACCAAAACTCACAAGTTAGTACAGCTTAAATAAACCTCCCATGCTGACAGTCCCCCAGGGTAAAACCAGATAGAAAACACAACAACAAGAGTGAATTCTACTTTAGTGTAACAGAATCATCACAAGTCTGAAGGTGCAAATTCCCCATTGCCTAACCACACAATCCATTAAAGCGAGTCCTTCTTAAGCTTCTCCCTCTGACCATTAAGCTATGGGGGGAGGGCTTGGTGCCTCTCTCGTCTGATTATTTCCTAGATAGCATCTCTTTCTCTAATCCCCCAAGGTCATCCTCTTATGCTGGTGTGCATATGTGTGAGCACACGCAAGACCTGACTATGCTGCATGCCCTTTAAGTGATACCGTTAACTTGCTTGGCTCTTTCTGATTTTCAGTTATGAGTACTTGGTCAGCCTGCACCCAAAATATGCAGAAATCAAGTGGTGACTGATCCAGGAGTACAAAGTTTGAGTCTTCTTCACGACAGGCTGGATTGCTCCACTAGGTGTTATCACTCTAAGGTGGTGTTTCTCAACCTTGGCAGCTGGAAGGTACGTGGACTTCAACTGACAGAATTCCCCAGCCAGCCATCGCTGGCTGGGGAATTCTGGGAGTTGAAGTTCACGTACCTTCCAGCTGCCAAGGTTGAAAACTCCTACTCTAGGGACTGTGAAGTGTGCTTAAATGCTAGAATAGTGGGAACAGCAATATGCGGAGGGGGCGGGATGCTGAGGTTAAAGCTATAATGTAGGATAGGATTGTAATTCACACATACACTTTCCATCATAATGCACAGATTCATTTTTCTTATGCATGTGCTATTGGGTGTTTTTTTCCCCCCTCCTTTTTAACAGCACCACAAATTGAACAATCTTATGATCAGTCAAACCAGTGGTGGGATTCAGGCAGTTCGCACCACTTTGGCAGAACCGGTAGCTCATTTTTTCTGGCCCAGACCCAGAATGGATTCTGGAAGCGGCATCCACACACAGGGAACCGGTTGTTCACATACTTGAATCCCACCACTGGGTCAAACGAGGAGTATTGAATATTGTTACGAATGAAGACAATTATATGTGTCCCAGGATAATGTTGCAGGATCCAATCTGGGTCGGTTGTCTTCTGACCTTTCGGATTCATGCTGGAGCCCATCTTTGGGGATCTTCTCTTTAGCCAATAGCATCTTGTTATTTTGCTTTTTAACATTACTTTTGGAATGAAAGCGGGGTGGGTGGGGGGTGGGAGGGGGAAGTCTGAAGGATTGTGACTTCTCCACAGAAGCTTATGATGAACGCCAACTTGCTTCTGCAAAACTGTAGGCGGCTGATTGAAAATTATGCACGTTTTAAAGGTTTCCATCCATCCTGTTTTTCTAGGAGGAGAAAGTCACGATCAGATCAGATCATATGCCTTTGTTAATGGCGTTTTATCATCCTTTACAATAAAAAAAGATACAGTAAAAAGAGAAATAGTTAATACAGCAATTAGTTATTGGGGAAAGAAAAAGATAATAGGAGAATAAAACAACATATCTAATTAAATTTTTGTGCAGTTGTATATATATATTTGGCCACCTGATACGTGAGTGTAGGCATCCTTTAATAAACAAATTTATCTGTATGGCCCTTGTAAGTGGCCGGGCAATCCGAGCATGCCTTGGGGTGTCATAAAAAGGGCACTGTATCGGAACATGGGTGAGAGTTACAACCTCACTGGATCCACAAGGGCAAAGTATCTTTGAATAAAGGGTCCCTATAAAGGAGAATATTGTAGCTCAGGGTTGAAATAAGGGGTTCCTTGGTGCTCTTTGCACTCCTTAAAAATGTTTCATTACTCCAACTAAGTAACATCACAAATGCTAGGTTTGCTCTCAATTTATATTCTAGAAGTCTGGCCTGCCAGTGTTAGCGGGAGTGGTCTTGGTGGTTTATGGGTTGGGCTATTTATAGTTCCTTGATTGGGATATTGTTTACCTCTTGATTGTTGATCTAATGTTAATCTATGCTCATCTGGGTGTTGATTGCTGTTGGGAAGATATTTTTGTTCCCTTTTTGGCTTGTTGATCATCCCTTTTCCACAGTAGATAGAGGTTGTTTATGTCTATGTTTCTACTGATAGCCAATTTGTCAGCAGGATTGTGACTGTCTAATAATTGGCAATAGAATTCAGAGGCACTGGTGACACCATTTTGGCAATCAATGTCCTTGGTTTTCAAAGTCATGGTCTGAGAGATTTAGAACCCCAAATTCTTAGGGCTACTTCACTTATCTAATTTATCTTTCTGTCTTTGGATTTCGCCTTTCAAGATACAAGGGCTAAAACTTCTACTATAATGTCAGCTTGATAATGAGCGAGGAGGGGCAAACGGTAGCCAAATTGTTCTGGATGAACTATCCGCTGTCCACTGGGGATAATGGTACCTTGACCCCATTGACCTCTGAAGTGCTGAGTGTGGCAAACATAACATCTCTGCAGACCTAAAATGCCAGCAGAGGAAGAGGGAAGGGAATGTGGTTCTTCAAAAACTACCTTAAAAATCGCTGCTGTGCTAACATTACACATTTGGTTCATTAAAGAAAATCTTGCATGATTTTATGTGTGTCTCAGTCCACGTCTGTTGCTTAATTTTAATAAAAGACCACACTTTCTTCTTTCTGTCTCTTTTGTGGTGGCCTTCTTACCTTGTTGCTGGTTTTTGAAAAAGAATGTTGTGATCAAATATTGGGATGTATTCCTAGAAATATTCTCCAGTGCAATGGACTGAAGACAGCAGCTGTCATTTTCCCACCAAGAATTGGGGTCTTAGTTAATTTGTCCTTTGTTTTCAAAAATGCTATTGCCATATAACTACCAATGCCTGGTGCTCATTCCTGCTTCAATAGCTCTCCCCAAATTGGTTAATGAAAGCAAAATGTCCAGCATTAGACTGGGGTGGACAGCTTAAAGCAACATAGTTTTGTATGGTCCTCAGATGCACATCTAATTTCAGTTGTGAAGATCAGCTGCCTTTGGCCAAGATCAGACAGTTGTATGCTTTTAGCATTTATCCATTGATTAAATAATACTGCCTTGGGCAAATAGGGAAAAATTCAGTGGTGGGATTCAGCCGGTTCACACCAATTTGGCAGAACCAGTAGCTAATTTTTTACTGCCCAGGCTCAGAATGGACATCCAGGAGTGACATCCACACAGAGAACTGGTTATTCACATATTTGAATCCCATCACTGGAAAATATGGGATATAAACCTAACCAATAAATAAATGTCTTCTGTTAGAGCAAGCTTTCACGACCTGGAGTTCTTCAGAATCATGGAAATTACGATCTATATCCTCTTAGAAATGATGATAGATGTGATCCGATTCATCTGGAATGCCCCAGTTAAGAAAAATCACATTAAAACTTGTGGAAGTTAGTTATGAAAGGGCGGTAGCCCTAATCCTTAAATTATTTCTGGAGCTTTGGTTGGCCCTAGTTAGATTTTTCCCAGGTTAGTTGAATGAATTACACCCCTCTTAGGCATTTTAGCTGTTAATAGACTGATAATTCTTAAATGTGCAATTTAAATGGAACATTTTATTTCATTCTACCCACCTAAGGTACATTTTATTTTTTTAATTTAAGTTATCTATTTCTTATTGGACTTTGCAAATAAGAAAATCCAGGAAAGTGACAGTTTGTAAAGCCAATTCCATCCCTTTTTGAAAACCTACTTAAACTTAACTTAGGAATGCATCTTCTTTGTGCGCTTTGAAACTTCACTTTAGTTTAAATGTCTCCGTTTAAATGTCTTTTAACTTCTTGAATAATTGTTCTTCAAAAGCTAAGAACTAAGACAATAACAACAATACTTTGAAAGACAAGTTCTGGCTTAAAATCAATAACTTAAAATGTTATTGCTTGTCTCACTGAATCGTTCATGAACAAGCACTATATGCTGTTAACAATACAGGCCTTGGCTTGCAACTAATTGTTTAGTGAGGGTTGAAGTGAAAACATAATTATGACCAGTCGTTGCACTTACGACTATCGCAGCATCCCGATGATCACACAAACAAAAGTTGGGCAACTGACAATTGGCATGTTTATGATAGTTGGATGTTAGGGCTGATCTGACTGGCTAGGCGAGTGTCCCCTTCCTCCCTCACCGCTCCATGTGCGTCCCTCCCGAAGCTGCGCGCTCGGTGGAAGAGGATGACCATCTCAAATAGAAGGAGTGTACTGATCTTTGGTCAAGGGTATATGATAGTTGCAGCATCATATGGGTTATATGATTGCCATTGATGACTTTCCAAGCCAGCTTCCGACAAGCAAAGACAACAGGGCAGCCAAATTTGCTCAGCAACTGGATGATTAACTTAACCTCTGCAATGATTCACTTAACAACTGTAGCAAAAGTTATACCATCAGGTGTGGTATAACTTGCTTCTTCTTCTTCTTCTTGTGCCATATCCCTTATCGGACGTTGGCGATCATGTTGGCGATCCTGTTCTTATCAGCAGCTGCACCAAAAAGTGCTGCTCAGTTTTGTCCAAACCAGTCCCTTAGATTTTGAAGCCACGATGTTCTTCTCCTGCCTGGACCTCGTTGGCCTTCAATCTTTCCCTGGAGGATTAAATGGAGTATGCCATATTTTTCTGTGTGTCGCATCACATGTCCGAAATATTCTAATTTTCGTTTTTTAATTGTTTTGATGATTTCCCTTGGCTTTCCCAGGTGGCTTATCACCTTCTCATTTCTGATCTTGTCAACCCAGCTTATATGTAACAGCTGCCTGTAGATCCACATTTCAAATGCTTCTAGTCTCTTCAGGTGGCCTTCTGTCAGAGACCAACTCTCTACTCCATAGAGCACTACCTTGCTTAGCAACAGAAATTCTGTTTCCAAATGCATTTGTCAATCAAGAACTACCTATAATATATGATAATCGGCAGGAGACTGTGTTTCTTTATGTCAGGAACAAATGTTTCAACTGTTTGCATTTTAGAAATTCCCAGAGACATTTTGCAACAATAATTTCTGTTGTAAACTTCCCCTGCCAAATCTTCCCACTGTCATATCAGTCAAAGTTCATAAATCAGAATCCACAGTGTGTTGCTTTTGTCTTGACCTACGTTGCTCTTCAAGATTTTTCTTTTCCATGTGGAATTTTATAGGAATCTTGTTTGTTGTTCCACCATTTTGATTTCAAATGAGCTTAAAGAGAAAGCCAGGAACTCTTTGTTAAAATAGGGCTTTACTAGGTTTGTATAATGATCTGGTCCTAACTCCTCAGTTATTCATATTTGGAGGTTTGGAGGTTCCAGATCAGTAGCAGTGATTTAAAGAACAGAAGAATAGATTGCATAAGAAGCCCAGATGGAACATACTATTCTCAACTGATTTTAATATTACTCCCAAACTGCATATAAGCAGATTGAGCAGCAGTTATAGCAAATTGCTCTAAAGAGGCACCCTTCTACTATTTGTTTGTTTTGTTTTGCTTTTTAAAAAAAGCAAAACAAAATGAAATGCCTTGTAATAAACTGGAATTAAACTAAAGGGAATAGTCATCTTTCTGATCAATATATCCAACTCATGTTTCTTAAATTCACACTCAAAACCTACGGTCTGCATGCTGCACAAAGCTTCACCATATTCTATAAAGGTTCTTAGAATCTTCATAAAAGATCTGAGAACAAATGCAAGGAGAATTTGGGGTATATGTATTTGTGTGTCTTCCTACTATTATGATAGTTATTTGGTTAGAACAAATGATGCTGCAAGAAATGGACCATCAAGACCAGCCACCTGTTATGTGCTACACTAGTTTAGAGCCCAAACTCAAGTCAAGTCAAACTCAAGTCAACACCACAAAAATTGAAGCTTGAAATTCATTGTCTAAAAGCCACATCTGAATTGTAAATTCTGAATGAACAAAGTTCAGGTTAGAAATAGATTGTATAGTTAGTTTTTGGACTTTTGCGGCAATTAACTTATTTCATGGATTAGAGAACACTTCCTAGTTTGAAATGGAATATGGCACAGTGCACTTTTTATGCAATTCTAACTTGGCACAAAGTCCTTGGCTTTTCTTTTGGAACTGATGCAAAATCTGTTTCTTAGGTTGCAAGAATAAAATAATATCTATGACTATTGTTTCAATTTCCTCCTTTTCCCCTCATTTTTAATTAGCCTAACCAAAGGATGTGAAAGACATGCACAATCCTTGATTTTTCTTATAAATGCTTTTGAAAGTAAATGGGAATGATCATTGTAATCAGTCACTCCAAAATAAACACAATAGGAATTTATTTTTATCGAGTTCAATTCCAAATTTGTATAGTTTGGATGGCTGCCTTAGAAATAAAGTAAATAAGAATGTGATATTTAAAAAAAACAAAAACACACAGTCAACTGGGCATTCTCCTATTTTGCTCCGGGATGCATTTCATAGGGTTCTGTTTAAGAGCAATTCAGAATGGATCATCTCTTGCTACTTGCACATGTTTTTTTTTTAACCCCAATTCTGCAATGGAAATTACCAATCAAGATTTGCATCTCATAACATCAGATTCTCCTATTTGAGAAAGAACAACCAGATTCGCCCATTGCATTGTACCATCAGGTGTTTTGATTTTGGCATGTCATGTTGTAAAAACCCACCATTATTATTTTTTTTCTAGATGATGTCTTATGGTCAACATGTTATCTGGGTCTAGTCAAATGTGGTTTGTTTGTTTGTTTTACACAAGCCAACTAAAGACCTTTAAAACATTCTAAGCAAACCAAAAGACCCAACAACTCCAGAAGAAAAAAAACAGGAGTCATCTACAACGTACAGTGTAAGAACTGCAGCAACCACTATGTAGGACAAATAGGCAGAAGACTAGCAGAACACATCCATGAACACCTCCTGGCAGTCAAAAGGCATGACGAAAATTCTTTAATTTCACAACATATAGACAGATTTAACCATAGTTTCAACTGGGAAAAGGTGACAATCCTAGACCAGGCCAAATCCAAAAACATCAGGGAATTTCTAGAATCCTGGCACTCTGACAAATCAGCCATCAATAGATAGATAGACATGAACAACATCTACCGACTATGCAAAAGAGACAATAGTCCAAAACAGAAAGACTCCAGCACCTCTCCACCAGTAATCAGCACTCAGACCAGCAATCAAATAAGCAATAACCCAATCCAGAAATTGCCATAGAGCCATTAGTAAACAGCCTAACCAAAGAATCCCTAAGACTGCCCCCACTCCTTACTAGGACTGATGATGTTATCTAGTTAGGGTAATGAAACGTCTGCAAGAAAACAAGAAAGCTCTGAGAGCACCAAGGACCCCTCATTTATTTATTTAAAGAAACTTATATTGCCTCCCAACTCTTATACAGGTGACTACAGTGGTTTACAACATTAAAAACCACAATATAGCCCCTTCTCCATAGCAGCAACAACATAATCATCTCAACCACTTGATCAGATTCAAATCCACTTGGGGTCCTCAGGCCTGCTGACAAAAATCATGTCTTCAGGGCCTTTTGGAAAAGCAACAATGTGGGGCCCAATCACACCTCTGGGGGAATGATAGGGAAGGGGCCACGACTGAGAAGGCCCCTTTTCATGATCCCACCAGGTTTATATCTCTAATAGATGAGACCTGCAACATATCTTCCTTCCTATCCTGATGGGCCAGTTATTGAACTGAATATTTTATTTGGCTAAATGTGATTAGACCCACAAGGAATTTGTATTTATAGATATACGGTAGATAGAGGTAGATGTATTGATTCGATGAACCATACTTAAGCAAACTTAATACAATGCATGCGCCCAGTTTTCTTTTCTTTTTAACTTGGGCAATTCTTACAGTTAACCCTTCTTATGATCTGATGATAATGTTTGATTATATATTACATTTATGGACTTTGCACTGTATTCTCAAGGGTTGTTGAAGCTTACATGGGGCTTTTCATGACAATAATTCTACCAAATATTCTCCAACAAGTTATCATCCCAGTGATAATCCAGCTAAAATTCAATTTAGAAGGATTAACCGTTTAATCAGGCTGATCTCATTAATCAAGTAATGAGCTCAGTTTTATGGATTTATCAAATGCCTCTTTGAGAAATGCATCCCACCTCTGTTGGTGTAAAGCTTGGAAAAAGAGGGGAGGCAGAGCCCTTGTCCTGAACTATGCACCCCACTATTTTGAGGAACCAAGGTATAGTTGTCCTGACTTCTAGAAGTATAGCAGCTAATATAGTCTTTAGGAACCAGTGGGCAGAAAGGAAGAATAAATTGAGGTCACAGAGTAACTATTGATGAGAAGCAGTCTGTCATCTGAGCAAAACGCGGATAACTTTAATTGTTAGCCCCTATGTCTTATTCCTTATTATGATAATATTTGATTACTGTATCTATTACATTCATGGAATATATATTCATAAATGTACATATTCAATGGAACTTGTAGTCTCAAGTTCCATTAAAGCTTATAAGAGACTTTCCTTGATTTCTGAAAAGTGCTAGAAGTTAGTGCTTTACTCTGCTTTGCAGTAGATTAATCTCCTACTTCATTTTCTATTAAAAAGGTCTCTTTTTTTAAGTTAAGTGGGGGCAGCAGAAGAGGCCTGCGGAGGCACGCTGAAATTTGGACATCTCATGATCAATAAGACCTAATGGAGTCCCAGAGATATTCCCAACCATAAACAAATTAAGTTGGAGGTTTGTGCATGGGTTGACCATGTTCTGGCTTCATTAAAGCATTTCCCTCCCCAAAACGTTGAGGTTCGATGGGCCTAAATTGGTATGTTGAGGTTCACATCATGAACAAGCTGCCATTACTTTTTATCCTGCCCTCTAGTGCTTTGGAGAATAATTCAATCCCCTCTTCTCTGTGACAGCCCTTCAAGAACCTGATCTACGGAAGGTGAAATAAATAGTTAAAATTCTTAGGCCTGTACAAAACAGACTCCTTTGTTTTCAGTCTTACTCTGAAAGGGCCATACAAGTTTCAGAGAGGCAATCTAAAGACGTCTTGATTGAACTGAAGCTAATTTCCAAACCAGCTAATCTGTTTCAGAATAGGAGCAGACAATTTCACGAGGGCTAAAGCATCTCTTTCCACTTCAGATTGGTTACCTGATTCATACACCCCCCCTCCCCCACTGTTTTAAGACCTTGTGGTTTTACTTAGCTGTCTATTAACTCTTCATAGCAGTTTTGGGTGAAGATCTTTCATATCGCATGCATGTTCAAAAGCAGAAAGTAAAATCCCCACGTACCAAAGCTTTTGTGTTCTTCTTCTAATTACTGAGTTATGGGGATATAGGAGTTACTGAGTAGCAGTTACTGCCACAGTGATCTAGTGATCCATTTGACAGCATCTTCCCTGTGGGATTCTGAGAAAAAGAGTAAAACTCTGACAAAACAATCCTTAATCCTGTATCATCCTTACACCCAACAGAGTGGTGGTGTTGAAGAATTAGTTTATAATTTATTTAGGCTGAAGCTTTTTTTGCCTGAAAAAAAAAAGCTTATTTCTGTGTAGCCATGAAGAAGTTTGTAATATGATTTCACTTTCTTGTTTGCCAGTGCAAATTCACTGGCAAAAAGTTAAAAAGATAAACAGTTTGTTCCTTTCTGTTTACTGAGCGGCTGTTGTTAATGGTCAGGAGCATAAATGCTCTTAGTCAAGGACATCCATGGAAGAGAGAGGGAGCAAAATGGAGGCTGTGACTGTGTAATTACATAGTCATGCATTGAATCTAAAATATGATGAGTTTTGTACAGTTATCACTGCCATCTTAACTTTTTACACACCTCTGCTACCACCATCACCAGTGCCTCTGGTCTTCATCTTGGCTTGTGAGTTGCTTTCAACTGAAATTTAGCTGTTCTTCAAGGCACATTTCTGTAAGCTCTGAAACAGCAACTTTATGGTCTAATGCTGAGAAGGCATTGGGCAAAGCTGAGACTTGGTCATATTTTCCAAGAGCACAATGGGGCTTAATACTCCTGCTAAATTAGCCAGAGTTCCATCTCAAGACATCACCAGGCCTAGATGCTTGGCTTTCCTTTGCCAAACTGGCCAGACTTCCCAAGTTAAGGCTATTGTCTAATATGACAATTGCATCCCTTTTCAATTTGCAGTAGATTGCATACTTCCTTCCTTCTGGCCCCTGTTTTTATCAGGCTTGTTTCTCCTCTTTTCTTGAAGAATCATTCAAGAAATATGTGTTAAAAATAACTTTTTCCTCCCAGCTGTTTTTCATCCAGCTTATAAACTCTAAGACTGGCATGTGTGTAAGGGTATGTATTTGTTTATGTGCACACATAACACTTAGCAATGGAATTTTAGGCTTATCTACCGCTTCACAGCCCTCTCTAAGTGGTTTACAAAGTCAGCACCTTGCCCTCAACAATCTGGGTCCTCATTTGACTGACCTTGGAAGGATGGAAGGCTGAGTCAACCTTGAGCTAGTGAAAACCGAACTGCTGGCAGCTGGCAGTGAGCAGAATTAGCTTGCCATACTGCATTCTAACTACTGCACCACCATTGCTCTTCAACGGTCATACACTGTGCTCATGCACATATGCAGTGGTAGCCCTGTGCAGCTTGAGTAGCTGGAACTTTTTCTCATTAATTCCCACATGGCCAGTCTTTTCTTATTGTTGCTAGTTGGATGTGGCTTATCCATGGGTTTCAGCTACCTCTTTTTTCTGCTCAGGATGTGTAAAACTAAGGGTGATTTGAATTGTAGCAAATTGTTGGGTCAGAGTTGGGTTGCATAAGGTCTCATTGACTTGCTTAGCTCTTTTGCTCATTTCCAAAGATGGCGGCTCATTTGGCGGGCGAGGTGCTTGTCTGCAAAGTTGGAAATAGTAGGTTTCCTATTGGGTAAGTTTAAAAAGGGACATAGCTTCAATCCCAAGGGCACAGCTGCCACCTTGACCCTTTTGACTGCTATCAATATTCGATTGGCACTCCTATCAAGAGAAGAAACAGATGAAACAGATGGGAAGCGAATTGTTTTGGGGAATAATAACAAAAACACCTTTAGGTTAAAATAAGAATGAAGATACTGGCTGTTTCTGTCTAAGCTGCAAAACTGTGAAAAACATGAATTAAAGGCTGTTCCTTATCTGCTTCTTGTCAGCAGTAAAAGCTTTGGCTCACCTTACACTGACATAGGGATTAGACTGTGTTTTCATCATTCAGTTTTATGGTTGCTGATGACTGATTGTATCCAACCAGTTCAGCTTCCCCAGTCATGCTTGAGATATATGGGACTGATAAATTTCTGCTTAGTACATTCACCCAAAGTACCTTGGTGCCATATGATGGCAACTGTGGCATCTTCCCCAGTCACCTGCCATGGAGGTCACCTGAATTATCCCTCTGTACCTAGGGTTAAGCATCTTTTCACCTCATTGCCTGGATCTACTGTATATATATTACACTAAACACTAATGGAATTTGGGCTACATATGATCTGTCAAACCAACCATTGTGTTTTATTACTAAATCATGATTAAAATGAACCAAGTCTTTGAACAAAGATAGGCAACCTTGGGATGGCCAATGTGCATAGATTTTTTTTAAATTCCCACCCTACTCTTGGTGTTTCCATCAATGTCATAAATCAGGATGAGTCCAGACATGGTTTCTAATTTTGAAGGAAAAAATAAAATAAAATTATGTCACTTGCTTCCCAATTTTACCATCCAATATTTGTGGCAAATTTGAGGGAAGTTGAAAAAAAAAAAAAGTGAGAGGTCACAAACTTCCCTATTTCAACCAGAGAAAAGCTAGCTATGTATTCCATTGCAGTATTTGCGCTGTTTCTATTTAGTTAGTGGAAACAAATTAAGAATGTGTTTATGGATTGTGAGACTTTTGTTCTGGTTGATTTTGATTCTTTAACGAACTTCTTGGATCAGACTTGGGCACTTACTGATAAAAATAAAGAAAAATGACCAAATGATGGAAGTATGAGGGGAATTGCTTTGAATCTGCTTACTATAGATTCTTGCAACATCAGCATAACTTCATTCTTCAGAAGAGTAACAGTCTCAACTAATAGCTATCTAAAGCAGAAGAACTTTCCAAGAGACACAATAATAAGCATAACTGCTGGGGAAATATAACATTTCCGCAGAAGGGGAAAAGTGGATTTTCCCAACCAAGGAAAAACAATGGTGGCTGTACTGATTCTTAAACAAGCTTTTGGAAGTGCAAGCTTTTGAGTTCTGAACATCAGGGAAGATGGTAAAAACATCGGGGTAGAACAGATGAATTTTCATTCACTTCTGCATTTTCCTATGATCTTTGATGTGAGCAAACCAAAGAAAGGAAATTACAGCTGGTCAGGGGCCAGATTAAGGACAAGTGTTCCTCAGAACTCTTCATGGGCTGCTGAGATGAAGAATCAAGCCAGCGGTGACTGAGTTTCCCCAATTGTGTGAAGTGCCCCCCCTTCAAAAAAAAAAAAACTTGGCACCTTCCTTCAGCATCTCAGTGGGCTTAAATATACCATGTTGGACCAAGGCCACAGTCTGGGAATCATACTGCAAGATTCCTGCCAAGACATACAGCTGTAAAGTGATATCATATTATGGACTAAAGAGGCAGGATGGACTTTCTCCCCAAGGAATGAACAAAAGATGGAGCGTAGGAGTGCATAATGTTAGACTGTTCACAAGGAAATGATTTGGGATTCATTTGATAGGGCTGATGGAAGAATTATGATCGCCTTTCAGGCAATTGGCCCTCAGAGTTAGCCTTCTGAATGGTCGCTTCTCCAGCTACCCATAGGGGCCTGTCAACTAGGGACAAGCAATGATGTGATTGTCTTTAGGTGTTAGGCAATAGATGTAATCTAGTCATATTAGTTTGACAAGGGTTGACCATAAAACCAGTGAATTGATGGATGAAGTGCCAGCTGACCAGTGAGATCTTACAGTGTGGAAGTGTTTTCAGCCCTTAGGTACTGGCTAAAAGTTATGCACAATTTGTGTCATTTCACAGGACAAACTTTCTGCAGCAAAGAAAGTTTATAATAGCTCGGCACTAAAGTCAACTAATGCAAGACGTGTTCTGTCAGCACCAGCTTTAACGTTGCTTAAAGAAATATCTTCAGTAAATTTTTATAGGCTGTCTAAGTACACCAAGTTCCAACCAAATTACACCAAAGTAAACATTTCTCTTATGGGAAATTAAGTTCCTGGCCCACTTAGGGGCCAGGCTGTGATTAATTGAATGGCAATGGAAGCAGAGAAAGTACATTATTGCATCTGGGAAATAAATTGATGGGAAAAATAAATAAATAAAGGATGATGATGATGCGCTAAATCAGTGTTTCTTAACCTCAGCAACTTTTAAGCTGTGTGGATCCCAATTCCCATGCCTGCTGGGAGGAATTCTGGGAGTTGAAGTCCACACAGCTTAAAGTTGCTGAGGTTGAGATTTCACAGAACAATAACGAGAAAAAAATGGCTGGATTAGATTCGTTGACAATTGTGGAGTCATAAGAACTGGAGAATTTTGGATCCAGATAGTTGTCATCCACATTGCAAATCTGTAATTGCAGGATCCTCTATGCAACTGAAAAGTTTTGATCAGGAAACAGATATTTGATTTGTCTTAGATCATTTCTCACTCTCATGAACTAAGACCAGCTAGTGAGTTTCATGGCTGGCTGAGTGTATAAAACCGAATTATGGTGGTCCCTTGTTTGATAGAGTTTTTTTATATATAGTTTCAGTGATACTTAGAATGTAATTCCATTCTTGGAGACTCCTGGACAAGAAAAAAGATCCTCATAAAGTCTGAAGACAAGAAGGAAAAGGTTGTGGACATTCAGTTCTTAGAAGAGATGCCATAAGGCAGGCATCCCAAGATATACCTGTCTCTGGAGTCTTCTCAAATTACTACAGTGTAGAACATTAGGAATATTATTTTCTATTAGTTTTGAGTCAGAAGGGCCATTAATGGTGAAGCATAAGTCCTAAGGCACAGATTTAAAAGAAATAACCAATAGTTCAACTTACCCTACCAAATATCCAGGTAGGAACAGGTAACTTAGCCCTCTTCCTTTTGAATTTGAGCATCTCATTTAATCTCATATGGAGTCCTTGGTCAACATTACAAACCAAAGTAATTGGGTTTACCATTGGAGGAAACCATATTATAACTTGGGCAAACATGTGCACTGAGATACCTGTAGATTCAAGACGAGTTTGTATGAAGATCTATATGCAAAATGCTTTGGACTCAAGAATAATAGTTCTGTATGACTTGGGGGCTTCTTCCCTTCTTTTTTGTGAAAGGATTTTGAAGTCCATTAATTCTTCTTTATTGAGTATGACAATGTTTATGATTTCCAATAAAGCCAAAGCTATGGATATTTCCAGTAGTAATGTTTGGCTGTAAGAGGTGGACCATATGGAAGGCTGAGTGCCAAAGAATTTAGGCTTTTGAATTGTGGTGTTGGAGAAGACTCTTGAGACTGCAAGGAGATAAAATCACTCAATTCTGAAGGAAATCAATCCTGACTGTTCTTTGGAATGACAGATATGGAAGCTGAAGCTCAAATACTTTGGCTACCAAAGGAGAAGAGAAGACTCATTGGAGAAGACTCTGATGTTAAGAAAGATTGAAGGCAAAAGGAGAAGGGCATGGCAGAGGATGAGATGGTTGGATAGTGTAATCAACACAATGAAAATGAATTTGGGCAAACACGAAGAGACAGTGGAGAACTGTGTGTGTGTGTGTGTGTGTGTGTGTGTGTGTTGGCATGCTGTGGTCCATGGGGTCATGAAGAATTGGACACAACGCTGAACAGCAAAATGGTTTCCAAGCTGTAGCTGGGTTATCTGTATGTGGGTTGAAATGTGAGTATCATCTTTTTAAGCCATTTTGGGTCCAGCGTGAATGGTGAGTTTGCAAAACGGGGTTGGCCCGAGTCTCATATGGACCACTTCCTTTCATAATACTCATTTTAACATTAAATGATTTTTCATATTCCATATATGGTTTCCTGGTTTGAAAACTCAACGTTGGGAATGAGCATGGCTAAACCATTATGATGATTAGTGGAGTGGATCCAAGAACACCCACTTGCTTCTCTCAGTATCAAACATGTGGAGCTCCCATTAAATTGGGAAGTCTCTTAGGGGAGTTGACTTGTCCTATCTAATCCAGGCTTATTTTGTTCTTCCAATTTGGATTGAGTAGGATGCATTGTTCCCATACATTCCTCCTTTAATTAAATGCAGTAGATATGTCATGTCAGTGAAATATGCCAGGTCTGTTTTTACATCTGTAGCCGTTTTCTCTCTACTCCTTCCATTTGGCTTCTTGGAAAGAAAGTTTGACATTAAATGCAACCTTGGATCAGATGATTGGTTCTCTGTGAACTGCCAAAATCACTCAAATAAAAATCTTAATGTTGGGGATTTCGGGTATGTGTGAGTGTATGTTTATTTATTTATATTTATGCTTTGTGAAATGAGATTGGCAAAAAGAGATTCAGCTGTTTTGGTTCCCAGAGAACGGAAGATGCAGAGTCAGTTTGTATCTGCACAAAATGCATGATAGTCACTGAGAGGGAATAACCTTTTGGACGCCTATAATTTTTAACTGTCCTTTTCTTCACTAGCTTCCCCCCCGCCCCATGTGCTATGCATTAGTACAATGAAACAAGTATAAAACCTCACCATTGTTCCATTACACAGATTCAGTTTGCATACTTCCCTAAGCCAGAATTTGTTAAACCATGACTTATTGAATAAGCCACAGTTGGCTGAATTCACATATATGCATGATGTCATAACTCAACAGACACATTATGGCTTAGTACAATGTCTGAACATGGCCCTTTCAACCTTGTTGGACGTCATTTGAAGAGCTGACCAGATACTGTATACTCCCAAGAGATAAAAAAAAATACTGAGAGCAAAGAACATACACATATTAAGAATTCTAAGATTAATTTTTTAAAAAATATATATAGAGAGCAATTGAGCAATTACAGTGAACACAGAACTATAGCAATAAATAAATTGATCAAAACATTGAGGATTAGATCTTTAATTTTTTTTCAAACTGTGTTCGTCTATCTGGATGTCCCATGGAGACTTTTTTTTTGCTTAAGTTTGAAATAACATGTAGCCATTCATTTCAGAGTTATGACAGAGTCTCACATATTTTCACTGTGTCCCTAGGCAGAGGTGTCCCCATAATATGGTTAAAAAAAAAATCAAGATGGGAACTGCAATAGTGTGATCGAAGCTCTGCCTACTTTGTATATGTTGTGGCCACCATTTTATTTTTTTTAAACCATAACTTGAGGTTGTTCTTCTCCTGAGTTTTTTATCACTTTGTAGCTGCTTCAAATTCTGTCACTGAAATTCAGTGGATAAATGAAGAAATTGGGCACAAATCTGAGGTTTATTTTGGAGAAATAAAACAGGGCTTGAGACCTATTTTTTTTTCTTTTTCTTGTTTTTAAAAATCCCAACCTCAAGCAGGTAGGCATCTCCTGGAGAGGAGACATCCCCCCTCCCCCCCCAAAATGACGACATCGGAATATCACTGTATTGAAATAACACATTGTATTAAACTGGGAAGAGGGAACAGTAGATGATTTCTAAGGCTAGATTTAATGATGCATTAAAAATTGTCTTAGTTCTATATTAACACTTTATGAATACATTTTTAGTTTCCTCAAATGCCACTCATTTGATCACTATTCTGTATATTCTCTTCTGATTTTATTACTGTTATATATTTGGTGATACTTCATCATAACGTCTGGTTGTTATACAGTATTTCAATGTATTTTTTTTTTGAAAAAAAAAGAAATCACAACATCAGTTGTAAAAAAGGGGAGCAGGGCTTCAGAAATGCGACCACTGCTGATATCTTCACCTGAATTCTGGTGACTTTGGTGTACCCCCATCACTTCTTTTTTTAAAGGTGGAGTTGAAAATGCTAATGTTTGTTTTACAAATATTTCTACCCCTGCTATCTGTACCGCTTTCAAACAGTGTTGTTTCCATTGTATTTATAAGGCTGTTACACACACACACACACACACACACACACACACACACACACACCATCATATGCACTATTGGAACAATGTTTCTGTCTGCATGATAGACAATATGACGATGATTATATTATCCATTCAATCATGTCTGACTTTTGGTGATTCTGTGGGCCAGGTCTCTCCACATCTTCTGATCTTCCACTACTTTGAGTTTTTCTATGCTCTGGCTAGTGTCAACTTTGAGATAGACAATATATTATTGTTTATTTTCTAGGCTGCTTCTCAGCTGGCACTCCCAGCTCATTTGTCAATAAGGTCAACATCAAAGTAGAAATGTGGAGACACATAAATTGATTGCCATTGTTTCTTAGGATGCTCTTGGAACTTCCTAAGAATAATGGATAGAATAATGCATCGAGAGCTGCTTATCCATGAGGCTAGAGAAAATGACAGCCTTGATTCTTTTAAAATTCCTGAACTGTGTTAAGCACCTTCTATTTTGTTTGCTGTCATGCTGCTCTAATGTTGTGCTGTAAGAGGTTGTCCTTTTACTTGGCTAACAAACTGGCAGTGAGCCGAGTAGTAAAAAAAAAAACTCTAAACAAGATGACACGATGCTAGATTTAAAACTAGGGCTAAAAATAATAGCATGCTCCTCATAATTTGGGGAAATGAGAGAGATAGCACAATCGGTCAATCAATCAATCAATCAATTTTTATTCGGTCATAGACCAGCAGATAAAACTCAACCGTCACAGTTGATTAGGATAAAAAGGGGAAAAAAAAGTAGAATTATTCTATAATATCTAAAAAGGGTTAGCAAGCACACTCCTAAGGCTAGGAAATTGAGAATGGTGGCACAGATAAGTAACAATTGAGATATTAATATTAAGTAATTGATTGAAACTATTATTCCCTAACTAGTACTTTGGTATGAATTGCAGGGGTTCTTCTATTTTTTTTAAATCTTATATTCTGAATGAGGGGTTGGCCATGCATGGCCATTAATACAGATAGAATCTTGACTTTCCTTTTTTTTTATTTTCACTGCTTTAGGCTTTTAAAACAACAGAATGTTAATCATTTTGAATCATATTATAGAAACATTACCATACTGAAATTTGCAATGCAATAATACAATGTATCATGATTTGCAACGTTGCAATTAAAAAGGGAAGGAAAGAAAAACAACCACAACAGAGTTTGGTTGGAAGGTGACATAGTATCTTTTAGGAAATGTGAAACTTGGGGGCTATTATGGTCTTGTTCCGAATGCAGCACTTGAGAACTGGTTAGTTTTTGATCATTAAAAGGAATGCACATTGGAAAAGTTCAGCCTTTGCATTACACTTCACTCAAGATTCTGTTTTTAAGCTGCCAGACTAATCAATTGGTATGGCCAAGTAGGAGAAAATAGTATTTACATGGACTGTACACCTGCAAATTATTTTGTTCTGAAAATGGATCTCTCTCTCTCTCTCTCTCTCTCTCTTTCTCTCTCCCCCCCTACCTCTTTTAAAAGTCCCTGTTGAGTTTTTTATATATATATATATATATAAATACCGGATTACAATTCACGAGAGGTTAAACCCGCAGTCTTATTATAAGGGATACTACAAGTAAACATTATTAATTATAAAAATTGCCTAATTTAAGAAGGTTCGCTCCCCCACACCTGCTTTGCGTTAATTGGCAAGTCGTCCACACACTTCAGCCAGCTGAACTCTTTTAGCATTTATTTAAGCCTACTTGACATTAACATGCTGTTTGATGTTTGATAGCTCGATATTTTTTTTTTAATTTAACCACCCAACAACAAATGTATTTATGAAATGACAGTGAACTGGAAAAAGTACCTAGGGCTTTGTTCCTGTTTGATTAGAACGATTGGCTTTCTTGAGTCTATTGGAGAAAAATATGGGGGGGGGCGGGTTGGCTGAGCCCCCCCTTCTTTTAGACTCTTGGGACTGGGCAGTGACAAAAATGCAAGCAAGCAAGTATTGTGGGGAAATGTTAATCAAGTCCATACTTGCCCTCACGAAGCATAGACATTCAGCAAAAAAGCAGAGAAAGGGCCTTGCAGGATTTCCAGCTTTTTTATGGCTGTCCAAATAGCAATATTCGGATCAAAAATAATATCTTAAATTGAAACTCTTGAAAGGAATTAAGAGAGTACGTGCAAATCAATAGAAAAGGTGCACACACCTTTTTTCTACATGTCTTTTTATTCAAAATGGTATGGCTGTGTGAAATTTCTAATTAAAAGGAAGACGATTGGAGATCATTATGTTAAGTTTTTTTAAAAAAAATTTCTAAAAATTTGTTTGCAAAGATGCTCAGGTTTATTCAGATGTCAGTTAAATGGGTGTTTTTCTATAATAAGATTTAAGAAAGGTGTGGTCGCATTTGATAAACCCTGGGTTTAACAACATCATCAAAATGATACCGTTACTTTTATATTATTGCTTTAAAGTTGTGGAAGAAAAAACATGACAATCTGTCTCTTAAAATCAGATTTTAAAAAAAAAATCAAAAATGTTTCTGAAGTTGAAATCTGCTTTCCTTGAGGAAAACTAAATTTCTTTTGAGATATATTCCATTTTTTCCCCATTGATAATTTATTTTAGCGACCATCTTGACCATAAATAAGATTCACTCATGGAAGTGTTTTGGAAAATAGTCTTAAAACCATTTCAGTGTAATTTCTTTAAAAACATGCAAGGACATGTAATGAAAAATATATTGTTTTGCTAGATGTGCACTCAGATACACACAGAGTTTATATTTAGATAGATGTAAATAAAAGTGTATGTCAGTAATTCCCCAAATCTGGACTAGAAGAAATTTTGGAATGCTTTTGAAAATAGGAAATGGAAGGAGGAAGTGATTTATGATAAAAATCCCTCCAAACTGACAAGATTTAATTCTTTCTTACCCTGTCATTTTTGCAAAATAAACTCATTTTCCCAAGCAGCTGTTTGTTCCATTAAACAAATCTCCTGGTCTTTGCCTATAGGATTCAAACCATAATTGAAGCTGTAGAGAAAATCTTCTGTATCTTTTTTCTTACCTGTTCTCATTCAATTAAAAAAAAAATTGTAGCACATTGGATGCCATCAATTGCTAATAAATTTCTAACAAAAAACAAGAAAGTGAATTAACCCCCAAATCTGCTTTCCTAGTTTTAATGTTCATTAAAATTGTCAATTCTGTCAGGAAAAAAAAATGTCCTGGACTGCTCTTGCGTATTTAATAGCAGTTCTGTCTGCAAAAATTAATGTTCAAAACACATTAGTGCAATCGTACCTGCAGGTTAAAATGACTCAGAAAATGCTAAAAAAGATGTTTATAGTTTACAATTTTAACACTCTGAGATAATTTTTAGCATGAATTTTTCCTTATTCCATATCCCAAAATGGAAATTGAAAGGTCTTGTGGATACCATCTAACGTCTGTCTGTCTGTCTGTCTGTCTGTCTGTCTGCAGTCTGTCTATCCATCTTCCTTCCTTCCTTCCTTCCTTCCTTCCTTCCTTCCTTCCTTCCTTCCTTCCTTCCTTCCTTCCTTTCTTTCTGCTGGACTTAGGTGTCTTGTGGGAGCATAGTGACTCAAAACTGATGACACATTTGACCCTGCCTTCAAGCACCACCTGGTCATCTCTTATATTTTCAGCCTTTTCAGCTCAGATTAGTTAAGAGTCAATCCAGCTCTTTAGGCTTGGTTTATGTTGCTGCTGAACTGTTCACCCATGAAGATGTGTTGATGGATTTTGTTCTGGATTTTTTTCCTCCATAACCACAGCCTCCTATTTATTTTCAGAATTCAAATTTCTTTTATTGACTCATCTCCTCATACCAAACTTGATTCACCTTCAGTTTTCGGAGAGTTAACCTATGATGGAAAAAGGGATAGACTGAATTCTGAACTCATTCTGCATTTCTTTCCAACATTCCTTTCAGCTGGGGAGGATACAAAGGTTTAAAAGATCTTAGAAAGGGAATTAAGGTTATATTGTACATTCAGTTCAAGAGAATATCTCCATGAAGTGTGCTTTATAACTATTTGGCAATGAAAATCATTAGCATCACTCAAGGATAATCCTTTGGCATAGACACAGATTTTACTTAATGACACAAACTTATTGCAGCGAATTTCTGCTGAATGATGCTGGCTTCTCTCCAAAAAAACACCAGCCTACATCTGATTTTGATCTTAGCCCTTTGGGTAAATTTAACTGGGATCTTGTAGGATATGTCTACTTTTTTTTTTTTTAAATAGCTATCATATTATTGTTCTGGTTTGGCATCCATCCTTAGCTTTGTTCCTCTGTCTGAGCCACTTATATTCTGGTAGCCAGTAGAATGTTAAGGCATAACAAAGAAAAAGAGAAACAGATTTTGTTCATGCCAAATATTTTAGGACTTGGTTGTAAACTACTCTTTTACAAAGTGCAGCTAATTTTAGGCTGAGGGTTGCCAGCATTTATGCTAAATATTTGAGGTAACAACAATAATAACCACAGCATCATCAGTTACTAACTATCCTAAAGCTTAGAAGGACTTACCCTATAGATTTCATGCCATTGGAAGCAAGAGAGGAGAGCTAATCCTAATCCTAACTGCAAACGTTTGATGTGAAAAGAAGTGACTTAACTGGCTTAGCTGTTGCCGTAGCTAAAAACTGTTTGGTGTGGTATCAAAAGCAGAATTAGAACCATGAATTGGAAATATCCAGGAAATAGATTTTGGATGACATTAGGAATGAAAGATGTAAAGGACCTTTGGGAGGACCTTGGAGACCAACTCTTCAATCCTCCATCCCATACAGGAAGCAGAACCTACAGCAGGAAATTCCTAGCAATAAAACCAGTTTGACAGTGATATGGTTCCCATTCAGGAGTATAATATTCTGTAAAGGTCTTAACAGAAGCAACAGGTCCATTTATCAGAGATAATGTATTTGCCCTTTGCACTGAAGATCTTGCCTGAACAGAGACTATAAAGTTTCCTTTAAACTCTGTTTCTATAATTCAGCAGAGTGCAGTCCATAAATAGGCCACTTCCGGATGAAAAGGGAAATGATCTTTAAGGCTATAGGTCAGTGGTTCTCAACCTGTGGGTCGGGATCCCATTTGGGGTCGAACGACCATTTCACGGGGGTCGCCAAACAACACAGTCCGCCATTTTCCCCCCCCTTTTCCTTAGCTGTGCTACTCCCTTTTATTCTATTGGCTTTTGAAAGCCAATAGAATAGACTCTTTTGAATAGGGTCTAATTCTATTGGCTTTCAAAAGCCAATAGGAATTGTCCAGGCTGTCTCTGCCCTGCTGAGCCCGCCAAAAGTCCCATTCTGCAAACGGTGCTGCACCAGTTGAGTAGTCCTCGACTTACAACCGGTTGAGTAGTCCTCGACTTACGACCAGTTGGGGGTAACGGCATTAAAAAGGTTGAGAACCACTACTATAGATTAACAAAAAAAAAAGACCACCCTTGGAATATTGCATCCAGTTTTGGTCGCCCCAATATAAAAAAGATGTTGAGAGTCTAGAAAGAGTGCATTTGAGTCGGATCATTTGTACCTGAGTGAGAACTGTGTGTTGATATGTTCAATGATGTTTTAGTTTGTTTTCTTGGCTGCACATGGGATTCTCAGGAGCTTTATAAATCATCAGACTTCAAAATAACCAACCTGTAATCTTTCCATCCTGCTTCCTTTCTTTTCTGTTTTATATAAATTTATTAAAATTGAAAAAAGGGTAAAATCTAATGAAAACTAATATTTAGAATAAATATTTAGAAAAGAGGACGGAGATGGCCAAAGTCAAAAGTGCAGCAAAAAAAAAAAAAAAGAATATATAAAGAAATAGTTTCTGATTTTCTTTACAGCAGTTATAACTATAGAGGTAAATTAATCTCTATGGTCACACCATGACTTGCATTTTCTATAATCCATTTTTTCCCTAATCATGAAAACCATATATTGCAATTTCATTTTTTTTCTATTCCATGCAAAAATGTCTATAAAGGGTTTCCAGTTAGCTCAGGAATGCTTAACCTCTTTTCTGGCCTACACCTGACAAAAAACATATGGACCAGGCTGAGTGTGAAGGTAAAGCAGTGTTTAGAATGTTGGAGTAAACCTGGTGAGACTCAAGTGTGAATCGCTGCTCAGCCATGGGAGATCATTGGTTGACTTCCGCCCAGTTGACATTTCCTACACAAATATAACTCACAGCTTATTGAGAAGATAAAAGGGAGATTGTGAGGTGGGAGAGCTCTAGTTGGCATGCAGTAAGATAGCAAGAAAATTGGAATTGAAATCCCAAATGCATGACATAAGATCTTAATAATATGAATAGAATGTGTGCAACACATCTGGCTCATAAAAATCTTACAAGGAAACACTTTTCCTTTTAATACCTTGATGCGTTACCTCATTCTTGTCTCAGCCAGAACAGGAAAATGTAGTCCAGCACATGGGGTGGGAGGGAGACACTTGGACTGAGTAGGATGAAATTTCCTCTTGGACTTTGAATGTGGAAGGGAGTGGATGAGTGAAATTTCTAGCTTAGGAAGTGGGAAGAATGGGATGAAGAAAGAATGAGTTAGAAAACAATCTAGTTAGAAAACCAGGGTTAAAAATGAATATTGATATTGAATTCCTTCCAATTAAGCATTTGGAAAAGGAAGGAAGGAAGGAAGGAAGGAAAGAAGGAAGGAAGGAAGGAAGGAAGGAAGGAAGGAAGGAAGGAAGGAAGGAAGGAAGGAGTAAGTTAGGCTGGAAACCAGGAGACTTTGAGTTGTAATACTCATAGAGGAGGTCAAATATTAGGTATGTTCATTATCTCTAGTTGACCAAATCTAAAGGTGGAATAAAAATATAATAGCAAATAAAAATTATTAATATTGTAGTATTATAACAATATTAGTATTTGTTCAGTATAATATTAATAATAAATAAATTGCACACAAACATATATATCCAGTATATCTATATCAGATCCAGGGTATCAGATGTCAGATGACAGAGTAAGACTGAGTATAGAATTAGAATAGGTAAGACTGTGTATACCCTCCAAATCTCTATCTAAGATTCAGATTGTAGCCCGTCTCAGTGGGGATAAATTGTTTATACTCTTTGCTAAGCTACAATTCAGAATTTACAAACCACAGTCAATGGATTGTGTAACTAGGCCTAAACAAGTCATAAACCTACCATGTTGGATGAACCCTGCCATTTTTTCAAGAAACCCTATATGAATAAACTATGATTAGAAAACTAGTTTAGGATATTCTACTCCTATATTTATGAGGAAGGAAAAAAAACAAATGCATTTTTATGCCCGTGTTAGGCTGAGAACTGGATTAGAAATAGGTAAACAGGTTGAGATCAACAGTTCAAATTAATTAGTTTTAATTAGTTTTAATTCTTTAAGATGGTTGACATCCTTTTTCTTTCTTTCAAGTATTTGTTCACAACTTTAATTTTTTTTATGGTCTTCAAGAGAATTTAAGCTGCCCTCCTATACCTTTACCATTGGAGAGTACAGCCCTAGTAAAATCTACACAACCTTTTTTTCTGAATAGGTTAAGCATTCACTAGCATTTTCACAGCAATTAAAATATTTGTTTTGTTTCCGTTTTTAGATCAGCAAAACACTGAAAATCAAAAATAGCATAAGAAAGAACCCCAAACCAAGTGACTGTAGGGGCGCAATTAAAAACAGCAGCAATTTAAAGGGGTTTTGTGTTATTGATGAGCCGTTCAATAAAGCAAAACAAATCAAAACTTTAAAAAGCTTCAACCTTTTCTAAGGTACTGATTTCTAAGGGAAGGAATAGAAGCTGATCATCAAATCCTATATAAATAAGACTTAAGGTTTTATATTTCTCCTCTCTCTCCCTCTCCCCCCCCCTCCAGCTTCTGCCTTGATTCATTGTATTTTTGATCCTGATCACTTTTTGCTAGTTTAATGGAGATCCTTTCTCTTTCTTTCTTTCTTTCTTTCTTTCTTTCTTTCTTTCTTTCTTTCTTTCTTTCCTTCTTCCCTTCCCTTCCCTTCTAAATATAGGGGCTACTTCAGATTCTGCAGAAGTAATAATAAAGGTAGACCTAATGGGTCACCATATGTGGAGAAGCGTCCTCTTGGGCCTTAGCACATATACTTAAACAGCGAAACAAAGAGGGGAGGAAAGCCGTAATATTGGCAACTGTTGTTAGGTAGTATAAACAACAGACTGCCATTGGCGTAGAGCAGCAGATCAGATTCCAATAGCACTCAATAGGGAGCCTTCCTTAAAAAATTAGAAGAAGCTGGGCTGGAGCTGCCCCATGCTGAGAATGGCAGTAGAAGCAAAAACAAGAGTAAATGAATGGAAATTAAACAGCAGGAAATGGGGATTTGGCACAAGGTCAGAATTTGAAACTGCAGAGAGGTGTCAGTGATAAGGGCTGGATAGAGTTTCTGGCTGAAAACAGAGAGAAAGAATGCAGATGTGTTCATTGAATAAAGTACAGATGTAGCAAGCAAGAACCGGAGAAGGGAAAGCTTGCGGGGGAAGACTGTGGTGGGGTGGAATAAAACAGCATCCAGAAGAAACCATGCTAAGCATAGGTGTATTTATGCAACTCTGTCCATGACTTAAGAAGGAGCAGCCATCGTGCTCCAAACTCAACTGCCTTGCCCATCAGAACGCGTTGGAGGAAAATTTCAGAATTTATTTATGTTTTCCCGGCAGCCTGTGCATTGATTCAGTCTATTTTTGATCCCGACTTGTTGTTGTTGTTATTTGCGAAGTCGTGTCTGACCCACCGCGACCCCATGGACAACGTTCCTCCAGGCCTTCCTGTCCTCTACCATCTTCTGGAGTCCATTTAGGCTCACGCCTACTGCTTCAGTGACTCCATCCAGCCACCTCATTCTCTGTCGTCCCCTTCTTCTCTTGCCCTCAATCTTTCCCAGCATTAGGCTCTTCTCCAGTGAGTCCTTCCTTCTCATTAGCTGGCCGACTTAATGCAGATCAACTCTCCTTTCATCAGATTTGATAATGTTCATTTCTGCTTTTGGAGAAGTTGCAGTTGATGAATTGTGATCTCTTGAAGACAATATCCTTCCGTTCCATAGGTTGGAAAAAATTAAATAGCCTGGGAGGACAAGCTACCTGAAGTTCTTTGGAAGCTTGGCTGGCTAAAAGATTATTGTACAGTGAAAGGCAAGATATTCACACCTATCCATTGGTCCTTTGCTCTCTATGGAAATGTAAGATGTTCATAGGCCAGCCATGAAAATTTTCTCCTGAGTAAACTTTTAGTAGCAGAAATTGCTTTATGACATTGAATGAGAAGTGAGGGGAAAAAACAAAGGAGATTTTCTGAAGCTGGCATTAGATTACAATATCCTGGATCTGACATTCCATGTATCGATTTTCCATAACCAACTGGGAAGAAACCAACTTGGAAACAGCTATAGATTGATCTGACACTAGGGATGACTGAATACATTGATTTCAGTTTTATTTGTTTCCATTTTTGGGCTTTTATCAAGCTCAGTTTATTGAACTGGATGTTTTTTTTTTAAAGTTTGCACTAAAATTTCAATGTATTTGCCAAATGCGTACAGTATGTGATTTAATTTATGAGTTTTCAAACAATTTGCATTTCCTACAGTATAAATAATATTCTGCCTTATTTCCATTTGTATTTTTTCCATTTTTGTTCAGATTTCTTCTTAAGATAAACAAATAAATGAACTGCACCGTATCCCCCAAAATGTAAATTTTGAATGATAGTGAGTTTTATTTGATTTATTGGTTCAAAAATGCAGAATAGTCAATTTGAATGTTTAATTTTTTTCCTTAAAATGGAAAATAAATTAGTTTTCCTTGAAAGAAAGGGAATGAAAGGAAAGGAAAGGAAAGGAAAGGAAGGAAGGAAGGAAGGAAGAAAGAAAGAAAGAAAGAAAGAAAGAAAGAAAGAAAGAAAGAAAGAAGTTATAATATTAGATGGAGAAGAGTTTTTGTACAATTGCAGCTTTTTATGTTCGATATAAACTGCTAATATGTTGTTGATCTTAATACACTCTTAGAAAACCAAGTAAGGAAATTATGCTTCTTTACATGTTGTTTTGTCTCAAATTTATTTGCAACAACATGTAAATATAATATATGAAATAATCACTTAAAGATATAAAATAATAAAAATTGCAATTAGTTGCAGCTTTCTTCTGAATAAAGTTTCATTCTGGTATTTACAAAATTAAAACATTTTTATTACCAACATCATTTCTTTTCTCTGAATAACAGTTTGAATGAACCTGCCACTTAGCCATTTTTTTTAAAAAAACATCTATATTTTATAATGTCTGGAACCACTTATATTATGCACAATTAATAAACAGTTTTAAACAGATCTAAAATATTGACTGGGTTTCCATGATATTCTTGGGCATTCGGCTAGAAATCCAGTCAGTCCTTCTTACTGGTAATTCTGGAAGCACATAATCACACAAACTGGCTTAAAATTCACCATTGGAGAAGTAGATAATTCCTCCTCATTTTTTTTTCCGGAAGTTTATTCATTTATGCTTGTGATTTGAACCCATCATAGTCAACCTGACCTTGGTAGTCAAGAGTGATAAGTCTTTTCTAACAGAGAAGTTCTTGATCACCTATTTGCTCCTGAAATAGGAAATTCTGCAAAGTCTTTATGGTATCATTAGTCCCTTCCTCATCATTCTGGAAGCCATATGCCTGGGTCAATGTAGGGACAGTGCTGCCTGATAAAAAGAGACTGATACTGGTTTTGCTGTATGTTGGACTGGAGATGTTTGGGGTATTTACATGGACTGTGTGGTGGGTGGATTCTTTCATCCATGAATGCCCTATAAAGGAGATGGTTATAAAGGCAGATTTGGGACCATACAATCTTGGGGTCTTGCCACATCAATTGTAGGAGAAAGACAAGCAGAACCTGGGGGTGGAGTCAAGAGAGCAATCAGCCTGGAATCATTACATTCCCACAAGTGGTCCAAGACTTACCTCTCTTGAATTCTGTCAACTCTGATCTAGGGCCAGTATAGTGCTGACTGTTAGTTGAATAGATTCTTGTCTATAGGCATGAGGAATAAATCAGCTTAACTAGAATTTTGTGTGGTCCTGATTCTTCATGCCTGACATCTATGCTCCCTTGAATTTTCCAAGCAGTGACTGAGCTTCTCTTTGGTGCATTGTTCTTGAGAGTAGGTGGGAGTGTTTATGTATTTCTGGAATGTAGGTGCCAGTGATCCTGTTGTGTGTTATTAGCACTTGCTGGTGGCAAGGCCTCACATGTGGGGCATTGGCAAGCAGTCCGAGTGGGGGCATCTGTGGCTTTGTTGGCTCTTGTAGCCAGTTACCGTTTTAAAGACATAAAGTGTTTGCCAGAAACCTGCCAGCAAGTTCTATAATGGGGAACCTCACTTTTGCAGGCCTGCTGGAGGAAATTCTAACAGATCCGTCAAGAACCCCCACGTTGGATTAAGTTAAGTTGTTTCTGTAATTCAGCTGATCCAAGTCCATTGCTTTGACTCAAAAGAAACCTCTAACCCAGGGGTCTGCAACCTTGACAACTTCAAGACTTGTGGACTTCAGCTCCCAGAATTCTTCAGTCAGCTGTAACCTCTTTGAGATTGGACTGCCCTTTCTATCCTTAGCAGCTGATGGGCTCTAGAAGTTTCCATGACACATTAATCACCTCTTGATTAAGCATGGTGTGGGAATGTAGCCACTGAGCTGTATCTCTTCCCTTCATTTGCTGCATTAGTTTGATTTTTAAACATCTTCCAACAGATTATGCACACACAAAATGAGGGTATGTGAGGAGGAAAATGGAACCGCGAATCTGGACTCCTTTTTTGACATCAACCAACAATAGACAACTATATCTCAGGAAGAAAAACAACCAGAGCTTAGGGCCTAAGGAGTTCTCATCAAATTTCAAGAAGGGGGGGGGTAAAAAAAGCCCAGAGAAGGATGGGTGTGGCTGGAATGGTAATAGACCTCTCCTTATACATTTCGTTGTCGGCAAAACAGGAAGATGACATGAGGAAAAGAAGAATATTGTTAGAATGTTAGAAGAATACATAATCACAGTGCCCAAAGACTATATCGTGTGAATTCTGCGTTCATTCTAAATATGCAAATGTTCCCATTTGTATAATATATTCAGTACATTATAGATATAACAGGTATGTGGCTGAACTGAAATCACGGTTAGGTTAATTGTTGCTGGTGTTGTCTTTTCTGGGCTGCCATTTTGTTACCCTGTTTTTATCTAGTTTTAAGTATTGTTACCTTCCCCTATTGGTTTTAAGTTGGATTTCCTGCCCAACAAAGTCTTTTTGGCCGTAATAGTACATTTTATCTTCCATTTTCTGCCTCCAAGGGGAATAACAATTATCCTTGAATGTAAGTGGCGTCAATCCCTGTGATCAAAATGCTGAAGAATCTCAAGATATTAAAATATGAAAAAAAAATTGAGAAATTTCCATGGATAGCATATGGTGTTCTTGCATTTATTTGTTGTTGAGTTGGTCAACGATATCCCTTCTTCCCTGCTCAATCTTTTTTCCAGTGTTCAGCAGCCTCTCTGGCTTTGTACCCTGTGATGAAATCCCAAGAGGATTACATCAAGAAGGAATTCGGTTTGTGTTTGGATCGAGAAGTGTGAGCAGAAAAGAAAGATGTTTTCTTTTCCATTGTCTGCAATGGCCCCTTAAGGAAAACTCAAAATAGATGTTCAAGCACCTTGAGAGTCAGGTGGAAAAACAACCGTCTTTGGTGGGGAAAAGAAAGTTTATGAGATTGCAATGTTCTAATGCAGACATGTCAAACACAAGGCCCGGGAGCCAGATGCGGCCCGCGAAGCTATCCTGGAAACAGTGAGGGAATGGCCCCCACTGCCTTGGCCCTGGCCCAGGCTGACCGGGAGCCAATGTACAATTTTGTGTGGCCATCTATGCTGAAACGTATTCAGCCTTAGTTCCACAAGGCCGTCTGGAAACAGTGAGGAACTAGACCCTGCCGTGTCACCCCTGCCCCCTGGGTGCATGCTGGGGAGGTGTCACCCTTTGTGAGGAATGAAGAAATGTACCATCGCCTGGAAGTGGCCAGCAAATGGCCCTCCTCTACTTCACATATCTGGCTTGATTGGCTCCGGCGGAGGGGTTTCAGCAGGCAGTGAGGCTCCTCCAGTGGACCATGCCTTGGCACTTACCCCGGTCTCACCCCCTTCTGCCAGAGACTCTCAGATCTGTCCCACTTTTGCCCAGGCCCCCACAGGCACCCTTGACGCAAACGATGTAGAGCTGGCCATGCCTACCCAATAGGCCACACCCACTCTGTCCACACCCACCCAGTAGGCCACACCCACCCAGCCCCCCAAGGGCAACCGTAATGCTGATGCGGTCTTCAAGAAAATTGAGTTTGACACCCCTGTTCTAATGGAACAATATTAAGTAGCCGGTGGAATGCAGAAATAGCTGCATTCTATTCTTTCGATCTATCAGGGCATCCATCCAGGCAGTTCAAAAGAGTCAAGGTGGCAGATGCCATCCCATCTTCTTTTAGGTTACACCCATTAAAAAAAGGCTAGGGTTTCAGTTGCACAGTTGTGACTGCCACCTTCATTCTATCTTGAAGCTCTCCATGTATGACTTGATTATGTAGGTATTAACTACAGTAAGGTAGTAATAACCTGGTGCCTTTTGGACTTTTTGTTCATTCCTGAGCAACATGCTACTGTTAAGTGGTCCCAAGAATTCAAAATACCTGATGGGCACCAGATAATCCAACCTTATTTTTGAGCATAAAGCCCAGTGCAGGATTGGTATCAGAGGCTGCAAATGGCCTTGCTATGCATTTCAGTCTCAGTATATTTATGCAAGTGTCTTAACCAAAACTCTTCTGAATATACCCTTACCAAAAAAGATAAAAGCTATAATTTTGATTAATATAGGCCTGGATGGTTTGTAGACAAAGGACAAGGAGAACAAACACCTGAAAATGGTGATTATAATGCTTCTCAGACATGCAAAGGTTCTCACATGAACAATGGCAAAAGCATTGAGGAAGAGATCTTCCACAAAGCCACTAAAAATGGTGTAGGATTACTCTAATGAGATCTTTTGAGAAGTAGGCGACTACTTATGAGATCATGGTGGCCAGAAGCCTCCAGAAACAGCTGAAGAGGCAGTGTTCCTCCTTTGAAATTTGTCCCTCTGGAAATCAGCTGAAATTAACTCCAATAAATTGGATGGTTCAGAAAAAGACATTTTGTCCTGGCCTTTTGTAAAAAATAAAATAAAATAAAAAAATCTACGGAACTTTGCAAAAGTCAGCTTGGTGCAATGGTTAAGGCACCCGGTTAGAAACCAGGAGACCCTGAGTTCTAGTTCTGCCTTAGGCACAAAGCCAGCTGGGTGACCTTGGGCCAATCATTCTTTCTCAGCCCTGGGAAGCAGGCAATGGTGAGCCATTTTGAAAAAAACTTGGCGAAGGACGTTCCGGGACTTGTCCAAGTAGTTGCAACAAGTCAACACTGACTCAAAGACATCTTCCCTCTCCCCAATTGGGACTTTGCAAAGCTAATAGGTGCAGCGATACTAACTTAGCACCCTGAAGTACTATCATCCCTATCTAGGAGGCCAATAATGCCATTTGTAGCTCCACATCTTTCAAATGCTTCATACAGGAGAAGATTGTTGTGATACCAGTCACCAGAAATTTCTGGCCAATTCATTTGGACTGAATGTTCTGGAATTACACTGACAATATGTTTTCTTTCCCAAAGTCTTTTAGTTGGCATGCTCCAGATTCACAACATGGGTCTAAGACTATGTTTTATCCCTGTTCCATAATTCAAAAGTTTTGATGGAAATTCTATGGACAAGATCTTATCCTCTGTAAACATTCTGTGGTCTTGTATAAAGGTTTAATCACTTAAATCTTTCCTAGATAGTGACACCATTCAGTTGGAATTTGCTAGAAGTAAATGGTGGACAAAAACTGTTTGCTTCTGCCATGCCAAGAATTCTATTCCACTATAACCTCTGCCACATTTCACAAAATGTCTGCTAAGTTTCCCCCCCCCTTTTGCCTGTTGAATATATGTTTGCAAGAGCTGTTTCTTTTCAAGAGGAAAGGATAAATGTTTACTGAGAAACCTAGAGGGGGCTGCTTTTCTTTGAGAATACATGTGGAGGCAAATTCCTCTGCTTAGAATTAATTTCTCAAGCTACTTTACACTTTCTAGAACTACTTTCAAAGAGCCAAATTTAAATAGGTTGCTGTTGATCATGAATGATGCACCCCTGTAATTTAATGGCTGGGTTTTTAATCAGAACAATGATGTTTAATCAATTAATTGCTGAAATTAATCATTTTAAAATCTGTTGATAAATGGAAGATGCATACGCATAATTGGGCTTTACTTGCTGTAGTAGCAAGTCTTATTAACACAACAAAAATAATCTAGTTTTGTATAGCAAACAAGGGCAAGCTCTCCACCATTTTTCAGGCAACTAAGCTAGGTGGGATCAGCACAAAGACTGGGGTCAATAGAGTTGCATGTTCAGAGTCTGCTCTAGTGGTGGCACAGTGGTTAGAATGCAGTATTGTAGGCTAATTCTCCCCACTGCTAGGAGTTTGATCCTGACTGGCTCAAGGTTAACTTATTCTTCCATCCTTCTTAGATTGGCAAAATGAGGACCCAGATTGTTGGGGGCAATATGCTGACTTTGTAAACTGCTTAGAGAGCGCTGTAAAACACCACGAAGAGGTATATAAGTCTAAGTACTAGTGCTATTGCTATGCATTCATTTTAAACTTGAAATGAGCTTTGCTTTTTCAGAATTTCTGACAAACCTCTAGAAAGCTGCACATATGTAACTTGAGCCCGTTGGCCTTTATTCTAACCTTAACATGAATATTAAAAGTGGCCTCTTCCAGTCTTAATGTGAATGTTTCAGAAGAGAAGATAGCATGTAGTGTTCAGCCTGCATGTTCAACCCCATATGTGCAGTTGGTTTACCTTTGAAAAGGTAATTCTTCCTTTTCTCCTTATTTGCTAGTCAGTGTATCTTGTAAAGCATAAAACAGAAAGTCAGGATCTATACTAAGCCATGCTTTGAATGGATGCATTCAAATCATCCTGGCTAAAGTGAATCATTGCCAACTTTCCTCATTGCTTTCAATGAGATGACCATGTTTGATTCCAGATATAGTGAATCTTATATCATCAGTGTCAGGTGCCAAGAATCATGTTAAGTTCCAGTTAAGCTGATTTATTGCTCATGCCTATACACAAGAATTTATATAACTAACAGTCAGCATTAAATTGGCTCTAGATAAGAGTTAATGGAATTCAAGAAGGGCTTGGTTTGGATCATAACAATTCCAGGCTGATTTCTCTCTTGACTTCACCCCCTGTTCTGCCTGTTTCCCTATAACAGGCAATATAAAACATTTTGTTACAGCATTATCCTAGGTTCCATAATGTAGAGCTCATCAGTATGTTAAAAAAAGAAAAGAAAAAGAAATTATGGAAAACAAAGCATGGAAAGAAAAATAGAAAAGAAAGAAATCATAAGAACATAGCAAAGAAAAAGCAATACAGATATAACTTTCCCTTTCAACACAAAAGGCATAAACATTCTATTAACTTATCATCTTCTAATAAAATACAGCAAATGATGTCTTCTTCTCATATCTCATCTTTTATCTATAAACACATTCTTAAAACCTTGTCCTATAGTCCTGAATAGCAAAACTCTGTTCAGGGCTGCTGGAGATAATAACTTATGTATTTTAATCTTGATCAAATAAACCAACTTTATATTTCTTCTGCCCAATAATTATTTATGAAGTCGTAATGTAAGCTTTCTCGAGTGTGGTTTAATATCCCCAGCCAAATTTAACAACTTGGGTGTTTTGTAATTATTTTATTGCTTTTTCCCTGTATTTATCTTTCAAATATATGTTTTCAGTTTTTAGTTTCATTGTACATTAATCAGAAGGGGATAAAGGAATGGAAAACTTCAGAATTAAAAACGAGTCTGGTAAAAGTGATAAAGATAAAATTTCTTGAGATCAGAGGTCTAGTTTTTCTGCATGAAAGCATGGGCGCATCAAAACATGAATGCTACATCAGGGAGAACCCAGCTGAAGAAAATCTGATAACTGCAGCTATCACCAAGAAGGCCTATATGGTTCAGGGATGAATGTAACAAAGGATCCACAAATTCACAAAGGATCAAGCTGATTCTTTTGTATGATCCTAGAATTCCTCAAGCAAAAAAAAAAAAAAAATGAGAACATTCTGAGTATAACAAAAGATGGATAGAACAATCCTATAGAGGTACAGAAGAGCAGAGTTGAGATTGGAAGAAGTACAATTTCCTCCCAGGAACAATGATGGCTTGTGATCTCCCCCTTTTCTTGAAAATCTCAAGGATTGTTTTTTGATTTTTTTCCCCTTCATTTGCCTTTTTTTTTATTCAGTTGGGGGAGAGAAAATCCAGAAATAACATAATTCCAACCCTTAGATACTTATTTGGTGGCAAGTCTAGAGAATGAAGATTATTTTGAAACTGGGGGAACCACAGAAATCCCCTCCTAAATTTCACAGCAAATTCTTATCCTATCCTAGTCCTGATGATGTTACCTAATTTGGGTAATGAAACATCTGCAAGAAAATAATCAAGCTCAGAGAGCACCAAGGGATCCTTCATTTCAGTCCTGATCTACAAATATTCTTCTTTATTGGTTATCCTACCATAGGTCTCTCTCTCAGAAATTGCACTCAAGGTACATTAAAAGGCGCCCCAATAAGATAGAGTTGAACAGGTGGGTCCTCTAAGACAGTAACTAAATGTTCATGAATCGTGTTTTTAAAATGAATTTAATAAGCCATGGCCACCTATTTCATTATCCCTGTCTCCCCTTGGTGAACTTGGTGGCAGACATGTTGCTGACCACAATTGCCCAAGGAAAGCAGAGCAATGAGCAAACCATCCACATGATACCTATCTACATTTGTTTTGACACGTATTCAAGGACACCTTTCAGATTCTTTTTATCCAATGGATTATCACCCCGCTTTTTTTTACATTCTTCTTCTCCCCCAATGAAACACTGTATTTTCTATTTGGCAGAGAAAGTTAACAAGGGTTCCCATTGGTAAAGAAAGAGGTTTATTTAGTACGATTATTATTTTTTCCCAGTTGTTTTTGAGGAACCAACTCTGGATAAAGAGAGCATGAAAGGATATTTGGAAGGCTGGGGAAAAGAAACCATATAGATTATAGAAGAAGAGGAAGAGACGATAAAGACCAAGATCCCCCCCCCAAGATACACAATCCTACATGAGACACCCCCTACCCCTACCTCCCTGGAGGTTTTGATGAAGTGTTATTTCTGCAAGGCAAATCTTGTTGGTAATAACAGCTTGATGCAAGCCTTTAAATTTGAGTCCAAGGTTAAGATATTACTCATCGAAAGGTGGATAGAATTTTCAGCAGCTCGGTAGCTGTGCCGGTTTTCTGTTGTTATTTGCAATTTCTCTCTCTTTTTTTTAATGAGCAGAAGAGTGGAAAAATTACATTAGCACAAAGGAGCACTTCTTACCAAGAGTAGGTGGTGAAAGGTATAAAAAAAACCCTCCAATATCTCAAGATGCATTGAAACATTTTAGGGAATTAGGGAATACTGATCTCCTGCAAAAAAAGAAAGAAAGAGAGAGAAAAAAATATTAATATTAAAGACAAGCTGTGAGGGCTGCAATTTTCCATCTGGCCCTGCCGCGTTCGACTAACGCTTCCATGACGGAATTCATTTGTCCATCAACTGTCAAAAATTCTTCTGTCAGTAAATCCCAGGGTACTCTTGCAGGCCCACCCCGCTTAAAAAATATTCCAAGCCACAAAGAATTCCAAATTCAGAATCTGTTCTCTGTTATTCCCCATCCCCACCTCATTTACTGACAACAACAGTGATAATAATAACAATAAAGTTGTGTTTTCTCTCTTTAGATTCCCCCCCCCCCCGTAATTCCAACATTAGGGTGTTGGCCGGGGTAAAGAAAAGGAAGGCAATAAAGAATGAACATTCAATCATGGGTTGATTAAATTCCTACCAAACTGTTGCAAGTTTCCTCCCCCCCTCACCCATTCTCACAACCTCCCCCCTCGTTTTTTTTTAGCATGGCAATAGAATGCCCACATCTGTTTTAAAATGCACAATGTGTGAACTCCCCACTGTTTAATGTAAGTACATGACTATTTAATGTACACAGTGACGGAACCAGTCAGATTTCCAAGCAGCAGTGACATGTTTGAAGGACATCTATAAACATAACAGGACTGGGGTTTATTGTGACAAATACATGGGAATGGCAAAATGGGCAATCGGGTTTGTTTCATAAGCATTAAGAAACAGGAAGGGGTTATTTATACCCTGGTTTCCCCTGGTTTTCGCCCTTGTGAGCTTTAGAAAAATATACATGAAACTTGCCTCTTGTGCAATAGGTCCCATTTATATGCTTTCCCTTTTTTTTTTTTATCAGCTTATATATATATTTATCCACACAACACACAGACAAACTTTTATTCACACAGCATTGGCAAGGAATGTCCATGTTACTCTTCCAACACAGTTTCTTTCCCCCCCTTTTTTTGTTTTGTTACAACATTAATAGTTGGGATATTTAATTTTATTTGTTTTTTTACATTGGTCCGTGGATTTCAGTAGCCTTTTTCTTAATTCTCCTGGAGGGGCCAGAGGGAAAGTAGAAATGTTTGCCTAAACAAATTCTACAACTTCATTTGCCTTTATTCTCCTTTTCTCATTTGCTTCATTCCAAAAGGAAAATAAAGTCCGTGGCTTGTGTATATGACACCTCATTAATCAACCATCTGAATAAAGTATTTAACAGTACAAGGCCAATTAGCTTTTTAAATTTTTTCCCCCCGAGCTACAGTGGAGCCAAAAATAATTTCTAATTGTCAAATAGAAAAACAAGCCTTGCCTAATATGAGGCATATTATTATTATTATGTGTATGTGTGTGTTTTAATCTCCCTTCTAAAAAAAAAAGAGTTTTGTCTATGTTTGTTTGTAAAGTAACCACTGAAAAATAATGCTACGATGGAAACTAATATATTATGATTTCTGGACTCCACAGTGAACAGGGAAATATGAATGCATGTAAGGAATTGGTAAAGGATTCCATTTAATTTAGCAGTGGATTGCTACTCTGCACTCTTCAAAATCACTTAGGGAAAAATGGAGATATACTTTTCAAACATTTTTGCAACATCACATTTTCATTATGCAAATCTTTCAACAATACATCGGTGAATCAGATCTTACTATCCAAATTATATATGTGTTTGGGAGTATGTTAATTTCCCAGTTTGTTTTTGTTTTTGTTTTGTTTCTGAATTCATCTAGTTCTCTATCCTTTGACACTTTGAATCTCACCGGAGTCATTGTTCCTCATGTGCCAAGCTTGTGGACAATGAAATGAACTTAATAGAACTTCCATTTCTGTAGGATTAGTAGGAACTGAAAAATCAGTTTAGGAGCTTGATACGAATTTTCATCACATCCACTTTGGAAGTTGTTTTGAAGTCTAGAATCCTAATTAACTGCTCTATTTGCCCAGGGCTTTGTAAGTGACTGATTAAGCTTAGAGGATGACCTTTCATAATTGTATTGAATTTGTGGTTTTATTTGTTTTATTTTTATTTATTTGTGACGGTATTCAACTAGCAGAACAACCAATTCAAGGAAGTCTAACAATGGCAGATTTTTTAAAGAAAATTGGGGGAGGGTCAGAAAAAGAGGAGGAAAGAGAGCACTCACAAGAAAAACTCACTGTAAGATTCCAATTTAAAGATTTTAGTAGGGTTGCAAGAGAGAAGTTTCCTTCCTGCTGTATGAAAGAACAGCAGTTGGTTTTTGTTTGCTTCTCGATGTAATGTGATTTATCTATCTGTTGTTTCCCCAAACCCAAGTACATTATATGGATTTTTATAGAGGGCTGTAATTACAGCCTTTAAATGAATGCATGTAGAAGCTAAGCTAGACCAAATGTTCCTTATAGAAATACACACACACACACACACACACACAGAGAGAGAGAGAGAGAGAGAGAGAGAGAGAGAGAGAGAGAGAGAGAGAGAGATATCCGGGAGATTTTTGAATGCACAAATATATTTCTCTGTGTTTTGATGTGACGGAAATAAAGTGCTTGCATTATTGATCATTACTATTATTTGTAAAATTGGTTTGGCTTCAGTTGCTCAAGTGATGAAGAATGCAAAGTCTGCCTCTTGTTTTTGCAGTTGGTTGCAATTTATTTCTAAGTTCCCATCAGGGTGAAGAATTGGCCAGTGGCAGTTAGCAGAACTTTCATCCATTCAAACAGAAACCAAATAAGGGAGAGAGAAAGAAAGAAAGAGAATGAGAGAGAGGGAGAGAGAGGAAGAGAGAGGGAGAGAGAGAGAGAAAGGGAGAGAGAGAGGGAGAGAGAGAAAGGGAGAGAGAGAAAGGGAGAGAGAGAGAGAGAGGCCCTTGGAACTGTGAAGACCTATCCCTTCTTCAAGATGCATTTAAATCTCTGTCGCACTGAACTCCCATCCATCATCCTTCTAATTTAAAAGACAGGGACATCCTCACTTGGACACCGAGTGCATCCTACAATTGTGTAGTAGGAGGTCCCATTTAGGGAAGGCAGGAGCCAGGCGTCTCTCCTCCTCTCTCCGTTTGGCTTATTTCAAGGAGGGGAGAGGGGAAGTCGCCTCAGCTCATATGCATGACTGAAATGCATAGTGCTTCTAAATCCTGATAGGGGATGGATGATGCGTGTCAGCCCCTGTCATCCAGGAACAAGGGAGGCAGTGTGCCCAGACAAAGGAGAGAAGCATTCTCAAACCCTGATCCACTCGCAAGAGCTTTGTACAGCAGATGCCTCATCTTATTGTTGCCGCATTCCCCTTCCCAACACCCCTGACAACAGCCACCGCCGCTGGCATTCCACCCTGACATCTGTTCAGCTTTATAGATGGGCTCCTGGAGGGATTCCAATGTAAACAGGGAAGTCTCTACGGGAACCCCGTGTTGTAAAAGGGATGAGCTGCATAATGCAAAGATTTAACCACTATTTAAAGGTGTGACACTTGATTGAAAGTGAATGATTTTTTTTTAAAAAAAAAGATATATCTCTACTCCTCCCAAGCAGTTTAACTATATTGGAAACAAGTTTTCGGATTGCTGCCAGCTTGTCCCTGCTTAGGCAATCTTGCTATTTCCTCTTTTTTTAAACTATCTAAAGTGGAATAAAAGAGTTTTTAATTGGGGAATCTTGAGGATAAAAATAAACGCCCCACCCAGAGGCTCTTAGTGTGTTGCGTCTGCTGACAGCTATTAAATTGTGTGTATGCTGACTTTTCAAGACAAAGATGAATGATCGGACTTTTCCCAAAATAAAAGTTGATGCCGTGCTGTAAAATGCTCGGAATAAAAGATGCGCAAGAAGTAGATTTGGATTGATTTTTTTTTAAAAAAATGAGAGCAATAGGGTCATAAAATGCTTTATGAGGTGCCCAGAATTGCTCTCGATAGTGAGATGGGTTGTATATAAATTTAATAAATAAATAAACTGTGTGACACGAAAGGTTCCTATATTCATCTGCTTCAACATTACTAGCAGGAGATGGTTTAATCTACTAAATCATCTCCAACAGATGGCCGTACAATCCTTTGAAAACATTTCACGAGAACAACTTTTCTGTTCAAGACAGACTACTATATTCCATTGTTGTAGTTTGGTTGTTTCTCAATATCAGCAACTTTAAGATGCATGAATTTCGATTCCCAGAATTCCCCAGATACCATGCTGGGTTACTGAGGTTGAGCAATCCTGTTTTAAATAAATTGTTTCATTCCTTATTAGCCCTTCGCATGAGGGAAGTCTTAATTTTGAGCCTGAATCTTTTAATTCCAATCCTTTAGTCCTTGTTCTGCTCTCAGTTTCAATAGAAAATATTCCTCTTGCACTTGACAAGATCTAACATTATCATTATCAAGAGTCATTTAGGTGAGATGGGCAGTATGGCAATTTGATAGACAGATAAAATAAATCATATTTCCACTTAAATTTCTCTGGTGCAGTCTAACACGCAGTGGTGGGATTCAGCCAGTTCGCACCAGTTCGAACTGATAGCTGATTTTTTTTGTTGCCCAGGCCCAGAATGGACTTTCGGACGCGGCACCCCCACAGAGAACTGGTTGTTCACATATTTGAATCCCACCACTGCTAACATGTAACTACTCACCATAGATAAAGTGTGGTGTCCAGACCTTTGGTCATCCAGGTAAGTATCTACTGATCCAGTTCCACCTTCTGTATGTGATGCTGCAAACTGGACAACAACTTGGAGTTTGGATGTCTTCTGCTAGATGACATCAGGATTACTAATATGTGATTAGAAATTAAGATTACTAATCACAAATTAGTGATTAATAGGATTAATCCCGTGAAAGGACCTTTGCACTTTATATATTGTATAATGATATGTGCAATAGACCTTGAGGAAACACCAGCTAGGGAATGATGGAATGATCGGAATGATCAGATAAGAGGCAGCATAGTCTGTGGCTGCATAACGGGCAGGGCAAGACACTCAGATGGAATCCTCCCTAGTTTCTCAGACTATAAAGGAGAACTGTACCTTCAGATTTGCAAGATTCTATTAATGTAGTTTTCCAACAAAGTAAAATTAGTTAATCTGGTTGTTTCCTGTTTAGTCTACATAGTAAAATTGACACATTGCAGGAACAAATGAAAATTTAATTATTTATTTATAAAATTTATTCCCCCCCCCCACGGTAACATAAGGTAACTCTGGGTGGCTTGCAGTCATAAAAGTATATCTACATAAAAGCATATCTACATTAAAACGTAAAGATTAAATTTAAACAAATTAAAACCAAAGATTAAAAACTAAGGACATGTGTGGAGAGTGGAGACAGAATGGGGAGAGATGGGATCTGTTGTTACCCAATCAACCATCTCCACTGTGCTCTTTCCCCATTGGGGCACCAGGCCGACCGGCAGAGCCAGGTCTTTAGGCCCTGATGAAAGGATAGGAGGGTTGGGGCCAACCTCACATGGTTGGGGGGGAGGAGGCAGGAGCAATAGCAACAGCAGAGAAGAGAGCTTTCTATATATATTCTTAAATATCAAGAAGTTTAATGATTTCTGCCAATTCTTCAGGCTTTGTTGTTGTTAGTTGTGAAGTCGGGTCCGACCCATCGCGACCCCATGGACAAGGTTCCTCCAGGCCTTCCTGTCCTCTACCATCTTCTGGAGTCCATTTAAGCTCAGGCCTACTGCTTCAGTGACTCCCTCCAGCCACCTCATTCTCTGTCTTCCCCTTCTTCTACTGCCCTCAATCTTTCCCAACATTAGACTCTTCTCCAGTGAGTCAGTCTTTAAATGAGTGTAAAAATAAGATGGCAACCTGATCTCCAACCATTCCATCTGCCTTTGATGGATCAAGCTGTATTTTATTTTAATTAGTGAATTTATTTAATAGACTGTGGAAAACAATATGTAGGTACAAGTTGGAGGTTCCATACAAACTATATATAGAGAGAGAGCGCCCCATAGCTGATTTCCCAAGGTGACAAAACCAATTTTATTAAATTGGAATGAATGATATATTACAGAAAAGTTGATGGTTAACAGTGGTATGCACTATCCAATCCAAATTAAGTACCCATTAAATCCCACTGATTTCACGAAGGGAAATGTTGACTTCTACAGTACATTATGCAGATGCAAACTAGACCACTGAGCACAGTGTAAACCCAACCGCACTTTTAAAATAAGAAAATCATTCTGGAGAAATAATGTGATTTGGAAATGGGGAGAAATTTAACCCTTTTGCCATCTGTCACTTCCTTGCTCTGAATCTCTCTCTGCCTCTCTTTTAATAAGCTCCCTTTCTGGTTGATTAGATTTATTTCTTTTTCAGTTGGATGACTAAAATAAGCTTGATGTTATTATTCTCCAGATTAAAAGCTTAGTGCAATAAAGATTTCCGAGGAACTGTTTTGGGAGTAGTCATTCAGAAACCGAAAGCGTTGTGTTTCAGAATTATATGTAGAATTCCCCAGTAACTTTCCACATTTGCTTCATGGAGATTGTATGAAAATAGTAAATCCAAAAATTCACACAGGAGTAGGCTATTCTCACCTGAATATGCTACCACCTGTTCCTTTTTACGAGCATCAGAATCAAAGTGTTCTCTGTTTGTATAATTTTAGGATCATAGGAAGTCACTTTGCACTGAGTGAAGTTGCTGATCTAAATAGCTCAGTGTTGTCTACACTGATCTATAGGTAGCTTTCAAGTCTTTGCAATTTGTATCTGGGTTCTTCTTCCATGTAAAAGCAGAAAGATCCCATTTCTAATTGTTTTCAACTTTTTTTTTTAAAAAAAATGCTATTTTATTAATTGAATACATGAAAAAACCCTAAACATGTGAGTACAGAAAAATGAAAAAGGGGAAAAAATTAAATCCAGATCCAAACTCAAACCCAAGCCAAATGATAACTGGACAGAATACAGCAATTATCTATTTTTTTAAGGAGTAGGACTCAGTTTTAAAACAATTAATTTTCAACTACATGAGCCATACTGTTGTGCTTTTTCCATTATGTCAATAAAGAGGTAATTTATGAGGGTACATGCATTTAATCAACCAATCTTATATAATCATGTCCAAATATATAAGGATAAAAAATTACACTGAAACATTGCAAGTTCTACCACTGTCATGGATCCTTCTTACATTAACTTCCTAGTGTCTGAACCTATAGAAGCTTAGAGGACATTGCAGGATTATATTCATGTCAGTTATTATGTTAAGGTTTTATACCACAACTTTCTTGTTTACTAAATTATTGTATACAGCCATCCCTCTCAATACTGTGTAGAGCTAATTAAAAAAAAAGAAATGAATTAACTGCACACTGATATTTTGGCATCAGTGAATTCAAATGGATTGGCATTGGAGGCTTTCAGCTAAAATTTACTGTATGAAATCGGGAATCTGACATAGTACCAAATCAGTATAAATTAGTAGCTACCAGATTCTTGATGTTTTGCCACCATAGATCAATATGGTTTTTCTCCTACAATGTCTACTCAGCACATGAAAAACAAAGAAGTAATAATGTTCCAGAGTCAGGAAGACACAGCAAAGACAATACTTGGATACAATGCAGTCAATGATTGAATAATATCAATTAGAATTCAAGGGCAACCATTTGATATGATGGTTATCCAAATTTATGCTTCAACCACTGATTCCGAGTAGGAGGTTGACCTACTGCAATTGACAGAATTTGCAAGCAAGATCATTTGCTTGTGGTTGGAGATGCCAAAGTTGGAAGGAGTAAGGAGGATAAAGATGTTGGACTGTATATGCTAGGAAACAGGGGAAAAAAGCAGAGGAATGACCCAACAGTTTCTGCTAGTCCAATGAGTTCCTAATTGCTAACCATTTCTTCAAGCAATCAAAATGAAACCTATATAAATAGATATCACAAGATGGAATACACAGAAATCCTATGACTGCATGATTGGTACAAGGAAGTAGAATAGCTGAGTAACAACAGTGAAGATGTAGCTAAGAACTGACTGTGGAATAGATAACTAACTGCTTGTATGCAAGTCAAGCTATTATGCAAGTATAGAGCCAAGAGGTTATCATATATGAACTGGATCATACATGCAACATTTTCAAGGAGAACATCAGGAATCACTCTTGAGGTCCTGAATTTCATTGATAGGAGAGTGATAGGGAACAAGAAGAGCTGTAGAATGAAATCAAAGAATGTGTTAAAAATGAGCTTGAAAGCAAGATTGCCAAAGACCAAAAAACCCAAAAGAAAACAGAATGGATGTATGAATGAAGGGTGGAAATTGCTAAGAAGAGAACAGAAGCAAAGCCAAGAAAGACAAAGATCTCAGGAAGGAACTTGGCAAAGAATTTCAAAAAGCTATTAGAAAAGACAAGAAGCAATATTGCAAGGACATTTGTAAAGGCATAGAAGATGGAAAAAGGAACTCAGAATAAAGTTTCAGCCTTGAACTGATATGCCAATGTACAGATAGTAACTGATTCACAGTAATTTCTCAACAAAGTTGGAAGGAGTATACTGAAATTCTGGACAGCAGAGTTGCTAACATTCAAGTTATCATGAAAAAATATTCCCTCTTGAAAGAATCTCTAGTACCAGATAATGAAGGAAGGTAGTGCTCCAATCATTACCCAGTTGAATGATTTTCTACAGAAATATGCAATCAACAGAAGAAGGAAGGGTCAATAAAGTAAACTTTAAATAAAGTATTTCTACCTTAGGCACAAATCCTACTGGGTAACCTTAGCCATAGATGTTCTTTCTCAGCCATTGGAAAAAGACAATGCCAAACCACTTCTAAAAACCTTGCCAAGAAAATCACAGGGTCTAGTCTAGGAAGTCACCAAGAGCCAACCTTGACACACAAATCTATTATAGATCTTATTCTGCAGTTTTTGTGTGCTTTCTATCTCACCATGAAAGAAAACACACAATTTTCAGCAATTATGCAACTGAAATAGAACAGTGGAATGAGAATGCATTCTGGGGTCCCCAAAAAGAGATTTTGGCTGCAGGTTGACCACCTCTTTCTTAGGGAGTTTAGCTGAATGAAAAGGACAGGGATTTATTATTTTTTATATTTTGTTAAAAAAACAAACATCTGAAAGCCTAGCACCAAACAGGCATCGAATCAAATGTAATTTAGGATACAGGCTAAAAAATAAATAAATAAATCCCATGCTTAGTTTAAATTGTTTACACACACACACACATACACACACCGTGAATTGTGAACTCAGACCTGTCATGGCCTTCCTAAGGGTTGTGGTGTGTGTGGGTGTGTGTGAACATAAACACAGATGTGCAAATGAATATTGTTTGCTATTCATATTTAGTTTTTTTTAAGTCATCCTAAGAGCACAGCTGGTGGAGGCAGGGGCCTGGAGCATGTGACCTTTTTATCTTGAACTCATATCTAAGCTTTGCTATGACATTTTTCTTTGGCTTGACTTACCCTATCAGCAAAGCCGGAATAAGGATTTCTTGAATAAGGATTTCTTAGTTACTCCCCCGAACTGTTACCATAACAGTCCCGCTTGCTCATGAAAGGAACAACCAAAACAATTAACTCCATCATATATCTTAGCCCGTTAGATCATAACCACTCTATGCCTGACTTTTATTCTCAATTTGCTCAGTAAAATTAAGCTCTGTGCGGGTACGTTTTAAAGAGTTCACATCTGAGCTTTTCCTAATCAGTTTCCTCATTTTGCTAATACTCTAACGACTGTCAATTTACTTCAGTGATGCCATTTGCAGAATTTTCCAATTAGCTGGAAACCTGTTCCTCTTTCTCCCATAATTACAGGGGCCTTGCTTCAGATCAGCTGTGGCCAGGCTGCCGAAACACACATGCCAAAATTTGTGCAGCGTATGTGTGCGTGTTGAATTTTTTCTTTTTTAAATTAACCTTTGAATGAGTTGGCACGGATTGATCCTCTGTGTTTGCAGGCAAGGAGTGACTGCTCTGGTAGCACATGGCAAGACACCCCAATCATTTCTAATAAACACACCAGAAGGAAAATAGACGCACATGCTTAGGCTAAATTTTAAAGAGAACAGGTTTAAGTGGCTGGTGTAGACTACAGCTGATACACTGCATGGAGATCAAGTCTGGATAATAAGCAACACTTTACTTGTAAATCAGTACAGTGCATCTTAAAAATATCCTCTCTTGTGTTGCCCCATTAAAATGAGCTTTGTGTCTGGGTCTCTCTGTGTGCGTTCATTTGGCTAGCTTTTAAAAATCATTTAAGAGCCCAACGCGGCTGCACCGATAACTCTGATGGTTGTATGAAAGGAAAATATATTTAATAATAAGCTCATTGATTTTTAACAGCATCTCTGTGTTGCTTAATTGATGGGAAGTTGTATGTTTGTGAAGCCAAAGGGGATTATGAATTATATATGGCCTTCATTTCTTGAGGGATGCATGTCAATGGAAGAAGGATAGAAGGTCTACCTTTCCTCCGAGCTAAACAATCCCCTTGTAACAAAGATAGGGAAGTCTGGAAGACAAGGAGGCTGAGGCAGAGGAGGGAGGAGGGTGGAATGGAAATAAAACAACATCCATCACTGTTTATTAAGTGCTGCTAGTTGAAGGTAAAAAGGTATTGAACTGTTTTTAAATTGGAAGGAATGTAGCCAGACAAAACATTGATGGTAATATTATGTTGGTGACAAATTTTATTCTCTTGTCCACATTTATCAAAGAAGCAATTTGGAGTGATTTATGCTCAGTGCATCCAAGGAGTTTCTCTTCTCTTCTCTTCTCTTCTCTTCTCTTCTCTTCTCTTCTCTTCTCTTCTCTTCTCTTCTCTTCTCTTCTCTTCTCTTCTCTTCTCTTCCCTTCTCTTCCCTTCCCTTCCCTTCCCTTCCCTTCTCCCTTCCCACCTCTTTTAAAAACACCATCAAAATAAATTAAAAAAAAGGGGCAGGGGGAAGGAAGGAAATTTATAAATCGGGTGATTCTCCAAACACTGCGTTCCCATTCCATTCATACATTAGAGGCATTTTTAGATAACGGGAAATATTTCACATTTTCTAGACACGTAGGAATGGAAAGAAATTTATTTCTTTTCTTCCAAACTAAAGTTGCAGCTTTCAGTGGGATTTACTTGCACGTATGTGTGTTTAGATTTGCAGCTTTATGGGAAAATATTCCAGAGATTTTTGCAGGGGAATTGAGTGGAGAGGCAGGGCAGTTTCATTGTTAATATGTTCAGCCAAAATTAAGGAAAGCAGGCTCAGTCTCTAGTCAGTGATCCTGATCTCCTAACTGAAATGCTCTTACAGATTTGCTATGACAAGAACTTGAGAGGAAGTGCTTAATCTTCTGTTGAAACCTGCCTTGGGATTCTTCAAACATTTTCTTCCCCTTTGAAAACGTTTGGGTTTTTCAACCTTGTTGTCCAGCTCATTCTTTCTCAACCTTGGCAGCTTGAAAATGGGTGGACTTCAACTCCCAGAATTCCCCAGCCAGCTATTGGGAATTGAAGTCCACCCATCTTCAAGTTGACAATGTTGAGAAACACTGGTCGAGATGCTTTAAATATATATATATATATATATACATATACATACAAATATATATATATATATATATATGCGTTAAACAGGTTAGCATTATTTTTAATTTGCTTGGAGCTGGTAGAGGATGGTGTTTCCCTGGTTGCTGCTACTTTCCAATCTGTAGGAGCCCCATGAGAAGGAGTCCCTCATGATGTCACCTTCCATGATTGAATTGAAGAGTGGAATGCTAGGGAAGACCCCCTGGGAAGTGAGAGATAGGACACTTACTCATAGATCCCTTGGCTGCCTCATAATAAGCACAAGAACATGTAATTCCCCCTAGAAGAATTCCATTGAATGTTTTTTTCTTTAAAATAAAATTTCTTTAATCAAGTTGAGAGTCTCCCCCCCATATGCTTTATTAGACACAGCATCTGAATTCCTGCAGGGAAAAATGGGATACTTTTCAGAAGATTGTGTTGTCAGATGGCAGGACAAATTTGCTTTGTTCATTTAATAAAGGAGGCAATAGCAATAGTACTTAGACCTATATACCGCTTCATAGAAGTAAGAAGAAATTTCTGGACAGTGAGAACAAGTAATCAATGGAACAGCTTGCTTCCTGGAGTTGTGGGTGCTCCATTACTGGGTTTTTTCAAAAATAGACTGGACAACCATTTGAGTGAGATGGTCTGAGGCTCCTGCCTTGAGCAAGGAGTTGGACTAGAAAACTTGTGAGTCTCTTCCAGCCCCATGGGTCTATGTTCTTTTATCTTCATGTCTTTAAAGATTAACTTTGATTCTTGGGTTACACATAGAGATTATTTGCGAGTAAATGAAGCCATATTAGAATCTTCTCCACATCACCTGAATTTGCTTCTAGTGATCTACCAATTTGATGGTTTTTTTTTCTTAAGCAGTTTTTCTCTGTTATTTAGTGCTGATCAAGAATAATCATAGACTTTGTCTAACTGTATGAATTTAACTTTGAATTTGTTGGTCAAAAGCAAGGGACCAGAATTACCATGTATGGAAGATGAGCAGCATAAATAGCAAATCAATCAATCAATCAATCAATCAACCAATCAATCTCAGTTTGAGCTAAAGGATATTTCTTTGGCTGTTTTATTGTGGGATAATCTCTCCTCTTCTTTTAATATTCCTTTAGTTACTTCTTTCTTCTTTGGTTCTATTGTTTGAATAAAACAGGACGTGACCAGTGACCATTTGGTTCTTTCTCCCAAACCTTCTAGAAGAGGCATCAGAGTAGGAAAGGGCTTATATATAGAAGAGCAGGAGAATGGAATGATTATTTGATTAAGAATTTTGGATGGCAACTATCCATTGTCCTATTTGGTGCCAGCCAGCATTTGTTATAAGATGGGCAGCTCTACAAATGTTTTAAATAAATAAATAATATAAATATTTTCTTGATGAAGTACAGTCTGCAATCCCATGTTACGATATACTAATTCCTACCCAATACAATCATTTAGGGCTTATTTAAAGCTTCCTTACTCTTCCAACTTTAACACACTATCTTCAGTAGAGGACACCGTAGGGATTTCCTTCCTGCGGTTTTGAAATTACAAAGTACAGCAGTAGTAGTATCCACTATAAGTACATTACTTGCATGTACAACACTCCGAGATCTCCTATTGTTTCCAGGTAGGGCTGGGAAGGAGTTCTTTTTGTTATCCCGAAGAACCACTGGCAATCTGTGTAACTGTAATAATTAATAAAAGAAAATTTGTTCTTTGATGATCGCAATAGGCAGAACTTTGCTCTGTGCAGAAATCACTGCAATGGTACGACTGTTTTGATCATCCCCCGTGTAAGTTCACACTGATGCTGAAGCCCCCTGTGAATATTCAGACTGCAATGCTTTTATATTTGGGATTCAGTTCCACTGAGCATATAATAATTCTGCATAATAATCAGTGCGCTTGGCTAGATGAGATCTATCTACACATTAAATATCGTCATCTTCTTACAAATTGGGATGTTTCTGAAATTCTCCACCAAGACCTAGCTTTTAGAGGTCTGAACCACTTCTAATGTTTTAAATAATCCTTGACTCCAAAGATCCACTAGTCCAGGGGTAGGCAACCTTGGCTCTTTTATGACTCATGGACTTCAACTCCCAGAATTCCTGAGCCAGCATGGCTCAGCTTGGAAACCTCTCCCTTTCCCCTCAGCATGACTGGCTCAGGAATTCTGGGAGTTGAAGTCCACAAGTCATAAAAGAGCCAAGGTTGCCTACCCCTGCACTAGTCCCATCCCTTTCCTTCACAACCTCGCAGCCCAAAAGCAAAACATTGGCTGCAAATTGTTCAGCCATGTTCCTTTATATCCCTGTACTGCAAAACTAGATTATTTATTCTCAATCCACCAGGTGGTTGGTGGAACTGAAATTTGATCCCTCAAATAGTTCTCCATTCCACTCATCGATGTACAATATAAGTTCCCAGATCTACAAGTGCAATCAAACATCCCTGGTGTGGTCTGTGCCCTCCGAAGTTCAACTACATTGTAATTTTTAATAGAGAAATGATTACAATGAATAAGAATAATCATAAGATTTGTATATAATTAATGTAATTATATTTAAATGAAATGGAATTTAGATTGGGTCTAGATTCTATCCATGTTCTGTTTGTGTTGTTGTACTTTTTTTAATGATGGTAGACTCTCAGCAAAAAAAATACCATTTCCGGTTTTGCTCATTTATACATTTCTAAAACACTCGCTCAAATACAAGCATTTGCTGTATTGGGGTTCTTTGGGCATTGTGCATCACAAACACCCAATAACACTTTGAAAAGATCTAAATGTAATTCTAAGAGCAATCAAAACTTTAGCTATGCATGTACACACACATTTGGGTCATGTGGAAAGGAAAGGAAAGTGTGTGTGGTCCAATTAATTTTAGAATTTGTCCTGTTTAACCTGGAACTCAGGAGTTGCAGACTTTGATAGCAAAGAGCAGATTCAAGAAACCTGAAAAAGAATGAAGGAAACTGGCTTAGCTGTTTTAGAACTCTCTAGGTGATTTTGACTTGATGAATAATGACCTCTAACAGGCCAAATGTGTTCATTCCTTAACCCACTTTGACAAATAAAGCACTGAGTCCTTAGTCTAATTTCTCATCCGTCAAGCTCTTCCTAATGATAATTCTACTCCCTTGCTGGCATTGTCCATTTGCCTTGATATCTCGTTCTTCTAGCAGCTCCTTAATTATTGAAGATGCAAACATCTGGATGAAATAAACCAAGGAAATATCTAGCAAGCATTGCATGTAATCCAAAGCTTTCCTTTAACCCCCCCTCCCCTTCACCGAAGATTTATGATTGGGGCTGGGGAAGGGAGGAAACTGAACTAGGAATAGATGCCAAATTTACATGATTGAGCAAGAGTCCTGGGCTCCTAGGAATATAATTTTGAGAAGCATTAGAACATTACCATGAAACATTAAAAAAAATTGTTAGCAGATATAGCACACTCAGGTAAGATGAGCCTCACAATGAAAGGACTAAAAGCCACTGTTGCCCCTTTCTGATGTGCAAACTAAATATAAATATTCTCAACAAGAATCACACAAATACAATTTATAATGTTCCAAAATGTAAAACAGAGATGAACAAGCCTAGACACAAGGGTATTCTAGAGTTGTGTCAGGCACAAAGGATGAGGACGTACATTACATCACAGCGCAGAAGATTGATTTAAGCCTAGACTCAAGAATCTGATGAAGTAAAGTTCAGTACTAAACAGGTGCCAAACAAGCGTCAATGGACTTGGATCATTTGTGACAATGTAAGGACTCTAAGCTGATGACACATTTAACTCCACCCACAGCTCTGCCTGCTCTTCTTCTACAATATGTGAAAAAAGAGCAAGATGACAACCAACTTTGTGGATACCCCTACTAGGACTCCCAAGCCAAGCTATTGCAATTTCCATTTCCCAAAATAATGCAATTTCCATTGCTTTGTTTGCATATAATCTTGGAGAAATATGAATCGATATGAGGAGAAGACAGTTGGTTAAAAGCTTACATCAAATGAGGAGAAGAATTGCCTATGTAGAGCAGGGCTGCCCAACCCCCGGTCCATGGACCGGCACCAGTCCGCAGCATGCCAATAAGTGGTCTGCACAAACAAGCAAAGCTCCATCCTCGGGATGCAGGCAGTATTCAAAACCACACCCCCTCTGGTCCGTGGAAAAACTTTTCTTCATGCCACCAGTCTCAGGTGCCCAAACGTTTGGGGACCTCTGATGTAGAGGACCAACTCTGGGCCTCTGAAAAATTCCAGGTGACTTCTCAGCTGTTCAATGAGAATCCACAAACATGTCCAAAAAATGGAAGGCTTGCTGTGGAAATGTTATCTCCTCTTTAAATATATGTGTTTTAAAAATTTGTTTGATCCAAACAATTCCATTTCCTTCAGTGTGGCATTGTAATTCTTAACAAAGGTTGACAGCCACGTTGGTTTTTTTTTTTATAGGATTCGTGCATTCCCCCTGTTTAAAATGGCAAGGAATAGTCGCCCCATACCCCAAACCAGAACAGAACCCTTAGAAATATGTGAAATATCTTGTGAGAATCAGCTGTGCTCTGTACATTATATAATGAGCATTTCCCATGGAGGACTCTTGTCATAGCTATGTATGATTTACTCTACTGCTTTTTCTTCGTTTTCATCAGGCATTGTAGCAAAAGGGTGGGAATTAATTCTAGCATGTCCACATATCATCTGTAATTGGATGATTCAATTGTTCTTGACAGAGACACACTGCAGGATGATGAAGCTTTGATGAGATTTTCATGCATAAGAAACTGACTTATTCCAACTCATCCAGTGGTGGGATTCAGCTGGTTTGCACCACTTCGGCAGAACCGGTAGCTAATTTTTTGTTGCCCAGGCCCAGAATGGACTTCCGGAAGCGGCATCCACACAGAGAACCAGTTGTTTACATATTTGAATCCCACCATTGAACTCAGCCCTTGAGTTCATCTAGCTTTACTTTGTTTACCATGGATGGTAGCAGGCTTGCTGAGAATGCTGAGAATGAATCACGATCCTTCAGCATGTTTGTCTGTCTTGATTCATATTGTTCAGTGACTCAAAGTGTTTTGTACTTCCATAAACTGATTCATGGATTGTTTTCCCCCTCTTTTCCTCTCTTATTATTATGTTTCAATCAATATTCCTAAACAGAGAGGAAAAAGAAATATTTGGTAGATGAACATCTATATATTTTAGGATAGAATAAACAGATCTATTTATCATCTATATATTTTAGGGTAGAATAAGCAGATCTATCACCTATCATCTGTTTGTCTGTCTGCCTACTGTCTGTCTGTCTGTCTATCTATCTATCTATCTATCTATCCAAAATCCATCTATCTATCTATCTATCTATCTATCTATCTATCTATCTATCCATCATCCGTCCGTCCGTCCATCCATCCATCCATCCATCCATCCATCCATCCATCCATCCATCTATCTATCTATCTATCTATCTATCTATCTATCTATCTATCTATCATCTATGTCTCTTCTTTATATCTCTCTATCATTATGTACTCTCTCTTCCTCCCTCCCTATAGATAAAGTGGGATCAAATATTATTTTACAGGAAAAAAAATGAGCATTTTGATCATTTTTTTAAAAAAACGGATGCCAGTAATATAATCTGGAACCTGATCTGCTTACTGGCTCATATTGCAATGCAAACTGACTAAATTCACACTAGCTGAACCAGCGTGCAAGCCAGAAATCATTGCAATTCTCTGAAGAATAACAAAAAGGCATACAAAACAGACAAGACAAGAGTGCTGAAAACGTGTGTATTCATGGGAAGTATATTAAAAACATATTTTAAAAGCACCATGCAAAAAATACATAATAAATGCACACATGTTTTCAGTACCGACTTCAAAAAAATAAGGTCTTCGGAAGGATAAAACAAAAAATGGAAAATTAGAAAGCAAAGAAAAAAATTAGTGCCATGTATCCTTTCCAATTTAGAAAGTTGTGATTTTTTTTAATGTTCAGAAATAGTTGCTCTTAAACCATGATATTTTTTTTGGGGTGCAGCGTATCCAGGGTATATGTGTAAACATTTCTCTAATTTGAAAAGGAAAATATGTGCTATCATATTCTTGGAAAGGCAGATGTATGTTGCCTAGACACTCCAAAGATCAGTGGATCCACAATGATTTACTGTAAATGCCTCCTTTTTAGCAAGCATCAAAAACTGTGATGGGCTGGATTTTACTCTCTCTGTTGCCCTTTTAAAAAAGTGAATTCATTGGCCACATGTTTCTTTGAGCCTAAGCTCTCCAAGCATTAAAGTGATCCCCTTCATTCTAATTATTACTGAATACATCCAATACTAATGATGCTTAATTGTTCCACTAGAACACTGTTATTTTTGGCAGCCAGAATGAAAACAGTTTCAGATGGCATCCAAAGAACTTGCAGAAACGTAGCGTGTCCAGATCAAACACGTGATAATATGAAAGGGTGTGTTAATATGACATCATTTCAACACCACGGAATGGTTTTGTGATCATTCCCAATCCAATTTTGTCATTAAGTGAAATGCAATGAATTGAATATCATCAGAAGGAACTTGTTGGCAACTGAAGACATTTTTATCTGCACTCCTGAAAATAATTTACCTCAGTGATCTTTAATTTTCTAAACTGTGTTATCTCTACATTGATCTTGACTTACCTCAATTTTTCCACAGGTTGAATTTGTATGCAGCGCCAAACAAAACTTTTTCATGTACAGATTTTTTATTTTTATTTTTTTGGTAACACTGACTTAGCAATTTATGAAAAAAAGGGAATGATCTCATCAAGATTCTTACAAATTAAAAAAAATCTGTGCTTATTAATTATGCAGGATTAGTCTAATTATAATTCAGCAAATTAATTAGCGACAGAAGGTGTTCTGAAACATTGGAGTACATTTGCATGTTAAATGGAGAGGCTAGTCTGTAATATATGTAAATTTATGCATGGCTTCATAGTTTTAATTTAAAAATTTGCAGCTGCATATGGTATGGGAGCAGGTGAAAAGTCAGTTTTAGTTTAACGATGCTAACAAACATTGGACGCTGTCCTGTCTTCAGGAATGAGACGTCACCCATCTTGGCTATTCTATAAATCTGTCCTCAGAGTCTAATGTGGCATCAGTGTTCAAACTCAAGGTCAATATGGTGTCAAGGTAGGTATAAAAACACCAACTCAACAACTCTTTCGGAAATTAGGGGGGAAATATAGGTGGACCAAAGAATCTTGATTAAAGGTTGATTCCCTTAGCAAATTTATGCATATTTCTTTCGGTATGATGGCAGTTTAGGGACTAGAACAGCTCCTGCCTTGTGCTGAAGCAAAAGCCTTTATCTGAGTGTTATATGCTCTGGCAGGTGTAAAATAAGTTGCTAACCTTGATTCTGTCTTTGGAACATTCAGCTCCCTTGTTTCTCTCTCTCTCTCTCTCTCTCTCTCTCTCTCTCTTTCCCTCCCTCCCCCCCCCCTCTCTCTCTTTCTTCTTCTTCTTCTTCTTCTTCTTCTTCTTCTTCTTCTTCTTCTTCTTCTTCTTCTTCTTCTTCTTCTTCTTCTTCTTCTTCTTCTTCTTCTTCTTCTTCTTCTTCTTCTTCTTCTTCTTCTTCTCTCTCTCTCTCTCTTTTACCAAAAAGTTATTATCAACTTTGAGCACACTTAATAGGTTGGCCCCATCATTAATAAAACCATTGCACAAGTCAGTGGGTCTGTGTGTGAAGGTGTGTGTGTGTGGGGGGGGGGGGTGGAGGCGATTAGTGTAACCAGTGCTCAGTCTTCCAGAGATCCTTTGGAGGATGTAGATATGTGGAAGCAGTTTGCAACATATAAATGAAGCTATATCTTTACAGAGTTGTATGATTCCTAGAAAAGATGTGGCTATTTTAACAGGTTGCAAATAGGCACTATTTTCATGCTCCTGTGCATTATGAAACATCTTTTGGAGACTGAACCTGAATAATTCTAATAATTAATCTCCCAAAACCCTATTATTGTGAAGACAAAACTTGCCAGAGATCTTCTCCACATGGGAGCTACACAGAGTTAGTGGCTTACCTTGTTCTTTCATCTGCAAAGTTTTGTTGCTTCACTCCTGGTTCAATTATATAATATACCCTCTGCTAAGCCATAATAGAGTTTGTTTGCCTTTCTTTAGTATGCTATGTGAATGAAATCACTGTGATTTGCAAACAATGGCTCAGGACGAGCTGAGGACAGCCAGTTATGGTTTAATGAGTAAATCATGGATAAATGATCTCTAGTGTAGCGCAATACTTGAACCAGAGCATGCCTTGAAATTTTTGGAATGAAAATTATCCTCCACCAAAACCTCTCACCTTTGTATAATCCCATCTATTTGTTTGCAAGTTGGTAAAAAGTTTTTTTTGTGTGTGTACATGTTTATAATGGGGATGTCCAGGGAGAGAAAAAGAAAAAAGCCCTGAAAAGCAAACTGCTTCATATTTGCAAAGCACTCTCCAAAGACTTTTTGGAAGAACATTTGCAATTATAAGCATGCTGTTAGACTAGTGTTTCATTTTCAAGGCAAGCCCATGGAGTTCAATTATTATTTTTATTAATGGTGTCAGATTTTCATTGGAGTGCAAAAACAAGGCAGTTTTCCTTGGAGAGACTTTTCCTTCCAGCATGTGTTAGAGTGGCAAATGACCATCTTTGCAACAAACAAGCGCCTGCATCTAATGAGGGATGATTAGTACAATCTCTCTGCTAGAAAACAAGAGATGAAAACTAGAAAAAGGTGTGTGTGTGTGTGTGTAAAACTCCAAACAATTATCTTGTTATTGAAGACACTTTCTTGAGTACAATATTCTGTACTTTCTACAATGTATTGCTTTATATTAAAGCAAGGTTGGGTTCTTTGTCGGCTACTTTTTTGTGTTGTTAAGAAATCTGCTACAGTATTAAGCTATTAGCATGTTGTGTGAACCATGGTTAAAATCTCAATTGCTTTGTCTGTAATGCAATTCCCTTTGGTTAACTTTGATTTATGTTTAGCACGTTGTACGGATCTAGCTAATGATATTAATCGATTAAAAATATTTTCCCGAAATAATATCTGCACAGGCCAACATAAATATGGAAGGAGAGAGAGAGAGAGAGAGAGAGAGAGAGAGAGAGAGAGAGAGAGAGAGAGAGAGAGAGTATCCTTCAGATGGATACTTTGTTCATTGGTAACTGCTTTCCTATATGTGTATTTGTGTTTGTATGTGGATATTTGTGAGAGAGAAAGCCATAAAATGTAGTACTGTTCAAAGTTGACACAATTTTGTTTTAAATTAAAAAATGTCACCAGGTTTGAGTGGCAGCTGTCTGAACTAATCTGATTGATAACTAACAAAGGCACTGATCAACAAAGGACCAGGCTACTACAGGTAGACCTTGACTTATGACCACAACTGAGCCCAAAATATTTGTTGCTAAGCAAGACATTTGTTGAGTTTTGCCCCATTTTGTGCCCTTTCTTGCCACCGTTGTTAAATGAATCACTGCAGGTATTAAATTAGTAACATGGTTGTTAAGCGAATCTGGCTTTCCCATTGACTTTGCTGGTTCAGAAGGTTACATGAGGTAATCACATGAGCCAGGACGTTGAAACCATCATAAATATGAGTCAGTTGCCAAACATCTGAACAGAGATGCTGTCACTTTGAACGGTCACTAAATAAACCGTTGAAAGTCAAGGACTACCTGTAGTATCCAAGGCTCTCACCGGCCATACACATACTCCAGGGCACTATTTGCTAGTTTGAGTTGACTGCCAGGATATAACTGAGGAGGAACTTCTATAACTTCAGATACCCTAAAACTGCGATCAACTTGAGAACATGTCCAGAGCTGCTTGTCCTAAAATGTGAAGCAGTGTTGGCACCCTTGATTTGCCTCTCTCTGTTACCCTATAGCAGGGGTCTTCAAACTTGGCCCTTTTATGACTTGTGGACTTCAACTCCCAGAATTCTGGGAGTTGAAGTCCACAAGTCATAAAAGGGCCAAGTTTGAAGACCCCTGCCCTATAGCCAGGGCTTTTTTTCTCATAGAACGCCCAGAACAGAGTTCTGGGCGTTCTATGGATGGAACCTTGTAGGGTAGGCAAGGCGGGTTGTATGAGGTGTGTGAGTTCTGACAATTTTTTTTTTAGAAAAAAAAGCACTGCTTTTTTAAAATGCCGTGACCCCCAACCGGTTGTAAGTTGAGGATTACCCAACCGGTTGTAAGTCGAGGGCTTTCCCTGCCTGGGAGCGCCACGCATGCGTGGTGCCGCCCGCTGTGCCGGCCGAGGCGTAGCTGGCAAGCGGCAGAGATGGCGCAGGCCAACCACTGGCTGGGCCACCAGCTGGCCCAGCCCAAGGGAGATAAGGCACCCTCTGGGCCCCACGCGCCCAGCAACCTTCCCTGTGCCCGCCGGCCTCCTACCTCCATCCCTGGTCCTCTTTTACTTACATTTTTAGTAGTTGCTCAGCAGGGAGGGGTGGAAACTTCCAGACAGATCGCCTTCGCTGCAGACAACTTGCAGCACCGTTTGCAGAATGGGACTTTTGGCGGGCTCAGCAGGGCAGAGACAGCCTGGACAATTCCTATTGGCTTTTGAAAGCCAATAGAATTAGACTCCTATTCAAGAGAGTCTATTCTATTGGCTTTCAAAAGCCAATAGAATAAAAGGGAGTAGCACAGCTAAGGAAAAGGGGAAAAAAATGGCGGACTGCATTGTTTGGCGACCCCCCGCGAAATGGTCATTTGACCCCAAATGGGGTCCCGACCCACAGGTTGAGAACCGCTGGCCTATAGCAATTAAGTTTATAGAAGGAGATAGAGAGGAAGCGTCTTCTGTTTTCCAGACTTACTGATGTTGAAAAAAATGGATTTGTGGGTGAAATATTTATGGATCTATTTTATTTAAGGTTCTTAAAGTATCTAAACAGGAATGACACATTGCTTGCCAACATCTGCAGTTATGTCTGAGGTGTCAATACAGAAACAACGACGCCCACCATTCTGCCAATTAAACACCCTGAATTTGTGGGCACGAGAGTTGTTAAAGTATGTTAATTAGGGAGCTAGAAAGATGCCTTATGCCAGCTAACATTATTAGTTATCACTGCTCCCCAATATCTGGTTTATAATAGTTCTAATCTGCTCTGCTACTGTGTCGTGTTGTTTCTCCTAAACTAATCCCAGGCTTAAGCCCTCTATGGAGGCTCTCTGCTCCTTTCACTTTCTTATCCTCTGTTAACATTAAATTACCATAATATCAACATTCCAGGATGAAGTTATTGTGTTTTTTTTAATGGTAATGGAAGGGCATTGGGGACCTATCTAAGTTATAAACCATGGAATTTCATTCTAAACCTAACCTGGAGTCTAAGTCAAATGAAGATGACCTGCAGAGAACACCACATTCATGGTTTTGGAGTGGGTTAGGATTAGAAGCTCCATAATGTGTGCCAATCCTTGGTCTTCAAGGGTCTTGAGCAATTTAAGGAGCAATTTCTAATGTGTGTCCAGGTTTGCATAATTATTCCAATCTAGTTATTTCCTGAGCTTCTAACCTGATGATGTTGGTCATATCGTACACTGTATGACCTCTGGGCTTCTGGTTAATTCCTTTACCTGGATGGTACCTTTTCAAAATTTATAATATTTCTTTGGAACAATGTTCCGTTCTCCTTTTACTTGAAAAAGAAAAGAAAAGAAGGTAGTTCAGAGTGGCCCCAAAATAATATCTGCACAAAGAGGCAGAAATATGCAGGGAAAGAGAGAGGAAGAAAGAGAGAAATACAGTGGAATACAATTTTTCTTTTTCACTTCATAGATTAAGTTGCCTACTATTCTAGACATAACATGTTAGTTTAATTGATGTGTGTGCACACATACATGAACATATATAGGCTTATTTATTCATTCACTCATTTCTTCAAATTAGCTAATAAGAACAATAGAATTTTATAGGGGATTGGATTGCTGTTCAGTTACTTGTTAGGTCAGTGATGGCGAACCTTTTAGAGACTGAGTGCCCAAACTGCAACCCAAAACCCACTTATGCATCGTCGGGTACCGGGTGGGTGTGGCCCATTGGGTGGGCATGGCTGCGGTGGTAACGGCAGACTGGGCGGGACTAAAAAGTTCAATCAATCAATTCCAACTGTGCAAGATCTTTTTTTCCCCCGCAAGAAGTTAAAATTGACTGATTGTTTGAACTTTTTTTTTTTTTTTGCACATGACGGTGGAGGCCTAAAGTGAAAAGCTTTTATAAAACTCAGCTGAATTCAGTCATCTAGTTTGAAGAAAGGAATATGTAATGAAGCAAGGAGCTATTCTTAAATACAGCCATTTATTCCTTTGCATCAGGAAAGACCATACATTTTGTGGATTTGACAGTTTATAAAGGTAAAGAAATTAGTTTTTCTTTAGATTCCCCTTAAGGTCAGCATTATGTTTTCTTTTATATTGCTTCTAGAGTAATTAATAAACCTATAAGGAAATTGTAGAATTTCTGATGCTCGATCTTTCATATTCCCCATGATTTTGTAATGAGTATTTCAAAGTCAAAGTATTACATAATTAGTCTTTTGTAACGACAATAACAAGCCAGGATCAATTCACACTCTCAAATCTTGGTTTGCCTTATTATTTATTTTACGTATACCATTTTTCATTGAGAAGATGAAAAGATAGGCAGCTTAAAAATCTTTTAAAAAACAATAAAACATAACAAACTCTGGTTTAAATAAATCATAGCTTGGATATCATGGGGAATATTGTCAATTAAAAATTAGAACCAGAGGCTCCTAAGCTTCTAGCCTACAAAAGAAAAGGAAAGAACAGTGAAAATAATATTATGCAAAACAATTCTCCATTTTTTTCTACTTGCTCTCATTCAGTTTGCTGAAAGAAAATTAGCTTTTGAAATTTTTTTCAAAGGAGAAGAGAATGTTGATAATATTCTTAGGAGGGGAACGTGGCAGTTTTGTAATCATCAAGTGACAAAATGGCCGAGAGGTATTTGGGGAATGTCCTGTCTATCATTGTATTGTATTTCTACTTGTCCATCAAATTTCATAGGAAAGAAGCTTCTTTTTTTATGTTTTTCCAGTTGAGAATTATGAGTAATATCATTATCGGAACCAGCACCCTTGCCCATCTCCAATGATCAAATGAGCTCAAAAAAATACCAACTAGAGAATTTTGAAAGAAATTATTGGGTGTCCAGAAAAAGAAAAGAGATTAAAACAAAAACCAGTTTCACAGGGGAAGAAAACTTTTGGGAAATTACAAAGAGAAATCAGCAAAACATTAAATACAAAATGGTGCAAGGCAACACTTGTTTGCATAGTAGGAAATTACGTTGTTTTTTAACATCTGAACAAAGCCAACAAGACATGTGATTATAAGTGGTTCTCCTAGGCTGGAAGCTGGACTTTTATTTTAAATGTTCCCCTTCATATAGAAAACTGGACTATTATGGCAAGAGGAATAATTTTTATTTCTCTTTCCTTTTCATGCCTGAATATACCCAGTGCCCTCAGTCCCATCTCAATTCTCCATCTTAATAAACTTTGTTAGACACCCATAACCTGTTCCAATTTACCTCTTATTTTGGATGGAGAGATCAGGGTGGGGTCTTTATTCCATTAAAAAGAACAACAACAAAAACAAAAGAAAGAATGGACGAAAATTTTAAAAGAAAAGAAAAAGAAGTAAGAGCACACCAGACAATTGGGTATGTATAAAGATTTCTCTGCTTTTTACAATGGCATTTGAGGAAGTTGATGGATCAAGTTCCAAAGCTGACTTTGGAAGGAAGGAAGGAAGGAAGGAAGGAAGGAAGGAAGGAAGGAAGGAAGGAAGGAAGGAAGGAAGGAAGGAAGGAAGGAAGGAATTTTGACTAGTTTGTCCTTCTTTGCTCAATTGAAGGTAATAGTTATACCCCCAACTGTTTTGTCCCTGGAGATTTCAGGGCTAAATCTGGAAGCCAGATATAAAAATTAGAATCTGATTGCATTCTGTATTAATTGAAGTTTGTGAGTGATCTTCAGTGTACTGTAGTGTCATAGGTAACACACTGGAGTAATCCAGGTAAGGGGATATTAAGTGTAAGCACTTTTTAAGGGGCAGAACAATGTGGTTTATTTCCCCAGACTTCATACAAATATGGTTCAGCATATGAAAGGATCAGCTGGATTGATATTTTTCATTCAAGGCAATCAGTCTAGTAAATTAAAAATCTAATCCCAAGCTTTACTTCAGTAGTTGAGATTTTCCCAAATGCTCCTGCTTGCTAAGCCATTGACTTTTTTTTTTTTAGGAAAAAAACCCCCCTTATATTGACTGAGGATGTGATAAGATAAAAACGAGGGACTCAAATTAGCAATATGCTTCGTAACCACTCAGAGGTTTAAAACAATAATGCCTTTAATAAAATGCCTAGTTTGGTATTAAGTTACAACTAACTTTAACTAAACCTGGAGCCAAGCTTGAGCTATGAGAAACGAATCAGCCAAACAAAGCTACTTGCTCTATTTTCTTGTCTTCTGCGCCTGCTAACTCTCTTATTTTGAGATCTTGGGTGATCCATCAAGACCATAACCTCTTTGTGGAGGTCAGATGCCAACTTAATCCTGGTGGAGGCATACTTTTGTGGAGATGGTCCATTGATTTTGGGAATAGTGCCACTTCCTCCAAAATGTCTATGGAGATTCTCAGTCATCCAGGTCATGGTTGTCCCAAAGGTCTTTTTCCCGAGGCAACTGGACTTTCTTGTTTTTTCTTGAAGACGTTTCGCTTCTCATCCAAGAAGCTTCTTCAGCTCTGAGAAGCAAAACGTCTTCAAAGAAAAACAAGAAAGTCCAGTTGCCTCAGAAAAAGCACTTTTGGGACTCCAAAGGCAATGAGGGATAATCTCAAGCCCATTTTGGAGAAGGACATGAGCATAGCTGTGGTTCCAACAGCAAGGATTAACTTTCTCTTGAGTAATTAGAGAAGGAAATGACAATTTGGATCTAATGCTACAAGCTGGTGATCCTACTAATGGAGTGTGTGATATAAGCATCTAAATGTATATATGTCCGTTTCCTAGCTGAACGAGTCAGCATTGCCTGAACATGCTTCCATGTGGCCTGTATGACAATATGCTAAAGGCACATGGAATGCTGTTACCTTCCCACCGAAGTGGTATCTATTTATCTACTTGGATTTAGTTTTGAATTGTTAGGTTGTCAAGAGCTGAAGCAAAACCAGGAGCTCATCCATCACAGGATGCTTGGTCTCGAACTGCCAACCTTCCTGTTGACTAGCCCAATGTCTTAGCTGCTCTGTCACTGTGTCTCTCCCCCCACCCCATCTATTCTCAACAATGAAATGAAAATATCCATATTCCCAGCTCCTTAGACTCTCTCCCTTCTCTAAGGTTGCCTGGTTCTCCTTCCTAAGTCTTTTCCCACATCAATTTAACAATGAAACTCTTAGAACACGGCAAGTAAATATTTCAGTCGCTGTCATACAATGATATTTGTTGCCCATTGCTTCTGGATTCTTTGCAGATTTTACTTTTTTTCTAAAATGAAAATAAAAATTCATTTATGCAGTGGGAAAAAAAAGTCGATGTTGTCAAGAATTATGTATACAACATATTGTATCATTTTAAATATTTTTTTTGTTCCTCCTAATAACATTGGCTATTTAAGAATAATTGTAAATGAATCAGATATGTCATATTTCCTTTGTGTCTGTTTTTTTTTTAATTTATAGTTTGGGAAGTTGAGAAACTAGAATTTTATTGAAGATATAACACTTTAATATGTGCAGGGACACATTTTTTTCTCCCTTGGTTTTTTTATTTCTTTTGTGTTTGTGTGTATGTGCATATATGTTTTATTTTCTTGTTGGTAAACCTTGGGAAAAATATATATCTTTCTCCTTTAAAGTTCTAATTCAAAGCATGAATGTGTGAGTTCTAGAGGGACTTTGGGACTGCGGTAAAAATTCGTTGTCATAGTAACAGAAAGGGAACTAGGCCTAGCTCACCTGGGACTTTAACTTACTGCAAAAGCTTTTTTTTTTTTTTTAAGACAAGCACTCAGCAAGGGAAATAAATAAATAAATTGTTCGTTGAGTTCCCAGTTGACTTTCAATGCCCACCCCTCCTTCCAACCATTTCCCTCTTCTATAAATGCATTTTATTTTGTCCTGCAGCCTTCATAAATTTTCTGTGTCCCAGTTAAATCTGTGGGCTTTTTTTCCCACCCTCTTGCAATTTAAATGCACCACTGAGAAGCTGGGATAGACTCTTCTTCTCACATTCTCTCTCTCCTCCCTTTCCTTTCTCTCTCCCCCCTTTTCCCTCTCACCCCCCCAATCATCTCTCTCTCTCTCTCTCTCCCTCCCCCCCCCCCTCTCTCTCTCTCTCTCTCTCTCTCTCTCTCTCTCTCTCTCTCTCTCTCTCTCTCGGAAAAAAATTTCCAAGTACAATAGAGTAAAGATGCTCCTAAACAAACAGAACGCTGAACCTATTCCTGCAGCATTTTAAATATTTTTTTTTTCTTTAGCGGAATCCGTTTGACTGGCTTTTACAGTTCTAATTTTGCCAAAGTTCAGATAAAAAGCAAACTGCTCTGCGTAATTACCTTGTGAGAAATACAAATATGTTTTGCCATTGAGTTTTTCCAGGGTGTTGACTTCCCAGTCTACCCTTAAGCTTTAAATATCCCAGTTTAGCCCAAAGCCTTAGTGTCACATGATAGTTTCTTTTCCTACTACCCACCAAGCTTGACCCTGCTTAGCTCCTGAGCCCAGACTGGCTCAGCCAGACCCCCTGAGGCCACGTTCAGTTTTACAGTTTCCCCATGCATAGCTAATATAGCACAGGAGTGTAGGCTACAAAACAAAATGTTATTCACACTTTAACCTCCCCTTATTATGTGAATAATTTTCTGCTCTTTCAGTGAGAGATATGATATCCAGACCCCCAATTATGGAATAATGTTCAGCATTTACAATGATCGGGAAAATATCCATTTTTCTTGAAACACCTTTTCACTGTGGATATATTTATGCAGATACCAGTTAAGAAATTAACGGTCAAATCCTTTTATCTGTGAGATGCCATCTTCTTTTTCTCTTGCCCACCCCACCCATCCACACTCAATTTTTGGATCATATTGTGTAGCTGTCGTGGCTAGGCGTGATGCTTTGAGATTTTCTTAGGTCATATATTTAATTCAAAAATGAATTCAAATCCCGGTAGCCCGAACAATGCCCAAACAATGGAGCATCAATTGCCATGGCTCATCTTGTCTTTTGTTTAAAAGCTAAAGGTTTCCTTCAAGTTGATTTTGAGTCTTGGTGACCACATGTCATGTTCATGGCAGCAATGTAAAATAATTTGCCATTGTTGTCGTCAATGGTTTATTTTTATTTCCCAATCTAGCCTCCTTCGATTTCTTGAGTTTCTCTTATCTAAGTTCTGGGGGAATAACCAAGTTTGGCTAAATGTAGCTATCTGCTTTAGCCAGCTCTTGTTTCGTTTTCCTTTAATTTTTACAGAATGGCCTACAGAGCAAAATTACAATCAGCCAGGTCCAATGTATTTATTTCACATTTGTTTGTTTAACATTTATTCATCAAATTAAAATTTCAAATTCAAACAAACAAAATTTAAAAAAAAATTAAAGTGTGACAGGGACAATAGGCACATTTAGTACACTTATCCACACCCGCTTAAGGACATCTTAAATATGGGGTGAAGTTCACAGAAGTTAAGTTGGAGTTAAAACTATGAGCATTAGTAGCTGAGACATCTGAATTGGGTAGAATATTCCAAACTTTGACAACTCTATTACAAAAATCAATTTTTTACAATCAATTTTAAAATGGTTTACATTTGGTTTAAAGCTATATATTTATTATTTTATTTCCAACATACTTATTTCTATTGCTTTCATCCCTAGCCAGTCTTCCCCAACCTAGTGTTCCTCAAATGTTTGAGGTTGTACCTTCAGAGTTTCTAACCACTAGAAATTCTAGTAGTTGCACATTTAGCATATTGGAAGACCCGAGGCTGGAACAGGATGGTCAAGTTAGATAGAACTGGGAAAAATAAGATACCAATGGTAGGATAACTCCATGCATCCTTTCTATATAAAAAGAAGAAAGTTAAAAGAGGAAAGATGTACTAATAACGTTGCTGTGTTCTGACCAATTCTGTAATCTTTCCTGAAAACTTATTGCAGTGATCTTGAACGGGGACAAAATATAATATAGCGAGTTATTGGGAAGTAGCTGCCTATTCTGTTGATAGGAAGTCTTCCAGTATTGTCCATTTTCATAATGTTAGAGTTATTTTGCTCTGAGTTTAAAGGACTCAGTGAGTAGTTTTGCGTCTGTCCTTTTGAAAGCACAAATCTCAAGGACTTGTCTTCATCTGTTGTTTTTTTAGAACAGTGGTTCTCAACCTGTGGGTCGGGACCCCATTTGGGGTCGAACGACCATTTCACGGGGGTCGCCAAACAACACAGTCTGCCATTTTTTCCCCCTTTTCCTTAGCTGTGCTACTCCCTTTTATTCTATTGGCTTTTGAAAGCCAATAAAATAGACTCTCTTGAATAGAGTCTAATTCTATTGGCTTTCAAAAGCCAATAGGAATTGTCCAGGCTGTCTCTGCCCTGCTGAGCCTGTCAAATGGTGCTGCATCAGTTGAGTAGTCCTCGACTTACGACCAGTTGAGTAGTCCTCAACTTACGACCGGTTGGGGGTCACGGCATTAAAAAGGTTGAGAACCACTGTTTTAGAACATTTACTACTGAGAAGATTCCAGAGTAGTAAAGTGGGCTTTTCTTTTGTAAAACATGAATAAATGAAATTACATAGAACTAATATGTTTATTGTATATGTCTTTTATTTACATCAATAGTGGACAATGTTGTTTGGCCTTTTTCTTTGGGACTATAAAGCAGAGGAAGAGGATAGGGTGGAGGCAGAGATGTCTATTTCTGGCTTTCCCGTTTTTCTTTCTTTCCTGCTCTTTCTACCTTCTTTTTCAAGCAACAGACATAGAAAAGACACAAGAATTCTTACCAGAGCTCTCAAACTCCTACCGAAAAGCTTGGAATTTGCTCAAGAACTAAATTGGCTGAGTGTCCCAGTGTGCTAACTCACCTACCCTTGATTTACAGTACCTTCTTGCTACTCAGAACAAATATTCTCTAGACAGTTGACCATAAAATATAAGTACCATTAGAAAAAGTAAAACACCTCTAATAAAATTTAAATTAAGTTCAAATAGACAGACTAGAACCAAAGGTTAAAAACATAGGTGGATGGAGGCAGTTGCAAATAATAGTTGTGAAAGAACTGAAGAAGTCATAAAAGGTTTTAAGACTGATTAGCTTGGGCATGTGAAAAAGACCTTCAGCTAACTTCCAAAGGTCTGACCATTAATGTTTCATATGATGAAAAAAATGTGTTATATGATCACATACCTCTTCATATTTATTAGTATATTTTTATTCTATTCTTCAATTAAAACTCCAATGTATCCTCCTCCTCCTCCTCCTCCTCCTCCTCCTCCTCCTCCTCCTCCTCCTCCTCCTCCTCCTCCTACTCCTCCTCCTCCTCTTCTTCTTCTTCTTCTTCTTCTTCTTCTTCTTCTTCTTCTTCTTCTTCTTCTTCTTCTTCTTCTTCTTCTTCTTCTTCTTCTTCTTCTCCTTCTCCTTCTCCTCCTCCTCCACCTTCCACCTTCTGCATTTCTTGGAGATTTCTTATCCAACGAAGCCTAAACCATCAAATTTTTTTTTAGCCCAGACAAATTTGGCCAGGTGCCACCATTTCTTGAGACTATTCCCATTCATATTTATCATACGACAATTCCACATATTAGGTCAAAAAATAATACCTGACCTAAGAGAAGCGCATCAATTTCCTGATGGGGCTTCTAATCTAGGATTCATCTGTCTTAATCCAACATATTTAACATTTCAAATTAGCTCTTAAGCAGAACCACACCTAATTCCCACATCACAAATTTGCATTCCCCATTCAACCAGCACAGATAAAGTTGCATGCATATAGATAGCATCGTGATATTTAAAGACCTGGACTTGACTCAAAAGTGTTTTTCCAAAGGGCAACAGGACTTTCTTGTTTTTTTCCTTAAAAACATTTCACTTCTCATTCAAGAAGCTTCTTCAGTTGCTTTTTGGAAGAGCACCTTTGGAACAACCATGACCTGGATGATTGAGAATCTCTATAGGCAGTTAGATGTGGATTTGAGAATACCAGATACCAATTTCCAACAATTGTAGAATCAAGAAGATAAAATTAGAAGGGGAGTATTATAAATGCTGCCTTACAGCACAAATAAGGCAACCCTCTAGAATATATGTGGGTGGAAGGCTCTGTGAGCAACTGATGTATGAATTTCTATCATTTAAATTCCCAGAAGTCTTGTAAAATGACTTAAAGTGAAATGCAGAAGTTTGCCCAAGGCTACATAATGAACATAATATGCTTGGTAGAAGTTTAACCCTTTGTCCCTGTCAGGGACACTCAACATCTCATCCATTGTACCTTTTGGATGTCATTGCTTTTTCTTCATGTTATCTTTCCTTCACATTATGCATGCTTCTTCGTTAAATTTTATGAAACTCACAAAAGAAAGAAAAGCATATTTTCCAGAATATGCATGGGCTGGAAGTAAGAGAGGGTGTGTGTTGGGGGGGGGGTTGCATACAAATTAGAAGGAAATGTTGCTAAAATTAGGGAAAGTATAAAAATGAAGATACGTGAGAGGGAAAAGCAAGGAAATAAGAGCCTGTTCTACAAAATGTTCTGTTGATGTATTTGAAAAAAAAAAAAAAAGAAGAAGCAGAGAGGAAAAGAGTACATTTGGAGAAATGGTGTCAAAGAGACAGGCGGTTTTTGTTTGGACTTCTAAAAATATGTGCATGGATGTGGAAATCTTACAGAATGGAAATAAATTTTTGAAAACGAAAAAAAAATGAACGGAACCAAATTCAATTCTTTGGAAATGAACCTTGTAAATAGATTTTGCACTTTCTTCTCATCTCACAAAATGAGCCGCACCTCTGAAAACGTCTCTATCGTTAAGATAAACATATCAAAGTATCCTGATGGAGTATAGATGGAGGGGAAAAAAATGGAGGTCACAGTAAAGAGATAAACTGAGATAGAGACTAGAAATGTATAGTTGTATATAGGTATATTATATGTAATTAATGTACAATATGGACTGAGATGTCAGTCAAAGACGATTTACCATGTTTTATGTTTTTAATCCTTTTTTTTCTTTGTACTTAATAATTTTTTTTTTTTTAAAGTATCCTGATGGAGTTCTAGCTTCGGTGTGGACCTTCATGGAGAAAGTCAGTTTTGCTACAGAGTAGTGTCTGAATGTCCTTTACACTTAGGGGAAAGGGAAAGGAGACGTTCACTGTACTTCTGTCCGTGTATTTGCATATATAAATTCATTCCCTTTGCATTCCTTCTATCTTTCCTTATGTGACTTCAGGGTGACAAAGCTCTGGTTCCCGATCATTTCAGATCTTGCTTTACAGATGCAGCCAGAAATGTCATTTTAATCTGTTTTAATTGACAGTCTCCTTTTCGACAGTCCGTCGGTATCCCCCTGACGGTTCCCGCCACAGGGCACAAACACATTGGCGCAAAGCAAACTAAATGATATTAGACTTTAATTTCTTAAAAACGGAAGATGTCAAGCCCATTCCCTTTTCTCCCCCTGCAGATTCTTCTTAAAATTCTTCCTCAAGTGCAACCAAAACTGTTTGAAGACTGCCGGAAACCCTAGAGATATGCGACGGTTCCAGGTAAGTGATGTGGGATCCGCTGTTAAGTAAGTAAGTTGTCTGTTTTTTGTGTTTTTTTTTTTCCTGGCAGTATCTCTCCGTTGCTCATCACTGACGCTGCAGGTAATAAATGAGATGACAGTAAATGATAACCCCCATCATAGATTGTGGAAGACTTTTTTTGTTCTCTGTGTTTATCATGTTCAATCCTTGCTTCCTCCCATTGGGGGGGGGAGGAAAATCCTCAAGAGACATCACACCAACTGGAGAGGTGTATTTGATTTGACACTCCAAAGCCAGACGCCCGCATGTAGTAGGGTCTGCTTGAAGGAACCTCAGATCTTTCCACATTTTTTTCAAAATATTATGTGCCAGGGAGTTGTGTACTGCCACAACTCCCACTTTAGGCTTGTTCCCAACTGTAGCTATTCCAGCCACGGTCACTTTAAGAACTCTCCCTAGTGAAAAGCAAGTAGACCCATGGGATGTTGATCCAGCTGCTTTTCAGGAATATCTGCCACCAGTTTCATCATAGCTGACGCTGATGTATTGAAAAATATTGGCTAATAAAAACACGGGAGGAAGTGAAGAGAGGCAAGGTAGACAGGGAAGAGGGTTGAGGGGATGTAAGCATTAAATCTTATTTCTTTTTTTCTCTCTTTGACACCCCTTAATCGTTTAAGGCTGGTGGCACAGATGTAAGACTTTTGTGGTGATTTCTGCCACCCCCTCTCATCTTCTCACTATAAATGGCTCTGAACTCTTTTTGCTGAGTCTGGTTATCATTGCTTGATGCAGATATTCCTCAATTTACAACTCTAATTCAGCCTGGAATTATAGCCAGAAGTTCTGGAGGTTGTTAAGTGGGTTAAGCTCTGACTGCTCCCAATTCCACAACTTTTTTTTTTTTTGCAGTGGTTGTTAAGTGAACATAGTGGTTATTAAGCAAATTTCTTTTCCCCAGTGGGCTTTCTTTTTGTGGGAAACTGGAAGTGAATACACAAAACCCGAAAAATCCGCTCAAAATTGCACAGAAATCTGCAATGTTTATATAGGTCAGTGATATGAAAATTCCTATTAGGCTTGTATAAATCGGTTGTGCCATACTGTACCTCAGCAAAGCACCAGGAAATATCACAATTTGCTTCACTTGCATACAAACACACACAAACATAGATACACACACACAAGCCCTCTTCCAACACTACCAGTTGAGAAAAAGATAAAGAGAACCCAGAATTTCATTCAAGTGAAATATCAGCTCAATGATTTGTGAAGCCCTAATTTTTAAAGCGCCACCCATCTCTCCATAGAAGCTAAATCTGAATAAGTTAGGCAGTTTGTCCTGTTTCCTGGAATTTCATTTTGTTGTGAGGAAAGCAGAAGGGGCCATGCTAGTAGGGCTGTCTAGTACTTTGGATTCAGTTTCCAAATAACTTTGGCACTATGGAATACACCGAGAACATCTTCTGCAGTGCCATAAAGAGACATGTCTTTTCCTGGGTTCATATGGCCTATTTGAAGATAGTGGCCATAGGTTCCTGGTCCGACTATGAATGCGTGTTATAGTCACACCTTCATGGATTTCAAAGGGGCAATTGGGGCAACTGAATCCAAAGCACTATAGAGCAGTGATGGGGAACCTTTTAGAGACCGAGTGCCCCGAAACCGCCCCATCCCCTGGCCCGCCCCCGCTCTGCCCCTGCCCTGCCCACTCTGCCTTGCCCCGCCCCATCCCACCCAATTTTAGGAAATTTCTCCTTAGTTTTAGGTTGGTTCTCTTCTTATAATAATAATAGTAAAGTTGGAAGGGACCTTGGAGGTCATCTAGTCCAACCCCCTGCTCGGGCAGGAAACCCTACACCATTTCGGACAAATGGCTGTCCAGTCTCTTCTTAAAAACTTCCAGTGTTGGAGCATTTACTGCTTCTGGAGGCAAGCTGTTCCACTGATTAATTGCTCTAACTGTCAGGAAGTTTCTCCTTAGTTCTAGGTTGCTTCTCTCCTTGATTAGTTTCCACCCGTTGCTTCTTGTCCTGCCTTCAGGTGCCTTGGAGAATAGCTTAATTCCCTCTTCTTTATGGCAGCCCCTCTGACACTGGAACACTGCTATCATGTCCCCCCTTGTCCTTCTCTTCGTTAAACTAGACATACCCAATTCTAGCAACCGTTCCTTATATGTTTTAGCCTCCAGTCCCCTCTTGACTGATTTCCATCCATTGCTTCTTCTCTTGACTTCAGATGCTTTGAAGAATAGGTTGACTCCCTCTTCCTTGTGGCAGCCCTTCAATATTGGAACACTGTTATCATGTCAGCCCCAGTTCTTCTTTTCATTAAATTAGACAATTAGAAATTCATTAAATTTCCTGTAAGAACTTCCCTTTTCCTTTAAGAATTTCCCGTAATTCTGCTAACATCTCCTTCTTCTCCATGGGTGCTATGATTCTGACTACATAACAGTTTGCACTTTATTCTTCAGTATAAAGTGAACAAATGTTAAACAGCTTTTAATCTGAAGATCTGAAAGGTACCACACAGCCTTTCACACAGGGTCAAGTGTTTTTAACATGACCACTACCCCGAAGGATTGTTATGCCTTCTGCAATCTAAAATATGCACCTTCTGTTACCTTTCATCCCAGGACCTGCTCTCAGCATCAACAAAAACAAGTTGTTTAATGGTTTTGTTGAGGCCACTTGTCAATCCAAGAAATGAAATAATGCAGAACGGATACAAGATACAGTTTGCATCAGAGCAGAAAAGGGGGATAAATGGTCATATAGCTTAGAAAAGGGATAGGGAACCTTGGCTCTTTTATGACTTGTGGACTTCATTACCCAGAATTCCTGAACTAGCCATGGTGAATTCTGGAAGTTGAAGTCCACAAGTCACAAAAGAGCCTAGAACTAAGGAGAAACTTCCTGACAGTTAGAACAATTAACCAATTCACCACTCCAGAAGTGGTGAATGCTCCAACACTGGAAGTTTTAAAGAAGAAAGTGGACAGCCATTTATCCAAAATGGTAAAGGGTTACCTGCCTGAGCAGGGGGTTGGACTTGATGACCTCCAAAGTCCCTTCCAACTTTATTATTATTATTATTATTATTATTATTATTATTATTATTATTATTATTATTATTATTATTATTATCTTCACATTCCACACTCCCTTAGTAGAGGCTATGTATTCCAAAGATGTCCCTACTTTCTTGCATTGGGATATTCAGATTGGTTCCCTTGTTAGTTTTTTGTTTTTTCAATATACTTACTCCATCCCCAACTGCTTAGCTTTGGCCAAGGGTCTACATCCTATACTTTCAGTCCCTGAGACCATCTGCTTTGCATACATCTCAGCAGTCAGATAGGAAATTGCTGAAACTGAAATCAATTTGTAAACAAATTTTAGAAAAGGCGAAAATGTTCAGCCTTTGACCCAGAACTTAATAGGAGCCAGAACATGGAATAGCCTTTAATTGCTAAATGAAATAAGAAGGAAAAGAAAAAGTCTTTTTGAACAATTTTTAAATATTTATATTGGGATGGGCAAACCACAGCCTATCAGCAGTATACAATTTCCAGCATCCTGGGTTTACCCAAATTTGTGACAAAATGATTGCTTTCTCTGGTAGAGATTTGGTTTTAAAGAGTAGAAATGAGAAAAAATTTCATCTGCCAGTCTTCTACTTTCCAGATATTTTCTTGTTTCTTCTAAGAATATCACAGCATTACTCATCACTCATGAGATTCTTCAAGAGGTTAAGAGGCGATGTTACACTCCTAACCTCTTAAACATGGTCCCATCTTTTCAATATAATAAACTTTGTGCTTTTATCATACCATTGCATTCCACAAGCCCTAGGACATAATTTAGTTGGATTTGGAGCAAATGAATTTTTGACAAAACTGAGTTGGATCCAAATCCTAGTATAAAACATACCAACTACTATATGTTTTTAGATTCAGAGTTTTTGCCATGCCTTTTTATAGCGTCCTCTGAAAGGACAATTTGTCTGCAGGGGGAAAAAAAAGGTTGACATATATGAAGAAGAAACACAGCTTTCCACCTTTCCCAGCACACATCATGATTGTGAATAAAGTTCATAATCCAGAAAGCTTCCTGGATTCTGGAGAAAGAATGCCGTAATGAACGTGTACTCCCGGGTATCATAAATATGTAAATCTGAATATTCCTAACAGGTAGGGTTGGAGGGATGAGAAGACCTAGATGAGACAATAGTGTCATCTAGATTGGGGGCAGGTACAGTATATTTCTTGCGGTCCTAGCACTTAGAAATCCGTACATAACTTTATAGTGCAAAGATCTCGTGTTAGAAGGAAGAAAGTCAGGGGGATTGTATCTCATAGAAGATAAAGAGGGAGTCCCAGCTCTGAAAACGGTTGATATCCCAACTTTAACTCTCTACTCAATATAGAATAATGAAATAATTGACTGAAAGTAGCTAGTATCCAGGAGGATGCTGAGAATTGCAACAGTAATTGTGGATTAAATTGTGTCCCTAGTTTTAGCTCTCATACACTGGGAGGAATCCATAACATTGGCTGAGATCCTATAAAGCATAAGGCTTACATGTCATGAGTTCACAGTTCAGAATCTAATACAAAGACAAGTATTTTGTGCACACGTCTTCCAGGATGTAAAAATTTGATTCAACAGGGGCTAAAATACGGCACTTGAAAAAATGAGAAGGAAAACGCCAGTATTAATTTTTTTTAAAGATAGCTGGGTTCCCTGATATGGGACGAAGTAAAGTGCCATCAGAATTTGAAATGAACCTATTGTCCATCAGATTCTACCAAAAACTACTTTGCTCATGGGCCTTCCAAAATCTTACAGCACCTCATTTTTTTTTTACATGAGCCAATCATTTCCTTTTATTATAATCCTTACTGAATCTTGTCCACAACTAATAAATTACTACTCTCAGATTTGGGAGGAACTGGAATTATATCTAGTCAGGCCTTTGAATTCCATTCTCTTTTGACCATGGTTTAACCTCACCCAGTGTATATCCTCCAAATAAATAGTGTTAAAGATGAGCTAATCCTTATTAACTAATCAGTGCACACTCACAAAGGCAATTTATCCTTTATTTTATCTCTTCCACCTAACAGCAGAATCCTTACTAATATCTCTGGGAAACTTGCCGGAAAAAAAGGAAGAGAGGGAGCAGAAAGGAAGACTGCTATGGGTCATTTTTCTCCTACTTTCATTGAATATATATATATATCACTTTAGCCCAAGTAGAAAATCGCATTAGTGTAACTGTACAGCTATAAAGAAGAACGTACATTGGGCATTTTATATTGCTTCCAGATGTTGGATGATTTTACCTCCTCTCGTGGAAGAAGAGTTCTGTGCAAAGTTTTTCATTCAGAATGAGGAGAATAAGTTGACCAATTTTTTCCCCCGATGAAAGAGGAATCGTCTTTCGCTCTTCTGGTGTTCACCTATAGTATAATGGTTTCAGCTCAACTCCATATCCTAGTTGGTTTCCATTTCTGCCCTTGCAAATGGCCACGAGAGCAACTCCTTTTAGCAGTGTGGTTTTTCTCTTTATCTAAAATCCCTCGATTTAGTATTATTCCAAAAAAGATAAAATAACCAACTCCCACAGAAAAGTTAAGGGAAATATCAAGGCAATTCCAGAAAAGTGGACTGTTTTGCCCTCCCAGAGATAGCAAATGAATAAAAATCTCAGAGATTTGATCAAAGTATTGTCTCTGGTGGGATTTTGAAGGACCTCCATCATGTTGTTAGTTGCAAAGTCGCGTTCGACCCATCGTGACCCCATGGACAACGTTCCTCCAGGCCTTCCTGTCCTCTACCATCTTCTGGAGTCCATTTAAGCTCATGCTTACTGCTTCAGGGACTCCATCCAGCCACCTCATTCTCTGTCATCCCGTTCTTCTCTTGCCCTCCATCTTTCCCAGCATTAGGCTCTTCTCCAGGGAGTCCTTCCTTCTCATTAGGTGGCCAAAGTACTTGAGTTTCAACTTCAGGATCTGGCCTTCTAAAGAGCAGTCAGGGTTGATCTCCTCTAGGACTGACCGGTTTGATTGCCTTGCAGTCCAGGGGATCTCTATTATAGCAGGGAACAAATTAGTTCCACCAACTTTGATGCACTTAACACAGGCAGTAAGGTATGTTCTCTTAGGATATGTCCATTTGCCAAGGAAAAAGCTTTAGAATACACTGACTCCATTACTTTCAATAACTGCTGGGGCAATTGCTTATCATCCATCCATCCATCCATCCATCCATCCATCCATCCATCCATCCATCCATCCATCTGAAAATTCAGATAGTTAGGTACAAATTAAATTAGTGAATGATCTGGACCAACTAAAGCACAAGGGTGATTTCTGCATCTGACAAGCTCTCTAGATCTGGCAGAATATGTCACTTTTTAAATTAAAATAAAGAAGGGGAAGTCTTTTGTTAGTTAAGTCTATGTTTGAGAAAAGTTATAATGTGGAATGCTATTGCAATATGGCATTATTGAAAGAAAAGAAAAATAATATGTTCTTCTTCCCAAGTGACTTAGTGAGATTATTTGGAATACAGACAGGGATATAATGACCTTCATATTATTCCATTCCATTAAATGTATTTTTTTTAAAAAAAGAAAATCTGCCGGTATTCTCATAAGCAATTTGCTTAATATATGAATTTTTGTGCGCTCTTTCTAATATCATATGTAAAATAAAGGCTTCCTCGAGCTGATATTGATTCTTGCTGATGTTCCTTGTTAAAAATAAGAAAGTTTTTTTCTTTTTAAAAAGATAACCCCCCCAATGTTCATTACTAAGCTGAAAAACAAAACCAGGAGAAATTTGAAATAAATATTTCAGCAACATGAGAATAAAAAGAAAAAGGCTGGCTTTTTTTTTACACAGGAAGAAGAGTACAAATTAAGAATGTCAGGGGAAAGTTTGATGTGACATATTTGGAACTCTAGAATTTAAAATGAATCCCTGGCTACTTTAATCTAAGGGGGGGGGGGACATAACTTGGTTTAGATACGGCACATTAAAATATCCCATGGTCAGTCATGAGATTATCCAGTTAAGAGGACCACGGAGCTGCCTCCAGGCAAAATATGGACATTGGTGAGCGAAATGGACAAATAGCCTCATTTGATACAAGACATCTATTCTGAAGGTATAAATATGTACACTCCCATAGACAGGGCCTTTGGGCAGGAGTTAGACATGAGTTGGCAGCTTCCTCAGGCCTCAGGCAGCCTCACACAATTTTGCCCAATGACCCAGGCATCTTAAATATTATATAGGCTGCTGGAGTCTTTTGAAATTGCCCAAACTAGACTACCCTAGAGTTCAGTGTGCTCAAATTGTTGCAGGAACTCACACGAGAACCCCACCACCTCATGGGAGGATGTCAACATCTTCAAAGATGCAGCATTCTGATGGGGTTTCTACATGTTTATTTATTTATTTATTTATGAGACTTATATACCGCCTTAAGTGCAAGCACTCTCTAAGCGGTGTACACCAGTAAGCAATGTATATATATATTTACATTGCCCCCAACAATCTGGGTCCTCATTTTACCTACCCCGAAAGGATGGAAGGCTGAGTCAACCTTGAGCCAGTGAGATTTGAACCGCTGACCTGCTGAACACAGTCAGCTAAAGTGGCCTGCAGTACTGCACTCTAACTGCTGCGCCACCTTGGCTCCTGTAAAAATCCTTTTTTGTTAAAATCCTTTTTTATTAATTTATTTTACTTAAGGTGGATATGGGTGGAGGGCTGAAGACATTATTTTAGGCTGCAGTGGATACCCTGATATTTTCATCCGCAGTAAGGCTAAGCTCTGTTGGAAGAAAGGCAGTCATTGAAAAGACATACTGATGATAGAGAAGAGGAGGTGCTCCATTTCCTATGTAGGGTCATCATGAAAAGTAAGTGAGAAGACCCAAAGATGCTTTTTGAAGAGGCAGCTGGAGAAACAGAACTGAAGAAACTTCTTGGATAAGAAGCGAAATATCTTCAAGGAAAAACAAAGTCCAGTTGCCTCTTGAAAAAGCACCTTTGGGACAACCATGACCTGAATCCCTGAGAATCTCCATAGTCATAAGAGAGAAGTTTGAAAAAGTTGAAAAGTGCCAAGAAAATAATGCATGTGAACGCATGGGTAGAATATGTTTTCAGTGTCTTAGTCTTGACTGATGCAGAATACTACATTTACCAGAACTCATATCTAGGAAGCTACAGAGAATAGTGTAGTCAACAGGCCCTCATCATGGTAATGTTTGTTATCAGTAAGCATCTTCTCTGCCAGCTTAAGTAACTAAGGTAACAAAATTATCCAGAGAAGCCTACATCTAAGGGTTTTTCAAGCCAATTGGCCTCACCAGCCTCAAAGGAAACAAAGACATGTCACACTTTATGATCCCGGATGGAACAGTGGTCTTGATGGATAAGCCATCCAAAGAGTCTGATTTTTAAAAAAAAGAGGGGAAGGAGAAAGTATCTAAATGGTTAACAAGGTAATGGTAAGAAATATTGACCTTGATTTGTTTAGCTAAGATGTAAAGATTTCTGAAGGTCAAAGGTTTCCTTGTGTAGTGTTTTGGAGTCTAACTGTGTCTGACCCTCTAACATTAAGCTGCTGTGGCCTATAGTTTCGAAGAGTGAGGCGAACTGGGGGGCGGGTGATGAGAAGAGGGGAGAGAACAGGAAATGGAATGAGGTGTTTCAGGAAGTTGTCAGGAGTTGACTGATTGATTCCAGATGGAAAGGGTCACCCTCCATGACCCAGGAAATACTCACTGGGGGAAAGCTGTTGCCTGGTGAAAGGGGAGGTCTTGGGAGCTGGAGACTATGGAAGAATGTCTGCTTCCTCTAAACACACACATACAGACACACAACTATGCACTTTCAATTATTCAATATATAATATCTGTTCAGTAATGATTTCTGTTTAGCAAATGATTCAGTAGGAATGTGCATGGATTAAATAGCCATTGCAATTCACAAGATTAAGATACCTCTCATTATGGTGTGGAGAAAGTATAGACACAATGCACCATAGTGAAAAAAGATAAAAAGCCAGGTCCTTTACAAACAGAACTGCCTAGCTAAATCAGGTTGAAGATTCTTCTAACATCCCCTTTCCAAAAATTCCCAGCCTAAAGTATCTGGAGTTCGGGGAATAAGTTATGCTGTAGCCATAATTAGTGGCAAATTCCTTAACATCCAACATTCAGAGATCGATGGCACTTAATCCAAAGGTGAGCAATTTGTGGTTCTTGGCCTAATATCAAATGCATAGTTCATGAACATTGTTCAGACCATTGCTAGGAGCTGTCTTCTTTCCGCCAAAAACCTCAAAATATTTTGCACAACACTGATCTGTACCACTGGCAAAAAGCCAGTGATAGATGATGGCAAAAAGCCATCCCAGATGATCCATCAAGGCATGGATTATCGCCATGCAGACAATCAAGGTTTTTCCTCCACCATTCGTGAGACACAGAGCAGCGAATGCTCACCAAGTCTTAAAAGTAGGAGCAGCCTGACTTAGAAGGCCATTGCCAAAGTATCTGCAGCCTACATTCTTCAGGATTTAAATATCATCATCAATATTTTGAACTGTGTGCAGCAGCAAAATTAATAACTGGAGCAGCCATCGAACAACAGATCCTGAGTAGTTGTAATGGAATGTGAACCTGCAGCAGCAGAGGAGATGTAGGAGATGACCAGGCTGAGCCCAAGGACAGGGTCAAATGCATCATCAGTCTGGAGTCCGTATGCCCCCAAAAGAGACCTAAGCCCAGCCCCTCCCCATTCAAAGTCTGTTGACTCTTATCTGGCACCCATTTGCCGTGACCGTTGGTAGATCAGATTCTTTGTATAGGTTGCCTGGAATAAACTTGCGGTACTTTTGAATATCTAAAAAGATTAAATCAGGACAACTGGACCAAAGTTTGTTATAAACTTTGGTGCAGTCGTTAATATTTAACCTTTTTAGATACTTTTGGCTTGGATGATTGAATCTTCATTTACACAGTGCTTTTGAACTTATCCTGGCTCCATATTTCCTCCACCTAACAGGAGGAGAAGCATTTTGCCAACTCAGAGTCTTCCCAGAAACAGGTCCAGATGAAGAGATTGAGCAGTCCAGAACAGGATGATGGAGGCGAGAAAGCAGGATAGCATCTCTCAGGATATATTTAGTAGGTTAGAAAGTTATGACTTTAGTTTGGCAAGATTCTGTTCATTAGGAACACCAAATAAAGGATTGAACCCGACTGGATCTTACTGTCTCTTGACTGGGTTTAGCCCTGATAGTAGCCCTGCCTACATCAGAGTCACCATGTGTGAATTGGGCAGCCATAATAAATTGTTTAATAAATACATATTTACAGTGCTACATTCTGGATTAAACATTACTTCCAGACTGGGGAAGGAGATCCTTCATTAATAGAACCAGAAGAATTAGGGCATCTATTAAACCTATCTTCCACACTGGAAACTAAATTCTACCTAATATAATAAGATATGAAACATGCCTCCCATTCCATCTTCCTTGATGCCAAATCATTGAAATTTCTGAATGCCCTCTTCCTCTGCTTCTTATGAATTAAACTTTACGGTGTGTACATTTTTAATCTGGACGCAAAATATATTAACATGTTACGTGATTGGCTATTTATCTCTGTCCCCGTGGATGTTTAGAATACAGTGTTTTGTCTGTTTGCGGTTAGATTTGTGTCTATTATACGAAGGTGCAACAGCCCACTCTTCGGTTTACATTTGGTTACAATTTAAAATCCTCTCGTAAATATTTCAGACACTGGAATAATTCAGCCTTATTCCCTTGTTGCCGTAGTGTGGTCTGGGCTGGCCAGAAAGAGATTAAAATTTATTTCCATTGTTTAAGGGAAAATAATGAACTGCATCTGCTGGAGTTCTCACGTGTCATGGGGGAAATATTCACTTTGGAACAACGTCCTCCCAGCTCCACCTAGCTAGACTGTCAAATGACGAAACCTTTTTGGCACACAAAAGCAACACGTTTGGGGGCAGGAATGCAAAGGCACCCTTAATGTGAAGTATGACAAGTGCCTTTTGGCATGAATTAAACTCATATTGAGGGGAGAGAGAGCGAGCAGGAAAGAGCACGCATCTGTTCAGTCAGCATAAAAATGGTCTAGGAAGGAAAAATGGTTTTCCGATCTCTCCTTTCCAAAAAAAAAGGGAGGAGAAAGGAAAGGAAATAATTTATCAGCTGTTAAAGACTCTTTTACAATGGGATATCTAGGATTAAGGCAATCCTCCTTGCCCCTTGTGAAGTTCTTATTCTTTTCTCTTTGTCACTCAATCCTAGACTTCAATCTTACTCCCCCCCCCGCCCTGTCACAAACATGAACTGAAGTCCACAACTACAATGTCCAAGTTCTGCTTCCCTGAATCTGAGGATGTTTCCAACATTTTCTTTATCCGTACAACTTCCTGGATTTTCCAGTTTTGACGTGCCTACGCTTAACTTGGAAATGGAGCTTTCGTTTGATTTCTAGGATATCCGTAGGTTGCCAAAGCATGCTACAAGTTTTATTTATTTACATTTCATATTTCCTAAATGCCCATCTCTTTTCCTTCACATGTGTTGGCTCCCTCGTGCCTCTTTTTTGTCTCTTTGAGTTACACACAAGATGCTTCAATTAGATATCTAGCAGCAACCAGTGTTTCTGAATGAGAGGATATTCAGGTCAGATTAAGGGGAGATGAATGATGGAAGACACAGGTTAAAAGGAAGCAGTTAGCCTGTGGAACTCACTGCAGCACCATGTAATGATGGGCATCAACTTGGAAACTCCCTTCCTTCCTTCCTTCCTTCCTTCCTTCCTTCCTTCCTTCCTTCCTTCCTTCCTTCCTTCCTTCCTTCCTTCCTTCCTTCCTTCTTTCTTCCCTCCCTCCCTCCCTCCTTCCCTCCCTCCCAATATTTTGGGAATTGGAAATGGTTTGCCAATGCCTTATTATTGCTATGGTGGGAGAGAGTGTGATTGGTCCCAAGGCACCAAGTTGGCTTTGTTTCTAAGGTGGAACTAGAACTCACAGTCTCCCACTTTCTAGCCCTGATAAGTTTTTCTGTATGCAAAAAGCTTTTGTGGAGATTTCCCCCCCCCCTGCATATTTCCCAGCAAGACAGGAAATGTAGTCACCATGTTAGCACAGAAGTGAGATCAATGCCTTGGCTTCTTTCTGTCTTTGAGCTGTTTCCATTCTATCTTTAAGTAGTACATCTTTCAGAAGAGTGTTATGATCAGATCCACAAACCATTACGGCTTTCTATCACAAGGACCTGTTTTCCTTTACTCTTTCCATTCCTCTTCCTTTGAGTTGCATTGTTTTTAGAAGGCAATTATGGAAGCAACTTTGAATAAAGAAATGACCATATCCAACTAAGGAGGAGGAGGAGGAGAAAGACAAAGAAGAATGCATGGATTTGTTCAATCTCTAAAGATTGAATGGTGATGATGGATAACTATCATTATGGAATGTTCCAAAGTTTCATAAGCATCATCTCAGACAGGACATAGATAATGTACAGTACATTCAGTAAATTTGCTTCAGGAAGAGTCACTTAAATTACTGGAGACTAGAGAAAGGGTGACCAACATTTTTATCACCATGTTATCTGAACATTTGAGGTAAAATGATTGGCATGTGCTTTATATGCGCATGAGATGTCATGCATTTGTTATGTTTATATACCATCAATATCTGGTGGCAGATATAGAAACCTTTTCTCTTATTTTTTCCCCATAACATCAGTTCTGCTCTTGAAGGCTGAGGGTGATCTGAATATGAGTATGCCTGGTCCTATTTTAGCATCTTTACCGCTGCCTCACACTGGGATTTCCCCTTTCCACCCATTTACAGCTTTTTGAAAGAAAGTTGGAGATATTGTCTGCTAAGAAACTTTGGAAGAGCTACCCACTGTCTGTTGCATCAAAGCATGAGAATCTTGTTAATGTCCTTAGGAGGTGATGTTTAGTAGAGACTTAGTAGTTTTACATGAAGATTCAACTCAAATATTTGGTTTAAAGATAAATCAAGTTACCTCTTTGTATTAAAACTGGTCTGGCATATTGAATTAAATCAGGTCTGTTCAAATTGATTTGGTGATAAAGTGGGACTTTTACAGAAATGGTCCCCACACATTTTTTGGGGAACTGATGAACCAGATTAAATCACATTTATTTGGATGTTTCAATGCCAATCCAAACTGAATCAATTCAGCTGTTGAAATCATTCATTTGATTCATCTTAGGCAAGTATACATTGTTGTACTATCGTAATCAAGACAGAAAAGCTATTTTTTTGTCCTATTTAGTAGGTTAACTCCTTATAAGGATTGGATTTACTCTTACAAAACAAGAATGTGAGCTTAAACTTGGCTAGATAATGAAACATGGATCGTGGAGCTGTAATTTATCTGCCTTTCTCTTTTCTGCTTTTTTTTTTTTAACATCCAGGTTGTGTTATCAACAACAGTGAATGTTGACGGGCATGTCCTGGCAGTATCAGACAATATGTTTGTTCACAACAACTCAAAACATGGGCGAAGAGCAAGGAGACTTGATCCTTCAGAAGGTAGGATTACTTCATTGGTCTTCAGGGTGATGGTAGAAGAAGTCATCCAATATACGTTACCTTCAAAAGAATGCAAAAGAACTTGTGTGGTGATATAAATTTTAATCATAAACCTCCACCCCTAGGTTTTTACACATCTGGCTTCCTCCAGGATAAAGTTTTTCCCAAAGTCTTCCAAAACGTGGTGCCAAGTTGTAATTTTTATCAAGGGGGCAGGAAGGAAAAAGTTATTTACCAATATAACTGGAGAACAATCAGTTTAATTGTGATTAATTTGAAAACATTTTTAAGATCAATGAGATCAAATTGAATTGAGTTTTTCGCCTGGCCTCATGTACTATTTTTGGCTAGTCACTTGCCAAGGCCTACCAAATGCCAAATGTATACTTGTTTTTCCGCATACCCTAACATGTTCCAAGGATGTCCTTCTAGAGCATATTTAAATACATTTCTTTCCTTCTCTCTTATCAAGAGTGCCTTATTAGTCCTCCTGATCATGAGACAATCAAACAAGAAAGGCAGGAGTGGCTTAACAGTGAGAGAAGAAAACGTAGGAAGAACCCATCCTAATGGACCAGGCTGTTAAAAATGCCAGCGGGAAGTTTGTACTTTGAAGCTTGCAAGACTTTGTTAATTAGCCTCACAATCAAGTAGAATTAATTCATCTAGTCATGCTTCCTATCTGGTTTACCTGGAAAGACTGACGGTGCTTGAACAGGACAGACCAAAGGCAGGCACTACCTAGCCCCAAGCATCACAGCTGACTCAGTTCCTGTTCTTTACCACTTGTTTGGTCTCCAGTCCTGGACCTAGTTCTCATTGTGTGGGACTAGGAATGTAGTCCCTTCCATATGGACCTATTCCTTCTTCACCTACATTCTTTTCTATGCCTGCCAAGACTGGCAAACTGCAGCTATACTTTCCTGTCATGTGGTAGCGAATGACCCAGTTTCTATGGTTCTACACTGAGTCTGAGTAGACATCCTCCTTTCTCTCCTCTTTCTCTCTGTCAATCCCTCTTGGTCTCATCTCACATCGTGTACATTCTGAAATGGGCCATGGGGATTCCTTTAGAGCAGGGGTATCCAACCCCCCCGGCCCATTTGGAACCAGGCCACGCAAGCAGTGGGTGAGCACGCTTGCACACAAAGCTCCACTTGCACTCACATATGCACCTGCCACTCACATGGAATTGTCCCCACTCCCCTCCCCAGATCCCACCAGTCTGCCAAGCTGGAAAGGTTAGTGACTGCTGATTTAGAGATCGTCCTTATCAGACGAGAAATGAATGTTACACTCAAATCCCTTGTTCTTTCCTGAGCCCTGCGGCAAACCATAGAAAAATTACTTGGAGAGTTGTGTGCATTCCTCAGGCCAGGCTGTGGCTTTCTTGAGCAAACTGTAGCAGCCTAGTTTACACATGATGCTAAACTACAAGCCGTGATTTAGAAACAGTGTCTAAATTCACACATTCCAGGGCTTAATGAATCACGATGTGTTGAATAGGCTATGTTTATGGTTGGTGCGCGGCCCTAAATTATGATTTGCAAATTGAAGTGGCTGGACTCTCAAACTGCACTAAGCCAAAGTCAACCTCCACTATGGCTTAGAATAACAAGCTCGTTATTTTTACGTCCCCTGGTATTACCACCATAATTGTATCCACCTTTGTGGTCATGCCATACAAATGGACAAGGCAGGATATTTTCTTTTTCTGTTTTGTAAGGAGGAATGTTTCTTTTGCTGCTCAGACTACGTGAAGTCTGTTTGAACTGCTATCTCAGTACTTAAATGTTACCATGTCACCGTGAAACTTGACAGTGACGTGGAAGCCCCCAGATTTTCCACTTGCTCTGACCTATCAGTTCTTGCCTAAAATCAGCATAATCTCCTCTCATTTAAACTAGGAAAAATGAGCAAAACAGAGCAAAGTGTAGCACAAGGACAGATATGTCTTAGTAATTTGGAATGGGACATGTTATCCACCTACACCAGGACTTGCGGAAATTATAAAAAATCACAGCATTGTGAAAAGAAGGAAAAATCACAGCATTTATATCTGAGTCCTGTTTTTATATCTGTGACGTTGGGCAATGTAAGGAAAGGGCTGGAATAAGGTGGTGCCTGTATCCAGCCAAATAAAATCAACAGCCTCTCTGCAGACTTGCTAGTTCAATTTTGGGCCCTGGGGTAGTTAAGCAAAGAAACTCACATCCCTGGCCCAGTTCCCCCCCTGTGACAAGTTCATAATTGCCCCGGAGTGGTGGAGATATATTCACAAGTGACCCAGTTCTTTCTCTCCTTTCACTTTGCCATCTTCTCCAATCCTGCACTTTGGCAGCAAGAATGTGGCTCATTGGCCGTGGCTAAACTCCATTTGCTAGAGGGTTACCTTGCTCACTCAAGGAGCCATTTCTCGCAGTTCAAGTCGATGGCCTCCGAATTTGCAACAGTTATTTTGCAAAGAAGCTTGGGTTGCCCCTGACTTTTCCTCTCTCTCTCTCTCTCTCTCTCTCTCTCTCTCTCTCTCTCTCTCTCTCTCTCTCTCTCTCTCTCTCTCTCTCTCTCTCTCTCTCTCTCCCACCCTAACCCACCCCTTTACTCCTTGCATTTGGAAGAGCCAAAAGGCGACAAAGCACGTCAGACTTTTAGCTCAGCTGGGCTGGAGTTGATCTTTGAGCAAATCAAGCCACATGACATCTTAGTTAAACAGAAATGGGACCCTCAAGCAAGATGTGTATGAAAAAGTGTCAGCCACTCGCTTAAACAAACGGTGCGAAACATAACAATGCGCAGAAGGGAAACTGACACTAATTGATTTTCGTTTGTTTGGCTAAGTGAGGCATCGGCCATCGGTCTGCAGGCTGTATTTTCAAGCAATTACAAATCGTTGGATCTGCTAAGCTTCAAATTGGATAATCGCCTCCACTCTCTCTCCAAGCCCCATTCTGGCACCAGGTCTTCCCCCCCTTTTTTTTCCCCCTTTCCCTTTTTCTTAAAAAAAAAAAAAAAAAAGCACGGAGAAGCCCCTCTTGGGCCATTCCCTGTAGCGAGTGAAAGTGAGAAAGCTTTGTGACGTTACTAGAAGAGACAAGTTGGTCTATTATTTCATTAGGCTTGTTTTGTTGCATTCCCTCCCCCCCCCACTCCTTCCTGTTAAAATATGCCCTGCCTCAACCTAGAGGAGAATTAATGAACTAGAAGAAAAATGATTGAATCAGTGAAGAATTCAGAGCAGTGTTAATTCTCCCCCAGCGGGTAGTGAAATGGTAGAAGGAAAACTCCCAAGCTTCTAAGCCTACGAAACCTTCCACTTTTTCCTTGACTGATTGAATGTGATTGACTGGCTGTTCAAAGGAGTCTTATAGTTTTGGAACTCTGCCAAGCCTCCCCGCCACCTTTGACCTTGTCAACATTGGGAATCGAGTGATGGATTGACTTTGGTTATGGACTGGAAAACCATATTGGGATCTTGATGGGATGTATAGTCCAGAGGCCTTGAATGGATGGGAAGGAGGGGGGGCAAGATGGGGGATTTACCCTATCTTATAAAAACCAGGCGGGCTTAGCATGAGTTAAATTGGGATGAAATGGGAGGATTTTCACTATATTCAAGCCATCAGTGAAACTCTTGTTTTCAACACGCAGCTCTGGAGGAAAAAGAAATATTTTTATTTAATCAAAACAATTTGAGGCGCCATCAGATTATGACAAATAAACTTCAGGTCTACTCCAAGAGACAGACAATAGATATTTTTTTTCAGTCACAAGGAAGCGCATGCTAAGGAAAAAGGAGAGAAAAGGAGAATGAAGAAAACAGGAAAAATGTGCATTTTTCTCAAGAGAAAACTGGAAGTATGTAACTGTGGTTAATAGCTGACTTTGCACATCATAGTCACCGTGGTTTGTGTAATCATAATTTACTTAATTAACTACAATGACCAGCTTTTTTATATGCCATCAACCATAGGTTGTAAATCACAAGAGCTGATTTCACATGAAAAAACCAAAACCAAGCAAACTGGATAAGTGGAATATATCAAACAGATCAAAGTGTATCTCTGAAAAAAACCTAAAATAACTAATAAGAACATTGAGGTTAACTTCCATCAAGATTGCAATTGTAAATAAAAAGGTTGCATTTTTTAAACATTTCTTCTTTCAGAAATTGCTTCTGTGGGTTCTGTTTGAATTTTGTAACTAGGCCTATTGATTGCAAGATTGTGGTGTAGGCATGTGTACCAAGTCATCATAACATCAAGAGGAGGACATGATGACATTGAGTCAGTGCACAAATATTACAGTTATGTACTTGGGTCATGATGTCTGATATAAGTAAACTGTTTGCATGATGTCATCTGTCGTCATTCACCCCCTTCCCAGGGACAATCACGCATTGCAATTGGTTTAATGTTGCTGTACTTTTGTTGCACAAGAATACTGTTGTATTCTTATCACAGCAAGATCTCCTTACCAGTGATTCAGGCAATACACAATCAAGATAAGTCAAAACTTCCATTCTGGAAGTCTATGAAGATTCTCCGTCATCCAGGTGATGGTTGTCCCAAAGGTGCTTTTTCAAGAGACAACTGGACTTTCTTTGTTTTTGCTTGAAGACATGTCATTTCTCACCCAAGAAACTTCTTCAGAACTGAAGAAGCTTCTTGGATGAGAAGCGAAACGTCTTCAAGGACAAACAAAGAAAGTCCAGATGCCTTTCAAGCGAAATGAAGGCAAACTAAAGTATGAAAATCTTTGGTGTTGTGACCCTCTGGCTACTGAAGTGGTCCTCATATGTGACAAGTTCAAACTTCTGAGTTAATGTGATGTTTAAATATGAACAAAGAATAATGAAAGATTAAAGAATTCTCTTGGATGAGAAGCGAAACATCTTCAAGGAAAAACAAAGAAATCCAGTTGCCTCTTGAAAAAGCACCTTTGGGAATTCCATTCTGGGAATACAATGTCCATCCCTGACTGTTTCCTCTAACAAATGTCTCATAAGCTTTTGCACCACCAGGAGATTGGAAAAGTTTCATGACATCAGCCTGACAGCGATAGCATGGTCTTTTTGCTGCAATTCGCCTGAACCCGGGAGAACAGTCTGTACTGCAAAGTCTTAAAAACGAATTTGATAATGGAGAAGTTTACTTTTCCAAGCCACTCTTCTTCTACAGCTGTTTTTCCTGGTAGAGTAGGATTTAAATGTTCCATTTGACAACTGAGTGGGTGGAATTAGTTTCACCTTGCATGACTGAGCCTGTTTGGGGTTAACTGTGATCCTTTGGGGACTGGCTAACTGGGTCAGTTAATCACAACATATTAAACCCCTAATTGTCCCAGTTAAACATGTTGTGGGAAGAGTTCTACAGCAAAGATGGATACAGGCCTCATCCATTATACTCTGCTCTTTGTAATTCCCTCAAGGCTTATAGCCAGTGAGAGAAAGATCCTCCATGATTTTTTTCTAACTTAGTGGCTATCATCACATAAAAATGGCTGCTTTTTTATTAGCATTCTCTCTTTTTTAAAATTTTTGTTTTCTTGATGGAGGAAAGCATTCATGATCGATGACTTATTCCATGATGTTGCCATATCAGCCACTTTGGGAGGAGTTGCCTCCTGGAAGACACCCATGCCTTTTTGAAAGGAGCAAGCAACTAAAAAGAAGAATTTGCTGAAAATGCTTTATATAAAATTGGGAAATACTGCGGTCATAATTCGCTTCCCTGGTGGAGTCCTTTATTTTTGCTGATCACTACTTTAATCCCATTCAAGAGCAGTGATGTGTCTAATCAAGTACTGACTGATATGAGTGTTAGCCACTCTCCAGAGACACAGGTGGAATTCTCACTCTGGCTATCTAAAACCCTTGGGAGTTTCTGTAATAGACTAGACTAGACTAGACTAGATTAGACTAGACTAGACTAGACTAGATTAGAGCTGAAAGGAACCTTGGAGGTTTCTAGTCCAGCCTCCTGCTCAGGCAGGAGAACCTATACCATCACAGACAGATGAATGTCTAGTCTCTTCTTAAAAACCTCCAGTGACGGAGCACCCACTATTTCTGAAGGGAAGCTGTTCCACTGGTTAATTGTCCTCACTGTTAGGAACTTTCTCCTTAATTCCAGATTGCTTCTCTCTTTGATTAGTTTCCAACCATTGTTTCTTGTCCTGCCCTCTGGTGCTTTGGAGAATAACATGACCCCCCTCTTCTTTGTGGTAGCCCCTCAAATACTGGAATACTGCCATCATGTCACCCCTATTTCTTCTTTTCTTTAGATTAGGCAAACCCAAGTCCTACAGCCATTCTTCATATATTTTAGTCTCCAGGCCTTGGATCATCTTAGTTGCTCTCTCTGTATCTCTCTCTCTCTCTCTCTCTCTCTCTCCCTCCCTCCCTCTTCCTCCCTCTTTCCTTCTCCCCTCTCCCTCCTTATCCCTCTCTCTTTCTTTCTCTCCCTCTCCCCACCTCCCTCTCCATCATCGCCATCACTATCACTTCATAGGGATTTCATTGAGGGCAAAATTGCATGAATCCTTCCCATGTACCTCACTTCAAGCTCTCAGAGGAATTAAATGCAGGAAATCATCATTTATCATCCCAATTTACCTGACTTCTTTCTCCCTGGCTACACAGAACACTTACGTGCTTCTGTGTGGTTTAATGTGTTCTATGAACTCAGTCATTTATGGTCCTTTCAGTAAATATGATGGAGGAAATCTCGCTTTCTATTTGTGTGTTAAGCCAATGTCTTAATTCCAGTGAGGCAGCAACACTGTGAATCTTCAGTATTTCTCCAAACTTCAGTTCCCAGACTGGAGAAGAAGGCAGGGAAGTGGCGAACCACAGAAACCAAATGAAAATTCTCATGTGAATTGTCCTAAATTCTTGACAGCATAGAAGATGGACATCGCTGAAAGGCGAAAGAATTTTCCAAAATTATCCAGAAACAAGAAAGTACGGGGTGAAAAAGGTCTTTTCAGCATCTGTTTTAGGCACTCATTTTCTCTCTGCCTTTGGCAAACCCCTGCTAAACAAACTTGAACAAGCTTGTTTGGGATAAATTTTCTTGGCTGGGAATTTCCAGGAAGAGAAAACTTAGCTATCTCTTCAGAGTCCCAGGGCAAACTGAGTGGGATAATACAGACATCCACTAATGATGATGAAAATGAATTTAAATGATTGAAATATTAATGGATCACCATATAGTATCAGATTTTGCATCCTCACCTAAACACCATATTCCCACAGCACTGTCTTATGTTTAATCTCCTTGGATTTTATTTGTTTGTAGTAGAGCTGTCCAATAAAGAATATTCTATTCTATTCTATTCTATTCTATTCTATTCTATTCTATTCTATTCTATTCTATTCTACTCTACTCTACTCTACTCTACTCTACTCTACTCTACTCTACTCTACTCTACTCTACTCTACTCCATTCCACTCCACTCCACTCCACTCCACTCCACTCTACTCTACTCTACTCTTGTTGTTGTTGTTAGGTGCAAAGTCGTGTCTGACCCATCATGACCCCATGGACAACGTTCCTCTACTCTACTCTACTCTATTCTCATTAATTGCAATTCATAACTACCTGAAGCTCATGAGGTTGGGTGATCTCATGACTTTTGAGTGTGTGTGTGTGTGTGTGTGTTTAATAATTTGTAACCAAATATTATGTTTTCACAGTTCCCATAAGAGATATCATTGTGCCTTGTGCTACATTGCTGTTATACGGGGTGTGGGGGGGGGGGAGGATAGCCAAGAAATTGGAAGCCATAGAACCATCAAAAGAAGACTTCATAGGAGCTTCATCTAAAAGCTAACTCTATTGTCCCTTTCTTTTCTTCTTCTTGTCACTTCTCTCTTTAGCTACCCCATGCATCAAAGCTATTAGTCCAAGTGAAGGCTGGACCACTGGTGGAGCCATGGTGATCATTATAGGGGACAACTTTTTTGATGGGCTTCAAGTCGTATTTGGGACCATGCTTGTGTGGAGTGAGGTAGGCAAGCTTGCTTCCTAGTTGCATTTTTTTTCAGACTGTTCTTGAACAGTCAAGGTAGTTTGGAATTGCACTAATCATCTCTCAGAGAATAAAATGTAAATGGTAGCATCCAAGGAGAGTAAAGTTTCATAACGTTTTCCGTTGCTATCTTTCTGTTTTAATTTGAGTCCAGTCTACACAGTTATACATTATGTAGTGCAAATGTCCGTGTTTTCTTTCATTCAGATTGATTACCACCTTCCAAACAACAACAAAAAACAATGCTGATGTGATTATAGATACCATGCATGTGCACACAGGCAAACACACACACACACACACACACACACATGCACACACACACGTTGTCTTTTACATATAGGCCTGTACTTCTGTGCATGGATCAAAGCATACTTCACAAAACCAGAGATTATAGTCAAAAGAATAATTCATAAAGTGTCAGAATACAAAGTAAATAAATAAATAAAATACAGTAAAGATATCCACTTCTAACGTGCTATATAAAACCCAAAAGAAAAATCACGGGAAATTCCAAATTATGCTAATTCCACTTTGGAAAATAGAGCAAGTAGTTTAGAATTCCAGAGTTGGGGAGAAATATTTCAAAAGTATTTCTAATCTGGAACTTCAAATTGTACTTATCTCTCTGTGTTTGTATGTATGTGTGTATGCTCACATTTATGCAGCATACACACACACACACACTATTTTTTATTCTTTTTTATTTAAGGTTTTAATACTTATCTTTCTTGGTATTAAAAGTACTGATCACTAGCGCTAATGATGTTACTTAGTTTGGGTAATAAACCATTTGCTAGAAAACTAGCAAGCTCAGAGAGCACCAAGGACCCCTCACGTCAACCCTGAGCTATAAATATTTTCCTTTATTAGTACCTTTCTATTCCAACGGAACACTCACTGACATCTTTATATAAGAAACAGGCAAAACCAAGAAAAGACAGATACTCCCTCACCCCAAATTCAACAGATAAAACAAACGCAATTGCAAAAGAGATATTCTAAAGAGGAATCAGAAAGGAATGCATTCTATAGGTTGATGGAAACGCAGGGGAAAGTGTCTCTCATACTTTCTAAGAAATTGGCTTCCAAAAGTGAGTATATTTTCAGAAGAGATTTTCGTGATATTAATGCGTGGACAGGTTCATAAAGAATGAATGAATCTTGCGAGATAATCAGAATCTGGTCCATTTAAGGGCTTCAAATGTTAAATACTTTAAATTATTTTGGGAGAATTCTTTGCTCCAATGTAGCCATGCAGTTCAGGCTTCATATGAGGTACCAGCGTCACCTAGTTCACAGCATAGCTTTGGGCCAATATTGTTTCCAGAGACTCGTGCCTTGTACAAAAAAGCACAATGTAAGAATAAATCAGGCTATATGCAAAATCTGAATAACTGTTCCTGAGCTCTTCACAGTTAATCACATAAAGATGTTTTCATGTCAAGATTGCTTCCTATTGATAAGACAGACAGAATCAGACTATTTTTCTTGACAATATTATGGAAGTAGCTTGTCATTGACCTTCCTTCCTTCCTTCCTTCCTTCCTTCCTTCCTTCCTTCCTTCCTTCCTTCCTTCCTTCCTTCCTTCCTTCCTTCCTTCCTTCCTTCCTTCCTTCCTTCCTTCCTTGGATTTTATTTATTTATTTCCCCATCTGGGAATTTTCTGGGATTTTCTATACTAGCAAAATCTTTTCCTGTTTAATTTTTGACCCGAGAGACTTATCTGAAGTTGACCCCAATAACTCAGCACTTTTTCAAATACTGGGAAAGTTCCCTTCTACTAAATTTTGACTTACAGATTCATCAACAAGCACACACTGAGAATGAGTGTTGCTTTTCTGGCAAAATCACAATTGTCATAACTGTCTCAATATATTTTCTTTTTTTTTTTATTTTCTCAGCTGATCACCCCACATGCCATCCGGGTCCAAACACCTCCTCGTCACATCCCTGGCGTGGTTGAAGTAACATTATCGTACAAATCCAAACAATTTTGCAAAGGAGCTCCTGGTAGATTTATTTATACAGGTATGTAAAAATATCACATTGCGAAGCTGCAATTGTGGGAGGACTTCATTTATCTCCCTCTCCTACACTACTAAGGATTCAAACGGGGGGTTCATTTCACGAATTAATACAGTTTCCCCCCCAAAAAAAATGTTGTACCTTTTTATGATATTTTTGCAGCACACTTTTCATACTTCATTCAGATATGGCCTGAACAGAGTTACAGTTTTTGTGTGTGCGTGTGAATGTGGTGTCCTTGCTAAAAAACCATATTCTGTGTTTCCAAGTTAGATCTCCTCTCAATATCACATTTTGGAGACAAAAATCACAAGGATTTTCCTGCCTTGTTTTTGAGCTTTCCCCCTTAATTAGTCCTAATGAAATAGCCTTCATTAAACGGCCTTGCAAATTCTCAAAAGTTTTCTTACCTTGGAAAAACAGAACAGAACAGAACATTCCTTTCCTGAGAATTTCTCTTGACGTTCTGTAGGTGGTTGTTGTTGTTTTTTTAATTTACTTGATTTGTTTCTGTTAGAGATGGTGGTGATAGTTGGGACATTATTTTAGTGGGTTATTTCCTACAATACATGCTCCATAGTCTCCCTGATTGCTTACAGTGGTGTTGGAGAGACAGGTGAATACCCTTCCCTGGGAATCTCTGAGCTTTAATAGAAATTAGGAAAGTCAATAAAATGAAAAAGAGATAGATGAATGGTTGTGCAGGAAAAGACCAGCTCCTTGCCCCGATTCTGAGATCCCATTTATTGAAGACATGTCTTTTCCACATCTGTCCTCTGTACTGGGGCATACTGAAACCAGATCAAAGGGATCTGGCAGGAGAGTGATGTATTTCCCAGTGGAGAGTTGAAGATGAAGAGTTTCTATGTTACATCAAGGAGGAGCTTTGGAGATGCAGAGGACTTCAGCTGGTTCAGTGAAAGACTGCCTCCCACTATACAGTGGCTTGGTTCCATATCTCCATGTCTATTTCAGCTTTGGCTATCAGTGAGGACAATTAACTAGTGGAAGAGCTTGCCACCAGAAGTTGTGGGTGCTCCATCACTGGAGGTCTTTAAGAAGAGACTGGACAGCCACTAGTCTGAAATAGTATAGGGTCTCCTGCCTGAGCAGGAGGTTGGACTAGAAGACCTCCAAGGTCCCTTCCAACTCTTGTTATTCTGTTAAGGAATGCAGTCCCCTGACTTTGGGGTGGGCATACAGGGGTGAAACCCCGACTCCTGTCAACCTAGCAGTTTGAAAGCAAGCAAATGCAAGAAGGTACCACTTGTTCCATATGCCTCGGCATACAGTCATGCTGGCCACATGACCACAGAAGCATCTTTGGACAATGCTGGCTCCCAGTGTTGAGCGCCACCCCCTAGAGTCAAACATGACTTGGTGGGAGCAAATTTTATCTATGTGTGTGTGTGTGTGTGTGTATTTTTTAGAAGGATGAACAGAGAAATATCAATCTTATGGAAAATCAAAAGTGGGTCTCCCATGAGCTTAATATTCCTGCTTAATATTCAGGCTCTATTTTCCCCAGCAAAGGACATTTGTGATTGCCAAATCTAACCCAAAGTCATTCCACCAAGAATCTTGGTCCCGAACTGTCTGTATGGGCACAATAAAAATCTTGAACCGGCCAGCGCAGTTGTTGGAAGAATGTTTTGATACGTAAGGAGTCCTGGTTGCTTTCGTTCTTACCAGATGAAACTTTCAGACCAAAAGCAAATGTAGTCCCCCATAACGCTCCACTGTAATACTTAATGGAGATGTTTACCAGAGCATCTATCCAATCTGAAAACCAGGCAAGAATGAAAAACAGGATAGTGGGTGGTGATTGTTTTTCACTCCGCCGCTGCTGTTTGGACACACTGAGGAATGAAGGCAAGGAAATTGGTAGAGATTCTTTGTTAGGTTCACCCAAGGAGAGGGGGAAAAAAGTTGTTTTTGCTGCTATAGGCTAGAAGATGCTTCACAAAATTAGCAAGGGTAAAATCAAGCAATTTCTCAGTCTGTCTAAGTAGATCATGACAAGCAAAGTGATAAACACAACTATTAAATACAGCTGCACCTGGTGTAACCAATTCCCCCAGCTCTTTTTGGCTGGTAGGAAAATACTTTCAAGAAAGACACAGAGCAATACAGGAACTTCCAAGCCGCACAATTATCCCAGTGTGTTGTTTTTCTCCTCCGTTCAAGGTATCAGCAATGATCAGAACCTATTATGACGACAGTAGGTTTTTTTAAAAAAAACACGCTATAGATTACATTATTAACCATGATGGTATGCTTTAAAAGAAGAAACTACTCATTATTCTGTTTTGGTTGTTCTGTTTTTTTTTTTTTGCCCGAAGCCTATCTTATCTTGGAAAACATGCCACACGTTCCCTGCAAAATTGCCAGAGGAATATTAAATTGGCAGGGTGGGTAATGCCATATTTACTAGAATGGATGAAAGGTCTCTCATCTCAAAAGAAAAAAAAAAGTAGAAGGAGAAATAAACCTTAAATATAAGGAAAACATCCTGCGACCTGTCCAGCTTCTCAATCTTGTTAACTTAAAATTGTTATTCCATCATAGGGATTCCTCCCTCTCTGAATAGGTATTCTTTCTTTCTTTCTCTCTCTCTCTCCCTCCCTCTCTCTCTCTCTCTCCTTTTCTCTCTCTCTCCTTCTCTCTCTCTCTCCTTCTCTCTCTCTCTCTCTCCCTCCCTCCCCCCCCCTCTCTCTCCTTCTCTCTCTCTCTCCTTCTCTCTCTCTCTCTCTCCCTCTCTCTCTCTCTCTGTATAAAACCACACTCTAAAAAGGGCATGGATAGAACAAAAAAATAATAATTAATAATCACTGGTTCAAATTAATTACCTATAAAATAAAGTAGCCCTATACATAAATAAAATTAACTCATTGCCTATAAAATAAGAGCCCTGTACATAAATAAAATTAATGCATTGCCTGTAAAAGAAAAACTCAATTAAAAAAATTAATTTATCTGCATATACCAGCCCTTCTCTGTTGCTTCATTCTCACACACAGAAACTAACAACTAAATATGCACACACACATGTTCCCCTTTCTCCATTCAAAAGTTGGGGGGAGGGAAGGAGAACAGATGAAAAGGAGATGAAGGAAAAGAACGGCGGTAGTGTTAAAAGAAGAGAAAGGGGAGGAAAAAAATTGGATGGAGGAGAAGAGGTATATGAAAAAGGAAAAACCAAAAAAAGAGACAAAAGATCTGGTTACAAAAGGGTTAAGTTCATCAGGCAAGCAGCCTTTCCCAAATGATGGCTAGTCTTCAAAGGCTATTTGCATCTCCTAACTTGGCTTATTTTCAACAAGGTCTTCTGTTCATCTTAACAGATATAAGATGACTCTTATGCCCATGCAAATCCAGTATTTAGATGTTTAATGTCTTTCTTTTAATTTTATTTATTTAGATTTGTAATTTCTATGTACATTTGAGCATTACGGGGCAAAGGCTCAAATGTACATGGGTTCCAATTATTCTTAATCTATTTGACTTGCACATTTTTTATCATGTGGCAGTTGCCTTACTTTTCTTTAACTAGTGCAAGACAGAAGACAAATATGCTGAAATATAACATGACATGAAATCATATAGTTTATCATGCAGTTTATCCTTGAGGACCAGCCACTCAAAAAAGGCCATGATAGGTGCAACCTTCAAGCTGATATTATCATAGGTGTGACCATATCATTTGTTGTTGTTGTTTGCTTTTTTCTCGGTGCAGTGTTTTACGCAGCACATCACATAAAAAAAAAATCTTGCTAGAACTGTATTTAAAATCAAGTCAAGTCTGCCTTTGCGTTAAAGTGTTTTATCCTTGCACAGAAAGATGCACCCTGATAAAACATCATATATACATTGATGTATATTACATCAATAATTCTTGACACAATCCTCGCACATGCTAGTCAGGGTTGCTTAGATGCACTGATCATGTGGAATTAGAAAGTAAGACAGATGAGTAGAAGGTGCTAAATTCCAACAAACTACAGATTCGTGCAATTTTGCTAATTTTATGTAGGGTGGGAAAATAATGGAGCACTCCTAATATGTTATTTCCTTTTAGAAGCAAGGTTGGGCCATTCCAAACTAAACTCTAAAGATATCCGTAGTAGAAACAGGCTATTGCTAAATGTTCCATTCTTATTTACTTCTGAGCAAATCCAGGCCAATAGAAATGCAAATATTCAGTTTCTCATCTCTTAGCATATATTTGTTTCTATCGAATTTAGAGCTATTGTTCCTGACCAGGGATAGAGATCAGTTTAGAGTTTTGGATGCATGCTTTAATCTGATTGTAATCTAAGCTCTGGGAAGCTGATAGCAATCTCCGAGTTGAGACAAGCTCCTAGCAGCATCACCCAAGGGAATCTGCCACAAAATCTTCGTTGTCCTGTTCCTATTAGCAAGCAGATGTACATGGCAAGGCAGAGATCTCAAGAGTTCATGATTCAGCTGCTGAAGATCTAAGGAGAATCCTTCAATATTTAATACCAAATCCAATATTCATTTCATGTTCCAAACGATTAGGCATTAGCGGAACAAGAACAGCATCGAGACAGCTTGTTTGAAGAAAGACCCATAAACTCTTTAAAAAAGAAGACAACTATAAAAATTAAAGATAAATTCCAAGGGTACATCTAAATGTCAACGTGGGAGCTGTTATCTGCATGCATATGTTCTCTGTGATGGGTACTTTTAATAGGTTATGGCAAAGGATTGCACGCTAGCATTGCTCTAGTTAAAGATCTGCTAGCAATTTCTTTTCAGGGGAGCCCTCTATCAAGGTTGTGTGGATGACAATCATGAGACTGATCAGGGTGCCAACCATTGGTTATCATGCTGAGCATCTTTCCTCCCGCCCAGTATGGTGGGAGAAACCCTCCATGGCTTAATTAGTTAGACAGCTCTTTGTGGAGATTTGAAATCCGAAATGACAGACTGAGTCCTTAAAGTATGTCCCTGCTGATTTTGTTTTGGAGGAAAAGAAGGGATTCAGAGAGGATATCTTTGTATTTTTAATACCACTAAACCATTGGTTACAGATGCAACAAACTAAAATCTGTCCACATATTACATACTTCTGTGCATATGTAAAATCTTGCTTGTCATACATACATGTGAAAAACGTATAAAATATCCATGAACAAAATCCTGCTCTGCTAAATTGAAAGTTTGCTGTCCGCTCGGTCCAGTTTACAACAGACAGTTCAGCTTTACTGGTTTTTAAGTAATAGTTGGAAGAGATCTTGAACCTTCCAAAAGGAGATCTCTCACCTTGAAACCATCAATAGCAAAATCACGACAGACAAAGAGCAAGAGATGGGAGATAAAGCTGAATATCAGTGCATGACCTTGAACAAGCCAAGATGCGGTTTGCTCCTCACAGTGATTGTTGATTTTTTCCCCCCCAATGCATTGAGGAAACCAGGTTAAACTTACTTGCATTAACATTCCAGAACCTGGGAGTCACACTGAAGAAAATCTTGCTTTTTGTCCTCATCCATTTTGGCATGGAATACTGTTCCAGATAATCCTTGACTTACAGCAGTTCATTAAGTGACTGTTCGAAGTTACAATATCCACTGGGAAAAAAGTGACTCATGATCGTTTTTCACTCTTGAGATCATTATAGCATCCCCATGGTCACAGAGTGAAAACCCAGATGCTGGGCAATTGACTCATATTTATGACAGTTGCAATATCCTGGGGTCACATGACCCCTTTTGCAACCTTCTGACAAACATAGTCAATGGGGAATCCAGATTCACTTAACAACTATATTACTAACTTAACAACTGCAGTGTTTCATTTAACAATTGTGGCAAGAAAAAGTTGGAAAATGGGACAAAACTCACTTAACAAATGACTTACTCAGCAACGGAAATTTTGGGCTCAGTTGGGATCGTAAATCAAGGACTGCCTTTACTGATCTGTTACCACCACAAAATAAATTCATACTTAAGGTAGTCTTCAAAATTAATATTGAGTAGTAATCAGATTTTATCCCTGAGTTACAAATTTGAATATTCCCATTAGATATTCTTGGTTAAGTATGTGCATTTAGATCATTAGGTTTTCTTTTCTTTTTCTTTCCTTTTTTTTTTTTAAGAAAAAAGCTTCTCCAATTTATAATCTCTGTAGCTTGATCCAAGACATGTAACTTACTTCAACTATTAGGCTCAGAATGAACAAGAGAAATGGCAGATAGTGATATATAAGATCTCAAGAGGCTTCTGACAAATTCTCACGATTATTGGCACATTTTCTCTACTCTGCTCCCAGAAGGGAAATAGATTCTATGGCAGTTGAAATGTGTATTATTAAACTCTTTAAGTGATCCAGAATGTTTCCCAATAGGCATCAAAGTTTTTTCTAAGTATAGCAGAGTTGAAATTCTTAGGTCTAAGTCTTTCCCATTCAGCCCCCGTTTGATTCCATCCAACAATTTTTAAACTGGCCCATCATTATTCCATTAAAATAAATCAAAATCCATGTCACCAGTGCCTATTACGGCTACATAGGGTACTTCCATTCTGTTCTGCTAAAGTCAGCCAGATGGGAAAATCTGAGGCCAGACAAAAAAGCTGAATTGGCACCAGGTTTAATTTCACATTCTAACACAGCAAAGTTGCAATGCTAAAGGGTTTTGCTCACTATGCTATGAACATTTCCAGGTTGCATCTCCTGGAACTCTTTTTTTTTGGGGGGGTAGTTCTCTGACTAGTGAGAAACTGTACTTTGATTAAAAGAAGATAAGCTATCTTTCAATTATGAAAGGTTATCATTATCAGAATTTTTGCAGTCAAAGACAATAAGTCATTGTGTTATATGTTATCTTGTGCAAAAAAAAAATCAGAAATCCACAATTAACTATCAATTTATTTATTTTTTAAAAAAAGAAAAAGCAGACGAATCGAGAAATGCGGTGGAATAGATTTCCAGAAAACGTCAAGAAATTAACATGGGTCAGAAATGGTTGGGCATTCTCTTTGGCCAAGTGCACCCTAATGGCCCTAATAATGGCAGGCAGAAGATTGCAAACTGTCTGTCATTTTGAATTTCTCTTACTAATGAGGAATGGAGCAAGATGGACCAGTTGAAGTAGGCAAATTACCAACTATTTGGAGTAAATAAAGATTTCCTTGAGTTGGGTTCTTCCCGTGATGACTCCATGGAATCTTTTTGTGTTTTTCTTGGAAGCTGCACTAAAGTGGTTTGCCTCCTCATGAGATGTTTGTCTGACTTCCCATCTATTCTACAACTCTGAGATCACTGATAGTCTTCTGGAAGCCCTTTTTGGAGATGGCATTGTAATTGGTTCTATTCAGCCAAATTAAATTATGAATATTTGGAGACCTCTTGAGAAATATGGGTGTGGACCACTTTATTGATGTAGAGTGAGTAGTTGTTCTCTAAATAAATTTATGTGTCCTCCAGGCAAAATATCATCCTGTGGAAGGCATCTCTTATGATCATCAACTGTGATGATCTGATCCCCCTTGCTTAAATCATTTTGTAAGTTTTTTGGGTTTTTCCCTGACTTCATTTTTTTTTCTGTCCAAAGTCACATCTGTAGTTGTATTGAACATCAAAGTACCAATTAGATGCAAAGGGAAAATAAAAGCAGTGATCTTCTCCAGGATTTGCCCTTCACTGTGTAAACCTCTACATTAGACTCTTTTAGTCCTTCTGAGACATCAAGTGGGAGCAGAATTAGAGAAGAAGTTCTACATTACAGGATAATGTAGTTCCTTTTGGGTGACCAAGATGGATCTTTAAGGATTATTCATTGCTAAGCAGCAATATTGTAATCCCAAACAATGTTAATTGTCCACAAGATCTATTTTATCATTTCTTGCTCAGCAAAGTTAATATTTGATTGGATTGGATTGGATATATTTGATTGATTTGGTTTGATTGATTGGATTTGTTAAGGCTGAAAAAGTTGGGCAACTGACAATATATCCAATCAGCATCTTGACTTGCCCCCAGAATGTCAGCCCTTTTAAGTATACCAGTCTAGGAAACCAAAGTTAGGAACGCTAATACTAATTTTATTAAAAAGTTACAATACAAGAATCTTGTAAGTTTTAATACTTGCAAGGGACTGTCATGTTGGTTACCCCTTCAAGGAAGTCTAGATAGGAAACCAAAATCATGAAAATGAATTCTATCTTTATTGTAAGTTACAGTAACAGATTCTTGCATGTCTGAAAGAACTTCTCTCCTTCCCGGCATTTGCTTTCCAGAAATCTGGATCCTTCTGAGATGCTTTGGATTTTGATTTCTCTTATCAAACTATTGTCTAGGCTGTGGCTCTTCCTTCTATCCCCTAAGGTTATTCTCACAGTGGATTACAAGTGTCATACACTTCTTAAAATTAAGCTTCTGTCTCAGACTGAAATTTCTTCTATCTGATGATTGCCTTGATTGTGACTTATCCTCTTATTCCTCAAGGTTATTTCTGCTCCCCATTATGCAGAAGCTGACTGGTAACCAATGCAAGTTAGGTAGCAGTGATGACACATGGGCATAATTAGAAGCACCTATTACCATTCACATTGTTACATTTTGAACCATCTGCAGCTTCCAGATGGCCTTCAAGGGCAGCTCCATGCAAAACACGTTGCCATAGTCCAATTGTGAGGTGCCTAGGGTGTGAATGAGCATCTGAAGGGCTTCCCTGTTTAAGAAAGAGCATTAACAATGCCCAAGATAAAATCTCTCCTGGCTATAAGTGTCACCTGCTCTTTGAGCAGTAGCTCTGACAAATGTTGAAAAGCTTATTTTCTTTTCTCTCTTTGATTAGTTAGCTTCTATGATAGATAGATAGATAGATAGATAGATAGATAGATAGATAGATAGATAGATAGACGGATAGATAGGTAGATGGATAGATAGGTAGATAGATAGGTAGATAGAAAGATAGATAGATAGATAGATAGATAGATAGATAGATAGATAGATAGATAGATAGATAGATAGATAGATAGCTTTTATTGTCATTTTTTACTGTGGGCACAATGGCACACATTAAAAATTAAATTTAGTTGCTTGCTCTCGAAGTGTACACATACATAACACACATTTAAACATACTATATACGACACATGCATAGATGTACACCCTTAATGTGTAAGTAACATATACATATTAATCATTGTCCATCTTGAAGACATAATAAAAGGAGGAAGCTTCGGAGTTCACAATACTATCCATTTCTTCCTATGTGTGCAGCATTAATGATTGGTTCCTTCCATTATTTCTTTTGCCTCTCCTACCAAAATTTCACCTGTTATTCTTTTCCCGCCCTCTTTTTCAGCTTTAAATGAGCCAACCATAGACTATGGTTTCCAAAGACTCCAGAAAGTCATCCCAAGACATCCTGGTGATCCAGAGCGACTAGCCAAGGTAAAGCTCCCTTCCTCACCTGTTGACTTCATTCACTTAACCAGATAAAAAATAACGGCTGCATTGGTCCGGCCTGCCGAATCACAAATCAACGTCTCACGTTTGATTCTAAGCATGGTTTACCCAAATCTGTAGCCGATTTAGGCACAGTACAGGTAGTCCTTGGCTTACGGCCATGACTGGGTCCAAAATTTCTGTCATTAAGCTCGGCAGTTCAGTGAATTTTGCCCCATTTTATGACTTTTCTTGCCCCAGTTGTGAATCCCTGCAGTTGTTAAGTTAGTAACATAGTTGTTAAGTGAATCTGTCTTCCCTGTTGACCTTCCTTATCAACGGGGAAGTCAGACTGGGTGTAACAACCCCAGCTGGAAGCCAGATTGCAATGGGCCACTGCAACCATCATAAATTTGAGTCTGTTATCAAGCATCTGTATTTTGATCATGTGACCGTGGGGATGCTGCAAGTGTGAAAAATGCTCCTAAGTAATTTTTTCAGTGCTGTTGTAGCTTCGAATGGTCTCTAAACAAATAGTTCTACGCAAGGACTACCTGCACAGTGAAGGTCAGCCCCTCAATAGGTTCAGTATATTGTGAGTTTATTTACTTATTAAACACATTTCTGTGTTGCCACAATCCAAAGAGACACTCAGTGGCTTGCACAGAACAGATACTGGTTGAAACATCCACAACGAGAATAAAACAACTCTAAACTCAATAAAAAATAAAAGCCAAACAGCACGCAACATAAGCTGAATGGAACTGATGAAAACAAAAATGAAATAATTCAGTAAAAATCACAGCTGGCTCTGGGCAGACTCATGATATGAGTCTGATGGTGTTTGGTTTGGTTTGGTTTAACACGGTGTTGGTAAACCATGCTTCACGGCTTAGCATGTTCAGAGCATGATTGAATTGAACCAGGAAGCCTGGTTAAGTGTGCCCTTCCCTCTATTGGATTTCATGGCAAAAAGTTACTGGGAGTGCACAAACAGAACGGTGAGGTATGAATTTCTAATAAATGATAATTTTTTAAAAAAAAAACCCCACTAGTTGTTTCTGGCATTTGTCCTGCTTGTTGGTTTCACACTGTGCTTGCCTAGTCCTTACCGCCACATTTTTCAATGCATGACACATCCTTGGTTGTCCTTCCTTTCTGCTTGCAGGAGATGCTTTTGAAGCGAGCAGCTGACCTAGTCGAAGCACTGTATGGGACACCACATAATAATCAGGTTAGAGTTCCTCTCTCTTTTTTCCCTGTGAATGTGTAAAGAAGGTGTTGTGTTTGCAGCTTCTCCCGAGTCACCTTTTCACCTGACCTACTTGAGTGGAACTGATGAGGCTTTAATGCTCCATTAAAACTCCTCCACCCTTCTACCCGGGGGGTCTTTCTCATGCTTGTACAGAATTTATCTGCCACTGCAGTCCATTAATCCATTCAGAGAAGACCATTGCTTCTTCCTCCAAACTCTGTTGCTGAGGATGGGCGTACAACTGGCTAGTTCTGTTCCTCTTCCATCATCCTGCTTGATGAAATTTCTAGCGTGCTGTCAGTCTTTGCCTCCATTGGATTGGTTTATTGCTATTCAGATAGTCTGCAAACAGAGAAGGCTGGCTTCTACAGGAACTTCTAAAAAGTTTTATGCACATTTTTTAAAAGCTTGCAGTTGGAGACCTTACTTTATCCCATTCTTGCTTTCTTTGCCTTTAATCTACTGGTTTTCCTAGCCTTCTTTTTCTATGATATTTATTTGTTTGTTCTTCCTCTCTGCCTCCCATTCAGTGCCCTCCCAAAACAGGGACAGATAACACCTGTTCTTAAGTGTCAATATCCGGAGGGCTTTTAGGTTGTTATGTTTGCTGCTTTAAGACTAGGTATTGTTCACTTAGGCTCTAGGTGAGGATTGAGTAGTATTTTTTCTACATTTCTCATCAGAGTGACTTTATTTATTTATATTTCATGTTTCTAGACTGCTCATCTCCCTCAAGGAGAGCTATTTCAGATGTCAAAGGTTGATGGAGTTGAGGCAAGTGAGGGGAGTTCTCTTTTTTTCTCATCCTGGCATCTCCTCCTTTATTTTATTTATTTATTTTATTTTTAAAATTTATAAGCCGCCCCACTCTGGGCGGCTAACAATAAAAAACACATAAAACATAACAAAACAACAATACAGAAACAATCATCCAGGGGTCAGGTTTTATAAACCCCTCCATTATCCTCCATTATCTTTCCTTCGGATACCCTTTTCTCTCTTGGTCTTCCACTGCACAGAGAGGCAGAACAGAAAGGAACAGTTTACTCTTTACAGTATGAAACCGTTGAGGAAGAGGGCTTGAAATTAGCCAGTTAGCCAAGTATAATTAGTCTGAGCGCCTATTTGAACTGAAATCTTAGAAATTAGAAATAACAGCAGCAGCAGCAGCAGCAGCAGACCTGATCTTGGTATTTTCATACCTATCTTACCTGGTCCCTCTCCAGCTCAAGACACATGTTTGCTGAACATCTGGGGAGGATTTCTTTCTTCTTCTTTTTAAATCTGGAAAGCCAATCAGTCCACCTGGAATAAAATTTATGCTGATTTTTTTTTCTTGTTGTTTGTTTATTTGTTTCAGGACATTATTCTGAAGCGAGCTGCTGATATTGCAGAAGCTCTCTACAGTGTCCCAAGAAATCCAGGTCAGATCCCTGCTTTGTCTAGCTCTCCTGCTCACAGTGCCATGATGGGCATCAACTCCTATGGCAGCCAGTTGGGAGTCAGCATCTCTGAGTCCACACAAGGGAATAATCAAGGTAAAAGTGCTGAACTGAAAGGTACACAATGAATGGAGGTTTTGCTTCAAGAAGATGATGGTCAGAAACTGATGTTGTCTTTATTAATTACTAGGACCATCATAAAAATATATTTTCTTTACTTATACACAATCATTAGTTTCAATATTATTCAGTTCTGGTCATCACAATAAAAGAAGAAGAAGCTGTTGAGACTCCAAAAAGAGTGCAGAGAAAAGCAACAAAGATAATAAGGGGCCTGGGGGCTAAATCCCTACAATGAATTAGGTATGTCTAGTCTAATGAAGAGAAGGACTAGGGCTGATAGGACAGCTATCTTCCAGTACTTAATATCTGGAATTAAGGAGAAACTTCCTGATAGTGAGGACAATTAACCAGTGGAACAGCTTGCCTCCAGAAATCATGGGCGCTCCATCACTGGAGATTTTTAAGAAGAGGCTAGACAGTTACTTGTCTGAGATTGTATAGGTTCTCCTGCTTGAGCAGGGGGCTGGACTACAAGACCTCCAAGATCCCTTCTATTCTATTCTATTCTATTCTATTCTATTCTATTCTATTCTATTCTATTCTATTCTATTCTATTCTGTTGTTGTATTCTGTTGTATTCTATTCTATTCTATTCTGTTCTGTTCTGTTCTGTTCTATTCTATTCTACTTGAGGGTTGAATTATTTTCCAAAGCACCTGAGGGCAGGTCAAGAAGTCATGGATGGAAATTTATCAAAGAGACATCCAACCTAGGACATTTTTAGGTTTTTAAGAAGAGATTGGACAGCCATTTGTTCGGAATGATATAAGGTCTCCTGCTTGTGCAGAGAGTTGGATTAGAATGCCTCCAAGGTCCCTAGAAATATGCCAGATCAGAAGACAGTCCTTAAATTAAAAATAAACATAGAGAAGAAATAGTAGAAGCCTATAAATCTTACTCAGGATCATAATACAGAATAACAAAGTTGGAAGGCCTCCAAGGTCCCTTCCAAGTTAATACCAACCCACCTACTCACCCTCAATTTATTGTTAGGGAAAATACTTTTCTCCTGTGCTAATTATTCATGGTAATTAAAGCTTGCATTTCACATCCTGAATCTTTCTCCAGACACAATGGCACAAATAGGTTTTCTGAACAAACTGGATGCTGCTGCTATTCTGAAATACTTTTAATTTTCTTCTAAAACATTCCCTGTTCATAGCCTTAACCATCTCTGTCGCTCATATGTTCCGTGTTGCATTCCGTTGTTTCATTTCTCTCTCTTCCAATTTCCAAATGGTTTACCTTTCAAAATCCATCCTTTGTGGGAAAAAAGAATTAACCACGAATCTCTGCAGAAAACCCCAGGAAGGTGCAGCCTTGACCACAATTTGCAGCAAATCCCATGTTAAAGTTATAAATATTCAAAACACAAGTGTGCTGATTTTTTCCAGATCTTGAAACAACATCCTTTCACATTCTTTCAACATGCAGATCTGATTGGCAAAATGTACATATGTTGTCAAACAAAGGGAAGGGCTTGTCAACTAGTGGAACTTGCTTAAGGGTGAGACGCTGTCACAGATCTTTAGAGAGGATCTTATATTTTATCCTGCAAAACAGTATTTGTGGAGTTAGTAGTAGCATCAGCGCACTCGTGTTAACTTTGACAGACAATCCCTTAGTGTTGCAATTAATCATCCGAAGACTCTGATTTTGAGAGAAATGTAAAATTATACAGAATTAAAGAAGGTTTTTAAATACGTTTATAAAATAAATCCTGAATGGATTTATAGTCTCTCAAAGTGGATGTGATTTGCCAAGCAATACTGTGAAAGGATGTTTAATTTAAAGTATCTGCTGTATCCTTTTGAAAATATATCATAGCTCAACCACTGCTTTCAGATACGCATCTTAGCTACACATAATAAAAGAGGTTTTGGAAGGTTCAGATCAACCATTAGCACATCATTCTATGCAATTTTTGACAATTAATAATTTTACTAATCGAAGAGAATATTTGTAGCTCAGGGTTGAATTATGGAGTCCTTGATACTATCTGAGCTTCATCATTTGCCTGCAGATGTTTTATTACCCAACTAGGTAACATCATCAGTTTTAAAAATGCATACACGTATGGCTGCGTACACATCAAATAATAGAAGATTCCTAATATGTCATCCTTATTTGATAAAACAAATATTTGGAGTAGTGGAGCAGCTTAGAAGAGGTCACTTTCTAAAGATAAACTTTATTTTCTGTTGCTCTGCTTAGCAAAACCAGAACTGGAGGTTGTTGGGTGCAAGCTTAAGTAAGACTTCCCAATAGTAGAAGTTATTTGACTATCAAACAATTTGTTCTCGGTTTGGCAAGGTTGCCCTTTTTCTTTCATGATTGGACAAGAAGATGACAGCCTACATTATGCATCTTGCGCTGGAAAGAGAGCTGGACTGGGTGATAACCAAACTCCCCAAATCTTTTTCAACTCTGGAATTCTATCTTTCACTTCATAAGATGAACTATTTGTTGTTGTTCAGTCACTAAGTTTCTGGGACTCAACTGAAGTGTGAGGAATCAGGGAGGCTGAGGACTGCTGGAATGAGGATTGTATAATTAAAAAAAAAAATGTAGCACTCATACACACTTCTCAGCCATCTGGTAACTGAATAAGAATGCCATAATCCACCCCTGAGAATTAAATTGAAATTCTTTTCTCCTTTGGAAAAAAGTGAAAGTAAACCCTCAAATTATTTCCTTTCCATTCTATTTAGATCAACGAACCTAGAAGAATTATTATTTTTTCATCGTTATTTAGGATTTTGATTCCAGGGAAAATGTTATTTTGTTGTACACTTGGGCATTTTTTCATGGTATTTTCATGGTATTTTTCCTCTCTATAGCTTCTTTTTGTGTGTGTGTGTGTATATTTTGTACAAACTTCCAAAGGGGGGGGGAGAGGAAAGGAAATATAAAAGTGAAACAAAACTAGACAAGACTACATAAACAGAAAATAATGTGCATAAAAAGAAAAAACAAAGTAAACGCACATAAATCCCCCCCAATTGAATAATGTTAAATATATTTCAAAAACAATAAACAATCTCTCCTTGCAAAGCAGGCACACAGTTTATACATTTTTAGAACACTATGCCCATTTATCCAAGGCATTTGGCCTGACATCTGTCTACTATATAGAAAAAAACATAGTTAACAGATAAAATCAACAACAAAATTAAACTTCAAAGTCCACTGTTAGCAGCCTATTATTGTATTTCATTTACAGAAAGTACTGTCTATAAATCCTGAGCTTTAAACGCACATTTACCCACTATCTTCCTCACTTGGCACTATATCTTAGCCACAACTACCTGGATGAAAAAAATAAAATCATTAAGTGTCTCTTCTATTCGTGTCTTCAAATTATGGAAGACTTCTTACATTTGCTTGTATTTAAATGCAGATAATTCTGAAGTATAATTGTTCTTTGCATCCTAATTGTTCTTTGCATCCTAATATAATTGTTCTTTGCATCCTAATTTTACAATGAAGTTTGATCAAACCATGCAGGAAAAATTGCACACGTTTTGGGAACCACTGTTTCCCAACAGGTCTGTTGGGAAAAGTAGAAGATAGGGGAAAGGGCATAGAAATGTAGAGACAGGATTATGTGGCATCATGTGTGAGAGAAGGAGTGGCAAAATCTGGGGGCGGAGTGAAAATAGGGATCAGTCTAGAATCTCTACGTAGTCACAAGTGAACGAAGTCCAACTCTCCTTGAGTGTTGTTGACCCTTATCTAAGCAGGTTCAGACAATTCTTTTGCATAGGCTATAGCAATAAAGTTTAATTGAACTTTCATGTTATTTATCCGTTTTTTTGCACCTAACATCATGTGAATGCAGAAAGGGAACAGAATCACATTGTGCATGAAATAATAGTGACAATTTAAAAAAAGTAAAATAAATCTATTCCTGCTCCCCCTCTATAGGGACTCATGGACTCATAACACCTTACCTGATTAAATATCCTGGAAACTCTGATCTCTTAGATGTACAACTTCTATTGTCGGATCAGTATGATTCAATTTTTCTGAATGTAGCTAAGTTTTGTTACACTGTCTGTAAAGTTAGGCAGACCTTGGCCGCCCACTGAATATTCCACCGTCTATTGTAATACATTACTATATCTTGTTCTCTTTGGTTCTGTTTAGATTTGCTTTATTTTAATGTTTAATTTTTGTGCTGGTCTGTGACTGTAGTAAAGATTGAATGAAAGGATGAATGAATCTATTCCTGATCCAGATAACTGAAGAGTGCATGTCTAAGAGAGACCATCCTGTTATCCTTATTGATGGACACTCAGTGCACGTTCATTTCTTGCAGGCTACATCCGCAACACAAGCAGCATATCCCCACGAGGTTACTCCTCCAGCACGACCCCTCAGCAGTCTAATTATAGCACCCCCAGTAACAGCATGAATGGCTACAGCAATGTCCCTATGTCCAATCTGGCTGTTCCCACTTCACCTGGATTTATTAACGGTTCTCCCACAGGATCGCCCTATGGCTGTGAGTAGCTTCCTTCTCTTCTCTTCCTCCAGCTCCACCTGACCTTGGGGCTGACATAATTTAAGAGGCAATCTGTCAGAAAATGTTTATTTCCTTTCTTTGGGTCATCTGCCAGAAAGTGCCTCAGCCTGGTAATTAGACAATTAAGCCCAAATTTTCTGCAGAGCAAGCCTGCAAGAACACAGGACTGCTTTTGTCAACCGTTTGTGGTTATCTGCGACACATGTATTAGCTGGCTCTGTCTCTCCTGGCCTGTCAAACTCCTGGCCTGTGGCCTGATGCATCATACTGAAACCATGTCCACTTCATTGCTGGCAATGGGGAAAAGGTTGTGATACATCGCGTGACGTCATGTGACATCGGGAGTTTGATATGCCTGCTCTAGAACTTTAGCTCTTGGTATCCTTCAGCACCAGCAGCTGGGACTCTAATATCCCATCCAAATCCATAGCTTCTGTCTGCCCAGCTTTCCTTTTTAAGCCATGTTCTGATCTCCAATGCCAAGAGTGGCCCACAAGCAGCTTCAAGCTCCAAGTTGCCTACTAGTTGATTTCAGACCTTTAACTACAACAACCTTTTTTGAAGTTGTGTATGGGGAGGGAGGGAAAGAACAGAGATGTTCCCAGATGAGAAAGAACAGGAGTATCAAAAGGACAGGAAATACGTAGTCACTGCTTGATTAAGCCTTGCCTCTGTTATCATAAATATCCATCAGCAGTTGTTTCTAAATTATTGTCTCTTTTAATGCAAAAGGACTCAGTGTGCAGATAATGGATTAGATAGATATGGTTGGATGTTGTGATTTTCACCACCTTGGACCTTGGACTTAGTAGCGGTGGCCTCCTTACAGGAAAGCTGTCGCACTTATGGCTAACTTCTCAGAAAACCACAATTCCAAGAGAGATCATCAAGAAAGAAGAAGACCTTCCAAAGTGCTTTATCCAAACTCTGGTGTCAAGTCACAAGATTTGCAAAATTCAGACAAATCCCTTAAAAATATATTTCCTGTGTTAATGTGTATGTTGTGAGGATAGTCCAACATGACTTCCATTGTTCTGTGAAAAGTAGTTCTTCCCTCTTTTAAAATTTTATTGAGGGCTCAGCTGCAAATGAATTTCAGGTTCTTTTTGATTAAAACTTTGCTTTTCCTGCAAAGAATGCCATGGTTGACACCAGGTCTTATTAAAATAGTAACAGGAGTATCAATAAAGAGACTATAGCTAGTGATACTAGACTTTGCTACCATTATTAACCACATTAAAAAAACATATTATTTGAGTATGCTTTTGAGGTGGGGGTGGGGGGAGAGAGAGAGGGGGGGAGGCTTTTAAGAAGGTAGCTATATTGGGCTATTAGGGGGTAGTCACTCACTCTCAGCTGTGCTAGCTCAGGAATTCTGGGAGTTGAAATCTGGGGTCATAAAGTTGCCATAGTTGCCATAGCCCTAACCCAGGGGTCTTTAAACTTGGCTCTTTTATGACTTGTGGACTTCAACTCCCAGAATTCCTCAGCTAGCATGGACCATATAAGCCAGGGCTCTTCAAATTTGGCCCTTTTATGACTTGTGGACTTCAATTCCCAGAATTCTTCAGCCAGGCACACTGGCTGAAGAATTCTGGGAGTTGAAGTCCACAAGTCATAAAAAGGACCAGGTTTGAAGACCCCTGCCCTGCCCTGACTCTTCCATCACAACAAAGATTTTGTTGAACCTGGCTTGAGGTTAGACAGGGAGGGGTTTCTTCAGGCAGCATCCATAGATGGAGATAAAGTTATTAGGTATAAGAAGAAATAATGGATGTTGTCCTGATCCAGAGAGAGAGAGAGGGAGGGAGGGAGGGAGGGAGGGAGGGAGGGAGGGAGGGAGGGAGGGAGAAAGAGAGATAGAGAGGGAGATATGGTGAAATCTAGTCCTGCCTTAAGATGAAGCCAACAGGGTGACTTTGGGCCAGTCACCCTCTCTCAGTCCTAGGAAGAAGGTCCTGGTGAGACCTTCTAAAAACATTGCCAAGAATGTCAAATGGTCTTCTCCAGGCAATCACCAGTAATCAAGATTGACTCAAAAGCTAAATAAACAAACAAATAATAGTTTTTAGTTCTATAAAACTGAGATTAAATTCCACTGAATGTGCTAGGATTGATTTCAGAGTTGGGAGGAAAATTAAAACAACATTCTCAAACACCCTAAGAATAAAATGGTTGAGATTAGGCATATTCCCAAGAAAAGAGGTGTGTTTGTGTGCACGTGTCTGTGTGTGATGACATAGTGCAATATATTGATGTAAGATTTTGAGGACACCCAACCTGGGATAAAATTACCCAAACCAGTAGGCACTACTTCAATGTCTATATTTAATTATATAAGACATTTATTAACCAGCAGCAGTACTGATTTTTTTTTTCATAAATCCACATTTGTAGGATGAGAACATTTGAATTTTTTTTTAATAATAAGTTGCCTGTTTGGAAAAAGAAAAAAAAAGTCACCAAGAAAGAAATCTGAAATGTTGATTGCTTTTGCGTACAGAGTTTAAAATTGGCCAAACAGATGTTTGCTGGTGTTTTTGCTCCCTCCTTTTTTTTTTTTTTTTAAAGAAAAGAGAACTTACAAATTCTGCTTCCTGGCTGAATTGTGTGTGCCAAGTTTCAGTTCCAGAGAAAATGAAAAACAAAACAAAACAAAACAAACAGCTGAATTATGTATTCCTGACCATCGGAGTTTAGAATGAGATGCTAACAGATCCTTGTGAAAAATAAAATTAAAGAGAATCATTCAGAGTGTGAGAAGATAGACAAGCAACATGAAATACAATGGCGATTCTGCAGCTGTGGCACAGATTAATGGAAGCATTTTAACTCAAAATGAAATTTGTTTGGTCATTTTAAATTTGGTCCAGATCTATCAGACCACGTTTCCCACTGTGCCCTACAGAGATGATGACTCACTTAGAACACATTAAGCTGGGGAAATCTGTTTGAAAATATTTGGTTAGAACAGAAGTGCCCAAAACCTTTTGGGCACCAGGGACCGGTTCCATGGAGAAAAGTTTTTCTACGGACCGGAGACTGCATGGTTTTGTGTGCTGCCTGCATCCCACGGATGGAGCTTTGCTTGTTTGTGTGGACCGGTTGCCGGCATGCCACAGCCCGGTACCGGTCTATGGCCCAGGGATTGTGGACCCCTGGGTTAGCAAACTTAACTATCTTGTATTTCACAACATTGTGAACCTCCTCATTTTCCCATGTTTCCTCCCTTCACAGAACTTTACACTGGTTTAGCTAACCCAGATTAGCTCTTTGGCCTCACCTGTCCTGCCTTGACATGACCCTGTTTGTGGTACCTGACTAACAGGAACAAATATTCTTTCCATTCCCTCTTCATGAATTGATCCATGCAGATAGCTTACATTTTGGATCTGATTGCTGATTATGGAATTTCTCATCTGGTTCCACAGACTTTTGTGTGTTTTAAGAGAGATTTGAGGACTGAACTTACTTAATAAGTTCATATGGGGCTGAGTATCATCCTTGGAATTAAAGATCTGTTGTGGGACATCCATTTGCTTTGAATGTGTGTGTGTGTGTGTGTGTGTGTGTGTGTGTGAGTCAGTCAGTCAGTTAATAAAATTGAATGATCAGGACTCAAAGAGACTTATAGAATCCATGGAATTTATGGAAGTCCCCGTTGGAGGCTTCTTAAGGTTGATCTGATGGTGTAAATTTGTGATTGTTTACTTTTCCAAGCCCCTACTTGTTCTAACTCAAGTTGCTATCTCCTCCCTCTCAGTGATGTCTTCAAGCCCCACAGTTGGTTCTTCAAGCAGTTCCTCCATCCTTCCATTCTCCTCCTCGGTCTTTCCTGCTGTCAAACAAAAGAGTGCCTTTGCTCCTGTCATCCGGCCCCAGGGGTCTCCCTCCCCAGCGTGCTCCACTGGCAATGGAAATGGATTTAGAGGTAAGCAAATGTCTATTTCCTTCACCCGCCATTCTCCCAGAACGTCATCCCTGTATATGTCATAGGTTTTACTTCATAGGTAATAGGGGAGCGGGGAAAGCATGCCTCAACATGGACTTTGCACACCGTTCTAATGTGCAAAGCAAACCCCTAAAAATGACAGCAGAGTGTAGGACACAGAATTGTACCCATATAATCCTCACCTATCCCATTATCCTTCTTAGGTTTTCCCACAGTCTTTGATTACACAGAAAGTCCGATCCTAACTAACAAAAAAGAATAAAAGAGTAAAAGCAGAAAAGGAAGAAAAAAAAATTAAAGTCCACAAAGAAAAGTAAAGAGAAAGAGAAGAACGAAACTTCAAATCTCCTTTGCAGCAAATATAAATACAATTACAAATTTTATCTCTTACTGTGATTACAAAAAAAAAAAAAAAAATAAAAAAAAATCAGACATTGTAAATGCATTTTGTTCTGTTTTATGCAAAAAAGAGAGTTTCTGGTCAATGATAAATGTAAATACTGTTTTTTTTTTCTAATCAAATAAATTAATTTAGCCATCTCCACTAGTTCCTCATCTTTGCCAACTATTTCTCCATTGTGAGTGGTATAAAAAATTATGGTAATTATTCATGAGATGTCAGCTTGCAAGAGCTGCTGTAATAACAAGACCTTTTGTGAATTCCAGTCTTCTGATGTCTTGCAAAATCTCAGATCAAAACTGTCTGAAATTTGTGAGTGCAACAATGATTTCATTTCATTTCATTATTGTTTCCCTACAGTATATGCTTCTTAATCCACCCCCCAAAGGCTCTGAATCACTTGCAAATAATAAAGTATAAAATAAAAATAATCAGCAACTGCAATGAAGACTCCCACCATGCCATCCATCCCCAATTCTTTCTGAACACTTTCTCTTAGGGATTTTCTTAAGTATTGGGCTGTTCCAAAGTAATGATTTAATACAAATGAATGAATAAATGATCAAACTAATTTGAACTCCCAGAACATGGCACCAGACAATATAATAGCACTTTCAGCTGAGAAAATGTTAATCTCTGTTTTTATTTTTAAAAAAAAGCTATGTCATATATTATTTCAGAAGGTCATTACATAAAATGGATGGGAATAAAAAAATGCTGTTATAGATAATCTAAATTTGATGCATAAGTAACTTTATGAGTGGGTGCAGAAATACAACACTTCCATCTGCATTTAAATCACCAGTCAAGTCTTTCCCTTTTTTTCTATTTATCTCATTCATTCATTCATTCATTCATAAAAATGATCACATCTTTAATTTTCCTCTCTGTTCTCATCCAGTTTGATAAAAGGGGATTTGATTTAGAAACCTAAGACAAATGTTGGCCTACTGGTTGAGTGGTTAAGGCACTAGGCTAAAAAATTGTGAGTTCTAGTCCCACCTTAGGCATGAAAGTTGACTGGGTGACTTTGGCCCAATCACCAGGAGACTGAGAGTTCTAGTTTAACCTTAGGCATGGAACCTGGTTAGGTGACTTTAAGCAAGTTGCGTTCTCTCAGCCCAATTTATCGCATAGAGATCTTGTGTGGAAAATAGGAGGATGAAGGAGTATTAGGTATGCTTGGACCTTAAATTATTTAAAAAGCAGTAAAGGAAGGATAAAAAAATATTTTAACAAAAGTGCAATGTGATCTCTCATGAATATAGTCTGGAATTGTTTTGGGGGGACAGAGAATATATGTGAGTACACTGTATTTCATGGCAGTGTCCTCTCTCTCTTCTGCCATCTGACTTCTCATATTTTAATTCAGTTTTCAAAGAAAAGCATCCTGTAAAAAATTGTTTCTCAAACTGGCAAGCATGGGGAAACAAAGGTTGAGAAAAATGTGAAACAGAATCAGCATCAGATCCTCTACGGCAGTGGTTCTCAATCTGTGGGTCGGGACCCCATTTGGAGTCGAACGACCATTTCACGGGGGTCGCCAAACAACGCAGTCCGCCATTTTTTCCCCCTTTTCCTTAGCTGTGCTACTCCCTTTTATTCTATTGGCTTTTGAAAGCCAATAGAATAGACTCTCTTGAATAGAGTCTAATTCTATTGGCTTTCAAAAGCCAATAGGAATTGTCCAGGCTGTCTCTGCCCTGCTGAGCCCGCCAAAAGTCCCATTCTGCAAACGGTGCTGCACCAGTTGAGTAGTCCTCAACTTACGACCGGTTGAGTAGTCCTCGACTTACGACTGGTTGGGGGTCGCGGCATTAAAAAGGTTGAGAACCACTGCTCCAGGGCCTCCAACCACAAAGGAAAATTTTAAAAACACTCCCCCAAAAGAAATTTGAAAGAAATTCTCAAGCCCCTGAAAAATAAGGTAGAAAAATAGAAGTCTTTGGTGGAAGAACACCCATTTTTAGAAATCGGAAGAAAGATTTTAATTATGCTGTGCCTTTCCTGCCCTTCCTTCTCCTACGTCCCCCTCCCCCCCCATTCAAACAGTCAAAAACATGGAAGGGAGGCAGGGAAACAGAGGGGTATGTTGTGTGACATGCTATAAATTGTAATAGTAATAGTAGTAAAGTTGGAAGGGACCTTGGAGGTCATCTAGTCCAACCCCCTGCTCAGGCAAGAAACTCTACACCATTTCAGACAAATGGCTGTCCAGTCTCTTCTTAAAAACTTCCAGTGTTGGAGCATTTACTGCTTCTGGAGGCAGGTTGTTCCACTGATTAATTGTTCTCACTGTTAGGAAGTTTCTCCTTAGTTCTAGGTTGCTTCTCTCCTTGTATTCTCCAGCAGTACCATATTGATTATTTTTTTCCCTGCCTCCCCTATTTCAGTCAACAGAACACAAAGCAGTCCATTGACAAAAGTCTGTGGGCATTTCCAAAGATCAGACCTCTGCCAATTGGATAATATATGCCTTGGAGCTTTGTTTCAAAGCTCAGAGGTGACCTGATGTGCCTCAGTGCTCACTGTACAGATTGAGCCTGGCAAAACAACATCCAGCAGTTCCCAAGCTAGAGATGCTCTTCTGTCAACCTGCCACAGTTGCTTGCCTTCAAGGCTAGACTACCTAGCACCTCACCAAATATGATTAGTTCAGAAATACCAGAGAAAGAAGCTTCCAGTTTAAACCCTTGTGGATATATAACAGTTCCTGGCATCTTTGTCTGGCAGTCAACTACTGTCAGAGCAGCTTCTTTCTTGCCTACAATAAAGACCCTAACCCAGCTAAGCCTTCAATGATTCTTCTGCCAAGTCAAGTCAAGACGTTGAGCTAAGGATAAAGTGCCAGGCTGTCAATGATTTATTGCTGTGTCCAAGGGCAAAGCTTCCCTTCAGAGGGATGCATCAGAGGGTGATGTGCAGAAAACCATTGCAAGGGCCAGAGCTGTGGCCAAAGCAGCTGCATTCTAAGAATCAATCAAGGTCAACGATTTCATTGCTTAGCCCTGCTAATATGTAAAAACTGATAGTAGTTGCATGTCATTTAATATACTTTCTGGAGAGACAAGAGAAGACAACAGCATGAAAGGTCATCCGCATTCAAGACTTCTTTGCTAGCTTCCTAGAGACACCTCCTAACTAACCAATGTGTGAAGAGGATGTTGGACTAGATAAACCAGTCTGGATTTTCACCTGTTCTGCATAGTATTTTTGCATGCTTTTATCACCAATCCTTAATGAAGAACGTGCTGCTTGATGGGAGGAACCCACTTGAAACTTGGCTCCTTGAGTGGTGTTGGGAAAGACATGGGAATACCCTTAGATAACCTCTCTAGGACCATGTGGTCCTGCTTTTTACTTCCTGCATGCCATCTGCTCTGCTTTTTCGCTCTGCAGCCAGGCGAGGTAGGTAGGAACAGTAGGGCCTCGTCTTTGTCAGCAACCCCAAATTGATTTCAGGTGGCCTGATCGGAGAAGCCTGGCATTGATTTTATGTTGGACGTTGAGCCTGCTTAAAAGTAGTGTGGACAAGATGTAATGTGACGTGAGGCAAAGCGAAGCGATGAGTACTCCGGTGTCTAATCACCTCAGCCCAGATGGAGAGCAGCAAATTGGAAATGGCTGGAGCCGTGCAAATGTGGCTATTTTTGCATCTAAACAGGAAAAACATCCCTACGGCTTCTGATGCCTCTTCTCTGATTGCTGTTGTTACTTCTCTTGCTATAAGAAATCCTTTTCCTGGGTCAAGAGAGGAGGTGACCATGATGGGTCCTACCCAGCTTTGCTGTGCTTCTATTCACTTGTTAGTTGAAATTTCAGAAACAAACCAGCTTTCCAAGTTGGACTGGCCATCTAAATCTGTCTTTTTTTGAACTAGATGCCCCGAACCAGATTGACAGTTTGGATCAAACTGGTTCTACACATTTTAATAGAACTTTCTACATCGAAACAGCGTTATAGATTTGCATAGAACAGAGCACAAGAGAATGAACAGGAGCACAAGCGATGTTTAATTTATTCCATACTTTCTGGGCAGTACAAGGCCCACAATTCTGAAGTTGTAAAATAAATTGGATCACTTTAAATTGCAGGATAGAAGGGAGATCAATTGTTGGTTTTCTGTGGCATGCTTGATCAGGTCTTTTGCAGAGCAAATACACAGTCAGTTAATGTTCATTAATGTTTTATCTTGGATAAATTCTGCTGTTGGTTAATTTATATCTCAGTGTATATGCAAAACTAGAAAATGTATTAATTCAGTAACCAATTTAAATATCAGGTATGAATCTAAGTTTCATTTTAGATGTGGGGGTGTATACTTTAAAAATAGTATTAGTAACTATTTCTGTTGAAATTGAGACACTAATCTGAAGTCTGAATTAAATTTTTAATCATCTGTTTTGTTGGGCTTGCAGTGGACAGGGCTGAACCATAGAACCATAGAATTAAGCCAACTTGGGTATAACTGAGGGAAGTCCAGTTCAAAACAAGGGTCCACCAAACCTGATAGCCTCTTGGTGATCTGGACCAAAGGTCTTCAAACTTGGCCCTTTTATGACTTGTGGACTTCAACTTCCAGAATTCCTTAGCCAGCATGCCTGGCTAAGGAATTCTGGGCGTTGAAGTCCACAAGTCATAAAAGAGCCAAGTTTGAAGACCCATGATCTAGACCAGTGTTTCTCAACCTTGACAACTTGAAGATGTGTGGACTTCAACTCCAAGAATCCCCACTGAGCTTGAAGTTCACACATCTTCAAGTTGCCAAGTGTCTATGGAGATTCTCAGTCATCCAGGTCACGGTGATCCCAAAGATGCTTTTTCATGAGGCAACTGGACTTTTCTTTTACTCTTTGAAGACATTCAGTTCTCATCCAAGAAGCTTCTTCAGCTCCAAGCTGAAGAGCTGAAGAAACATCTTGGATGAGAAGCAAAACGTCTTCAAAGAGAAGTCCAGTTGCCTCATGAAAAAGCACCTTTGGGTCAAGTTGAGAAACACTGGTTTAGACATTCAGAAGGAAGCAAATCAACAGGTAATGGACATGTAAAACTGATCTTGCTTTCTCTCTCTCCCTAAATTCTCCATTCAAGGGAATTGCCAGAGAGAGAAACAGGACTGTCATTTTGTAAATAGTTCACTCTAATTTCTTATCATACTGAGCTTGTTCAGGACTGTTCCATATCAACCTATGATAAAGATCCATATAAAACAGCCCATACCCACCCAAAACTAAAGTTGAAAAATTGTAAGTTCATTTTTTTAACATTGATAAAAGATCATGAGATCTACAAGATGCTTGTGAGATCATGGAAATCTTATGATATGGAGAGAGGGGATCAAATTATTGTATAAGAGTACATGTAGACACTTGGGTTAACTAAGATGAACGTCTCCATTACATGCTCAGCTCCTAATAATTTCATGAATACAGGTAGTCCTCAACTTATAACCATTTGTTTAGGGACCGTTTGACGCTACAACGGCACTGAAAAAAATGACATGAATGTTTTTCACACTTACAACTAATGCAGCATCCCCATGGTCATGTGATCAAGTTCAGACAGTTGGCAACTGGCATGTATTTGTGACAGTTGCGGTGTCCCGGGGTCATGTGATCACACTTTGTGCCCTCCTGACAAGCAAAGTCAACAGGGGAAGCCAGATTGACTTAATAACCGTGCTACTAACTTAACAACTATGATTATTCACTTAGGATAGATCATAAAAATGGGACAAAACTCTCTTAACCACTGTATTGCTTAGCAACGGAAAGTTTGAGCTCAGTTGCGGTCATAAGTTGAACATTACCTGTATGTCCATGTAGTTTTCTTGGTAGTAATATGGAACTATTTGTGATTGTCTTCTTCTGTTTGTTTGTTCTTCAACTTCCCATTCTAGATTACAACTCTGGAATTTCCTGGTGGTAATGCAGCCAAGGAGTAACAAATCCAGCCATACTTAACTAAGGTCAGCTAGGTGCTGCCACCTAGCAGGGCTATGAAAGATTGCTTGTCGCAGAATTGTGTACTGTATTATTGTTAATGATGATTATATATGTTAAAGTTCAAAACGGAGACAGAAGAGAACAGAAACTCAAAACAGAGATCTGTTGATAAGAGCAGATTGGCAGATCAGTCCAGATCTTAGTAAGACAGTGGATGGCAGGAAAATTCATTCTTTTCTGATATGTATGTATATATATATATATATATATATATATATATATATATATATATATATATATATATATATATATATATATATATAGATAAGACTCCCAGAGATAAAGTGCAGTATTGCAGGCAAGCTCTGCCCACAGCTTAGAGTTTGATCCTGATGGGCTCAAGGTTAACTCTGGCTCTCATCCTTCCGAGATCGGTCAAATGAGGAGCCAGATTGCTGGGGTAATATGCAAATGTTTACATTGTAAACCAGAATGACTATGAACATTACAATCCACACATTTAAATAAAATTGTATTTATTAGAGTGACACATTCAAAATATTTCATAGTGGGGAAAACAGTTTGAAAAAAGTGAGATATTAATCTAAGCTTTTTGTCCCAAATAACAAAATAAGATTGTTTACCCAAGTTCTCAGTTTGTGGTTTAAAGTGCTGCAATCTGTTTCTTGGTAAAATCCATTCATTTTGTAACAGAGGAATGCAATTCCTTTTAGCCTGTAATATTATAATTACTTGCTAGCTTGGTTCCAAGGTGCTTCCTAGGAGGGGGGAGATTAATTTACTCCCCTGCTACCTCCGTAGCTTGAATTGGCAGCTGAAAAAGCAAAGAAACCCTTGCCTTTATCTGCAGGCATGTAGCTGGCAAAGGGATCACATCTGGCTATGCATCTCCCAATAAAATTACTTGGAGCCTGAGTGCTCCTACCTTGTGGGATGCAGCAGGAGGTGAAAGCTGATGAAAAGCCTGGAGGCACAATCTGGAGAAGCTCCTTGTCAGTTTCACCTCTGCCAGGAGTCCAAGGGAGTTGAAACTGACAAGAGGCATTTTTCTGGCTGGATTCTGATACATGATGAGGCATGGGCTGGAGAAATCCCAGGTCAGGTTGCTATATTCAGTTTTCTTTTTTTCTTTCTTTCTTTCTTTCTTTCTTTCTTTCTTTCTTTCTTTCTTTCTTTCTTTCTTTCTTTTCCTTCCTTCCTTCCTTCCTTCCTTCCTTCCTTCCTTCCTTCCTTCCTTCCTTCCTTCCTAACAATGCAAATATATGAGTAGATTAAATAATGGGAGCAGAACATTGTTTATTCCCCTGCCCAATAGCAAAACAATTGATGATCTCTCTCTCTCCCTCCCCCCCCTCTATCTATGTCTGTCTGTCTGTCTGTCTGTCTGTCTGTCTGTCTGTCTATCTATCTATCTATCTATCTATCTATCTATCTATCTATCTATCTATCTATCTATCTATCTATGTTCTTTATCTCTCTCTCTCACACACACACATACACACAAAGGGAAAGAGAGATCAATTTCTGCATTTTTTTTTCTAATTTCTTTTCAGTAAAGCACCCTACAGTAATTTTAAAAGGTGGACCCTTTTAATTAAAAAGTAAGCTTCAAAAGCCCTTCTGCAAAGCAATCCTGTATCCACTGCCAGCTAGATCTACTCCCAATCTGCTTTCTACTTGCCTTCATAGGCATCCATTGAATCTTGAAGTTTTGTTAAAATGACAAGGCATCTGAACCCCTGAGGTTGCCACATAAGCATTTCCCTTTATGTGCCTGTGTGCAGCATGTCAAGCATAGAAAAAAGGGGTTGAATTTGCATTGTGATATTGTGGCACACAGATTGCCCCCTTGCTCCTCCACCAGTTTTGGGCACTGTTAGTTTTCTTTAAGTCCCAAACCAATATTCCCACACACATCACTATTGCAGGAAAGCTATGCCCTTGCACCAGTCATAGTTCATCCCTAGGTGCCCCATAAGCATAAAGTGAACACTGACCCAACCCCATGTGTCCAGCAAACTGAACTATGCATAGCCTGATGTTGTGAAATGGACACAAAACAAGGCCAGCATACTTCAGTTTCTCTGCATTGGGCTAGGACATTTAGACAGAAGATGTACCAAATATTGAAAAACAAAACAAAACCCAGCACTCTGGAATTCTACAGCGCTTCCCGAAGTACATTTTATAGCAATCTCAATACAAGGCTTTTACCAAGAGGGAAAAAAAAAAAAAACATTCAAGACGTGATGGTTTTAGTAATGAAAGAAATTTCAAAGCTGATAGAACTTGAGCAATGCATGTCCAAAGCGATCATGTATCTTGTTACCAAACCAAAGCTATTTTTCTTTCCCTTTTCCAACAAGTTACTGGAGTATCCCTCAGAGGCCGTGTCAGAAGCAGCTAATGAAAAGAGGAAGTGTTACACGCCATTGCATTTTCTTCTTTTTAAATAAGTATGCCTGATTTTTGAAAGGGCTTGCACTCATCTCTCTCCTGTTTTCATTACTGAGTTCAGCTCTTGAAAAATTTGATCGCCTCTGGAACAGCGAGTTTGCCCTAGTGAATGTCCAATATATTGAAAGAAATCAGCCAGAGAGAGATCAAGGAATGCCATAAATAAAAACGTCCTCAAATCAAACTGGACTCCTAATGATTGCGTAATGAGGCCTGTATATATAGTCTTCGAAACAGTACGCAAGGAACTTGTCGTTGCTTTCTGTCTCTCTGCCTTCCCCCCAAATTTCCAAGTCCAGTCCGTAATTCTGGAATTTGCTTGTAGTTTTCCATCCAAGCACTAAATACTTCCAACCTGTTACAGCAATAAAAGTTGACAGTTACCAAATCTATATATTAAAAACTCACATGGCCCTGTTGGTTCATGATGGAAAAATAAACTGAAGTCCATTGCTACCCAATGCCTTTCCCTGCGATGAATTTTATATAAGGCTGTTTGGCGTTTGTCTGAACATTCAGAAAGATGGGGGAAACGCCTAGGAATTTGAGGGCATGCCCTGAATGAAACAATTAATGTTCTCATAGGAATGTCACATTTCACAAATGCAATCTGCACTGCAGAAAGAAATATGGAGGGTGTGCAAAAGAACTGTGAACATGGAAGCATATTCATTAGCAAGTTACAAAGACATTTATTTAATATCTTATTTTGGTTTTGTAGTAATTATTTGGTGGTAGACCATAATCTGAAAGACCTGGAGCCCAATAGCAGCTTCTTGCCTTCAGGCAACTAACAAGGATCCACGGGTGCTAAAACATCCTGTCTGCTACATATTGTCTCTATGCTTCAAGAGATCTAAAACCATCATTTTAAGCTTCTGGAGCCATGCTACCTCATTAAATTGTGGCAACTCAACCCTGGGAGCATCTCATAGAAATCTGCTGAAGATCTTGTTGTGGGATAGAGACAAGCAGTTCTTCAACAAAGCCAACTTTGAACATGGTGGCAGCTTTTTCCCACCCTCAGAAATGCACTATTTTAACATTCTGATCGCTCCTTCCATTCCTTCATTTAGCTGCATCTTTAAGGACAGTTCTGCTCCAATTTTTGTTTTTGTTTTTAAAAAAGGAAAGAAACAAGATTTCTTTTCTCGGAGGCATGTTTATTAGCATTATTAAGGACACATGCCTAAGATGCGCAAGTCACCTTAGCTTTTGGCTGATTTTTGACAAGTTTAATCAAGCCTTTCATCTGATAATGGCTGCCTTTGGAGGTTAATACAATGCAGCTCACCTCCAATTCTTTCTTCCATTTCTCTCCAATAAAGTAAAATAAAGGAGAGAGAGAGAGAGAGTAGAGGATCCCTGTGGGATAATCACCCCGGCAGTTCCTATATTCCCCACTCATCACCGAATGCCTTGTCCTGCATTGAACCACCTTTATTGAAAAGTTACATCGATTCAATATATAGTAATACAGGCAAAAATAATTACAGCTTTGCGTTTGGTGTAAGACCTTAATCCGAAGCTCACAAACATTCAATAAAAAGTAGTGCAGGCTGGGAAATAGGCTTTTGACAGCAGAGCCCCCAAGGAGGTGGATGGGTGGGAGGAAGCAGCCTCGGAGAACAAAAGCCAAGCTACAGAAATCCACCTTCTTCTATTCCAGGAAAGATTTTGACATTTTAGAAATCAATTAATATTCCTTCAATTATTTTACAATTGAAGAAGCCGTCGGTTAGAAAGGAATTGATGGCAGCAAAGCAGGCACTGAGCTGGCCCAAAGCAATTGCTATCCTTCCTGGTCTTAATCACCCACTCCTCCTTGATGGACATTTATTTTCTTATCGCTTCTCATGCCATCGGAGGAAATCCCCCTTAAGTTTTTTTCATGGAGGAAGTCTAAAAAAAACAAAAAAACAATCATTTTGCCAATTTTCCTGCCCAGCAATTTGAGAATATTAGAAGGCCCCTTCGGACTGAACAAAGTTAAAGCTGAGAAAAGAGGACCTGTTTTGTTTGGAAAGCCAGTTTGATCTAGTGATTAAGCTCCAGGCTAGAAAGTAGGAGACCAGGAGTTCAAGTCCTGCCTTAGCCATGAAAGCCAGCTGGGCCAGCTGTTTTCTCTCAGCCCAAGCCACCTCACAGGGGTGTTGTTGAGGAGAAAAATAGGAGGAGAAAAGGTGTTTTTGACATGTTTGCCACCTTGAGTTATTTGTTTAATAATGCAGGTGGGATATAAATAAATAGAAAATACCATTTCTCCTGAGACCCAATATTGCTTATGTTCTGGAGAGATTCAATTTCATTCTGGGCAACTAGTGTTACAAACCTGAAATTCAGATTTTCAGTTCCAAAGCTGTTTCCCTAGCTGTCTCCTTTTCAGTTTATTTTCTTTTGGGCATTTTTGTTACTGTTTTTTTTTGGGGGGGGGGGTTGTATTTTGTGGACTTCCCTTCCTCTTCCTCCTCTTCATGCACACACAGATTTTATATGATTGCATTATAAATTTGAGAAGCCTCCCAAAACAGGATGACTATTAATTACTAATCTCCTACTATGATTACCAAACACTAATAAAAGGGATGAAGGGCTGGGCAGAGAACAAAAAAACCATTTGTCTGCCAGCATGTCCATTTAAAAAACAAATGTCTGAAGAAGGCTAATGTTTCATTTAGTATTTAGCATCCAAGTTATCCATAACTTAAGACAGAATATAACAAAAAGGATGGAATAGCTCTTATTTCCCATGTCAGAATGGGAAATAGTGCAATCTTATATTTGTTTACTTAATTGGGAGTAAGTCCCCCCCAAGTTCCACTGGGTTTCCTTTTGAGTAGACAAATATAGGATTGCATTGTAAACATTAGAGGCTGTTGAAATCTTTGAAAGCTAGACGTAAAATTTAAGGAAGAAGGGGTACATTGAAGGATCCCTGGGTGAAAAGTACGTGAGAACTTTTTTAGCATTGGAATGATAGGAAAATCAGTGTCGAAATATATTAGGAATTATAAGGAAGGTGCGTGGATGTGTTTGTTTTTCCCCTGCATTCATAAAAGAACAGCTGTAGAGTGGACGGCTGCAAATCAGATATACGTGCTTTGCTAGCTTCTTTCAGAGAATTTGAATGGAGGTTTACATTCGCGTAGATACGCATTTAAATTTTACGTTATCATTGAAACGTTACCATCAGCCACCCAGAGATGCTTAAGATGGGTGGCCATAGAAAATCTTTTAAATACATAAATAAAATGAAAAATGTAGGTTCCAATTAGCGTGTTCTTAATCACCATCTTGGCTAAAACATTCTGGACTAGTGAAATTTTTTTGAACATTTAAAGGAATGACCTGTTAAGGAACAGGTACAAATGACTGATGGTCAATATGTCTTCATCTGCTTGTGTCCTTGATCCTTTGTTTTATTCATCCCTGTTGCTTCTGATGCTTTTGTTTTTAATGGTTTTACATTTTTGCTTTTATTCTATTGTGGCGCAGCAGTTAGAGTGCAGTACTGCAGGCCACTTTAGCTGACTGTGTTCAGCAGGTCAGCGGTTCAAATCTCACCGGCTCAAGGTTGACTCAGCCTTCCATCCTTCCGGGGTAGGTAAAATGAGGACCCAGATTGTTGGGGGCAATGTAAATATATATATATACATTGCTTACTGGTGTACACCGCTTAGAGAGTGCTTGCACTTAAAGCGGTATATAAGTCTCATAAATAAATAAATAAATAAATTGTAAACTGGCCAGAGTCCCTTTGAGAATGAGATGGATGACCTATCAATTTAATAAATAAATAAGTCAGTTCCATAGGCAGGACTATGCCATTGAAGCTCCGCCTCTCTTTATGATGCATGCTTATAAAAAGGCGGGACTTCGAACGTATGGTTCTGGCTGCCATCCTTTCTGAAACTCCTCCCCCGCCCCGCCCCCTTTGCCGACACCTAGGATCTGCATTATTTCTGCAAGTTTCTGTTTTGAAAATGTAAATATTGTCTGTCTGTTTGTTTGTTTTCCAGCCATGACTGGTCTTGTTGTACCTCCAATGTGAAAGAAGAGAAGGCATTGCTGGGGTTTCTTCCTGCTCCACCCCCCTTTTTTTTCTACAGCACAAAACTACTTATTTGTTACGGAACTTAAAAAAATAATAATAATGAAGCACTAGAAGCTGAGTTGATGGGGGAAGCTGTGTGCCAGAAGGAATGGAAATTTTATAGCGTTGCTAAGAGACTGTTCCAAGTTGGAGACATCAATACTCAAGAACATTTAAAAAAAAAAAAAGGAATTGGCCAAGATCCAGAAGTATGCAGGTTATGGGATTGAATCTGGAGCACAAGCTTTTTTGTGTTTTTGTTTTGTTTTGTTTCCCTGTGGACTCAAAGCCTTCCTAATGTTTATAGAATATTAAAAGAAGGAACAGGTTGGCCAACCATTCAAGCTTGATATTTTGGATACTCTTTGTTTTACTTTGTAGGAAAAAAAAAGTCGAAGTTTCTATTTTCTATGGAGCTTTTCAGATACCAATTTAGTTTATGCAGAAAAAAAAAAGAAATCTCAAAACAGGGTACCAGCATGAGCGGACTTTGCTATGAAACCGGATATGCTGATATGAGTGATGGAATGTGGACGTATGTGTGTATTGACTTATAGTTTAATCTCTTTTCAAATGAAAAAAAATGTAAGATGTTTTACAATTATTTAAATAAATAAACTTGTAAGTTATTGTATGTAGAGGTAGACATTGAAGACTTTGGGGAGAGGGACTTCTTTTTTTTTTCTCCTATTGTACAATGAAAATTGGCAAAGATGCAGCAACAATTTCTTTAACCCTACAATCTCTGTTCAGTTCTCTCCTGCTCTCGATGGAACCATTTACGGAAATGTCTCAAAATTCTTCACCGAGGACTCATCCACAAGCCTTTTTATACACACAATGCTATATATATATATATATATATATATACACATATATAATGTTTTCTGAGGTTTTCGCGGGTGTTTGTATGTAGGTCTTTGGTTATTCGGGTTTTCTCCCGCGTCAAATTGGAAGTGTCTTGGCGATGTTTCGACGAAGTCTCATTCATCATCTTCGGGCTGGTGTTTTCGGCTTCATGCTTCTAGGAGCAAACATTACTCCTAGAAGCACGAAGCCGAAAACACCAGCCTGAAGATGACGAATGAGACTTCGTTGAAACGTCGCTAAGACACTTCCAATTTGACGCGGGAGAAAACCCGAATAACCAAAGACCTACATACATATATAAATATATACATATATCTCTCTATATATTAAAATATAGGACCATCGTTAATGTATGAATATTATACACTTTCTCATGTCTTGATTCGATTAAGGTTTCAGGTACTGGTGTGACTTGTTTACTTTCATACCTCTCCTCAGTAACTACGTGGCGTGTGTGAGGCCTCGCATCAGGTTTTTGAACCAATCCTCTTCATTTTTCAGGTTGCAATTTGAGCAAGAGGCCAGTTTTTTTTTATCCTCCCTCCCCTCCCCATGTTGGTTGTTTTTCAGAAAATATTTTGTCTATTTTCTGAATACACAGCAAAAAAATGTGTTGCCAAAAGAACTTTGGCATTTACCTAGGAGGGAATGAATGTTGAGATGCTAACTTAACATTATGACTGAAGGCAAATTTATGTGTCCGAGGATCATGTTGCAGGATCCAGTGATCCAGGATCACTGAGACCAGTGGTTTAATCTTCCAAGCTTTCGGACTTGGTGCTGAAACCCATCTTCATGGACCTTTTCTCTGTCAGAATGTATTTATGCTGGAGCCCGTCTTCAAGAGATTTTCTGGTACGTTCTGGTAGAGAGAATTTCCCTAAGGGAACTGAGGGCTCCAGCACAAGCCCCAAAGCTCGGAAGACTACACCTCTGGTATCAATGACTGATCCAGATTGGATCCTGTAACTTAACGTTCACTAATGTGTCCTTCATTTGGGACAGTTGTAACATTTACCCAGGATCATCCATCTTCATGTCTGAATATATCAATCTGCATCAGTTTCATTTGTAAACATAGAGCTGATAAGTTATCTGCATATTCTGAATACGGTGTAGGAGCAGAAATGCGGGAAAGCTTGCTCCCTGGAAGATCACGGATTTCATGGGCTCGGTATGAAGGGAAGAGTTCGTTCTCTAAAGATGTCTCCATTTTGATGGAGGGACAGTTTGTGGACATGCCAATAGTAGCATATGATCAAAGGTCCCACCATTAGAATCAATGGGAAAACTTCATCTGCACAAGATTTCCATATGTGCCTGCTTCAGAGCGTCAGGACTTGTGTGGATCTAGGAATCGTTGCACGGTCTCTTGAAATTCTCAAAGCGTGTCTTGAATCCATGGATCCATTGCTTCCCCTTTTGATGTGTTGATTATTGATAAGCACTGTTTTATAAATCGTTTTAACTTTCCTAAAGCCTTCTAAATCATCTTCTGCTGCTGTCATTGTAACCATCTCTATCCAAGTCCCATATGTTGATAATATGCCTATAAAATTTATAAATCACATTGTGTTTTTTTTACAATATACTATTTATATATGTACCTGTATTTTAAGGTGAAATTCAAATTTCTGTGCACCCAGTGAGGGTAACTGTGTTTTTTTTCCCAGGGGAATAAAAACATTAGTGTTTTCCCACGATGATTGTTGTTAAAGTTCATGGTCCCCCCCCCTTTTTTTAAAAAAAATTAAATTAATGCCACGAAGGTGAGTTCATATGTGGATGTATATTTTAAGATATTATGGTTGCAGGAACATTTTCTTTCTTTCTTCTTTATATTAGAGAAATTAAACTCATTATTGGGGATCACATGACCATGGGATACTGCGACCATCATAAATATGAAGCAGTTGCCCAGCATCCGAATTTTGATCATGTGACCCCGGGGAATACTGTAATGGTCGTAAGCATGAAAATGGTCATCACTCACTTTTTTCAGTATCCTCGAAACTTTGAAGGGTCACTAAATAAACTGTTGTAAGTCAAGGACTACCTGTATTTAACAATGCCCTATTCATAGAATACAATTGAGTTGTCCGGTTATGATTTGTGGGATCAATTAAATAGTATGAATTGAATTAGTCAGTTACAGTATGTAACAGATACTCAAGTCCGCTTGGATATGGCAAAGGATCTATTTCCACTGTAGTTTACAACAGTGTTTTCTGAACTGGGAATCTACAGATCTATGGACTTCAGCTCGCAGAATTCTTTGAAATATCCTTCAAACAAAACGGTAGGGTTTTGCCAGGAAAAGAGGAGATGGGGACAATGACCCCGATTGCATTTTAAGAATACAGTTGGTTTTATGCCTGAGCAGAGATGCTGAATAATAGAATCATAAACTTGGAAAAAGTTAGTTAATGAATCCAGCCCTGTAGCACTTTCAGACTTTCAAGTCTAATTAAGGTTTTAGGATTTAATTTTATATTCCAAACTTTCAGAGAGGTGGATTTTTACCTAGAATGCTCAGGTAGGGTCATGTTGGAGTGGTTGCAGGACATGAGAAACGGTGTTTGATGCAGCTGCCTTAAGCAGAAATATTTTGAAGTAGCTGAATCAGTTCTTGTCCTTTTAGCTGAGGTCATACTCTGTGTTTGTGTGTGTGTGTTTGTGTGTGTGTGTGTACCTAAAATAGAATGCTTCCTCTTTATTATTGAATTAGTCATATTTAAGTCATTTACATAACAATAAGAAAAAAGGAGAATTAAATACATACATAATCAAAATTTCTGATGAATCCTCTGCGATTCCCAGTGATAAATTCCTGTTCAAGCGAGAATGAGAGATAAAGTCGCCCAGATTCATTCTCAGTTGGAGGCTGGCTTTTTGCAGTCTTAGGGATATGCTCAAGATAGAATCTTGCCCGGTTATCTGGGCATAATTTAAAACTTTTGGGCCTGAGGATGTAGACATGGTCCTTAGGACTGTGATCTCAGCCACCTGATCTCTAGATCCATGCCTTTCCTGGCTAACTAAAGCTGCTGGGAATTGTCTTGTGTGGGTGGATTCTAGTGGCAATGAATTCTTCCTTGAGTGAGTTCCTTGTTCTTCCACCCCTTAAGAAGGCAGTATGGATCAACGATACTGGACAATTTTCACCTAGTATCTAACCTCTCTTATTTTGGGGTGGGGGGAGAAGGTAATTGAGAAGATGGCCAGGCAGTAGCTTCAGAGGATAACAGATAACAAAATAGCAGAGTTGGGAAGGGACCTTGGAGATCTTCCAGTCCAGCCCCCAATTCAAGTAGGAGACCCTACAGCATTTCAGACAAATGTTCATCCAGTCTCTTTTTAAAGGAATTTAACACATTTCTTGTTAAGCTATTATTTATTTCAATTATTAGGCTGACAAGAGGCAGAGGAGCATCAGCTGTTGGAATAGTTCCAACTCGTTGGACAATGAGAGCTAGAACAAGAGATAATTGTTATAGGGAATTTAAATGAAGCAGATTATTGGGACCCTTTTCAGACAGGATTCAGTTGTAGGAATGGGATGAAAGCAGCATTGGCCACGTTTCTGGATAATCTCTAGTGGGAGTGGGATGGGGGTTATGGAAGGTAGCTTCCCCCAAATGTCTTCTAGCTTGCATTGTTAGGTGTTTCATGCCCTTTCTGTCTGCAACTGTCCTCAACAGCCCCTCATCTGTCAGTTTAATCTAGTCCTGCCAGCCGAGCTAATGAGATACTTCCACATCCATTGCTTGCTGTGATTAGAGGCTCTCAGATTCTCTGCTTCCCAGCAGCTGTAGATTGTCACTGAGTTAAATATTTGAACTACTTTCTCAATTCCCTTGCTAACCCCCTTAAGTGGCTGGAAGAGAGGCTACTGTTTCACCACTGATTAATGTGGAATGTGAGCCTGACCAAAACAAATTCTTAGAGCTGTGTGTGTGTTTGCCCGCATGTTAGCAAAGAGGGCAGAGAGCTGGAGGAGTGGGTGGTTTCAGGTATTTTAAGGCTAAATGAACCAGGATATTAACTCTGAATTTGAAACATTATGTCAACAGAGGTGGAGCAAGATTAGACCGTGTTCAGGAGGTCTGGGGTTAAAGAGTTTCTCCGCAAATTTGTTCTGAGAATATTCACCCATATCCTTCTAGAACATAGAATCATAGGTCTGGAAGGGATCTTGGAGATCCCTTCCAAAGTTTGCTTTAGGTCCAGCCATAATCTTGTGTTTCATTGTACAATTCTTTCCCTAGTAATCAGTATTCTGAGAGCCATGGTGGCGCAGTGAGTTAGAATGCAGTATTGCAGGCTAACTCTGCCAACTGCCAGCGGTTTGATTCTCACCGGTTCAAGGTTGACTCAGCCTTCCATCCTTCCAAAGATGGAAGGCTGAGTCAACCTTGAACCGGTGAGAATGAGGTAAAATGAGGACCCACATTGTTGGGGAAATATGCTGTAAACTGCTTAAAGAGGGCTGTAAAGCACTGTGAAGCGTTATATAAGTCTAAGTGCTATTGCTATTCTATCTGGCTTCTTAGACTCAAAGGTAGGAGCAAGGGAAAATCAAAATCCTACTCCAGGTTGAAATTCATAGTGGAAAGTAGCTTTAGTTTACAGACTGTGAAATCATTGAGATGAAGCATTGGCGAATACGTGATACTACATGCACACACACATATAAATATATATATATATATATATATACACACACACACACACACAGAGAGAGAGAGAGAGAGAGAGAGAGAGAGAGAGAGAGAGAGAGAGAGAGAGAGAGAGAGAGAGAGAGAGAGAAGGAAGCAATGCTTAGAAGGATCTTCCCTGCCTTCCATTTTAGAGAAATCTGGGTAATGCAACTTACATCCATTAATTGTTTGTCCACATTTATATGGACGGTTTTGCTTTGTATGCTTGAGCATGTTTATATTTTCCATAACTCTTCATACTGAATATTTCAAGTGACTTCAGTCAGTTTTTATAGGCTGGGTCCTCAAGTCCCTGTTTCACCTTTGTTGCCCTCTTCTGAACTTCCTCCAGCTTCTCAATATCCTTGTGGAAATTACACAAGTTTTTCTCCATGACAACTTCTCCCTAATCTGGTCCCTCAGGACATCCAATGGTGTACCCATTGCTACTCTATGGCATGTCCCAAATCAGACACAAGAGTCAGGAATGTATTTCAGACTTCTGCCCTGCAACAAAAAATCTCACTGTAAGAAACAGCCCCAGGACCTTGCAAATAGAAAGACATTGACGAGGCCTTTGACTGAACAGTAATGAAACTTTATTGTGTTAGATTCTAGATTGCAAAACAAATGTCTCAGGTTCCCTAAAGTTCATGGTGCTTTGAACTCCAGATAAGGCTTATCATGCTTTTGGAAGACATCAGAGCTTTTAGAAACATTTTTGTCCCACAAGTTTGAGGGAGGAGGAAGGGCGGTAAAAGAATCAACTCTTTATTTATTTGTATGTCTTGATGACAAAGCAGATGAATTCTTAAGCAGTTGACTTCAAAGACTTCAGAGGCTCTCTGAAGTTAAAGAGTATATTAATCATAATTTCCGCTGCTCTTTAATACTTATCTCTTATGAATGACACACTGAAGGGTAAAGGAAAAAAGTCAGATCTCTTATTTGAGAGTTCTTTCAGTTTATTTATGTTTCAGATTTTCTCCTGGGTCTCTTTGTCTCTTCATCTTCATTTCAATCTTTGGGTATTGTTTATTATTTAACAGGATTTAGTATTTAAAATTAGGTTGGAAAGAGAAGGACAGATTCCAAATTTATTGTTGCCATAATAAAGGACGGATTCTATTGTCTTGGTTTTTTGTTTTCCTTTTTCTGAAACATATTTTCTATGCTGGGATTTAACTGAGTCTAAGAAATCAGAATGCTGATTACTAGAGAAAAAAAATTGTACAATGAAACACAAGATTATGGCTGGACATAAAGTCACCTTTGGAAATTCTCCAATTTGGGAACACAAATTATTGAAAGAATAATGTCCATGAATTTCTCCAGGGGAGAAACAATTTCATTGATGATTTTTCTAGGACAAAAGGAATACTGATCTGTGTCCAGTTGTACCACTAGTGATGAAACCATGTAGGAAGAATTCCTCTGGAGATCTTCACATGGGATTTGATTGACCCACAGGGAAGCATGGAGGCTGCATATAATCAAAGACTACACCTTCCCCTAACCTCATCACAAAGTGCAAAAAAATACCACACTCTGCTCATGTAGTTTTTAATAACATCCTCTTTGTTCCTTCCTACAGCAATTCATCAAATTGAAGATAATATTATCCAGTCCTAGTAAGCTGAAAAAAGCTAAACACAAATGGCCTTTCAAACCCCATCAGATTTGTGGGCAGAGATATTGACTAGATGACGTTGACAAATTTCTCCAGGGAAGGAGAAATCTTTCAACAAATTCTCAAGGGCAAAGTTTCTTCTTGAATGGTGACAATGACACTGTGACTAGATAAGTATCATGAGTGGCATTCCTTCCTAACTGAAGGGCCCTTGTAAAGCAGTGGCATCTACAACAAATCTCAATGACCCTAAATAAGGACCAGCCTGAGTTGACATAATCATACAAATGCCACCATAATGTATTTTCGTATCCCAATATTTGACAAGATTAGTTAAGTCACAATAACTGTGGAATTATTTGATCAAGCATGCAGTTTAATTTGTCTCTCTTAATACTGTTAGGGATGCTTCCTGACCAAAAACTGAGACTGAGGTTCACTGGAGATAGAGTTGGGCAATGAAAAACAGAATATTAACCCTCATTATCTTTAACTAATAGTCAGAACATTCAGGTTTCACCTTTGAGAAGTTCTCTGAAATTCTATTCTTTGAAAGAAATTTCAAAAGCAAATTCTTTTTTATTGCATTAAAGGAAAACTGGTGGAAATGCATGAGACCCTCTAACAGTGTCAGTTACATTTACAGAAGATAAGGAAAATATATGTTCTTGAGCAGTTACTTGGAAATCATTAAGGTATCTAGGATACCCTTTGGAAGTTGGGCTAGCTTTGTATATTCAACTAGAACCTGCAAATCCTGATACCGGTGATTTGGAAGACTCCCTTTCAGAAAGGGACATTATCTATCAGAGTTCAGGTAATCCTTGACTTACAACCACAATTGAGCCCAAAATTTCTCTTGCTAAGTGAGACAGTTGTTAAGTGAGTTTGACCTTTCTTGCCACAGCTGGGAAGTGAATCACTGAAGTTGTTAATAACCATGCTAGTAACATGTTGCTGTTGTTAGTTGCGAAGTCGTGTCCGACCCATCGCGACCCCATGGACAACGTTCCTCCAGGCCTTCCTGTCCTCTACCATCTTCTGGAGTCCATTTAAGCTCACGCCTCCTGCTTCAGTGACTCCATCCAGCCACCTCATTCTCTGTCGTCCCCTTCTTCTATTGCCCTGAATCTTTCCCAGCATTAGGCCCTTCTCCAGTGCGTCCTTCCTTCTCATTAGGTGGCCAAAGTAACATGATTACTAAGTAAATCTGGCTTCCCCATTGACTTTGCTTGTCAGAAGGTCACAAAAGTTGATCACATGACCCTGGGACACTGCAACTGTCACAAATATGAACTAGTTGCCAAGTGCCTGAATTTCAATTACGTGACCATGGGGATGCTGCAATGGTCGTAAGTGTGAAAAATAGTCATAAGTCACCTTTTTCAGTGCCACTGTAACTTCAAATGGTCACTAAATGTGCCTGATTCTCCATATCAGGAAGCAGAACAGATCTTTTCATAGTCTTATAGTCCAAGGCAACAAATTTCGCAAACTCTCTTGGTTCAGCCTGCTCACAAGGGACTAGGAGACTCCAAAGAAGCTTAGAGAGAATTTCCCCTTCATTAAATTTGCTTTGGTAACACTACCGATTTTTTGCAAACATTCTCTTCGCTGCGACTGCGTCAACAATTACAGCCCCCTAATGACAGAGATGCTCTGAATGAAATAAAATGTTTGTCAGAGGACAATCTTATTCAAAGCTGAAGTAAACGAAAAGGAGGGACTAAGTTTGAGGATAGCCCAGATCCGTTCTATGATTAAAACAACAACAACACCATATCCTACACTGCTAGCAATCACCTGAACGGATATAACTTTCTGCTTGATTTAAATCTGCAGTGCATATTCAGGCAACAATTAACAGACTGGCTAATGTCCTGGACGGTTGGATTTGTCTTTGATTATATTTGCTGCTCAGATGCAGGCAGTTGTTAATGAAACAGTTGCTGTTTTGTTGACAGAACATTAATTACTTGATCTTAGGACTTGGTAATTGCACAGGCCCCCTCTGTATACATCACTAATTACATTAGCAATTATATGGCATTTTAAAGACAAAGAAATTACTGCAGCAGTGCAGTGTCAGGAGTGTCCTGCTGGTATATTTCTGTCAACTTCCCAAGGTTTCCAGGAACTGTTAAGATTGGGGCATTTGGCAGGCCGTCTTATGCCAGCAGACAGAAGTTGGATAGAGGGATCCACATTCTCCTCAGATCTTTCAGAACTGAGGCTGTTTCAGGATTGTAGAATTATGTGGCTATAGATGCTTATTAAAGGAGTTGGCTATTGCATGTGAGATTACCTGGAAAGAGGCAGGAAAATTTGATATATTTGCAGATTCTAGCACATAACAAGAACAACACCCAGATAAAACACATTTGCTTAGTGACAATACAGTTGTAGAAATACCCTGCTGTCCTGGCTACAGTTGTTATTTACACATAGGACTAGCATTTATATAGTGTAGTAATTTTATGCCACATGCTGACTGTTTTCATTTAGATATGATTTTTTTGCCAGGAGTTACCACTGACATACAATTCAGCATCACCCTCAGGAAGTATTGGGTGTTTGCATCATGCTTTAATAGCTCACTTTTCCAAGATTGGCCTCCCTATCACCTCTCCCCATTGCAAAGGAGAAACATGTGAATTTCTAAAGGTACGCCATAAGTGTCGAGAAATTTTGTGTCTCTTGTGCATAAGGAGACATGGCTCTTGAAATCAGAATCTTGGACATGAAAGTGAACAGTTGAGAAAGTTGAAAGAAAGAGGGAGACTAAGTAACACGCATACGTGTACAGAAACACACTGATCACACCAGTTGTTTTTGAGTTGCTTTTTAGTTTTTAGAGCCGTGATGGTGCAGTGGTTAGAGTGCAGTACTGCAGGCTACTTTTGCTGATTGCAACTGCCAGCAGTTTGGCAATTCAAGTCTCACCAGCTCAAGGTTGACTCAGCCGTCCATCTTTCCGAGGTAGATAAAAGGAGGACCCAGATTGTTGGGGGCAAGATGCTGACTCTGTAAAATTCTTAGAGAGGGCTGTAAAGCACCATGGAGCAGTATATAAGTCTGAATGCTATTGCTATTCCCCTCCTTTCCTTCTTTCCTTCCTTCCTTGCCTGCCTTTTGTTTCCTTCCTTCCCAGTGGTTTTAATGCAATATTGCAGGCAAACTCTGCCCACTGCTAGCAGTTCAATCCTGACAGGCTCACAGTTGACTCAGCCTTCCATTCAGTATACTGAATTCAGAACCAGTTTGGTGTGGTAGTTAAGGCTGGAAGCATTCAAATGTGTGAGCAACTGGTTCTCTGTGTTGATGCCGCTTCCGGAAGTCTGTTCTGGGCCTGGACAACCAAAAATTGGCTACTGGTTCTGCCGAACTGGTACGAACTGGCTGAATTCTACCATTAGCTGGAAGACTGTGAGTTCTAGTCCCACCATAACACAAAGTCAGCCTGATCTTGAGCCAGGAACTAACTCTTAGAGCAGACATGGGAAGCTTTGAATTTCAAAAGAATAGATGATGATGATTAAAGAGAGATTTCCTGACCTTTATGGGCTGAGAGGCATTTTGAAGGTCTCACTGTGAACCCAACAGAGGTGATTGACCAACAGACATCCATACCAACAACTTTTACAAGCTTTAAGATACAAAATATTTTTTGTATCTTATATAACTGAACATTCAGTTTGAGAGTGAATAAAAGAAGAAAATCATTGAATGCGAAGGATGGCAGCATATTAACTGGGTTGAATTTCCATTACATGAAAAGGAAACAGAACTTTTGCTGCTGATCCAGCACTCCAGGCCAAGTGAAACCTTCAACCTAAAATACATGGGAAAATCCCATTGGAGGAAAATTCCACTTAGGGTTAGGGTTAGGTCACCATGAACTCCTAGAGCAAAATGGACACTGCCAACAAATTCAGAGTTCTTGGGTATGGTTAGGAGGGCACTGACTTTCCTAGCCTGCCCTATCTATGTTTGCTGGTAAAATACATGGGAAAATCCCATTGGAAGAAAATTCCACTTAGGGTTAGGGTTAGGTCATCATGAACCTCTAGAGCAAAATGGACACCGCCAACAAATTCGGAGTGCTTGGGTATGGTTAGGAGGGCACTGACTTTTCTAGCCTGCCCTATCTATGTTTCCTGGTAAAATACATGGGAAAATCCCATTGGAGGAAAATTCTACTTAGGCTTAGGGTTAGGTCACATGAACTCCTAGAGCAAAATGGATGTCACCAACAAATTCGGAGTGCTTGGGTATGGTTAGGAGGGCACTGACTTTTCTAGCCTGCCTTATCTATGTTTCCTGGTAAAATACATGGGAAAATCCCATTGGAGGAAAATTCCACTTAGGGTTAGGGTTAGGTCACCATGAACTCCTAGAGCAAAATGGACATCACCAACAAATGCGGAGTTCTTGGGTATGGTTAGGAGGGCACTGACTTTCCTAGCCTGCCCTATCTATGTTTGCTGGTAAAATACATGGGAAAATCCCATTGGAAGAAAATTCCACTTAGGGTTAGGGTTAGGTCATCATGAACCTCTAGAGCAAAATGGACACCGCCAACAAATTCGGAGTGCTTGGGTATGGTTAGGAGGGCACTGACTTTTCTAGCCTGCCTTATCTATGTTTCCTGGTAAAATACATGGGAAAATCCCATTGGAGGAAAATTCCACTTAGGGTTAGGGTTAGGTCACCATGAACTCCTAGAGCAAAATGGACATCACCAACAAATGCGGAGTTCTTGGGTATGGTTAGGAGGGCACTGACTTTCCTAGCCTGCCCTATCTATGTTTGCTGGTAAAATACATGGGAAAATCCCATTGGAAGAAAATTCTACTTAGGCTTAGGGTTAGGTCACCATGAACTCCTAGAGCAAAATGGATGTCACCAACAAATTCGGAGTGCTTGGGTATGGTTAGGAGGGCACTGACTTTTCTAGCCTGCCTTATCTATGTTTCCTGGTAAAATACATGGGAAAATCCCATTGGAGGAAAATTCCACTTAGGGTTAGGGTTAGGTCACCATGAACTCCTAGAGCAAAATGGACATTACCAATAAATTCGGAGTGCTTGGGCATGGTTAGGAGGGTACTGACTTTTCAAGCCTGCCCTATCTATGTTTGCTGGTAAAATACATGGGAAAATCCCATTGGAGGAAAATTCTACTTAGGCTTAGGGTTAGGTCACCATGAACTCCAAGAGCAAAATGGATGTCACCAACAAATTCGGAGTGCTTGGGTATGGTTAGGAGGGCACTGACTTTTCTAGCCTGCCCTATCCATGTTTGCTGGTAAAATACATGGGAAAATCCCATTGGAGGAAAATTCCACTTAGGGTTAGGGTTAGGTCACCATGAACTCCTAGAGCAAAATGGACATCACCAACAAATTCGGAATGCTTGGGTATGATTAGGAGGGCACTGACTTTTCTAGCCTGCCCTATCTATGTTTCCTGGTAAAATACATGGGAAAATCCCATTGGGGAAAATTCCACTTAGGGTTAGGGTTAGTCACCATGAACTCCTAGAGCAAAATGGACATCACCAATAAATTCGGAGTGCTTGGGCATGGTTAGGAGGGTACTGACTTTTCTAGCCTGCCCTATCCATGTTTCCTGGTAAAATACATGGGAAAATCCCATTGGAGGAAAATTCCACTTAGGGTTAGGGTTAGGTCACCATGAACTCCTAGAGCAAAATGGACGTCACCAACAAATTCGGAGTGCTTGGGCATGGTTAGGAGGGTACTGACTTTTCAAGCCTGCCCTATCTATGTTTCCTGGTAAAATACATGGGAAAATCCCATTGGAGGAAAATTCCCCTTAGGGTTAGGTCACCATGAACTCCTAGAGCAAAATGGACATTACCAATAAATTCGGAGTGCTTGGGCATGGTTAGGAGGGTACTGACTTTTCAAGCCTGCCCTATCTATGTTTGCTGGTAAAATACATGGGAAAATCCCATTGAAGGAAAATTCCCCTTAGGGTTAGGGTTAGGTCACCATGAACTCCAAGAGCAAAATGGATGTCACCAACAAATTCGGAGTGCTTGGGTATGGTTAGGAGGGCACTGACTTTTCTAGCCTGCCCTATCCATGTTTGCTGGTAAAATACATGGGAAAATCCCATTGGAGGAAAATTCCACTTAGGGTTAGGGTTAGGTCATCATGAACTTCTAGAGCAAAATGGACACTGCCAACAAATTCACAGTGCTTGGGTATGGTTAGGAGGGCACTGACTTTTCTAGCCTGCCCTATCTATGTTTGCTGGTAAAATACATGGGAAAATCCCATTGGAGGAAAATTCCACTTAGGGTTAGGGTTAGGTCACCATGAACTCCTAGAGCAAAATGGACGCCACCAACAAATTCGGAGTGCTTAGGTATGGTTAGGAGGGCACTGAGTTTTCTAGTCTGCCCTATCTATGTTTGCTGGTAAAATACATGGGAAAATCCCATTGGAGGAAAATTTCACTTAGGGTTAGGGTTAGGTCACCATGAACTCCTAGAGTAAAATGGACACTGCCAACAAATTCAGAGTTCTTGGGTATGGTTAGGAGGGCACTGACTTTCCTAGCCTGCCCTATCTATGTTTCCTGATAAAATACATGGGAAAATCCCATTGGAGGAAAATTCCACTTAGGGTTAGCGTTAGGTCACCATGAACTCCTAGAGCAAAATGGATGTCACCAACAAATTCGGAGTGCTTGGGTATGGTTAGGAGGGCACTGACTTTTCTAGCCTGCCCTATCTATGTTTCCTGGTAAAATACATGGGAAAATCCCATTGGAGGAAAATTCCACTTAGGGTTAGGGTTAGGTCACCATGAACTCCTAGAGCAAAATGGACGTCACCAACAAATTCTCCTTGGTCTGTCCATCACAAGCAGGGCACCAAACAATCTCAAAGTCCACCGAGGGGAACCGCTAAATAATTGGATGGAATTGATGTGGGTTTTTTAAAAAAGTAAGTAAGGATGCGTGGGAATGTATCTATGGTCCTCGGAGGCAATATAATGAGCCATATTTAATGTTTTTTTGCAATGATTATTTTATTTGCTGTCTAATTTCTAGAACCCTAAATATCATTAAGCATGCAGAATCTTTGAAGTGAGGTTTTGCACTCACGTTCTCAAGCTGTGTGCTGAGCCCACTGTCTCTAATTCAAAAAGCACCAGTCTAGTATATACCATGGAGCCGAGCACTCCACGCAGAAGTTATGGTAGCAATAATCACATCCACTGGGAGAACGTAATGGTTCCTGTCAATGATTGCTTATCTCGAGGCCACCTAATGACAAGAACCGATTTGGGCTGTTTTCATTCCCTCTTGGCAGCCTCTCCAATTTTATTTTATTTTATCAGCTTGGCCTGGAGTGAGTCCTGTGGTCAGATCAAAGGTTCCTCCTCTGAATTTACTTACATACAATTAGTTCGTCCACCAGCAATACCTGAGTTAAAAGATATTTTTACTTTCATGTCTTTGTTAAAGGAGGCGTATTCTCTCCTCTCTCTCTCTCTCTCTCTCTCTCTCTTACACACACACACACACACACACACCACACACACACACACACATTTATTGTTTTGTTCTGTGGTACCGGGTTTTGCCTTCAGTTGCTTGTTAAGCTCCCACGTCTCTGTGTAAAAAGGTATTACAGACCTTTTTCATTCAGTGGCTTTTAGAAAGGTGAGCCCGTGCCAGGGAGAAGGGAAGGAAAGGCTGCAAGAACAAGGAGCCAGATTTAATACTGCTCTGGAGCGAGGCAATTCTCCTGTGAATCCAACATTGCTCAGGTAGACACATCTGGTGAAATGCATCACATCAAATTAGTATCAAGGGTATTGAGATTCTAAGTCGGCCAGCAAACAATTCCCTGTCTAATGTGCTGCTTTTTAGTATGTTGAAGAAACTTGAATCCCGAATCTCATGTGAAATGAGTGATATTAACGTCCTGGCTCAAATACTGAAAGTGAAGATCAAAGAGGCGGGGATCCAAATTGGCTTTACAAACAAAGCAGCACCACAAAGTCCCCGGAGAGGATGGTGCTAATTTTATCAGATCTCCCAGACTTTCCTCCCCCCACCCCCACGCAGACCCAGACTCTAATGCCTTTGCCAATTCAGAAAGCAAAAACAAAAACCCCCAATGCACGTCTATCTCTGCCCTGTTTGGGAGGCAAGAGAATCAGCCATCTCTCTCAGAGTTCCCAAAGCAGCGCAAATCAACTTAATCTATTTTAAATTAAAATGCATTTGTCTTTAGCCTTCCTGCCTTCTATACCCACGCATGGGCACACGTGTACACACACACACACACACACACACACACCCCACTGTGCAGCATGTACATGCAGCACACTCACTGCCATGAATATTTCAATACAATCTCGGCTTACCGATCAATAAAGCTGGCTCTCAAGTCCTATTGATTTTCAGATGTTCAGCTCCACAAGGGTGATAAAATATTTCTCAAGTTATGAAGCTGGAGTTAAAGAGCTTTTGCTGACACTTCAGCATTTACAAGACACATCTTTCCTATCTCTCCTCCTCCTCCTCCTCCTCCTCCTCCTCCTCCTCCTCCTCCTCCTCTCTTTCTCTTTAAATTTATGACTAAGCATTAAGTCCTGCTAAGATAGGTAGCAACATCCCAGTGGGGCCACTTAAGGTCAGAAAGAGAAGTTGGTGTAAATGCACAGCCTTCAGGTCCTAAGATTCAAGGCAACCCTCGTTTTTCCTCCTGTTTCCCCAGCTCTATGTCTTTCCCACACTTCCTGGAGGCCCTTAAGTTCATGATCCCCCAAAGTCATTCATTAACTACTGGGTGTGACTTCCCCTTGAAAAAATCTCATTTGAGCTACATTTTAAAAGGGGGTGGATTGGAATGGACACGAAAGCAGATGCAGATAAAGCTGTTTCCCACTTGGGAGAGGAGGTTAATTCTCTCCATATGGGAGGAAGAGCAAAACTAAGTTATATATTTAGATGTGTCCTTATTCAAATGTACAGATTTCTTTCTTTGTCTCCTGATTTGATTGAAATAGAAGAGTTTTATCACCTGAACACGGGAGGACAGGAAGGCAAAAGGTTCTAGTTTATTTCCAATGGCTTTTTAAAAGAATTGGGTAGAATTGCCCATGTAAGTTGAAATAGATTGGCTTTTTATGCACCATCATTTTTAATGTAGGACCGGCAACACAGGTCCACTTTAGTCTGTGTGAATTAATTTGCTGGAATGTTTAGGAGGTCTTGGGAACATAAGGGGGAAAAAATAGGGCCATTGCAAAAGAGGAATCTCAATCAAAGGGAGGAGAAAGCATGTGAAAGAGACTCAGTACAATTCCACCATCATTACGCTAGGTATAAGTTGAGCTCGGGAATTACTTTGACAGGCTTTCAAAATTACCCTATTAGCAATAAAGTTCTTTTTAGTAATCTAAATGGTTCTTGTTTACTGAATTTGCTGGCTGCAAAAGGCTTAACAATCTGGTTTTCTTTTGGGGGGGGGATTGTCTTCAGATGGTTTCTGGGGTTGATAGGAGCTGTCACCCAATCCATTTGAAGGGTTTCTCTTTGGGGAGAAATGCCCTAACCATAATTTCATGCTGGCACCTAGAACATCAAAATGGTCTTGTTAGAAAGAAACCAAACCACCAACTTGCCTTCCTCTAATCAAAGCAAATATTTCAAGCTCTTTCCATCCCCTCACCCTTGCTTGAAAATGTTGTCCGATGGTTTTCCTCACAACCAGCATCATACAATAATTGCTTGTTGCAACTTTTGCTCCTTTTCCAATCAAGGATATCACATTGGTTTGGGAATCTGACCTGTGATGATATAATTCTGAAAATTTCCATTAACATTTTGTGATTTTGCTTGTCCTATCCTCCAGTTACAATCCGTTTTAATTCTTTCTTTTTCGTGGCAAAGACAGTTGTGAAATGCCCTTGAGGTTACAACTCTCTTCGTTCTTCCACTTTGGCAATCGCTGTTTGTTATTTTCACTTTCAGCATGTAGAGAGACAAGGCTTTCAGCACAGGAGGAACTAGCCCATTAAAAGAGAGTTATAAATAGATGCTAAATTGCATGAGGTGTATAGTCAGAATCTCTAGCCTTCAACTGTTCCCTTTCTAGAAATAAAGCATCTCCCACCAACATCTTGGGTAACTTCAAAGGAGATCTATACTGTTGGTAGACCCTGGATGATTTACACTAGATTGGGGCTGGGGGAAATTGCTGGAGAAATATTCCTAGCTCCCACAGGGTCTACTTTCCATTGGCCACTCATCAAGGCGTTTGTGAGATAAATATTGCTCATGGTCAAAACGATAGCATGGGTGACAATCCTGTGGAAACAATGCTCCCTTTTTAAAACATTTCCACATAAGGCTTTATAACAGTTTAGAAAGATTCGAAAGAAGATGTAGATTTCTGTGATCCCATAAGTTTGGCTAAGATTAGGAGCTGAGATGATTTATTCTGAATTATCTGCAGGTTTTTTGAAATTGCAATAAAGCAAGCTTGGTATGTTATATGAGGCATTTCTTTCTGAGGACTTGTAGGCTATTTCCTTTTCATTTGTCTGACTGACAGCTTTATCCTGATTCCTACCTCTTGAACCTCAGGGTCTTCAAAAAGAAAGGTGACTTGATGGCTTTCCAGCTCCTTCTTATAGAAATTGCTTAGATCTTTCTTTCTTTCTTTCTTTCTTTCTTTCTTTCTTTCTTTCTTTCTTTCTTTCTTTCTTTCTTTCTTTCTTTCTTTCTCTCTCTCTCTCTCTCCCTCCCTCCCTCCCTCCCTCTCTCTCTCTCTCTCTCTCTCTCTCTCTCTCTCTCTTTCTTTCTCAAATAATAAGTGCACACAAAGTAAAGAACTGAACAAGGGAAGTGCAAGAATTTATTTTTCTTTAATAAGGATGAGTTGTTATAGTCCAGTAATGTTTATTCTTTCTGCTTAGTGTTTTGACATTAGCCAGTTAAAAAAGATAATCTTTTGGACATTGAAAGAGATGACGGCATGGGATTATTTTAGCATTGATTAGTTTGGTATTTTTTTTACTGTTTCATTATATTTTTTATTGTTTAATACAAGATTCTAAGCTCCTTTAAAGTGTTTGTTTTTCAGATTAAAGAAATGACGTTTCAGAGGTGTGTGCTTGTTTATAGAACTAGCCTGAAGCTCAACAAGATTTTGAACAAGAAATAGGATTCTCTCTGTAGCTTTAGATAACAGTTGTGATTTATAAAGATCATGCAAAATTCTTGGAGAATGACATGACTTCTCTATTACTTCCCCTTAGATTCTTCATAGCATCTATACATGGCATGATTTTTTATTTTTATTTTTTTACAAAAGGGTTGGTTATTACTAATTCTGAATGGAAAGATGCTGAACATTCATGGCTTGTTATAATTACAACCTAATAAATCACATGCATTTGGTGCACTTGCTCAAAGAAAAGGAGAGGCAGATGAACAAAACAAGCCAACTTCCCTGGGGAAAAAAAATGAGATCTGTGGCAAAGCAGCAGGTGTGGAGAATGGATGTTTCTTTCTAATCTAGTTCCCTCTTCCCTTGTTTCAGAATAACACTTCTCCTTCTCCTTTTCCTTTTCCTTCTCCTTCATCTAGTCTAGTCTAGTCTAGTCTAGTCTAGTCTAGTCTAATGTTGTCTGGTCTAAGGTAGTCACATTTCTAGCATCTGTTTACTACATGCTAAAGTAGAAGTAGGTGAGGATTAAGCCAAATACGGCCAGGGGTGTATTAATAATGATAATTAATATAATCTCTGAAAATAGCAGCTACAAAACTTCTACCACATATTCTGTCATGTTAGTAAAGAATTCAATCAGGACCCTGTACTGTAATTGTAGTTTAAAGATGCAGCAGTGACGCGGGAGTTTTATGTTACCAACAATGAAAAGGTCCCTAGAATCTTATGATAAAGCCCCACTCCTTTCTGAGTCTTTGTCCTGGAAATTTCCTAAGGAATCCTCTAAAAGTCCCTGGATTACTCAGAATGTAATTTCTGTAATGGTAACTTTTTGTCAAGACAAAACAGGTGTTTCAACTCAGATTTGTAAGCTTTTTTTTTTTTTAAAAGCTTACAGAATGATTGCAGTATTTGAGTTCTTCCACTCTTCCCATGAAAGTCAACATAACACTCATGATGACTAAAAGGACATTTCTCTTGCCTCTCTTAAGTTACCCTGATATTTAAATAATAATAAAAAACTTTTTAAAATTGACCAAAAAACAAAACAAAACCCACTCCAACTTTGGTAACAAATTACTTTCATACGTGGCATACAGCTGGCTGTTTTATACATGTACAGTGGTACCTTGCTACTCAACTGCTTTGGAACTCATCGAATTTCATACTCAATGCATTTTGATGTGAAAATTTTGTCCTGGTACTCATCGTTTGTTTGGTACTCAATGTACAGGCTACAACCTGTTAGTGTTGGCTGCCATTAGAGACTCACCTCATTATCCCTTATGGGAAACATTTACTTGGTACTCATCATTTTTGGTAATCATCGTGTCTCCCGGAACCAATTAACAATGAGTACCATGGTACCACTGCATAACATAAAATATGTATATTCCTTTATTTTATTTAGCCTTAGATTGTATTAAAAAGATTGCCTGAGAATGGGAATTCACTTCAGAAGAATTCTTTTCATTGAAGAGTCCAGCCATTTTGAAAAGAACTTCTATAAGGGGCACCAGCTCCATCAGGAGTGTGGTTTGTGATAAGTGAATAATGGGGCTGCCATAAAGAAGAGGGAATTAAGCTATTTTCCAAAGTGCCTGAAGGCAGGACAAGAAGCAACGGGTGGAAACTAATCAAGGAGAGAAGCAACCTAGAACTAAGGAGAAACTTCCTGACAGTGAGAACAATTAATCAGTGGAACAGCCTGCCTCCAGAAGCAGTAAATGCTCCAACACTGGGAGTTTTTAAGAAGAGACTGGACAGCCATTTGTCCGAAATGGTGTAGGGTTTCCTGCCTGAGCAGGGGGTTGGACTAGATGACCTCCAAGGTCACTTCCAACTTTACTACTATTACTATTACTATTTGTAATCTAATAAATATAAATATCATGCAAAGTAAAAATGAAAATACCACTTGGCGTTGCTCCCCAGCTTTCAATCAGATTAGGTGATAAATTTAACTTGGAAATTGGAAGCTGAGACTGACGCATCTCTTAACGTTGCGGTGCTGTTCATCTTTTAACAACCCTGCAGTGCTGGTGGTGGCACAACAAATCAAAACCGTAGAGAGGAAAGTGTGTGCTAGATAAAGATCATTACTGAAAACTCTGGCAGTAGCTTGACCCGGTGGCCTCTTTTTAAAGAAAAATCTTTAATACATAACACTATGGGATTCCTGGCAGTCCTTGTTTTGGGGCTCCTGGGGCAAAGGTCAGACCTTGGAATGTCACTAGGGCTGCTGCTTACCAGGAGGAGACAATTAGGTGAAATGTTTAGACTGCTGAGTTTTGGACACAGCGATAAGAACATTATCAACTCTCCAAGGTGATATAAACAAGATGCTGCTGGCTGCAGAGTTTGTTCCGCCTTTCCCTTCCAGCAGAAACGAGCGGTGCTGGTTCAGTTCCTGATTGCTCATAGGTTGCTCCTCTCTTCCCTTTGGGATCTAAGTGTTGACGGTCAGGGTTTTGTTCTTTGATCCTTTATTTCATGGTGTTCAGCTATGGATGGCAGTGCAATTGTAGAATCAAATGAGAACGAGGATTGATCAATAAAAGCCATGACTTTCACACATGCCCCCTGGCCATCTTGTAACTATGTAAGTTAATGAGCACCACATCCCACCCAGGAGAATCAAAACTGTCTTCTCTTGTGAAATTTTGGAAGCAAATTCTGCTTTATCACTCTGGAAAGAACAGGAAATGAAAAAGGTAAGGGATTTATTTTCTGCATACTACTAGTCAATTTACACACATGTGTCTCTCTGCGTATGTGTAGGCTGAGCATGAGATAGAGTCCACAAATAATTGGTGCGATCTATAGCTCACTGGAAGAGCTTATGTTTTGCATGCAAATCCCAGGTGTGCCCAGGTACTGCTGTCACCCGTAGTTGGATTTAATTCACATGTGTTCAGTTCCTGAACACATCCTACAACTTATGATCAAGGTGATTGATTGAGAGGCAGTGTAACCAAAATAGTACAAATCCAGAGAAAGAGAAGGGCAGGAAGAAATTGTCTGGCCAAGACCGATGTTCAAGATAAGATAGGTGCTTCTTCAATGTTCCAGTCTTACAATAATTTTTAAAACCTTCTTTGAAGTCTATAGCTTTGCAGCATTAGATAATTTTCTTTGGCTGGACATAGGTTGTCTCTCCAAAAGGATCTCCACACAACTATCTTATTTATCGTGCATGAACTAACACTTATCTGATGCCGATAGCAAAGTTTTTCAAAATGTTCTTTTGTGATTTCTGTCTAGATCTGTTTATACTGTGAGTATTCCAGAACCTTCTGGTCCTCACATCCATGTCTGTCAGGTGAGATGGCAGATACAGCCTTTGTCTGTGCTATCATTAACTTGTTGCATAATTTAAGAATCTGAGCTTATCTTCAGCTTGGCCAACAGCACCCAAACCCATAACACTGAATGTTTTACTTCTACTGGCAAATACTGTAGTACAACACTTGTGTACTTCACTGTCAGCTTCTTCATCACTCAAGAAGATCCTATAGGATCTGAGTGGATAATTTGCCTTAAGTACAAAGCTATCTTACAGCAACCCCAACTAAATATAGTTTCCAGTCCAGCTAGTCTGAAAGCAATTGGCAACAGGTCCATTTTTCTCCATCACAGCCTATTTGACTATCAGTGTAGAGTTGCTTTGTAATCGGGCATAAATAATAATAATAATAATAATAATAATAATAATAATAATAATACTCCCTGAATCAGGACTTGTCCAATTAATTGTTTCATAAAGAACAATGCAAAAAAATGGTCTTCATTTCCTGAATTTGAATCAACCATAAAGTGGATTGCCTCCATGTCCTTAAGTGTTTTGCTTCTTCTCCTAATATTACTACCAGGGTAAACTACTTTTCTCTTGCAACAAAAGAGTAGGAAAGAGCCAAAATAGACAAAAATATTTCTTCTCAAAGGCTACAGACACATAGAGGACAGTCCATTACATTATGTGATAATGGCCATCAACTTGGATATCTTTCAAAGGGTAACAGATCATGAATTAAGTTATTTCAGGCTTTAATTTCTAATTACTATAACTACATTTACTGATTTACTGATTACTATAATACTATTTTCTCTAGTATTCCAGACAATGAGAGGATGTAGCTGCACTCATATCCTCTCATAATCTTCTAGTCCTCTCTAGATCATTTAGAGAATGTTTGATCTAATTAAGGACCACTCCTATCCTCTTTAAGAGAGAAAGAGAAGGAGAACAAGTTTTGGGATTATGGATGATAAACAAACTTTTTTAAAAAAAGGTTTCTTGTCCTGGTTAGCTGCATATGTGACAAACTCATTCATTTTTATCATTCCCAAACCATGATTAAAAAATATATTACCCTCATCTTTCTCCCAAAGAATGTTGAGATCTGACATTCCTTTCATGTTATTGAAAAGAATACTGGAACTTGATTACAGAATGTGTTTTGGTTACGTACCATAGTATAAAGCCCAGAGGACCACTTGGCCTTTTAAGCTTTTTCTTTAAAAAAAAAAAAAGCCAAGAAGAATTCAGCTTGCAGTAGAACTGCAAAAGTTTTACATCGAGGTCTTTGCTTGCATTTAGTTTTACAAAATGTCCCATTTACCAGTAGCCTCAGAGGAGAGGTGGGCCAGCCTAAAAGTTAGAAGAGTTCAAAGTGAGATGGTCAACATCCAAACATCTCAACACCATCATCATCTCAACACCTACCCACACTTACTAAGTTTCTTAAAGCCCACAGATACCTTCAAGTTCATTGAAAACTGATTTAAAGCTGTGCCTGCCCAGGTCCACACCTCCACCCTAGCACACAGTCTGTTTTACGAATTCAGACATTTCTATTAAACTGCAAAACAACAGCTCGCTTGAAGACATCAATCTTGGTCATTTTGCTTGACAGTGTTGCTATCATTAGCAATCCAGGCTTCCAAAGATTCTCTTCTGAAAGTGAAGAGAACCTGAAATATGTTAAGGACATTTTCAGACACAGAAAGGACAGGTACCATAGGAGCTTATGTTTACTGAAACACACAGAGATTGACACCAATATCCAGCTTTGTTCTATAATCTTTTCTTTTCTGATGATGTAGGATTTAAAAAAGACATTCCAAGGAATTTGTGTCTTGATGTTTACTTTGCTAATGTGCATCCAATTGCTTTTCCTTTGGACTCGTGGACCCGTAATTTACTGTGACTGTAAATATAATAGTTATATATAAAGATATCAAATCAGTTTATTATAACCCTAAGTTCGGATGCAATAAAATATCTAATAGAAATGTTATATATTTTTTCTATATAGAATTGAAAATCTGTAAGTGTTCATGATTATTAATTATTTATTATTAATAATTAAAATATACATTTAAATTTAAATTTTCGTTTTTTTACTTGTCACTCCTTTATCTGGAATCTATCCACTGACAGGGACAGAAGTAAACAGATAACCGGATAAGTGTCTTAGTACCAACATCTTCAGCTGTAGGACCAAAATGACTGCAGCTAGTCAAAGGATGAGCTTCTCCAGCCATAAGAAAAGTTCAAGAAATCTCCTAAACGTAATATTGTTTGAGATTCTTACAATGGAAAAGAAAGTTCTAAAAGACAAAAACTAGAATTCTTCCAGCTTTCCTCTGACTTAATTGGGTACTCCAAAATTCAATAGATAAGAAACCATATTATTTTTTTCTCTTATTTGTCCGTTCAAATTGGAGTTGTACATATCCCTGTAGAAGACCTGTGTAAATCTATACAGCTTTTCAGCACCATTTGCATCTGTAACAAGCCAATGATCACACAAACACCCACCCACACAAACCACAATGATATCATCACACAAATGCCACAACTGTGCATTTGTATCACAATGTCGGAGACTAGAAGGTTAGACTCAGTATTTGGGTGATTACTTCATCATTACTTCAAGCATTTCTACCCTGGGATTACTAAACTAACCACAAATAGCAACCAAGGTTGTGCTGGAAACACAACCAAGAATGGATTTTCCAGTTGAAGCCTATTCAGGTAATGTGAAACTTATGCACACAAACTTCATGGAGATCATCGAGAAAAATAAATAAATATGCAGCTGTTTTTCTAGTTAGGAAAATCAGCTATGCACTCACCTCTACAGAACTGTTTTGTATGTAAAAGTTGCAGATTAATGTTAGGCAGCATTCAGATGCACATGGTAGAAGTAAGACATGACAAGGAAAGGAGGAATGTTCATGGACCCCTTGGGGTTCAGCTGGATGAATTGGAGAAAGGTATTGTTTACTCCAGAACTCAACTGCCAGAATTCTCCAGCCAACATCATAGCTAATTCTGAGAGTTATGAGTTGTCTGGAGCATATCCAAATTGGATAGATTAGTTTAAGTGAATCTCTAGAAAATACATTTTCCTCATACCATAAATGAAAATATCTAGGGCTGATCCACTTGTCATCAAAAGTATTTAACAGATGGCATGATGTTGATACTCTAGAAAGTACAGAGAAGAGCAACAAAGATGATTCGGGGACTGGAGGCTAAAATATATGAAGAACGGTTGCTGGAATCAGGGATGTCTAGTTTAATGAAGAGAAGGATGAGAGGTGACATGATAGCAGCGCTCCAATATTTGAGGGGCTGCCCCAAAGAAGAGGGGGGTCAACCTGTTCTCCAAAGCGCCTGAAGGCAGGACAAGAAGCAATGAATGGAAACTCATCAAGGAGAGAAGCAACCTAGAACTAAGGAGAAACTTCCTGACAGTTAGAACAATTAACCAGTGGAACAACCTGCCTCCAGAAGCAGTGAATGCTCCAACACTGGAAGTTTTAAAGAAGAAACTGGACACCCATTTGTCTGAAATGGTATAGGGTTTTCTGCCTGAGCAGGGGGTTGGACTAGATGACCTCCAAGGTCCCTTCAAACTCTATTATTCTGTTATTCTGTGTGTAACAATGATTTGGGGAAAAGGGATAAATAGCCATCATTTTCTTTATTCTCTCTCTCTCTTTTTTTTTAAAAACTGTCTAAAACTTAAACCATGTGTGGACAGTCTTTTGACAGCCTGGCTTTTTTGGTTGGTCAAAGGTCACATGCCAAAGACATAGACTAAATATACCAGCACCAAAATTATTCTAGCATCTTAATGAAACAAAACTCTCCAAAGCTTTCCCCATAAACATCCCCTACAATCATAGCTTCCTAGCCTCCTTCTTTTCTCCCGCTCTTTTAAAGTAACGTTTTATTAGAAAATATTGAGCGTGGAATGGATTCCCAAACAGTAAAGCATTGGCTGTATTTTAACGCACTGCAAGAGGTAAGAATCAAGCAGAAAAATCTTTAGCACAGAAATAACATGGAAGTTGACCTAAAGAATGTTTATTTTCCTTGCTGGGCTGACAGCTTTGAAAATCAGCAAGTTTCTCTTTTGGGTCAATTAAACTTTTGTTCGGTGAAATTGCTCTGGAGCCAAGACTCCAGGAACATGCGGTATTGATTGTAAACCATGCACAGCCCATGCAGTATTTTTTGTTTCCCTTCTAACCAGGGTAAGCAATCATTTTAGAGGGGCAATTTTCCCACACAGGCAATCTGTAAGTGTGAAGATCTTGGGTGATGGATATTTACAGCTGAAACACTAGTAGGATACCCAAGAATGATGTCAAAACCTGTGTGAGCAGATAGAATTCCAGGGCTAGCACAGCTACTACCCATAGATGATTATCATGTACCACTTGGTAAGGCCACACTTGGAATATTGCATCCAATTTTGGTCGCCACAATGTAAAAGAAGATGTTGAGACTCTAGAAAGAGTGCGGAGAACAACAAGAGAGATGATTAGGAGACTGGAGGCTAAAACATATGAAGAAAGCAGGAATTGGGTATGTCTAGTTTAATGAAAAGAAGAACTAGGGGTGACATGATAGCAGGGTTCCCATATTCAAGGGCTGCCACAAAGAAGAAGGCATTAACCTAATCTCCAAAGCACCTGAAGGCAGGACAAGACGCAACGGATGGAAACTAATCAAGGAGAGAAGCAGCCTAGAACTAAAGAGAAACTTCCTGACAGTTAGAACAATTAACCAGTGGAACAACCTGCCTCCAGAAGTTGTGGATGCTCCAATACTGGACGTTTTTAAGAAGAGACTTGACAGCCATTTGTTTAAAATGGTATAGGGTTTCCTGCCTGAGCAGGGGATTGGACTAGAACATTCTATTCTATTCTATTCTATTCTATTCTATTCTATTCTATTCTATTCTATTCTATTCTATTCTATCTAATTCTAATTCTAATTCTAATTCTACTCTACTCTACTCTATTCCTTTTACAAATAATTCAAGAACTGCCCTCCCCTCCAGATCATGTTAGGACTAGCCTCTCTGTACATTGGAAAAAAAAAAAACTGTTAAACCTGGCCCAGCAACATTTATTTGTTTGTTTGTTTATTTTAATTTATTTATTTTAATTTATTTATTTTAATTTATTTATTTTATTTTAATTTTTGTATTTTAATTAATTAAATAATTAATTTGTGTTTCTTCTCTCTCTTGACACTGCCTCCTTTCCCTCACTGAGCAATGCACGTGGAAATACAAAGAAAGCACTTCAACTTTCACAGACTGCTTGGCAGTCTCTTAAATTCACTTGGGATATGCCGGTGCTTCCATGGAAACTGAAGCCCCCATGCACACACATCCATGCACACACAAAGATGCACATAAATCTTCCCCTGCAAATATACTGTAGCTTAACCTTCGTTTCTTTTCTAGCACTGATTTTGCCCGGGTTTTGTTGCTGTTTTTGTTCAGGGAGGTTGCAGCCAGTGCTTGGAGGCTTGCTTTACTTGGAAATAAAGTCCTGTGATAGCCAGTGGGGCTTATGATTATGCAGCATTGTAAGTTTATAGATCTTAGCATGCCTGTTGCATTGTTCAGCCTGATCCCACTGCAAACTCTCAGGACGGGCAAGAGTCAGTTGCTAGAGGACAGGCAGGAAGCAGGAGCCAGTGAAGCAAATAAGGAAGTGAGAAATCTCACCATCAAAATCAGGAACTTTGCCCAGGTAAGATTTGTCAGTCCCATAGGTGTAGTCTTTGATGTGCAGCCTTCTATATTAATTGCAATCACATCTAACAATCTGAGAAAAGCCTGGATGAATTAAAACAGTGGTCTATGAAGACTCCAGCCTACATCTCACAGTAGCCAATCAGATAAGCTCAGATGGTCCAGAGGCATAGCATGGAAGCAGGAACTGTTCTCTTGCTACTGTTCTCTATATTTTGAGTCTAGCAACTGCATTAGCTATCCTCACTACTGCCAATTGATACTCACCGGTTAAAAGGTTATTTAGTTCTAGTATGGGCAACCTTCAAACACACATACACAGAGACAGAAGCAGAGACATAGATAGATAGATAGATAGATAGATAGATAGATAGATAGATAGATAGATAGATAGATAGATAGATAAAGATATAGATAGAAATAGAGAGAGATGAGATGAGATAGATGATTGAGATAGATAGATAGATAGATAGATAGATAGATAGATAGATAGATAGATAGATAGATAGATAGATAGATAATGGAAGGATAAATAGACAGATACATACTAGACAGTGCTATTAGTATTACTCCTGTTTGGGTACCATTTTATTGTTTTATTGCTTCATCATTATTTGTAAGTTTATGTATTGTAGTTTGGTATTCGTTTCATTTGGTTTTGTGGAATTTTTTGATAGCTGTCTAGCACCACATTGGTTGAGTTGGGTGGTCCTATAAATGTTTTAAATAGGTAGGGAGATAGATGATGAGAGAGAAGAGAGAGAAAAAGGTGAGGAATCCCCCTTCCCATTGTTATATGTATGGAGATGGAAACATTTGACATTACCCACTATGGACAAGTGGTTGGGGAAATTAACTCTTTTGCATTCAAGAGGAGTTGGACTTAGACCATTTGTGGGAATGTAACAACTCCAGGCTGATTACTTGCTTGACTCCACCCCCAGGCTTTGTCTGCTGTTCTCTTACACCCACAACACATTCTCCCAAAGCTGTTGCTACTATATTTAGCTTTTCATGTTGTCCACTCAAGAGCAAAGGATTTCTATCTCCGCCTTTCATTTTCCCTACCCCACCTCTGCAAGCAATTAATTATCAAGCTGCACCTAAATTATAAATTAGTAACTTTAGGGGGAGAAGAAATAGATTACTGGATATTACAAAAAAAACAAGGATGCTTGGAATGGAGAGCAGCAGCTGTTTTAGAAGCGTTGCCTTTTTCTTTGTTCGGAATGCTATTTAAACATTGGCAGGGGGCCTCATTACAGACGAATCGATGAATTAGTAAGTAGACTTGTAGCCAGGAGAGACAGCGGGGGCTCCTGTGGTGAAAACAGATTTGCACAAAAGAGAGGGAAAGGAGGAGAAGCATAACCCCAGTCCCAAAATATAACAAAGTCAATATTTTATAATAACCTGCCAAAGGAGAAAAAAAGGAGAAAAAACAATTGTAAAAAAAAAAGCATTGTTAGCAAGCTCATCAGCAGGTTCCAACCAAGTACATATGCCTATCATCAAGTTAAGCTCTTGACTTCTGGTGATTACATAGATATGGACTGGCCTTTTTCTTGGAAGTATTAGAAAAGAAGTTGACAAGCATCTGAATTGTGATCACGTGACCATGGGGATGCTGCAACGGTCATAAGTGCGGGAAATGGTCATAAGTCACTTTTTCAATGCCGTTGTAACTTTGAACGGTCGCTAAACAAATGGTTATGTATTGAAGACCCCTTGTGTCTTCTTCAGCATCCTTCTCCCTCTGCAGAGATCCTTGAGCTGCATGGAGTTTAAAAGAGCATTTAGAGCATTTTATTAGTGGCAAAAAGATAGTGAAATTAAGGTTTACAGTGTCATGTCAATAGGGGGCATTGCAGGAATGAAAGAATAAGTTAAAAATATAATTGTTACCTCAAGCAATATGCCTCTTTTTAGCACTAATGTTCATCAGCCACACTGTCTAAACAACATTATTACAGAGTTTGGGCTTTTTGTATTAGACAGTAAATTGGTTCCCTTCTATAAAAATAACTGCTGAGAGAAGTTTTTTGCTGTCATTATAAGATAATATTAGTATAAGAGTTGGGTTGTTGTTGTTTTTAAGGGAGAAAAAACTTTCTTCTCTTGTTGCTTTGCTTTCCCAGAATCAAATGCATGATATTTTTCTTTATCTTTCTTTATCACTTCAAAAATCTGCTTCCTGTAGTATTTGGAGGAGTTGATCCTCAAGCCAGTAGTAAGGATGCTGTAAGAAGAGTTTTCGTGCTTCTCTGGAAGGATATATATATATATATATATATGTATGTGTGTATATATATATATATATATATATATATATATATATATATATATATATATATATATATTAAAACCCTCTGGAAGGAGATATATATATATATATAAACCCTGAGATGATAGTTTTACAAAGAATATAAAAACTAACAAACAAATTAAGAGCAATAGTAGTGTAAAGGTGCTGTTCCCCAGTAAAGAAAGGAAGAGGGGGGGGGAGCAAAAGTGCAGAAAAAAGAATAAAAAGAAATCAAAAGAGGAAGTTTGTATGTACAATTACAAAATTACCTCTTTCTCTGTTTTTTTTTTTTTTTTTTTAAAGCTCACTCTTTTGACTCACCAGGATAAATTTCTAATCCAGGAAATCTCCAGAAGTTGATGATGATGATTTGCAGAAATATGTTACATTGGACCAAATGAGATGCTTGCTTTAAAAAGTCTTTTGCGTGTTTGATTTTACTACGGTATTTACAAAGTTTGGCACATATAACAGCACCTGGCTCTTAGAGGGACATGACATCTTTTCTGGCATTGCCTGGAATAGCCATGTGGTAATACATTTTTTTTTTTTAAATGCCTTTGAGGTAACTTTGACTCCTGGAGACTGCCCGGACATGCCTCTGCTGTTTTGGGGGCAAAATTTTAGAAGGGGTTTGCCCTGGCCTCCCTCAGAGAAGGACTGGTTCAAGGTCACCTAGTTGGCTTTATGCCCAAGATAGGATTAGAACTCACAGGTTTTTGCCTGACACCTTAACCACTACTTCAGACTGGGTCTCATTGCAAAAATGCACAGTCCTGAAGCTTAGACAGTAAACGCTGCTTCCATCCACCTGAATCATAGATATTACTTTCCCCTGTAGAAAAGCAGAAGACTAGTTAAAATCTACTGCAACAAGTATCCAGCATACACAGGATTTACCAAGACTGAATTTTCCAAGTCCATGTCACTAGGGCTTTGAGTGCAATCCATTTTAATTTCTTTTTGTTTCTTTTTCTTCTTCTTCTTCTTTTTGTGCTTCACGTTTAACACCTAGGGGTAAACATCCTAGAATTCCTGATCAATTAATCACACGAGGTTGTGGTAATGAATTATTTGGTGAAAATGTTTTAAGTCTTCATATGAATGAATAAATTATTCTGAAGGGAAAAATTAATGGCTGTCTTTAGTGATGAAAGCATACACTAAGTAGCAATCATCTTTTTAGAAAAGGTACGTAAGAAACCTGAATGCTCTTTCCACTATTATTTTCACATAAAATTATTATTATTTTCAGAAAAGGAAAAACAAGTCATTGTGATGGTACATAATGTTACATGGAAAATACTTTTGTTCTGTAAACTGACATTTAATATTTACTGAAACCCAATTTTCTTTCTTTAAACAAAACAGCAATATCCTAAATGAACGACATATTTTTTTAAAATAATAAGTTATTTCATTTCTTTGTCCTTTTGCTGTTGAGATGTTTGACTCGTTAATAATTAATATCATATTATGCTACCTATTTCATCTATTGTTATGAAAAATTGTATCGAATGAGTGCAGAACAAATTCTCAACAAGTAAATGTAAGATTTTAAATGGCATCAAATGGCTCTAATAACAGCAGCAACAAAAGCAATGGAAACACTGACACACTCATATTTATGCACGGACACAATTATGTTAACAAGAAGAAAAATAAGGAAACAACAACAACAAAAAGAAGGGACTATCATAAACAAAATATTTTTAAAAGATGCAACTTGCTTCTTGTTGCTTTCAACAAAATTGAAATGGAAAAGGAATTCCATAGTTGAAAAATGCCTATCAACAGTCCATTGATGTAAAAACACGAGTAAGTTTATCCTTCCAGTATTGTTTTGACCATTGCACAAAAATCTACGATTCTCTACATCTTCATTGAATCAAAACACTAAGAATATAGCCAGGAAGAATACCGGCATCCTTGCTATGGAACAATTGATCTCAAGTCACCTTAACAGTCTTGTGAATTTCAGCCCCAAATATAGCAATTAGAGGGCAAAGCTAAACTCTTTAAGATTTTAGATTTTCTGTGAAATTCTAGCCAGCAAAGGAGCAAAAAAAGGCTGTTCTATAGATGTATTTGGAGTCTAATTTTCATCCAGCTGATTCATAGCTTTCCTTTAAAAAAAATGTACACAATTCTAGAATTTTGCAATAACGGCAGAAAGGGGCATTGTACATATATGTATGAATAAGTGTCTGCCTTTGTGTGTGATGCATGTGTATATATGCATGTAATGTATGTAGATAGGTATGTAAATAAGGAAGTGAAAATAATATTTTCTCTCTTTTCTTCCCATGCTTCCTCTGATGTTAGTATGGAAGCACAAAACATTTCAACCTCATAGTTTTCAATCGGCAAATAGTTGTCTTGAGTGTGAACAATCAAATATGGATTGTGAAAATTTTGTTTTAAGGTTGGAACAAAACAATGATTTGTCCTAAATGTGAAACATACCAAGCCAACTCTAAGGACTGCATCAGGCTCTGGTTTTTGTGATTTGTGAATCCTTTTAGAGAAGGTTTTCCCAGCCTAACTTGTACGGCAATGATACAAGTTCAAGAGCTTCAAGATATTATATTGAAAAATACCCCCCCAAAAAATTCTATATTGGATTGATCTACTCTATTGAACTATGATATAAGCATGTAAGCAGTCTATGCACGCTTTTAGGTCTTGCTGTGTTAAATATTAATTATGCAGTTAAGAAGCATCAGAACCTTTTTCTTTTGCAGCTAGAAATAATCCCTATAAACAACATCAGTGAAACTTGAGATAATCAGTCAACAATATTGCTTTATAGTTATATATTGCTATATAGTTATATATTGCCTGATAGGTTTCCCCCTCCCCCCCTCCTCCTTCTCCTCCTCCTCCTCCTCCTCCTCCTCCTCCTCCTCCTCCTCCTCCTCCTCCTCCTCTTCTTCTTCTTCTTCTTCTTCTTCTTCTTCTTCTTCTTCTTCTTCTTCTTCGTCTTCTTCTTCTTCTTCTTCTTCTTCTTCTTCTTCTTCTTATTCTTCTTCTTCTTCTTCTTCTTCTTCTTCTTCTTCTTCTTCTTCTTCTTCTTCTTCTTCTTCTTCTTCTTCTTCTTTTCTTCTTCTTCTTCTTCTTCCATTCCAGGTGTTCAGGGAGATACAAAGTTCTGGTTCTTGCCTTTCTGGAGGCCTCAACCATTGTTATAGTTGCTTTTGATGTTGTCTCTCTATCTTCGTCATGGTCTGCCTTATGTTCTTTGACCTTCTCTTTTTGTATAGGCTTTGTACAGCATGGAATCCCAAGACATCCTCTCCAAGTGAGCAAACCACATTAGTTGCTGTTTTTGTTTATAGTTTAGGCTAGATAGGTAGTTTGCAAAAAGAGTCATGTTAAGTCTGTGCTTCATTTTGATAGCAGACGGAGTTATCATGCCTGTAGAAATATTGGCCAAGAAGATTATTTTTACCCATTCCTAACCCCCCACCATCTAAATGTTAAAATAACTTCATAGGAAAAAAGTAATAATCATTCTTCATCTGAAATTTGATCATTCAAATGTTCTTAGCATAGATGAGCATGCCACCAATTCTGGCCTTGAACGGAAAACAAGAAAGCAGCTCATATCAAGTTCCCATTGTTTCTAATGCCTGGAACTATTAAAAAAAACATTTCGAGTTTTGCTTTAATAAAATATAACTAAAATATATTAAGACAGAAATGCATGAGTGAGCTGTTTTGTTCCAAGCTCAGAACAAAACTCATTTCTTGCATACACAGATGATTTTTATAATCTAATACAATCAACTCAACAAGAGATGGAAGACTTGTTCTGGATGGCTCTCAACAAGAAAACTCTGGGTGCGACCGAGAGAAAGTATCCTGCATTTTTTTTTAAAAAAACATTCAATCTGATGAAGATGCTTTTTGAGTTTTAGTTCAAAGGAAAAGAGAATTTTGATGGCATTGTTGTGGATTTAGGAGGAAGTGTGGATGCTGAGTCTTGCGCCGCATAGCCCTCTTTTGGGGAATGTCCATGGCTGACATCTGATGATCCGATCCTATAAGAAGAGATCAGGAAGAATTCCTTCTCTTGGGTCTTTTTCAGAACAGGAAGTGTGGGTAGCTAAGAAAGAGAATAAACATAAATGCAAAGAAATACAACAGAAAGGGGGGAGGGTCTTCAACAGAAGCATCTTTGTCCTCTCCAACAACAAAAGAAATCCCACAGGTATTCTCAAGCACTTTGAGAATAAAATACGAAAATCTCTTTTGCAGGGGAGAGAAACAATGGAGAATTTGCAAAGCTGATTTCAACACATAATTTCAACACATCAGAGAAACTCCCTATATTTAAGTGATCAGTTTAGGAACCTCTATTCCAGATTAGTGCCAACACTCTCTGAAATGTCCCATGTGCTTTGCAATAACAAGAACAATAACTAATTGTTTCCACCGTGAACCATTCTTCTGGCTTTCTCATTCACTCTCCCTGTATGTCTTTCCAACTTCTTCTTCTTCTTCTTCTTCTTCTTCTTCTTCTTCTTCTTCTTCTTCTTCTTCTTCTTCTTCTTCTTCTTCTTCTTCTTCTTCTTCTTCTTCTTCTTCTTCTTCTTCTTCTTCTTCTTCTTCTTCTTCTTCTTCTTCTTCCTACTGTTGTCTTATTTTCTCTTCCTCAGCTGAGGGCTGCCTCAATTGGTGTTGCTCTTCCGAATAAATACCGAGAAATTTCGAAAGCTCTGCTTTAGTTAGCACATTCTGGGATTTCTCTTTCGTCCAAACCCAGTTTGAGATCAGAATGGGGTGAGGGGCTGCTGGAACTTGGGAAATGTGTTGGGGAAAGAAAAGAGGGGGGAAAAAGGCTTCCCTCTCTTCCTTTCCCCCCCTCCCCGCCCCAAATTGTATTTCTGTGCATTTTTCATACCTCTGCCTGAGCTGCACTATCTCCGGTTAGACTCATAAAAAATATTGTACCTTTAAAAAAAATGTACTTGAAACTATTGATTTCCACTGCACTGAAGCCTCTGACATTCAGATGGAGCAAAGTTATTGCTATGGACCCTGTGTGCATCCTCATACTTCTCCTATGCTTGCACAGGTCTCCAAGGATGGTATTAAAGATATTGTAGCTCCCACTTCCTAACTCTGGGATATCAGAGGGATTCTCCTGTGTAAAGAATAATTATCGGCACTGCTGTTACCTCTAGTAAGTGTGTAATTACATGCTCTGTTTTTGCGGGCTTGTGGGTTGTGCAATTTTGAATTATAACCATAATGTCAGAAGACTGGCCGCCCCACCCCATCCCCCTCTTCCCCCCCCCCCCGCTCGTTACTTCTTTCCTTGAGAAAAAAAAATATAAATCGAAATAGATAGGGTCATTTTTTTTCTTCTTCTTTTTCCGGAGAAAAAAAATAAATTAGCAAAAGAGGATTTGGGGTTACTGGCTTTTAAAAGAAAGGAATGGAAAGGAATTGAGCAAGAGACTCAGTGACCGCAAAGATTCTACAATAAATCCAAAAGAAGGAGAAAATAAGAAAATTAGCATTGCTAGAAGAAAGAGGGACAGGGGTCAGATTCTAAGAGAGAATTGATATCAGCTTAGCATAGTAGCCCAGACAGGAAGCACGACCAGATGGACTAATTCTAGTTTATTGTAAGATTACTTTATAGAATCTTCCAAGTCTGAAAATATATATCCCTTTTACAAGCCAAGAAATTAGGGAGGGTCCCTTTTTAGATGTTTCCCATGTTCACATTCCTTTTGTGCACCAAGTTGCCTGTGGTCTCACCTTACCCCTGGCTGTGGCTCTTTTCCCAGCCTCCCAAGGTCAATCCAACATATCATTATAATATCAAACTATCTCTGACTGTTGGCCCCAAGATCAGGAGCCAAAAGTCAACCTCCAGTTTTGCTGGTCAGGGGCAGGGCAAATGGACAGTTTATTCCATTCAGGCACCCACCTACTCAGCTGACTGTTCTTTATTGGAAGGTATTTTGGATACTGGCCCTGATTGGCCAAAGAGGTGGCATGTGTCTTTTTTTTATGCTCGTTATGCTCCTGACTGGGCTTTAATTATGATATGCTAATTGAATCCTTTAAACAATCTCCTTAATTACTGGTTTTGTTCTTTCTTCAACGCTTTTGGCAGAGAGAACAATTTGGACATGCAAAAAAAAAAAAAAAATAGTGTTGGGAGATGGCCAGAATATGGTGGTTAGCAGATGACAATCACTCAAAATTGAAGAGTTCTCAGAAACATTGGTGAAATATAATAGAAAAAGATACAGTACATATGTTATTATATAGACCTGTTTTGCTCTCTCTCTCTCTCCGTCTCTCTCTCTCTCTCTCTCTCTCTCTCTCTTTCTCTTTCTCTCTCTCTCTCTCACACACACACACAGACACGCTACACCAAATATGTATCAATATCCTATGAATGCCCTCCAGAGTGTCCATTAAGTTGACAATAGCCAGGAAACCCGAACAAGCAAGATATTACCTTTCTATTTTGTTTTTTTTTTTCAAAATACTCTGATCACCAAAAGCCCTTTACCCAACCGTTTGTTGAATTGGACCCAGCTACTGTTTTTATAAAAATAGGGATATTCATAAGATACATTCAGTCATCGGATCAATTTTAGACTGCTCATATTGGATCAAATAACACCCAACCTCCCATAAGAAAGTGATTTTAACTGATCCTTGAGAATTGAAGAAGCTTCTTGGATGAGAAGCAGTGAATGCTCCAACACTGGAGGTTTTTAAGAAGAGACTGGACAGTCATTTGTCCAAAATGGTATAGGGTTTCCTGCCTCAGCAGGGGGTTGAACTAGATGACCTCCAAGGTCCCTTCCAATTTTTATTATTATTATTAATAATAATAATAATATTTCTGGGAGTTGAAGTCTACAAGTCATAAAAGAGCCAAGGTTCCCCACCCCTGGACTAGGAGAAGGGGTCAAAATATAGAAAAGTCATGCCAGGGAGTTTGTCACCATAGTGGGCGAAGAAAACACAATTACTTTCTCACACTATTTTCTTTGGGAGAAAGAAGTGATTCTTCACACAGCTGAGTGGGTGGGGCAAAGAGTTATTGGCCAAATAACTGAGCTGTATTTGGCTACAAGATCTCCAGCTTCTTCTAATGACCAGACTATTGGCTTTCAACTTGTTCAGAAGTAAACATGTCGATTCTTCTAATGCAGGGGTAAGCAACCTTGGCTCTTTTATGACTCGTGGACTTCAGGTCCCAGAATTCCTGAGCCAGCCACGCTGAGGGGAAAGAGAGAGGTTTCCAAGCTGAGCCATGCTGGCTCAGGAATTCAGAGTTGAAGTCCACGAGTCATAAAAGAGCCAAGGTTGCCTACCCCTGATGCCTGGAAAATGAAATAGAACAAAAGCTAAAGTCCTGGTTCTCCTTGAACCAGAAGACTTGTGCGACAGAAAAAAAAATTGTCATCAGAAAGCACACTTACTCTTTTCACGTTACTCAAGCACCTGTTACTCCATTTTCTCATTATCCCAACTTGGCTGAAATTCCTGAAAATTCAACCTTCCAGAAATCAGAGAACCCCTTTATTTATTCATATGCTATTTCCCCCCTTTTTAAAAAGTTCATTTTAATTTCAAGTAAAAGAAGAAGAAGAAGGGGGGGGGAAGCCTTGAATTTGGAGAACCAATGGGGCTATACTTCTGTTTTTTTCCTTCCCTCTAACCCCCTGGGTCCTGTTATTTTCCACCAGCTGAGGGCTTGTTCCCAAGATAATGAATACACTGAAAAGTAATGCCATATAACATGTGATCATACCCGGCATTCTCTTGCTACTATAAAACCGAAGATGTTTGCGTAACCCTTTGAGACCATGCTAGAGACTTTTAAGATGGGGAAAAACCAGTGGGGAACTATAGAACTTATTGCCTATGTCTGACACATTTAGCAGGCATAAAAATACATTTGTTTGTTTCTTTGTTTGTTTACTCACAACATTTATTTATTGCCTCACTCTGCCAGAAGCAGAGGCAACGTGCAACATCCACATTCATTTTAAAAACCAATACAATTCAATAATAAAACAAAGAACTATTAATTGGAACTATATTTTTTTATCAATTATTAATAAGTACTATTTATTGCGCTGGTGATTCTCTGCTGATCACAAACACACACCAAAACCTTGTGGAAAAGCCTAGGTTTTTTTTTTTTTTTTAAACAAGCATCCTTTTCTAAATGTGTATGGATCTGTATTATCCAAAATTGGCATCTACCATTTTCAGAAATGTTCAAGGTAGGGGAAGAATAGCAAACTTTGTTGCTTCGTTCAGGCAGGAGGTAAACCCAGTTAAAGCTCAGAATAATAGGCAGTGAGTCAATACTAAGGAATATGCAGAGGTATGCAACAGTAGGAAAAGGGAAGGTGTACCCTGCTTCTACCTTTAGGCCAGTATTTCTCAACCTTGACAATTTTAAGGCATGTGGACTTCAACTCCCAGAATTCCACAGCCAGCAATGCTGGCTGTGGAATTCTGGGAGTTGAAGTCCACATGCCTTAAAATTGTCAAGGTTGAGAAACACTGCTTTAGGCAAAGTCCTAACTCTAGCTTAGGATCTCCTAAACCTTGGCAACTTTAAGACATGTGGACTTCAGGTTCCAGAATTCCCCAGCCAGCTGAAGTCCACGTGTCTTAAAGTTGCTAAGGTTGGGAAACCCTGTTCTAGCATTTTTAGCCCTTCCTAGATAGGAGACTCAGTGATCAGTTCTCTTGGGAAAACCTTAACTCAGATCTTCACAATAGTCTTCTGGGCGAAAGTGCCGAGCCATGACAAATGTTAACCAACATTTGTTAAACAAGCTATAATGGCTTGTCTTTAGCCTTGCACATAATTAGTTATGGAATCTTGAGCCACAAAGGCTTAATTCCCACCTTGTTCTATACCTAGCTACAGGTGAGTCACAGTGCTACGTGAAGGCAGAGCCTGTCCAGCAAAGTCTTCAAATGAATGATTCTTCCCTCCCTCACCTTTGAGGTAAAAGAGTCTTAATGTTGGAAAGAACGGGCCTTGACAAGAGATGAATTACAAGTTCTGTTTTCTCTGCACCAGCGGGAGGAATCTGAACAATTCTTTAGCACTTAGGATAATCTCTCAGTTGCCATTGGATTGCAGTTTAACCCCAAATGGGAAAGAGGAATGTTATTTCAAATCCTTCTGCTGTGCTGAGTTTCTTACACTTCATTAAGCAGCAGAAATGTGCTGTGCTTGAGGAGCCAATATATTTCTTTGGGATACGGGGAAATAGTTTTGATTTTCTTTTTTTCTCCCAAGATTCCCACCAAAATCAATTGGGGCGATAAGAGGAGGTGCTAATTGCCATCTAAGATCTGTAGAGCATACCTACTAGGAAAAAAATACATATTCTGGTCCCCGATCACAGCTTGCTTTTCTTCTGAGTGATATCCTTATATCACAAAACATATTTGCAGCGTGAAATATGTTTACACTTGCACAAAAGTCACCCACTTAAAAGATGTGATAATGTTATCACTTTGGGTGCGGAATTATAATGAGTAGAAAAATCATGCCAATAAGAAACAGATTCCTGTCCCCCCCCTTCTTCCCCATCCTTGCCAGATGGAAAAGCAGCTTAAAAAAATAAAATAAAAGTATAGTAGTTTAATAACTGTCTACAGGATGATGAATTTCAAGACATAAGAAGAATTTGGTGATTCTAGTTAGGTTTCCATCTCCCTTTGACCCAAACTTCACAAATTTCAGCCCAGCAAGTGTAACATCTCTATTTGCCTTTGCTATCATAGTTCTATCAACATTGCAACGTTGCATCTGCTACAGATATTAGTGTCAAGCACAAGAAACTAGGAGCCAGGACAGAATTCAAAAGCACTGTGAGTCTATTGCATGCTACCTCTACCCAAGAATCTGATCTACTAATGGTCAATGAAAATTGGCTCCAGATAAGAGTCAACGGACTTCAAGGGGAGCTGACGTTAGGTCTCTTTTGTAGGGACCCTACGCTGACCCTACTCTTAGGCTCAGCCTGGTCATTTCCTACAATTAGATGACCAATAGCCATCTAAGAGCCAGCTTTACCATTAGGTTCAAATGTGGGTTACCAGAAGCAGAAGATGTTGGGGTATGTGGCTTGACTTAAAGGATTCTTACATACCACTGGAGGAGGGTTAATCTATTCCTGGTCTACAGACATCAGACACTAATATCTGTTCTTTGCAAACATGTCGAATACTGCAGAATAAGGTCTTCTCATTTGTTCTGACATGGAGCTATTCTCTTTATAACATCATTTTCCAGATCTTTCCTCATCCCCGCGACTGTTTTTTTCTATTTTTTATACTATGATAATTAAGTTTGATTTCATAAATATTGGTGTATGCCTTCATACTTTCCATTTATCAATTAGTTGAGCATGAAAAGTTATGGGGGTGGGTGGGCAGGGAGCAGACATTGAAGGAGAAACAAGACATAAAGGCAAGGGACTGGAGGAGAGAGTTGCGTGGATTGTACACCCTATTCTACACCCTCTAAGTTTAGCCTGTTTATCTTTGAGCATAGTGGTGAAAGTTGTACCACAGTCTGCAATAAAGAATGAATAGCATGTCATCTCAGCTGTCACCTTCAGCAGAAAAACCCCTTGGACAGGTCCTACTCAAAGCACTCTCTCCTTTCATTTATCCTTAAATTGGGAGGGTGTATGTGTTGAGAGCAGAACTGAGATAACATCAAGGAAGTTGACTTCTCTTTCTCCTCCTCCTTCTTCCTCTTCCTCTTCCTCCTCTTTCTCCTCCTCCCTCCCTTTCTTTAAATCATATCAAAGAAAATCTTATTAAGTAGAGATCATGCTACATCAGAGTCAGTGAATTTAAGTGACATTGAAGCAAGATTCAGTCTCTTCAGTAGCCAGCAACTAATAGCACTACTCTGATCATGTTTGCTCAGAGACTCGTACAATAGGCTTAATACCTAGACCTGTATGTAATTAAGGCTAAAGCCCAATAATATCATCCTATACAATAATGTTTCGGAATTCATTTTCTTTTCTTTTTTATTAAAAAGTTTTTATTTTCCATTTATTCATACAAAATACAATTAACCATTGGTACCGCCTGCCCATTCCCCCCAGGCTGCGTCCACCCTCTCTAAACCTTCCCTACTTCCCTCCTCTTTCTCTCCTCCCCTCCTACTCTCTTCCCCTCCCCTTCTCCTCTAACCATCCTACTTCCTCCCTACTCCTTCCTCCCCTCTCATCCCTCTCACACACATGAACGCAGCATAGGGGAAATGCCCAAGCATTTACCATGACTATATTATCATTACCCACCCACTCATCCACCCACCCACCCTCAACCCTCCCCCCCTCACTTCCCAGAGCAGAGTACAGGGTTATTAATAAGAAAGTTAACAATAATAAAAAAAAGAAAAGAAAAAAGAAAAAAAAGAAAAAAAATCATACTTAACCTTTAACTCCCCTTAAATTAAGTCATATAAACAAATCTCTACAACAGTTACTATAAAATTTACTCATAAAATAAATGAAACTTTATAGTCCCATATTTTTTCTGAATATAATCTATCCATCTTCTCCATACAATAATATATCTTTCTTGTGTATGATCCTTCAAATAAGCAGAAATTTTTGCCATTTCTGCAAAGTTAGAAACTTTAAATATCCATTCTTCTAAAGTAGGCAACGAGTCCTTCTTCCAATACGAGCCTACTAATAACCTTGCTGCAGTTAATAAATTCAACATTAAAGTAGTTTCTTTGTCATTTAAATCCACAAAGATACCCAATAGGAATAATTGAGGGGTGAACTTTATCTTCCTTTTAAAAATCTTTTGAATGCTCCACCAAATCATAATCCAAAAAGCCTTTACCTAGGCTCACTTCCTTGTAAATCTTCCTGGATCGTAGCCTTCTTATTACCATCATCCAATGCCTTTCTTGAGTTCCCTAGTTCTCCCAAATATGGTAGAGAGATCCCAGCTGGAAAGTTTTGGAGAACTTTTCATCAATGTCTTTTTAACTGGTTGCTTGATGGACAGCAAAGGTTATTTAGTTTCATTACAATAAAACAAATCAGAAAATCCAATTTTTGAGTATTTTGGGTGGAGGGATGGGAGGAGAAGCGCATGGAAAGAGCACATTGTTGAATGGAGAATCTGGTTCCCTACATTAGATTTGTAAATCAGAATTCTAAATAGATTTTGAATTATATGAAATGGGAGTAAACAAGGGAAAATCAACTGGCTAGCAATATTTGCCCTTCCTTCTCCATTCTGGTGCCACTCTCGTTTGTTTTTAAGTTTGTTCTCATTTGCATTACTGGGTGTCTTTCATTATTGCTTACATATTTTTTATAAAAGGTAGGAATGCTGGTAATGCAATTTTAAAATAAGAATCAGAAGTTTGGTTTTCAGCACTACATCGTAAAAGGTTGGAAGAATTGCCTCAATGAGAATTAGGATGCTGTGAGCTTGTATGGATTGTCATCCAGGAAATGTTCAAGGCCGTTTTGCTGCAATAAAGATTAGAGCAGGGATCTTCAAACTTGGCCCTTTTATGACTTGTGGACTTCAACTCCCAGAATTCCTCAGCCAGCGTGCCTGGCTGAGGAATTCTGGAAGTTGAAGTCCATAAGTCATAAAACGGCCAAGTTTGAAGACCCCTGGATTAGAGTGACATCATGATCCAGCTTGACTCTGCATTGTTCTGATAATAAGATGCACTGATATTGACAGATTTTCTTCTGCACTTAATCTAGCCTTGGAGAGATTTTTCCCTATAGTAAAAATACACCCATGAGCCCTTCAAAGGAAGAGAACTAAACAGAATAGCAGTTCCCGATGAAAAGGAATCTGAAATTAGGAGAAGTAGCTAGAGAAAAAAAAAAGTTTAGGTTCTTGGGAGAAGAATATAAAAGGACTGCTCAAACAGAAAGTGATTGTGATTTGGATGAACTAAAATAAGGGCTTCCATTTCTAGTTTCAGTGTCATTTAAACAACAAACTAGATCATACAGTATCTGTGATTCAATAGCACTGTATGGCCTGCAGACAAGTTAATAGTTAAGATATAAAGCAGCCAAGTGTTTTAGCTTAAAACAATCTGGTTTAAGGCACGTAAAATGTTCAAGAAAACAATCTGATCTTTCTGTATATCAGAAGGCACTTCCATCAATAGCGTGAAGTCCAAAGATTCTAAGAAGACTTTGCAATGTAAGTGTGTTCTTGCTGGCTTTAATCTTAACAGAGAACATGAAGTACTGCAAATGGAACTTCATTTAGTTAAACATCACTGACATGCACTGATGTGCCAAGTTTGCAGAACGCGGCCGTGGTTGTGCTGTCCATTTGGATGAAGGTGTGAAAGCATGTTCAAATTCTATGAAGCTTTTCTGTTTAGACCTTTCCCTTCAATGCATGAAGACCTCAGGCTGCAGCTACCGGCGATGAGAACTTTGGGATTAGAGCGATGTCAGTGAATAATGGTTGAGCACAGAATCAGCATGCATGGAGCAAAGAGAGATCATAATTGATAGACTTTCCCCCAGTTTTCATGCCTTTAGAGGCATAGCAATAGCAAAAGCAATAGCACTTAGTCTTATATACCATTCCATAGCACTTTACAGCACTCTCTGAGCAGTTTACAGAATCAGCATATTGCCCCCAGCAATCTGGATCTTCATTTTACTGACCTCAGAAGGATGGAAGGCTGAGTCAACTTTGAGTCGGTTAGGATCAAACTCCTGCTCTGGGCAGAATTAGCCTGCAAAACCCCATTCTAACTACTGCACCACCTCTGTGCTATTTCCTTGCTCCATTTAGCTCAGTATTACCTGGCTAGAAGATGCTCTGCATAGTTTCCAACTAAGAGTAGGTCAAACTGTCTCCTCCCTGATTCTTTTAATTGAAGGGGGCAAAATCTGAACCCGAGATTCTGTGTATATAAAGAGGACCTGCCCATTGGATTTCCAGTAAGGGTTTTTTTAAAAAAAATTAAAACATAAAGGTTTTCTTTGGAGAACTGGAAACAGTGGAAGGATCACGGTATTAGTGCCTTGGAAGCACTGTATTAAAATTTATAGCAGTGCACCCCCACCTCCTTTTCATTATTCAGCAGGCCCTGGGCACAAGATTTGTCCTTTAATCCTACTACTTTTCCTATTCCTGCTATCCTGATTCCTTTTGGCACACCAAAATGAGAGGTAGGCTCATTTTCCTGGAGGTGCAGACCAATTCCTAATTAGGAAGACCAAGGAAAATGGGTCCTTTTGCAATGTAAAATAATCAGCTGCTTTTGTCTCTTTCTCTTCTCTTGAGGCTGGACACAGAGTTCTATTTCTCCTGCCACAGCCCCCCCCCCCACAAAAAAATCGACTGAAAGACCCTGATTGCTGGAGCCAAGGTAAGAGGGCTGAAGGTAGAGTGATCAGGCTGCGGCCCTGGTAATAAATCACCATAGCCCAGGTCAGGGTTTGGAGTGCAAACGGAGTGTTCAATAAAGCAACACGCTCCACCTTTCAGCTTCCAATGGACCCCAGCTAATTGACCTCGTTGTGCTCCCCCCATTAATCATTTTGGCACGAGGGGCAAAAGGCAGCTGGATTGCATATAGACGGATGCAGGAGAGAGGGAGAGCATGCAAGGTAAAAGGAAATCATAGACAATTCACCCTTAATTAACTCATTGGGATTTCCCCCTTCTCTCTCCTGCTTTGTTGGATTAGGTTGGCTTGTCAAAGGACTCAGCCAAACAATAGATGCCGTGTGGCCAGTAAATGTTCAGCAAGCCCTCCAGCATCCTCCCGTTAGGGCACATTTCAAACAAAACCGACTTGTGAACAATTGAGTTTTGGTGAATCAGATAAAAAAGAAGTGGAGAATTACAAAGAGGAGGTTATTGATCTGGCAACAGGGCACTGATATCCGGTGTGCAAGAATTTCGTTCTTAGTAAACCATCCTTTGATCAATGTCTAGCTTAATGAAAAGACTAAGGAAGACATGATAGCAGGGTTCCAATATCTAACAGGCTGACAGAAAGAAGAAGGAGGTCAACCTATTCTCCAAAGCACCTGAAGGCAGGACAAGAAGCAATGGATGTAAACTAATCAAGGAGAGAACCAACCTAGAACAGAGGAGAAATTTCCTGACAGTTAGATCAATCACTCAGTGGAATAATAGTTGTAGCTGCTCCAACACTGGAGGTTTTTAAGAAGAGATTGGACAATCATTTGTCTGGAATCATAAGGGTTTCCTGCCTGAGCAGGACTAGAAAATCTCCAAGATCCTTTCCAACCCTGTTATTCTGTTATTGGATTTTAATAGGAGCAATATTAAACTCCTCAAGATATCCTATGCAAATATTTGATCCCTCTGTAGGGATCTTGACATGCAGGACATTAAACTTGTTATGCAGAGGCAGTGCAAAGAAGCCTCTCGCATTGTCTAGTGGAGTGTTAGCCATTCCATCCAAGTTTCCTGCCATTTATATCAAGTAATGCTTGAATGCTTTTCTGATCGCAATTCAAAGCGAGGACAATCCCCTTTGGAGTCCAAGACACAAAACCTATTAATAATAAAATAGAAAGAGTCAAGCTGGATCTTTGGCTGCTTAATTCCTTTGTCGCCAGGGGACTGAGAGGGTCTTCCCCAGCCCAGATCTCTCATCCATATGTGACACCAAGTCACGGGAGATCTCTTAATGCTAGTTGCTGTGCATGTCTGAATGCGAAAAATTATGGTGCCCTAGGAGTGACAGAATGAGGGCAGCCAAAGCTTGCTGACTGCTCAGGTTTAGGGATGAGAGAATTCCGTCACCCGCAGCTGAGCAGGGAGCTAGAAGGATGCTATTGCCTCATCTGCATCTCTCTGCTAACATAATTGGGAAAGTGTGACAATTATCCTGATGGGAAATTGTGACAAGCCTCATCTTGCCAGCTGAGTCTTCCATAGCCCAGGTAACCAAGATAACTTTCCCAGGGTAACTTCAGTGTGTGTGTGTGTTTTTAAAAGGTGATGCCCAAAGGGAAAAGGATAATAGAGAGGGCTGTTGATGGTCATATCTCTGGAGAATTTCAATAGATGGAGAGGCCAAACGCTTACAGCAGTTGAGGAAAGAACTGGTCAGGCTCAAAAGTTCACACGAGGACAGCAAGGCGAGAGTGCAAAGAGAAGCAGGCTTTTAAAGGAAGAAGGTGCGTTTTTTAGAGGAAGAATCAAGTGCTTCCCACAGGAAAGGAATAATTCATCATTGTCCCCAAATAAGGGACTGTCAGATGTGTCGTCTTTTGCTCCCTTGTAAATGGATGGTGCCTTAGCAAGTTATATTCCAAAGTGAAATGAAATAAGAGGTAGATTGCTTAGAAGAAGGGACAAGCAGGGTGTGCATATCTGCATGTTGAAATGTGAAAGAAAAGAGTAGCTAGAATTTGTCTGCCTAAGTGACAGGTTAGAAATCCTTGTTTTGCTGGCAGTTTTGCAGCTTCTGGGATCTCCCGCTCTTAGGCTGAAAAATAGGAAAGTGCTGTACTGCTTAAATGCCAGACAAAAGACCTGCGAAATAGACCAAGTCAGGAAACAGATACCAACAAGATATGCTAGAATTCACTTTATTGACCCAATAAAAGAATCTTGAATGCCTGATAGATCTCTCTCTCTCTCCCCCCCCCTCTCTCTCTCTTCCTTCTTCTTTTTACTTCTCTTTCTCCCTCCTCCCCTCCTCTCCTTCCTTTTATATGCTAGAGCAGACATGTCAAACACGGATGCGGCCCGCGAGGTGGTTTCATGTGGCCCGTGTAGCCACCCTGGAAACAGTGAGGGAACGGCCCCCGCTGCCTTGGCCCTGGCCCAGGCTGGCCGGGAGTCAATGTACAATTTTGTGGTGGCCATCTATGCTGAAACACATTCAGTCTTAGCTCCACAAGGCTGTCTAGAAACAGCGAGGAACCAGCCCCTGCCATGTCGGCCTCGCCCCCTGTGTGCATGCTGGGGAGGTGTCACCCTTTGTGAGGAATGAAGAAATGGACTATGCCTTGGCGCTTGCCCTGATCCCCCCCCCCCTTTGCCAGAGACCCTCAGATCTGTCCCACTCCTGTCCAGGCCCCCACAGGCACCCTTGATGCGAACAATGTAGTGCTGGCCATGCCCACCCAGTAGGCCACACCCACTCCATCCACGCCCACCCAGTAAGCCACATCCACTCCATCCATGCCCACCCAGTAGGCTGCACCCACCCTGGCCACATCCACCCCGCCCCCTGAGGGCAACCGCAATGCTGATGCAGCCCTCAATGAAATTAGGTTTGACACCCCTGAGCTAGAGAGTCAAAAAAAGTCGATCTTGAGTTTCTTCCTCACCTGTCCTGTCTTTTCCAAGATGATAGTTTTCGCAATGGCTGCCATCCAGTATACTCTTTTCAAGGCTGTCTCTGTACTTTCCTATACCAACCCTGTGTCTGTGTTTATGAATATCAAAACAACAGCACAACTAAGAAATCAAACAGGCAACATGCATTAAAAAGGAGGCTTTGATTGCCCAGTTTTGCTCACCATTTTGATGACGTTAACCTACATGGTGGATCACCCAACAGCCCTAGAAATTCATTGGAACAATTTGAGGCCAGATTGTCAATCTAGCCTCTCTTTCAGGGTTATTATGGGGGGGGGGGAAATTGGAGGGCTGTGGATATATATGCCATTTTGAGTTCCCAAAGCAAAAGTGGGATATGAATCCAATAAATAAACAGAATCTGCCAAAGTTTTGCAGCAAATATTTACCTATATGGTAAAGTAGAAACGTTAAATTTCTGGAAGGTTTTACTTGGATGTTTTACATTAAAAGAAGGTGCAACCCTCCAAAAGAAGGAGGAGAAGGAGGGGGGAGGGGGAGGGGGAGGGGAGGAGGGGGAGGGGGAGGAAAAGGGGAGGGGGAGGAGATCCTGCCTTTTCCATTTACATCTCCCCATTATTAACTACAACTTCTGCAACTCTTCACCTTAAAGAGAAGATGGGCAGCATAAATATTTAATAAACTTTGCAGGTTAAAGAAAGTTAAAAATAAATAAATAAAAAGAGTTACCTCGGAAAGATAACTTGTCCAATTGCTTTAGACCCGGAGTTCTCATAACTCCTTTTAGCAATGCCTCAAATTTCTTTCCTTCTGCACCATTGCAATTCAGCAAAATGACTGTAAACTGTGGCATACATTTCCCCTCTGTTTCTTTCATAATTTTTTTTATACTAAATTTCTATACAATCACTGATTTCCAGGAAACACAGGACAGCTCTTGGCTGCATTCACACAATATATTTAACCTCTCCTCTGGTTAAATGGATCAATTTGTTACACATGGGAAGTTTGATGAGAACTAATTTTGACAAGGTGCTCTGAGAGTTGTGTTGTATTACAGCCATCATAATGTAAGCTTGGCCCAGGAACAGTTGCAGCCTACTCTAAATATTGGGGGTGGGGGGCACAGAAAACCCAGTTCTCAGCCATATGCATGATGCAATCCGACTTATATTGCATCTTTGCCTCTCCCCTAACCCCAGTATGGCCTTCACTCCCCCCAAAAGCATCAAGGGAGTCTCAAAAGATCGACTATCTTGCATTTAGTTGGACCAGTGTCCAGGTTGAACAGTAGAGCCAACTTGCCCTTGTTGAGGAAGAAATGAGAAAACGGAGGCCTTGAGTCTTTTTAAAGAAGCAAAGAAAGAGAAATGATCAGAAGAGATAAAGCAGAGAACCAACGAGAGAAAAAAAAAGAAGAAGTTGTAGACAGTTAGGGAGTATGAGAAAAGAAGTTTTGGCAGTCCCTACCATCTCATTTGAGAAGAAATCTAAAGTTTCGAGGTTTTTTCCAACTTTCAGATTTTTATCTTCATCCAGTTTTGGTCACCACGATGTAAAAAAGATGTTGAGACTCTAGAAAGAGTACAGAGAAGAGCAACAAAGATGATTAGGGGACTGGAGGCTAAAACATATAAGGAACGGTTGCTAGAATTGGGTATGTCTAGTTTAACGAAGAGAAGGACAAGGGGGGACATGATAGCAGTATTCCAATATCTCAGGGGCTGCCATAAAGAAGAGGGAATTAAGCTATTTTCCAAAGCACCTGAAGGCAGGACAAGAAGCAACGGGTGGAAACTAATCAAGGAGAGAAGCAACCTAGAACTAAGGAGAAACTTCCTGACAGTGAGAACAATTAATCAGTGGAACAGCTTGCCTCCAGAAGCAGTAAATGCTCCAACACTGGAAGTTTTTAAGAAGAGACTGGACAGCCATTTGTCCGAAATGGTGTAGGGTTTCCTGCCTGAGCAGGGGGTTGGACTAGATGACCTCCAAGGTCCCTTCCAACTTTACTATTATTATTATTATTATTATAAGTATCAGGAGCCCCCACTGGAAGAAGGCAGTACTCTGTGGTATTCAATCAAAGCAGGCATTGGCATTTGTGCTCTACAGAAACCTGCATCCTACTTTAAAGTTACTTTTTGTTCCTTTGCGAAAGGGACATTTTTTTTAATGTCTTCCTCAGAGAAGATTTTAAATAAATCGCAAGGGCTTGAAACGCCTTCTTTGACTGATCTTGCAAGCGAGAAATCCCTGAGAAAACCAGATATTCATGGACAACATTCTTTCCCTGTGGAACTTGGTGGAACAACTCTTGGTTTGGACCACACAAGATTGCAAGATATGTAAAAATGCTGTGGGCTTCTAACGTAGCATAGGAAAGAGCTGCGCAACCCTGTAAGTTTGCACGGGGCAATTTTCGAATAAAAGAGAAACAGATAGATAACCCACCAACCTTTGTGTGTTTAGTAAGGAAAGCCTCATTCTTCCTATTCCCTCAATGCAGATTTGGGGACGAGCTATTCGAACATCCCCTTTTATTTTGTTCTGTTTCATTTCGCTCCCCATCCTTCACAAGATAAGATACAATAAGATAACCTTTATTGTCATTTTTATACTGTAGGCACAACGGCACACATCAAAAATGAAATTTAGTTGCCCGCTCTCAAAGTAAAACACATACATGACACACACCTAAACATACTATGAACAACATATGTATAGACCCACATCTCTACATATACGTAGCAAATAAATATTGTCCATCTTGAATATATAACGGAAGGAGGAAGCTTGAGAGTTCGCAAGGTTAATGATGTATGGAATGAAACTCTGGCTGAATCTGGATGTTCTGCTTCAGATACCACAAAGCCTCCTCCCAGAAAGTAACAAAGAACAGGTTGTGAAGAGGATGTGTAGTGTCCCAGATAATCTTACGGACCCTGCTCAAGCAGCATTTCTGTGCTATGTCCTGGATGGGAGGGAGGGAACTGCCAATGATCTTTTCGGCCATTCTCACCACTCTCTGCACCGCCTTCCTGTCTGAAGTTAAGCAAAAGAGAGAGAGAGAGAGAGAGAGAGAGAGAGAGAGAGAGAGAGAGAGAGAGAGAGAGAGAGAGAGAGAGAGAGAAGCAACACATTAATTGGGAGAGATAGAGGAAGGAGGGAGAGATGGAGCCTTAGATGAGAAGGCTGGCATATTTCATAGCCTGAGCTCCATACAGGAGCTACTGTCCATGTTCTTCCTATAAATACTTTGCTTCGGGGTATTATTCCAGCTCTTAAAATGTGAGTTCTCTACGAGCCAGGTCAGGGTTAACAGATCTCTTCCATTTTATTCATGAGAGAATGGAAATCAAATCAATGTCAAGTGGAAGCGTCTTGCCTGGTGAAATGTGATGTGAACATTTTTTGTGCTTTATACATCAAACTTTAAAGAAAAAGAATGCTCGTCTCTGAGACATGGGACAGAAACTCTTCCTGGCTGAGAGCTACATTCCCTTGGGGGCAACCTGCATAAAGAGGTTAGAGAAGATTGGAGCTGGTACTTGGGACCTACAACTACTGTAAATGGAGTGCTAGCAGAGCTGTTATTTTTCCTTCCTTCCTTCCTTCCTTCCTTCCTTCCTTCCTTCCTTCCTTCCTTCCTTCCTTCCTTCCTTCCTTCTTTTCTTCCTTCCTTCCTCCCTCCCTCCCTCTCTTCCTTCCTTCCTTTCTTCCCTCCCTTCTCCAACACTGGAAGTTTTTAAGAAGAGACTGGACAGCCATTTGTCTGAAATGGTATAGGGTTTCCTGCCTGAGCAGGGGGATGGCCTAGATGACCTCCAAGGTCCCTTCTGAGTCTATTATTTTCTTTCTTTCTTTCTTTCTTTCTTTCTTTCTTTCTTTCTTTCTTTCTTTCTTTCTTTCCTTCCTTCCTTCCTTCCTCCCTCCCTCCTTTTCTCTCTTTATTTTCCTCCTTTTCTTGGTCTCTTTTCTTCCTACTTTCTTTGCCCTTCTCCCCCCCCAATAATTTCCCTAAAACATAACAAGGAGAAAATTATCCTGATTCATTTAAAAAGAAGCCTTTTTATAAGCTTCGTTGTAGTGCCAGGGAATGAACTGGAGAGGAGAAAGCCATGGAGAGAAGCCAAAGGCAGGCCATATAACTAGAAAGGAAAGCTCCATAAATTATACTAGAAGCTGGCTAAATTAAGCCCCATACATTAAATATTCAAGTTAATTTCATTTGCATATTTGTATTGATTCATTTCTATGTCACAAAATGCCATTTTCCCCCTGCCACAAAGCTTTGATATTGTTTTTAGTTCACAGGTATATCAATCAGAGACTTGCACTGCAATCCAAAAGAAGAAGCACATCCTCTATGACATTAGAGACTGAATCTATTTGAAGACTATACAGATAACGGTTGCAGGAATTAAATATGTCTAATCTAGCGAGTCCCTTGGACTGCAAGGCGTTCAAACCGGTCAGTCCTAGAAGAGATCAACCCCGACTGCTCTTTAGAAGGCCAGATCCTGAAGTTGAAACTCAAGTACTTTGGCCACCTAATGAGAAGGAAGGATTCACTGGAGAAGAGCCTAATGTTGGGAAAGATTGAGGGCAATAGAAGAAGGGGACGACAGAGAATGAGATGGCTGGATGGAGTCACTGAAGCAGTAGGTGTGAATTTAAATGGACTCCAGAAGATGGTAGAGGACAGGAAGACATGGAGGAACATTGTCCATGGGGTCGCGACGGGTCGGACACGACTTCGCAATTAACAACAACAACAACAGTCTAGTGAAAAGAAAGACTGGGGGAGATATGATAGTAGTATTCCAATATTTGAGGGGCTGCCACAAAGAAGAAGGGGTCATTCTCCAAAGCACCTGAAGGCAAGACAAGAAGCAATGGATGGAAACTAAACAAGGAGAGAACTAATCTAGAACTAAGGAGAAAGTTCCTAACACTGAGAACAATTAACCAGTGGAACAGCTTGCCTTCAGAAGTTGTGGGTGCCTCACCACTGAAGGCTTTTAAGAAGAGTCTGGATAGCCATTTGTCAGAAATAGTATAGTGTCTTCTGATTGAGTTGGACTTGAAGACCTCCAAGGTCCCTTCCAACTCCATAGAATAACCAGCATTGTTTTTTTAATGATGTTCTGTTTGTAACTGACATAATCAAAACATTTCTTTTTTCATGTTCAGTGAATATTTACAAATTTTAAATAAGTGTACTGGAAATTGAACCAGTGCAAAAAATCCCTATTTTAATTTGGCAGTTGAGCTCATATGAAGCTTATCTCACTGAAAGCTATTTTGGGTGGGAGAAAAAAAAATGTGTTTCAGATAAAATGAGGGGAATGAAGGCAAATTAATGGTAGTCTATCAACCCAAACAATAAAAGTTGTCAGAAATTTTCCCCAATGGCTTGGAAGCTTTCTTAAGCTCTGATCTTAGCTCTTACTACCCAATGCTCTATGGAAATAAATCCCATTGATCTGTATGTAGTTGCAACTAAGCATGTTTAGACACACCACCCTGCATTTCATAAGCCCAATTGATTTACCTCTTTGCAAAAATGCTCAAGATCGCGTCTTCAGAATTTCTTCTTCCCATAAGAGACGTCAATGTTTTAAAACCCAGCCTACATAAAGGCAAATCTCAAGATAAATTATATTCCAAAACCCATTTTTGTCACATTAGATATTGACACTTCCTCAACTGCAATCTTGTCTGAATTGTTTCAGTATATGCCAAACACATACCTTCTCCCGGAGGACTGTTGGTCATTTTAATGTTGTGAATGACTCGTCACACCTTTCAGCTTTGTGCCACCAAGCTGCAGTGCTTTTGTTTTGTTTTCTAACTGTAAAAAAAATTGATGCGATCAGAGAATAACAATAATCTTGTTTTTTCCCACCCCGCTTGAAAACCCAGGAGGGCTGACAAAATTTTGCACTTCTTTCCTCTTGCCTGTGGAAATAGGGAACGTTAGAAAAGATGGTGTAACTTTTCGGACACTCTGAGGAATGTTAATTGGATTCCAACATGAATGCTGCAGAATGGAGTGTGGGATTTTTGCTCTGATAAGGTGGTTAAAGAGGGACTTTGTATAAAAGTAAAGGTTTCCCCTGACCAGTCATTTCCGCCTCTAGGGGGTGGTGCTCATCTCTGATTGTTAGCTGAGGGAGCCAATGTTGTCCAGAGACACCTCCATGGCCATGTGGCCAGCATGACTATACACCAAGGGACATGGAACTCTGTTACCTTCCCATCAACGTGGTACCTGTTTATCTACTGGCATTTGCACGCTTTCGAACTGCTAGGTTGGCAGGAGCTGGGGATAGTAATACTGATAATACTAATACTAATAATACTACTAATACGAAGAAGAAGAAGAAGAAGAAGAAGAAGAAGAAGAAGAAGAAGAAGAAGAAGAAGAAGAAGAAGAAGAAGAAGAAGGAGAAGGAGAAGGAGAAGGAGAAGGAGAAGGAGAAGGAGAAGGAGAAGGAGAAGGAGAAGGAGAAGGAGAAGGAGAAGGAGAAGGAGAAGGAGAAGAAGGGGAGGAGTTGGAAGGGACCGTGGAGGAAACTCTATACCATTTCAGACAAATGGCTGTCTAGTCTCTTCTTAAAAACTTCCAGTATTGGAGCATTCTGGAGGTAGGTTGTTCCACTGATTAATTGTTCTCACCGTCAGGAAATTCCTCCTTAGTTCTAGGTTGCTTCTCTCCTTGATTAGTTTCCATCCCTTGTTTCTTTCCTGCCTTCAGGTGCTTTGGAGAATAGCTTGACTCCCTCTTCTTTGTGGCAGCCCCTGAGATATTGGAACACTGCTATCATGTCACCCTAGTCTTTCTCTTCGTTAAACTAGACATATCAAATTCCAGCAACTGTTCCTTATATTTTTTAGCCTCCAGTCCCCTGATCATCTTTGTTGCTCTTCTCTGTACTCTTAGTAGAGTCTCAACCTCTTTTTTACATTGTGGTGACCAAACTGGATGCAGTATTCCAAGTGTGGCCTTACCAAGGCATTGTAAAGTGGTATTAACACTTCACGTGATCTTGATTCTATCCCTCTGTTAATGCAGCCTAGCACTGTGTTGGCTTTTTTGGCAGCTGCAGCACATTGATAGCTCATATTTAAGTGATTGTTCACTATGACTCCAAGATCCCTCTCACAGTTGCTACTATTGAGACATGGAAGTTCATCCCATTGCATGGCCCTCAGATCTCAAGTCTGGGCCATGCAATGGGATGAACTTCCATTTCTCAATAGTAGCAACTGTCAGTTTTCTAGCTCACAAGCTCAGCATCTTTAACCCATCATGGCCCCTTCGGACATTGTAAAGTCTGTAGAATCATATCTACAGTTGCCTACTGTAGTCCTACACTTTTACTCATTCTCAAAGGAAGACACCAGAATTCTTGGGAAGTACAGACAGGCAAGGAGGTTTCAGGACGTTGAAAAGATCTATAACAGAAAACCCATCATCCAATATGATCTAGCAGAGGAGAGATGTTCTGGATTCCCTTGACCAAACAGCATCACGTTTTGAGATCCAGGAAGTTTGCCTTCTTTATCATGGTGGTTTCTCTCTGGAATGAGGTTTCCCCTGAGATCTGTAAGGATCCCACCTTGATGACATTCTGGAAGGCCTTGAAACCTGATTATTTACCCAGGTCTTGAGGTAGGTGTGAATGGACCACTCCTGTTTGTAATGTTTCATTTGCTGTGTTGTTGGATTGTCATCTTGTGATTTATCTTGGAGCTATTTTTGTTTTGGTTAAATGTTCTGTATTTTGTTGGCCACCTAATGAGAAGGAAGGACTCACTGGAGAGGAGCCTGATGCTGGGAAAGATTGAAGGCAATAGAAGAAGGGGGCAACAGAGAATGAGGTGGCTGGATGGAGTCCCTGAAGCAGCAGGCATGAGCTTAAATGGACTTCAGAAGACGGTAGAGGACACGAAGGCCTGAAGGAACATAGTCCATGGGGTCACGATGGGTCAGATATGACTTCACAACTAACAACAATAACTATTGCGAGCTGCCCAGAGTTGCTTGGATGGGGCAACATCCATACTGAATAAAATACATACATAAATAAAACACCTGCATCAACAGCAAGACCCACCACCGGCTCTAACTGTAAATTCAGTTCAATATGGCCTCCAAGAGCAGTTCAAGGGAAGACCTCAAGACCAGTTTGGAGAAGTGGGGGGAAAAAAATCTCTGAAAATTGCAAAGCCATTATAGTCAGAGTATTAGCTCAAAAAGCAAGAAAAAGTAACTCTTCACATCTCACTTTTCATGCACCAAAATTAAATGCTGGTTGACTCTTCGTACCTGCAATATGTTTTGCCATCCTTGGGGGACGAGGGTCCAGACTTTTGTGAAATTTCCAAACATTCAACAAGTGCTTATTTCTATCAATCTTTGTTGAGCTATATATATATATGTTATAATGAGTCTATAACTGAAATATAAGTTTGGACTGAAATGGAATGAAACACCCGTACCAAGTTGCTGTTTTGGGGATAACAATGAAAGGAGATAACCAACAAAACTGTCTTGAGCTTTTGGGGGAAAAAAGATCTAACAAATCTATAGATGATAGGATACATGTACTATTTTTTTTGTACCCTACACAGAATCACATTGTTTGATTTGGGCAGCTCTGTGAAAACATAATAAAATAAATAAAATAAAATATAAAAATTAGTAATTTATGGAGAAATTGCAGACCATAAAACTAAATCTTCTTTGCATTGGGAACTCTACTCATAGTGATTTTATATACATATATGTGTACTTTTCTTGGCAGCAAGCTGGAAATATCTGCCACCATTTTCTTCCAGGACATTTTCACTCTAATTCACAGCCTTGAGCTTTCCTAAGTGGTGCCTTATCCAAATATTAAGCAAGTCCAACCTTGTAAAAGATTCGGTCAAGGTCAGTCAGATGCTAAAATTGCCTATAAATTGATTTTCCTCACAAGCATGAACAATGGGAGTCATTTCCACATATGCACAGGAGACTTCAGTTCAGCTGCTTGAGATTTTAGCCAGTGATTTCAGCTTTTTTTGACTTCATAAACACTTCATTTGGTAGACTCTTCTTCTTCTTCTTCTTCTTCTTCTTCTTCTTCTTCTTCTTCTTCTTCTTCTTCTTCTTCTTCTTCTTCTTCTTCTTCTTCTTCTTCTTCTTTTTCTTCTTCTTCTTCTCCTCCTCCTCCTCCTCTTCCTCCTCCTCCTCCTCCTCCTCCTTCTTCTTCTTCTTCTTCTTCTTCTTCTTCTTCTTCTTCTTCTTCTTCTTCTTCTTCTTCTTCTTCTTCTTCTTCTTCTTCTCCTTCCAATTGTATTATATTATTTGCTTCCATATATCTGGTCCAATGGAGAGTAATGGATTGTGACACTGCCCTTAAAGGGAATCAAGTTATTAGCCTAATGCACAGAGAGGAGTGATGCATTAAGGCATTAGGAATCAAAACAATCATTTTAAAGCATGACAGCCTAAGTAGGGAGCAAAAGAGGAGGACAGAAACATAAACCATATGGCTTAATACTTAATATCTCATTTAAACAACTCTATTAAACTGGGTGCTCTATTCTTTATTAGCTCAACAGCTTACCTATCTTCCCTTTTCCCTTCTTTCTCCGGTAAAGTCTTTTCTTTTTTCTGTCCTGAAGGTCCCAAAGCTACCATCACCCCCCCCCCACCATGTCCAAATCATATGTCAAACTAATTAAGCTGACAGTTGTAATAAATGAGCATTGCCCGTCTCACTTGAGACGCAAAGTTAGGCTACTATGACTCAATATGCAGATGTTTTCTGTCTGTTTCTTTGGAAGGGGAAAAAATAGCCTGTTTAAATAGATTAATGAGAAATTGGTGGCATTATATAAATGGGAGACACAAGGCTGAATGGAAACAAGCGCCAAACCTTTGAACAATGCAGCTTTCTGTTTTTCAGAAGTCTCATGTTGAAGTTGTTCTCTGGACCACACAACCTGTGCGCCCTTGCATAAGCCCACACAGAGGATTAAAATAATTAATGAAACAACAGCCTTTCTGGAAAACTAGAGCGATTCAACACGTCTCTGGGGTAATCCAAGGAAATGCGCAGGATGGGAATAATAGCAGCAGAAAGCAGTGTGGATCTACAGCATTTTACAGTGGGGAGCCGCAGTGGGAAAAGAGAAAAGAACAGACAATTCCAGAGATTTTGACCTGGTGAGCAGAAAACAAATAGAGATTTTACAATGAGCTGCAGTGGAGAAAGTGAAATATTTCCTTCTGCAGGATAGTTCAAGCCATTATCAGTTAGTGTGGGCCTGAATTAACCATCATTTGTCCATTCCTGTATTGTTTCTTTATTATGTACTGTAACATTAACATATAGACACAACTCATCCAAAAGGTCAGATCAAATTTAACATTTGTTTAATTAAAAACTTTAGTAATAAAGGCAAATATATATATATTTCCAGGATAATGTTGCAGGATCTAATCTGGACTGATCACTAGGACCAGAGAGACATTCCCTGCTCCTGGTGACAGACTCAGATCAGATCCTAAAAACTTTAGATCAACCTTAAAAGAGTGTTTTCCTTTCATTGCTGAAAGTTCAGATGGTCACTGATAGACACAAAGGGGCTCTTTGAAATAGAGAAACAGAAAGAATATCATCAGTCTTGCAAGAGATCTAAATCCAGCCTTCCTTGAATTCCTTTGACTCTTATCTACCACCAATTTGTCTTGACTGTTAGTAGTTCAGATTTTTGTTTAGAGGCACAATTGAATAAATTAGTACTCACTTCAGGTCTAATCCTGGCTCCCAATTTCTTGTGCCTGAGATGAAGAGAAGGACTAGAGCTGAGATGATAGCAATCTTCCAATACTTGAGGGGCAGAGAAGAGAGAGTTTACCTATTACCCAAAGCACCTGACAGCGGGACAAGAAGTAACGGGTAGAAGCTTATCAAAGAGATCCATCCTAAAATTAAGGAGAAATTTTCTGACAGTGAAAACTGTTTACCTCCAGAAGTAGTGATTGCTCCATCACTGGAGATTTTCAAGAAGAGATTGGTCCCTAGAAATATGCCCGATCAGAAAACAGTCCTTAAATTAAGAATAAACATAGAGAAGACGTAATAGCAGCCCATAAAACTTACTCAGGATCCTCCAAGTTTCCTTCCAATGGACCAGCTGCAGGTAAAAACCATAGGAAGAGTTTTGGTATGGGATCAAATGCATGGGGGGGAGGGAGAGAAATTGACTGCCCCCTCCCACCTGTACTTGAAATAATTTCCATCCTTCAGAATTCCTTTAAACTTCCACAAGTGGAATTGCAAACTAATAATGTATCAGAGAAGAAGACAAAGGAAAGAGCCGAGGTGGCGCAGCAGTTAGAGTGCAGTACTGCAGGCCACTTTAGCTGACTGTGTTCAGCAGGTCAGCGGTTCCAATCTCACCGGCTCAAGGTTGACTCAGCCTTCCATCCTTCCGGGGTAGGTAAAATGAGGACCCAGATTGTTGGGGGCAATGTAATATATATATATATATAGACATTGCTTACTGGTGTACACCGCTTAGAGAGTGCTTGCACTTAAAGCGGTATATAAGTCTCATAAATAAATAAATAAATAAATAAACCTGGACCCTTGTTTGAAAGTATGCATATTTTTCATCCACTTTGGGAAATCTGATTTCTTTTACTCTTGCCAAATAAAACTTGAGACTCAGCAATGACCACATATCGGGACACCTGTTATCTCAAGACATCGGAGAAAAAGTTCTTCACTTTACCCAGACTTTTAAACAAACAAAAAGGTGGAGCGGGGTAGAGAAGAACAGGAAGAATGTAGGAATAAGGTCAGCAGAGCAGCCAGTGTTTTGTAAGTTATTCCAGACGGTTTTTATTTAATTTTTTTTTAAAGGTAATTTAACCTTGGTTACTTGACTCTGATCTTTCTCTCCTCTTAATACTGATATGTCCTCTTCTTGCAATTGGTGAAAAGTTGCCAAATATTGTCCGTTTCTGTCCTTAATTGGCAATTTCTTTGGCAATTTCCAAACAAGTAATAAATAGATTCTTTCTTGCTGATTCTCTGGAGTTCTTTAAAGCCCACCTGGATTTCTTATGTGCCTATGAACAGCAAAGAATGGTTAGGCATTGTAGCTTTTGACACTGACCCAGACAAACACATAATAAATAGCACTCTCCTTGAAATGATTGAAACCAGCTGGATGGAGCAGGCTTAACTGGAGAGAAATGGATTAAAGCTAAAGACAGAAGAAGTGTGTAAGCGGGTGTGTTTAAACATTTCCTAAGTGTCCAAGGCTGTTTTTCATAACTAAAATCCAGGAATGCCTGTTAAAGTGGCTAGCCAATTCTTCAAAAACTCCGGAAAAGTTGGGAAATTGCTGCATCTCTTATTTGTTTCTGAAAGAGCAGCAATGTGAAAATATGTGCTGGCTTTGAAGGAAGGAAAAGGAAAACCTCCTTGTAAGAACTCGGAGACTTCTTCATACAATAATAATAATGTTGGAAGAGACCTTGGAGGTCTTCTAGTCCAACCCCCTGCTTTTTCTTTTTTTAAGTGGAGGTGGCAATTTATAGGGGATATGCAGGAGACCCTCTCCTTAATACGCTGCTAAAATAGTTACTGCCAGAATTGACTGGCAAGGTTTGACATATTTTAAAACAAGAAAAAAGTATTGGTAATTTCCTGGAATATCTTGGGGGGGGGGGGTTAGGAAGATGGACTGTGCCAGACCTTGAAAAATTTTGAATTAGAAAGTTATTTGTTCCGGTCCATTGTCCTTTCTTTTGTCTATCCTAGCTTATGTCTATCCTAGCTTATGTCCTATAAGTCAAATGTGAGGTGAGTTTAATTAAAATTATATTTTGAAATGTTGGACAAAAAAATTAGTTGGTTTGGGTTTACAAAGACCTAGTTTTTAAAGTCTTCTGATTTTGTGCAAATCAGTTGCCGGTCCCTGGAAAGAAAAGTCTTTCCTAGGACTAGCAACGGAAGACATCAGAAATTACATTTTTGGTAAACTAAACTGACAACCTTTTGACTAAACCTTGCCCAGATGGGAGGTACATTGAAAAGGATATTAATCTTCTGACATACTTAGCACATCTATTTAAGCTCCAGAGAAAATACCCTGATGAAATAAAGGGCTGAGTATTCTGACTCAATCCCTTTGGACTAGGGATGACATGATAGCAGTGTTCCAATATCTCAGGGGTTGCCACAAAGAAGAGGGAGTCAAGCTATTCTCCAAAGCACCTGACAAGAAAGAGTGGATGACAACTAATCAAGGAGAGAAGCAACCTAGAACTAAGGAGATGTTTCCTGATAGAAGAAATAACCAGTGGAACAATTTGCCTCCAGAATATTATGAATGCTTCAACACTGGAGGTTTTTAAGAAGAGATTGGACAACCATTTGTCTGAAATGGTATAGGGCAGGGGTGTCAAGCTGCCGGCCCACGAGCCAGTTGCATCATGCAGAGGCCGCACCCACCCCAGCTCCGGCAATGCAAAAAAAGTTGTGATACATCACGACACATCACCTGATGTCGCGAGTTTGACACCTGTGGTATAGGGTTTCCTGTCTGAGCAGGGGATTGGACTGTTATTCTGCTCTTCTAAGTATGCCATCTTTGACCACCAAGCATCAAGAAATTATAATAAAAGTACAATTATCTGCAACATTATCACTTCTGGGTTTGGTCTGGTGAAAATAAAAACAATAACAACAATCTACCTGGGAGGTGGTGAATTGGTAAGGAAAGTGAAAGCTGAGTGAACTGTGTCAAAAGAAGCCAGAAATTAATTTTCCATTCCAGTTTTCATGTCAGACATTAGAAGAATGGATTCAACTTTATCTTTTTTTATTATTTCTGACACTTTCCTTAATCTAAAGAATAGCTTTCCAATCCTAACTTGGGAAAAACCTCAGCACCATCTGAGCAGATGTTGAGAAGCGTTGTGTATGGCTGGTGAGGGCTGGGTGTTGTTGAGAATCCAAATCAATTCCCTGAGCAGAAGCATCTGGAGAAGCATAGCAATTTATCCAGCTCAATCCATCAAGAGTCACTATTTTAGAAGCAGCAGGAGGAACTCTCACGAAAAACAAGAATCTCCATTCCATCAGGGAAAACAGATTGTCCTCTGAGTCCCACATTGTCACTTCATCCACCAATGAAACAGAATCAACAAGCAAGGCATAAAGAGAGTAGAAAAACTCCTTACATTATCAGCCCAGCTGTCCTACCAACACATAAACCAAAGAATATAAATAAAGAATATAAAAGTAAAAGATCACATGAAGTACAAGTACCACTTTATAAAGACTTAGGGAGACCACACTTGGAATATTGCATCCAGTTTTGGTCACCATGTTAGAAAAAAATATGTTGAGAAAGAGCTCAGAAAAGAGCAACAAAGATGATTAGGGGGCTGGAGGCTAAAATATATGAAGAACAGTTGCAGGAATTGGATATGTCTAGTCTAGTGAAAAGAAGGACTAAGGGTGACATGATAGCAGTGTTCCAATATCTGAGGGACTGACACAAAGAAAAGGAGGGGGGTTCAACCTATTTTCTAGAGAAAAGATTCTTTTTATCTTGCACCAGAAGGCAAGGTAAGAAGCAATAGATGGAAACTAATCAAGGAGAGAAGCAACCTGAACTAAGGAGAAATTTCCTAAGAGTGAGAACAATTAACCAGTGGAACAGCCTGCCTCCAGAAGCAGTAAATGCTCCAACACTGGGAGTTTTTAAGAAGAGACTAGACAACCACTTGTCTGGAAGGGCATGGGGTCTCCTGCTTGGACTAGAAGATCTCCAAGGTCCCTTCCAACTTTATTATTCTGTTATAGAATGGAGCTTATTGAGAACGTGTGACAAAAGTCAGGGCTTTGTCACTTCAATATTATTAGAAATACTGTCTTGTTAAGATGATCATTCTCCAGATTTCTCATTTAATGTGCATGCTTTCCAAAGGCATGAGAAATCCAAGCCAAGTTGAATGAAATAGAAAATAAAGTGCCAGACAAAATTACAAAGTATTATAAGCTCACGTATGAAGCCAGAGAAGGATGTTTTTAAAATGCATGACAGACAACCTATCCTGCTTTTATTTATTTTTTTCTCTACTAGTTCATTTTGAGAAAAGAGAATGCATTCAAAGGTGCAGAAGACAGTGGAGAAATTCCACTGGTGGAATCTAATCTTCTGGTGAGCTATTATCCTGTCTTCTTTCCCTGCATAATACATTCTCCAATGGTCTTCAGGCCACATGGCTTCCCACATTTTAATTAAAGTTTAAGAAAAGGTATCAGGAAAAAAAAAATCCTGATATTGGTTGCCTTCCACAGCAATTTTGTTGGCTTATGAAATTACAGGAGAATTATTTAATGGAATAATAGAATAACAGAGTTGGAAGGACCTTGGAGATCTTCTAGTCCAACCCCCTGCTCAAGCAGGAGACCCTATATTGTTCAGGCAAATATCTGTCCAGTCTCTTCTTGAAAACCTCCAGTGATGGAGCACCCACAACTTCTGAAGGCAATCTGTTCCACTGATTAATTGTTCTCAGTGTCAGGAAATTTCTCCTTAGTTCTAGGTTGCTTCTCTCTTTGAAAAAATTCTGTCTGTTACTTCCCACAGTCCCTCTGAAAAAAATCAGAGAAGTCATCTGGCCACGTTTTCTTCTCACAGATTTGACAGACACTTCTGACAGATTATTGAATTCTATTTTCTTGTACCAAAATGCATCGAAGATGTTCATTGCAGATCTTCATTCTTTCAATGATCTTCACAAAATTTCTTGTGCCCATGGAATTCTGTTAGGGTGAATCAACCCTTGATTGATTTCACTCAGAGCAGCCTTCAGCATTAGGGCCACATGCAGCTCAGTCTTATGGAATGTAAACTTCTGTCTAATTTCAATTTGCAAGTAATCTAGCCCTTGCCCTTGATGTTTGTTGTTAGGAAGGACAAATGAGAGAAGAAGGTATTAGAAATATTGAAAGGGGGTAAAAATTAGTTTGGCAGAATCCAGTCTTTTGATTTGTGTGACCCAAACTTCAATCAACCAATCAATCAATGCTTCAGCCACCATTTTCATGCAAATCAGCCCTTAAGGATTGCTTCTATAGGGTAAGACTGTTGACCAACTCTACTGAAATGCATTGGCTCAGCTGCAGAACCTGTTAATGGAGTGAGATTCAGTAGATTCAAAATCATCTTTGACATAGTCATGGCACCAATCATCAGAGTGCCTCACATATCATGGGAAGAAATTCTACTAGTAGCAATTCTATGCTGATAAAATTTTGACCAGCAGCCTGGCATCCGAAGAAGGTGTTACATTTCATGTATCCTCAGTACCAGAGCACATAACTAAAGGGTCAAAGTGACAGGCTTTGTAGACAAAAACATCTAGGGAATTGTATCTAGTTTAGGTGTTCGTAACTGGGCACAGCTGTCTTATGACAAGTTTCTCTCAATCCCAATTCCTATTATAATATGGGGATGATAAGTAACCGGTGGGGAAAAAAAAACAAATGCAAAAATGTGTCTGCTAAAAACATCAGTCTAAACTTGGAGGCCAGATTCCAGATGCATTTTGAGTTTTCCAGGAGATGCAACCTTCAAAATCATACCAAGATTTCTGTTGGATTGAATCAGATCATCTGTAAAATATATTTTCTAAGGACTAGAGAACAAGGCAAAAGCTGGAATAGCCTGCCAGAGGGCTTTCTTTTCAAAGTTAGCTTAAATCACAATGTTTGGAAACTGCTCAAACTCCCTTCAAAATGATGTCTGGAACAGCCTAATGCTAGAATAACAATGCTGAGTCTACATTGTACCATTATTAGAAGGATTACTGAGATAATAGATGCATATGGTTATAAATATGTGACCAGCTGAACAGGCAGCACTTAAGCACATGAAATTCATATAGCAAATTCTTAATTCTAATCCAACATGTTTACAGAGAGAACCTATAGTGCATAAATTTTATGTATCTTCTCCTTTTGAAAACATCTTCTCTTTGAAGAGAATCTGGACCAAATCTTTATGGCAGATCCATGCCTTGATCTGGGCTAGAATATCTGGAATCTCTGCTCTATACCGTTCTGGACAAATGGCTGTCCAATGTCTTGTTGCAAACCTCCAGTGATGGAGCAGATATGACTTCTAGAGGTGAGCAATTCCACTAATGAATTGTTCTCACAGTCAGGAAATTTCTCCTTAGTTCTAGGCTGGATCTCTCTTTAATGATCGTCCAGTACTCATTTCACCCATAGTCTTCTCTTCAACTAGACCTATCTAGTTCTCTCAATGTCCATTATATGGTTTAGCCTCCAGACACTTTATCCTCAGGTTCGGCCATCATCATCATCATCAAGTTGGAAGGGACCTTGGAGGTCATCTAGTCCAACCCCCTGCTCAGGCAGGAAACCCTATACCATTTCAGAGAAATGCCTGTCCAGTCTCTTCTTAAAAACTTCCAGTGTTAGAGCATTCACCACTTCTGGAGATAGGTTGTTCCACTGATTAATTGTTCTCACTGTCAGGAAATTTCTCCTTAGTTCTAGGTTGCTTCTCTCTTTGATTAGTTTCCATCCATTGCTTCTTGTCCTGCCCTCAGGTGTTTTGGAGAATAGCTTGACTCCCTCTTCTCTGGGGCAACCCCTGAGATATTGGAACACTGCTATCATATCACATTTCGTCCTTCTCTTCAGTACACTAAACATACCCAAGGTTCACCAAGATCTATCCAGATAAGCTGGTAGAATATCTGAGATTTCTTTGGAGTGTTTCTACTTGGGAGTAGGTTATTACTCTAAAGAGTTCTGGTTCTCAGACTGACAATTCTTTGCTTGCTTTGCTACTAAATTTCTACCTGGAAAATATTTATGCTGGAAGTAGCATGCAAACCCCCAATTTTAAAATGTAACATCCATGCCAAAAATAGTAAACCCATTTCTGTGCTTAAGAAATGTCCCCAATATGTCGCTTTTCAAGAAAGCAAAAATCTTTGTGGAAAGAACTGGGGCAGATCCAGATGTCTCTTCTTGCAAATATACTTGCTGCAGAATTTTGTTTTTACAGTATATTCTGCAAGTAAGCAAGATGGGACACCAAATTCTAGAAAAGCATTGTAGAGTATTTATCAATCCAGGAACATTTCAAAAGCCAGTTGTTCAAGATGGTCTTCAAGAGTTCAAAAAAGCCACTTCTAAATTTGACAGATGCATTATTCTGATTCAGCACTGGACTGTGGGGGGCACCAATTTAATATCCCATAAGTCCTTTGGTTTGCCTATATCACTCCTGTCTTGGTCACATTTTAACCCAATTCAGGTTTTAGAATGAAATCAATGTAGTCCTGGAGCTTCGGCAGCTGATCAAGAATTATGTTTATTGTCAGGGGCCTGAAGATAATCACCAGTTTTCCATTTCTGCCACATTTCTGACTCTTCCCCCACCCTACTCCCAGCTTATAAATATCTTCTATCTCTTCAGCAGCATGTGATCTAACTCACAGCCCAGCAATTTCCATGGTTGTCATTTGCCGACATCCGTCATGCATATGCTTATGGCTGTCCATATGCGATATAAATTCAAGCAAAGAATATTATATTGTGTCAGTCCCCTGGTCCACCTTAACCAGGTCTATGTTGACATACATCATCCTTGATCAGCTGCTAAAAGTCCAGCTTCCCCCCTTCTCTTAAAATTGAATGGGTCCATTGTCAATGATTGTGGCTCAACAGTGATGCAGGTGGTTGTTGTTGTTTTTTCAGGTCAAGCTCCTGAGAGTAGAACCCCAAAATTTCCATGGCATCAAAGATGCTCTACCATTGAATTTCTTACTTTGTATAAAAGTATGCAACTAAAAAGGAGCATCTGCTGATAAAAAGTCAACATGATATCTGCAACCACATAGTGGAAACCCTGCCATGTTTTCTTGTGAAAAGGAGATATGAATTCAATCATGCAGTAGTGATCACCCCGTTTTTTTAACCTGCCCCACAGATGTCCCAGACCATCTGAATCATTACTCTGCCTACACCCATACCGATGTCTTTACAAAAGAATTAAAAGAAAACAGAATAGCACCAATCAAAGTGAAATCATCCCTAAATCATCATCATTATTATCATCTGAGACACTCAGCATATACAGAATTGACCTGTCTATCATATCATATTAAATCAACATTACATGTTGAATTCAGGCAATGTATTCTGTCAAATCAAGACATGATGGCACAGCATAATGAGTGAACTCAGTCAGTTTCTCAGTATGATAGAGAGATAAATGAGAGATAGAGAATAGAGCAGCGGTTCTCAACCTATGGGTCGCGACCCCATTTGGGGTCGAACGACCATTTTACGGGGGTCACCAAACAACGCGATCTGCCATTTTTCCCCCTCAGGGGGCGGCGCCGCACATGCATGCCGCGCATGGGGCGGCGCCGCGCATGCGCGCCGTGTCCGTGTGGCCGGGGGTCGCCGTATAAAAAGGTTGAGAACTGCTGGAATAGAGAGATAGGGAGAGATATTCTCAGACCACTATTTCTATTTTGTAAATGCATCTGGTAAGTCTTTTCTTTGGAAAATTCAAAGCGTTGGATATATTTGCATCGAAGGAATTATATAGGCAACTGGGACCTCTAGCAGAGCCTCACCTTCTAAGAATTACCTAATATTCCAGGCAAAACAAAACATGAGCTCAATACCTAAGCAATCACTGGGGGGGGGGAATATGTCAAAAGAGGTAAAAAATATTTTTTATTCAAAATGCAAAGATAAAAAACGCTGCAAACATCCCAACAATCTTTAGATTGCAACAGAGAGATAACAGGAACTCTTAAGTCTTCTGACCTCTTGTGCCTGTCTAAAATGGTGACTTGCTAGACTTATAATTCTAACTTCAGTACTCTACCTTATCAACAGTTTCACTCAATGGTTCTTTCTGTGGAGTCTTTCCCCAGATCCTTCTACTTTTTTTCTCTCTCTTTCTGTACGTGGGTTGCATAATTTTTAGTACTGCTGCAAATTTCGTATCTCCTTCAAGCCTGCTATAAACGTCTCCTTTTTTTTATGGTAGTGGTGGTACAATTGGGATAACAACCTTCTCCACACTTACTCCTGAGTTTGTTATTTCAAGGAGATTTGGATGGATGAAACTTTGGCTGAATCACCCTTTGGCTGGAAAAGTAAACCACTTTTCAAAAAGGATCTTACGGAAAAACAGAATCCTGGAGGGAAAGAGAATACAGTTTTCGATCAAAGAGAGGAGAAGGCCAGCTCAAGCCATGTTGCTTATGTGAGAGCCTTTGGGAACAAACATAGAGGCATTCCTATGAGTTGCTAGAAGGTATGTATGGCTTCCCATCACATTCATTGTGGTTTTCTTGTTGTGTACAGGCCGAACATCCAGAAAGCGGTTGCATTACTTTTTTTACACTTATCTATTCATCACTTTTCTGTATTTTCTTTTTTAAAAAAGAACAAAAGCTGCAATTTTACTGATCACCAAAACTTACACCCTTGAAGAGATAGCAAAAAAAAAAGCACACTTGAAAAAAACCTTGGTACTCCCCATCAAAAATGCTTTTGCAAACTTGCAAGCATCGGTGTGATAAGTCACTGAAAATTCTTGCACATTGTATTCATTTGCTTTGCAGCAGCTTGTCCACCTGATTTACAAAGCTAATTGACCTTCTTGTTTTGTTTAAAGAGGTAGAAGTGCACAACCTAAGAGCCTTTGTCCCCGAAGGTCCCATTCACACATATTTGTGAACTTATTTTATTAAAACAATTTCTCTACTTCCTTAGGACAGATGGTCTCTAGGCAGTGTGCCTAGACTGAATAGACTGTATGACTTAAAGAATGTTTGACCCACTTTAAGGACCAGATCCAGTGTTCCAGCAGTAACCAATTTATCACCAACTCAGCTTGATGACAACTTGTCTTGATTCACTCCTAGTTCTGGAGAATTATGTGGGGGATGGAAGGTGATGGTGGTGTTCTGTAATGTCCAGGAAGGTTATTAATCTTTAATACAATATCTTTTAAAAAAAAACAAAACAAAAATTCAATTGTGTTTGGACTTCTTTCTTACCCTTTCAGTGAGAAAGTAATTAGGACCAGCATTATGATGCTGCCAAGCACAATTTATTCCTCTCTTCTGAGACAGCTAGTTTCCAGAATTTCTGTAGAAAAAACTCTATATACACCAATTAAGTTATGGAAATTGCCCCATGACCTGCCCCATGCCAACTTCTGTATGCAAGACTTACACCTTGTTTCCAGAATGAGATGGAAGCAATGGATTGTTTGTGGAAATTATGGATTATTATGGTCCAAATCTGAGCACTCTTCCAATATTTAAGGGGTTCTCAAAGAGAAAAAGGAGGACAAGTTCTCCAAAGAACTGAAGGGAAGACAAGAAGTAACAGGTGGAAACAGACTAAATAACCTCCAAAGAGATTATTCTAAGCACCTCACCGTAATTATGACTTCCAACTAGTTAGGTCCTAATTCTTGCATCAAGTCCAAACTATTCTTATTTTGTTCCTGGACTTAGCTTTTGTGAAATATTTTGTTAATATATTACAGTCATGAATGAATCTTCAGGATCCAGTATCTCCCCAGGACATTTAGAAATTAAAAATTAGGGCTAGTAATGGGTGTATTTTGTCTCTATTGCCTAACTATCTAAAAGCATGGGTAAACCCTAAATATCATCCACCAACTTGTATGATGCTGCAGTAATAGTATATAGTCAGAGATAATCTATCACAGTTCTTCCTGTTGGAGGACCACAGTCCTGCTGAGAAAAAATAAACAAGATGTCCTAATGCATTATTAATCAAACAATTGACCCAAAATAGTTGTTTTTCATGCAGTGGTGTGGAACATTTAGTACTCCAAATGTTGGAGTTGAGATGACATTCCCAACAATCTCAAGCCAACATGGCCAGTGTTAAAGGATGTTAGGAACTGAAAATGCAGCAACATTTGGAAGGCCTGAAATTCTTTGTCTCTTTTATAAAGTAAATGAATATAGAAGGTTGAACTATAAGTAACACACTATTAATAGAGTTGAGAATTTGCCTGACTATTATTAATATGAACATTGATAGTTACAAGAATGGCTTTTTATCAGCCAGTAATGTGTTGAGATCAAGATATCAAGTTACGGGGCATGATGGCTCAGCAGTTAAAAACATTACCCATCTAGCACTTTGAAAGCATGCAAATGTGAGCAGATTAATAAATACCACTTTGGTGGGAAGGTGACAGCATTCCGTGCTCCTTTGGTGTATATAGTCATGTTGGCCACATGACCATGGAAATGTCTTTGGACAATGCTGCTTTCCTTGGCCAAGAAATGGAAATGAATACCATGCCCTAGAGCAGTGGTTCTCAACCTTCCTAATGCCGCGACCCTTTAATACAGTTCCTCATGTTGTGGTGACCCCAACCCTAAGGGGTCTCCAAGTGCGCACCGACGCCGTCCACTCACCCGCCGCACCTGGAGCTCAGCATGCCTCACCTGTCCTCGCCTCACTTCCAAAGGTCACCGGCCTGCCTGGCTTCAGCTGGCCGAGGAGGGGGGGCAGGAAGGCCGCTCCGCCGGCTCCACCCAGCCTGGTTGGAGAAGCGCCCAAGCGGGGAGAGAGAGAAAGAGAGAGAGCCAAGAGGGTGACAGCGCCAGCAGAGCTTAGTTCAGCCTTCTCCGCAGAAAGGGCCGTGAAGCAGCATAGTTTCCCTTAGGAGATGCTCGACGGAAACGAATCCAGCGCTGCAACGGCCCCCAGCTCAAAGCTGTGCGGAGACGGATAGAGGAGCGGTGTCTCAGTTCCTAAGACCATCGGAAATATGTGTTTTCTGAAGGTCTTAGGTGACCCCTGTGAAAGGGTCATTCGACCCCCAAAGGGGTCGCGACCCACAGGTTGAGAACCGCTGCCCTAGAGTCAGGCACAATGGACAGGGAAACCTTTACCTTTAATGTGTTGCAAAATCTGCTATGCAATCAATGATTAGGTTTACACTAAGGCTGTGGAAACTTTCAATGACATGGTCTGCTCCAGCAAATGTTAGAATTGAACATATTTCCAAAGATTTTTGCTGAAGTCGCATAGCTCCCTTGCTTCTGAGTTTTTCACCATAATTTTCACAAACATGTTCTTTTTCTTGTTTCTCACACAGTACTCTAATATCGTCTTATATTCCAAATTAATGCCAACTTTTCAATGAATAAGGGCTGTTCCCAAGCTTTTACTGGAAGCTTGATCAATCAGTTGGATTCTCTTTCAAAGCAGCACACACAAAACTCTCTCACTGTGCTGCAGTAATAGCAACTTGAGCTATATAAACTGCAGAAAGTGATCTCATGTTCCCGATGATCCGTGAATAATCTCTCAAATCTCTAGAAATCCATAATATTGGGTTGACCTACCTGAGATTTTGATCATTGGCCTATGAACTTGTTTCTTTCTTGCCTATCTCAAAAGGAGAAAGGGCAGAAAAATGCATGAACATTTTTAGTAGAATGCCTCCTACACACATCTGCTTCAAGTTACAGAAGGCAAGGGGGGAAAATTGCTTGCAAGAACACACATTTCAGAGAAAAATCTGTTCCTTTTTTTTTCTAAATGAACAGTTGTCATATTTTATCGATTTATAAATGCAGGATAAGTGCCTTCATTCCAGTTCTGGCCATCTTTTCCCCTGCCTTAAACCTTTAAAAAGGGGGGTGATTCAGAGAAGAGTGGAAAACTAGCCAATAACTATGTTTTTAAAAAGGTTTTACAAATCATAATTGGATATAAAATAAAAATGCCATCTATGTGAGAGAGAATTTCCCTCCAACTTTGAGGTGACTGCCCTAGACTGGATTCTGCAATTGGCTTTTTAGTTTTTACTTATTCAATTTGGGTTCTTTTTGGAATTTTGATAGTAGGTATAGAATTCCAGAAGGATCCTGAAAAGCTATTTAATCAATCTTCTGCTTGTGCAGAAAACCCAAAATTAGAGTAGGCCCAATCACTGCCCAACCAACCTCATTCGGAAGACCACCAGGAACCAAGAGCTGTCTGCCACAGACAGAAGTTTATGAAATTATGCATTCTCTGGAGAAAGTAAATTGAAAACGTTGGTGGGAGAGTTACCATTCACGTTGATTGAAATAACAGTTATCAAAACAGTGAACTGATTTAAACTGCCCTCCTTCACAAAAGAGATAGGTTCCCAGCCCTCTTTCATAGAAAACGTGGGAGGAAACAGACAAGAGTTTTGCCTCCATAAATTGCTTATATAAACGTGTCTCATTGGAAGGTAGGGCCCTTGCTGGAATTCTTATGTTGCAACCTTAACCTTCTTACTAATAAATACAAGTAATCAGAAACCTTATTGCTTGGATTAACTCTTTCTGAACTAAATTGCAAGATAGATAATCTGATAGTATGTTTGTTTCTCCCGAGTTCCCAGTTCACTCAGTGGAACTGGTTGGACAGTTGGAACCCAATATGGAATAAATGCCTGAGTTGAGCAAATTAACATTTAAATCAATTTTCAAGTAGGTCTTTAAAACACATCCGGTAAAGAAAAATCGCAATTGTTTCCTGGTTTATGTATGTTTGGTTTTAATTCAAGTTCTGTTTTCATTGAAAATGCCAAGAGAAGGAAGGAAGGAAGAAGGAAGGAAGGAAGGAAGGAAGGCAGGAAGGTCTTATTCAGATAATGCACAATTGATTACAATAATTCATTGACAATGGTCTCACAACACATTTTAAGTGATTTTAAACCATTTGCTGGTTTACAGAATACAAGAAAAGGAACTAAGTGTGCCATCACAAATACCTTTTTTAAAAAAGTGGATAATAAATCAGGAATGGGCAGCAATTTTCAAGGGAAGCTGTTTTCTTAATAGCCTCCAAAGATTTTAGGAGCTATAACAGTGATCCACTAAAGCTACCCAATGAAGGCAAGCTGAAAAAAAATTGCCCTTTTTTTTCTTAAAGAAATGAAATAGAGATATTAAGTTTCTCAGAAACTGAATATACCTTAGGGTTTTTTTAAACTATAAAAAACCCTGCATGCAAATCACATTACCAGATGTTGCCATGATAAGCAGGAGGTGCGAATATGGAAAATAGAAGAAAAAAAGTTCCCCCAAAAAGGTAACACAGAAAAACAATGATAAGGAAAGAAGTAGAACAATCTGTCTCAGTAAGAGGATGGGTGAGGATTGGACTGTCTGTTTCTGAGAAGCAATGGGAGGACTATTCAGAGGTGGCCACTAACCATGGCAAGTCTTAGATCAGGCCCAACTAGTATTCAGATGGAGGACCAGATGGAAATTCCAGGGCTGGAAGATGAATGTAATCACCAGCAATCAAATTTAACTTGAAGGTGTGGTTGCCTTTGTGACTTGGAAATGGCTTTCTTAAAGTGTCCAGTTGGTTGCCATAGCAGTCCATAATAAGCCACAATGTTAGGAGAAAAACAACATATACATCCTGGCATCATTGTGCAAATGTGATTATGCAATTATATCATGATGTCTGATGTAACTATATGATTCTCATCATTTGCATGGTGATGTAGGAGATGACCAGGTTGAGCCCAAGGGAAGGGTCAAATGCATCATCAGTCATTAATCCCTTTGCACTCACAAGAGGTCTACGTCCAGCCCACCTTGAATTCCTTTGACTCTTACCTACAGCTAATTTGCTTGGACCATTAGTTGTTCAGATTCTTGTAGAAAGCTTACACTGGTAATAAATCTCCATGCCCATTTGAACTGCCTGGACCTTCTGATTTCCCTGGCGTTTGACAGGTGACATCATAAGACACAGGTGGTGAACTGCTCTGTTATTGACATCTATAATGGCTATGCTTTAAAGTAAGAAAATCCCAGCCAATTAATATATAGTGAGGGTCAAGCTACAGGTCAAGTTGCATATTAAATAGATATCATGCATTTTTGTGTATTTTAGGTTTAACTGAATTTGAAAGTTATTTGTGAGGAAGGAGGTATTATGCTATCGAAATGAAGAAAAAACAACAATCAAGAGATTAGCAATCAGCAAGGGAAAATCTGCTTCAAGTGTGCTCCTTATTGACTGTTAGGAATTTAAAAGAATAAGTCAGAAAACATTTGAAAAAACTTGAGTTTGCTGTATGTTTGCCAAGTGAAAGTAAGAGTTTGTCAGCAGTGAAAGATGAATTGGTCAGTATCAAATTTCCCCCTTTTTTTCCAGACTTTAAACATTTGCTTCCTCTCCTTTCTGCACACACCCCAATCAGAGAATTTGTCTTTTACAATTATAAGAAAATTGATGCATGTGTCTACTCACTTTATAATATATATCAATTTTCAGCATATTAATTTTCCTTTACCTCACAAATTTGTAGATTATTTTTAGGATTATGCACATTTGTAATAACTTACCTTAGATACTTCCCCTCTGGCTTTATCGACCAGCCATTAAAATTACAGTTGTTTATCCAGTTGACTTTCTATATTCATCCATTAAGCTTAGGTGCACTTTAACTGATTTTATTAACCTGTTTGCATTGGGGAACTGCATTTCTGTTTGGAATTTTCTTATGCTTTGCTCATACATATATCCATATTTTCCCCTCCTTGTTACATTATGTGGGTCTGTTTGGCCTCAAAAATCCTTCAAAATATTTGGGAAAGTCTACCTTTTAAAAGCAGCTGTTTGTGCACTGCTACAAATGTGGTATGAAGTGTTGTACATTTGCATTAAAAAGAACATTGAACCTATTTCTTTTGTGTTCTGCACTTATAAGCATTTGGAGTTTTGTAGCCAGTCTGACATCTTACACAGAGATGGGTTTGGAAGCACAGGAGAAAAAGAAACGGGGGAAGAGAGAAAGAGAGAGAGAAACTCCAGATGCTCCCTACAAGCAGCCAGTTGGCCAGATTCAATTCCAAAGACAAGGGGAGATATGTGAGGAAAGGTCTCCAAGTTCCAGGATTTGCAGACCAAGTATGTATGAGCGTGCATTCTGGCAAACAACAATAATAATCATGTTCCACGCATTGCCAAGAAACTTTAGCCCATGCAGGTGCAAATACTTTTCCAATTCTGGCTCATTACAATATGAATTTTGCAAAAGAGGATTCAGTTTGAACATCTGGGTTTCTGGGCTTTGGGGATGGAAGCACGTTGCAGAAGTGGACAGGAGACACACACGCACATTTATATGCACACCCACACACTGGCTCTCATACACAGTGCCTTGACTTCCAGGTCAAGCAGCTCAGTTTCAAGGTCTCGGAGTGGGTCCGGAATGGCGATTTGTGAGGAAGTCACCAAACAATGCCAAACACCCGGAAATTAGTCCCAAAGTCTGTCGGCACAATCAACTGCTATTTTCATTGTTTCTGGGCAAATTTATACACAGTCAGAAACACCTGGGCTGGCATACAGCCCAGGTTTTGACTAATTGCCAGGGGAAAGGAGCAGCCGTTTGTCTTCGGTGGGATTTCCTATATTGCTCCTCCAAACATGTGGTTTCACTTTTCCTGTCTCCCTGCAGGAAATGGCAGGACAGTGAAACACAGAATAAATGAGCTTGACTCGAAGAGGTTGCCTCCGCAGAGGCTGCGCCAAAAATAATTGTCTTGTGAGACCCTGTTAATAATGTAGATTATATAGATGGTGTTCGGCAAAACTGAAATTCTTGCTTTTCTCCCCAAGAATGGAGAAGCAAGGGAGAAAGACGGAGCTGCATTTAAGAATCGTTCAAACCGGTCAGTCCTAGAGGAGATCAACCCCAACTGCTCTTTAGAAGGCCAGATCCTGAAGTTGAAACTCAAATATTTGGCCACCTAATGAGAAGGAAGGACTCACTGGAGAAGAGCCTGATGCTGGGAAAGATTGAGGGCAATAGAAGAAGGGGATGACAGAGAATGAGGTGGCTGTATGGAGTCACTAATGCAGTAGGTGTGAACTTAAATGGACTCAGAAGATGGTAGAGGAAAGGAAGGCCTGGAGGAACGTTGTCCATGGGGTCGCGATGGGTCGGACACGACTTCACAATTAACAACAACAACAAATATTTTTGAAGAGGTGGGTATGTGCTTAGAGAAAACACAAGCAATCCTTTGTGTAGTAGACCTCATGGGCTGGGAGCTCTTATATTCCCGGGCAAAACAAGAATTCCTTGTTCCAAAGTTTCTAGCCCTCATAAATGCATTGAAGGTCCTGGTGGTCATTGTGCATTAATATCTCACAAACTAAAAGGAATCTTGACAGGTGTTTCAACTGTCAGAAGTAAAAAGTTTCCATCAGTTAGTGATTTCATTTTGTAATTGACAGTTATTGATTTCACTTTGTAGTTGACAGGGTCTTATTCGGATAATTCACCATTGATTACAATAATTCATTGCTACAAATTGACTGTCCAATCTCTTCTTTAAAACCTCCACTGAGGTTTTCTGAAGGCAAGCTGTTCCACTGATTAATTGTTCTCACTGCCAGGAAGTTCCTCCTTAGTTTTGGTTGGTTCTCTCCATGATTAGTTTCTATCCATTGCTTCTTGTCCTGCCTTCAGGTGCTTTGGACAATAGGTTGACCCCCCCCTCTTCTTTCTGGCAACCCCTTAAATATTGGAAGACTGCTATTGTGTGACCCCTAGTTCTTTTTTTCATTAGACTAGATATACGCAGTTCCTACAATCATTATCCTGGTCTTGCAATCTCTGTCACTTCCCAAACCCTAGAGCTGAAATGACATACAATTGTATGATGAAATCCATATTTTTCTGAAATTTGGAAAGTAGAGTACCTATTACAAATATACGCAGAAATGCATGTCTTAGGAGAAATTGTGGGAAAATATGTGGAGCGAACTGCACACAAAGAAGTCTATCTCACGGGAACGCCTGTGTGAAAAATTTATCCAGATTTGTCTGTGAACTGAAAAAAAAGTGATTGAGGACACTGATTGCAATTTTTTAAAAAAAAACAAACAAACAACTGATTAGAACCGGTATTTCACTCATGGCCAATTTATGCAGATTTAAGAGAACCTCCTACAATTAATTGATTAGTATGGACTAATTGGTTAAAATTACTTGAACTGAGTATACGCTTGGAGGAAATGTAATTTGTAACCAGAAGAGGCCGTTAAGTTGGTTGAAAGATTTTCCTGGCTCATTTGTCAGTGATCTCTATTTGGAAAGTCATCAACAATAGTAATAACCCAAGAGGGTCTTGGTAGATGGAACTCAGCATCACCTTCCCAAAGCAAATTGTAAGACAACTCCTGACATAAATCAATAGCAGGTTGGGGCTAATTCACACCAAATGTTTTCACGGGATTTTCTGAACAACCACAGAACTGCAAGGAACAGAAGAACTGGCAGTATTATCCAGGCATTGTCCTTTGCATCTGAAAATCAAGGTAACAATACACATAACCGCTGCCTGTGTGATCCCAGCTCAAAGCCTATGCTGAGAAAATAATTTAAACTGAACAAAAACAGAGAAAAAGTCAAAGTTTCAAGGCCTTTCAACCAAGAGTTCAAATCAACTTTCAAGATCCTTTTTTTTTAAAATGGCACTTATGAAATTAAGTCCTGGGACATCTCTATGTCTGGGCAGTGATAGCTTTTAGATTGCATCTAAATATCTCCAATTAGAAATAGATGGTCAACCAGAGTACCTAGGAATATCTCTGTTACCATTTGCCAGGCTATTGCTGTGTCTGACTGTAACTTATAATGTACGAAAAGAAAACTGCATCAGCCATTAGCATCCTCTTTATTTAGAAGATCACAGCAGGTGGCAGCATGTGACAATCTATTTTTTTTAAAAAAAAGAGGTTAGGATTAGCACATGAATGGGAGACTGCCAAGAAATCTTGAATTATAAACTAGATTGGGAAATTGGAAAGCCTTTGCAGAAGAAAGTGTACTGTTGCCAAGATGGATGGATTGCGTGGATGTGTAGTTACCAGGAGTCAAGCTTGACTTGAAGGAGATTTTGCCTCTCTCCTGTTGTCATGTTGGGGGATTCAACTTCTCAGGTTCACTTACAGCATCTTACATGGAGGGATAAGCACTGATGGGTTTAAATGACCCCTGAAAAAACAAGTGCAGATAGATTGAGTACTTGCCTGCTTCCAGCATCCTAGAGTTTCTGCATTCCTTCAGCCTTGGGTTTCTGTGGCTGCCTTTCAGGCACTTTCTCCAACTGGGTTCAGGGTGTCAGAGTCTTAGGCAGTGGTGGAATCAAAATCTATTGCTAAAATTAATGTGGGACACTCACTGTTGCTTCTCTCTCCACTCCTTGATCTTCAGTTCTCACTCTTGGTCACCAACATGGTTGAAAAACATCCCAAGTGAAACACTAACTAATTGGAAAGAGTTAATGAGGTGCACTTCTTTAAAAAATAATATTGACCATTAAACATTTCCCTAGAAGGAGAAAAGGCACTTGGATAGAAACAAGAACAGAACCTGGGCTAGAGAGAATGAGGAATGAAGTCCTCCGTTTGACTTCCAGTAAATACATCTTCTGTAACTGGCTAGGCTTATAAGGTAGTAGCCCCCAAAAATCATTGTCCTTTGAATTAAATAGACAACAATTTTGGAAAAGATTTTGATTGTCAAAATGGACAGTCCAGGACTCCATCCAAATATTGGAGAAGGAAGTTTCATGTGTTTATATTATTTATTATGATTTGGTTACTGTCAAATGCCAGGAAAATCAGGAAATCCAGGTATGAGCATAAAGATTTATTGCAAACTTAAGCTCTCAACAAGAATCTGAACTACTAATGGTTAAGAGGAATTGGTGGTAGGTAACAGTGAAAAAAAAATTCAAGGTGGGTTGGTCTTAGATTTCTTGTGGGCACGAAAGAACTTATGACTGATGACACATTCGACCCCTTTCTTGGGCTCAGCCTGGTCACCTCCTACAATTACATTTCAAATCCATTGTTTACTTATATATACACTAGTCATATATAGACTTGCTTAGACCCATTAAGGTCCTTCTGCACAATAAATATTAGTTTCTTAAGCAAAAATATGTCATTAATTGCAGATATTTTTTTCTCTTTTAAATGGAAAGTTAAATCCCTGAACCTTGACCATGAAAAACTAATCTCCGAGAGCAAAATTAAAGCTTCGGGATTTGTGTAAAGTTTAAAATAAAAATGATCTTGTTCTTGGACAGCAAAATGGAATCTTGGATTGGTGTGATGCACAATCTTTATGCTGAATTCCACACGATCTTTCCACGGGAAAGAGGCACCTTTGTAAAACTGAGTTTGCGCAGGCATTCTAGCTCTGTAAATCAATACTTAAGTAGGCACTGGACCTCTTAATCCTTTGGTCCTCCTAAATCCTACTCTTGGATTGGAGAGTTTGAAAGCCTCTGAGAAAGAACAGAAGAAATGGTGCATTGAACCTGCGTTATAGCTTTATCTCCACTGAGACATGCAGTTTTTGACATTTTGAGACTCCCCTGTAAAAGACTGCCTCTTTATAAGAACCACCTGTCCAAAATGACAGCTAGTTCCTTTAACTTCAGAACATATTTTTAAAGTTAATTTACCATTTTAAAAAAAAAAGCAGGAGGGCAGTGGGGTTTCCCTTCCCCAGTTTTTAACAGTAAAAATTAAGATTGCCCCCCTCAGCCTCAAGTGTTCTGCCTGTTTCAAATAATCCTAGCCCTTATTGGTAGTCTATTCTGTATAAATTTTTATTTCCTTGATCAGCTGAGACTGAATAATGTTTCCATTGCCTTTGTTTGTGGCAGAGGTTTGAGTCATATCAAGGTTTTTCACACTAGGTATCAAACCCTTCGTCCAGGTAGGGTGGACTGGATCAGGTGGATCAGGCATCGTGATCATCCAGTAGTGAGTGAGAGGCCCAAAATAATAAGGAAAAGCAGAATACAATATTGTCCTTCTCTCATTTTGGACAGACAGTGAAGTCAAGGAGTTAGCAAACCGTAAGATTTTTTGCTTTTGTTTTTTTTTTAACTAAAAGCAAGGAGATAAGTACTGTGCTGTTTCAACCGAAGACTTATTGACTCAGTGAAGTAAACCAAATACTTATTTGGCTTATAATAAATGTTTATTAATTTATTTTATTCAGTTTGTTTTCTTTTATTTATTACTTATGAATATGGATATTAATCAGTATTAATAAGCCAAAGACTTATTGACTCAGTGGAATGGCTTATCTCTGGAAGCTGTGGATGCTCCCATCATTAGAGATTTTCAAGAAGAGATTATCCAATTTGCCCAGAATGATATAGGGTCTCCTGCCTGAGCAGAGAGTTGGACTAGAAGACCTCTAAGGTCCCTTCTATCTCTATTATCCTATTCTATATTCTATGAATCCAGTATTCTGTTCCAAAAGTGGGCACAAGATAATCACAGCAGGTTCACCAAAACAAGATTAGGGTTAGTTGTACCCTCCCACATAATAATAATAATAATAATAATAATAATAATAATAATAATAATAATAATAATAATGTTGTTGGAAGGGACCTTGGAGGTCATCTAGTCCAACCCTCCTGCTCAGGCAGGAAACCCTATACCATTTCAGACAAATGGCTGTCCAGTCTCTTCTTAAAAACTTCCAGTGTTGGAGCATTTACCGCTTCTGGAGGCAGGTTGTTCCACTGATTAATTGTTCTAATTGTCATGAAGTTTCTCCTTAGTTCTAGGTTGCTTCTCTTCTTGATTAGTTTCCACCCGTTGCTTCTTGTCCTGCCTTCAGGCACCTTGGAAAATAGCTTGACTCCCTCTTCTTTGGGGCAGCCCCGGAGATACTGGAACACTGCTATTCTGTCCCCCCTCGTCCTTCTCTTCATTAAACTAAACATACCCAATTCCAGCAGCCTTTCCTTATATGCTTTAGCCTCTATTCTAAGAATAGAATAGAATAGAATAGAATATTATATTATTTGCTGTGATTAGATACACAAGAAATTTGTCTCCAGTGCAGAAGCTCTCAATGTATATGCAATCCAACAGAATAATAATCATAATATGATACCAATAAAATCCAACAATGATCTTGAAGTTGCAAGAAATTTAACCAGTTATTATCTCTAAGCAAAGCAGTCAATTTTGCTATCTCTGCCAATACATTCGTTTCAAGATCCATTCTTCTATTGTAGGTATATAATCTTCTTTCCATCTTTGGCAATATAATATACACATGAGGGAAAGGAGCAGCAAAAGGAGGAAACTCAATTCTTGCACTTTCCTTCTCTTTTCCTTGACAAAGGTGAAGAATGCAACAGATTGTTTTACACTATGCAGCCCTATCATTTCTCCTGCCACACCAATTGCAGTCTTGGCTTCTTTCTTTGCTACGTCTGAGCTGTTTTGACATGTTTATTTGTTTAATTTGTTTATTTTGACTAGCTCTGATTATAATTGGCAGCCAGGCGCAGAATTAACATCAGACAGTGTCTTCGACTCGTCAGTTGCAATAATGCAAAAAGCATGGAAAAAACAACACTTTTCTGAAGACGTGACAAGCCTTAGAGTTGGTTGAGTTCCACCACAGTGTCACGGCTTGCTAAAGAAGAGGAAAGGGGGACAAGGAGAGTAGAAAGGTGAAAAGACTCAACCCGATGTTGTGGGCAATCCATTCTGTAGAAAATATTTTTCCTGTGGATGAAATGGAACTTCCGAACCATTTTAAATAAATGGGATTTATTTTTGCATTGGGCATAGTAATATTGACATGATCAAAAAGATGAGCCATCACTCAATAGATATAGATAGATAGATGATAGATAGATGATTGCTTGATAGATAGATAAATAGTTAGATAGATAGAAAGAAAGAAAGAAAGATAGATAGATAGAGCCAGACAAACACAGACAACAAATAGAGAATTATAATCATAGAACAACTCAAAACTAAAAAGATTTTTTGTTTTTCAATTTGATCCTCATTCATTCTGTCTAAATGATTAAACTATATATCCCTGTTCTTCTTTCCTCGTCAGTCACTTCTGCATCACTTCAGCAACCTTTAATTTTTAACCCTCTCTTACCTTACAGAACTTAAGTCCCTCATTCTTCAAACAGTCAACTTATTTTTGTGTTTCTCCTGACATAGCCCATTCTCACTTTCATATAACAGTGTAGAGAGAAACATGGTCTTGTGACATGTCCTTTTGGCAAACAACCATGCCTCATTGCAGAACATGCAATGTTCTTTTTATCAACATTGGCATACCTTAAATTATTCCATTTGCCCGTTTTTATACAACATTCATCCTCTTCTACGTTTTTATCATTTTATGTATAACTTGCAATTACCCAGTCAATATTCACTGTCCAGCACAATTACCTGGTTTTTTTATATATATATATTTTACGTTTGAGATACATATACTCCACTGCACGTACAATACTGACTGATACTCATTTGGGATCTCAGCTGACCTGACGGCATTGTCTGCCTATAAACATACAAACACATTCACATCCCCAAGCAACAAATCTCTCTAATCTCTAATAACCAGAGTCACATTGCGGTGAGATGGCCGGCAAACAAATTTAATAAAGAAATAAAGAAACAAATAAATAAATAACCACAGCTATCCCTTATACATTTATCTGTGAACATATTAAGCAACAAAGAGAACATCATACATCCTTGTCTTAGTCCCTGCTCACTTTTGCAATATTTGTTAAGCATTTAATTCACGCTCCCACATCTTCATTTCCTTTGCAGTCTATACTGCATATGTCGCATTCAGTAACCTGCCTTTAATTCCATACTTACCGTCTGCTTTTTTTCTAAATGAACAAATATACAATAAACTTTCTCATATTCGTGCATTTCTCAACGGACTACTGAAGAGCAAAAATCTCTTGCTTCACATAAAATCATGTCCCAAAGTTTGCTTAATGTCACCTAGGGCCTTTCAATCAAAATTCTGTCAAATACATTCCCAGGGTCTTTTAAAAGGATAGTCTTCTCATACTTGGTCTTCACTGTTGCTATCTTTTATTTTAGTGCAACAATAACAGCATTCTTCCAACTGTCAGGCACAATACAGCCTTCACACATTGTGTTGAACAAGTTGTGCAGCCAATCCGTAAGGAAACTACATCCATATTTTAATCTTTCTCTGGTTACATCATCTTTTCCTGAAAACCTACCGTTTGTCAACTTTCTCACAGCATTTATGATTTCGTATTCTTCATATTGTTCTGGATGGTTGCCTTTATAGAATTTTTTTTCTGTTCCACTCTTTAGCATACACAATCACTCCCATATCAATCTCCCAAAAAATTCCTTCCAACTTTGTCTCATCTCAGCTTCTCCCTAAATTATTTCATCACTTTGATTTTTAATTCCACTCATTCATCGGTTGATTTCTTGTTTGCTTTCTTCTCACACTCCCAAAATATGTTTTTATTTCCATCAAAAAATTGAAAATGATTCTTTTATCTGCCTTTTTTAATCTGAATAGTTTCTTGTTATTATTCATGATATTCTTGGAAGCTATCTTTTTTTCTAAACATGATACTTTTCAGCCTTTCTGCAATGTTCTTCTCTATTGTGGGGCCCTTGAGTGGATTTATGTTTAAATGGTACTTAAAGCAAACAGGATTTTTTCTAAGCAAATCCTCATCTTGTTCATTCTTGGGTTTCTGAATGTTCCATATGCTTTTTCTGTCCTGTCTCATCTCATGTCATGTGAGCAAATAATTTTTTTTCGAGATCACCTTTGTTTAAATTAATGTGCAATTTTTACCCAAAATGATCTAGTTCTCCAATTATCATCATTCATTAGAGCATAACAGGCAACTATCATCTAGCTATAAATTCCTACTTTAAGACACATTCATGGTGACCTACAGTAGATGATACCAATTTGTACTTTTCCATATACACATAGCCCTAACTAACTTATATTTTCATGCACTTTCCCATATGTATCCATTAACCCTCTTCACAATATCTTACCACTGTCATTCAAATGTATTATATTCTTCCAAGTTCTTTTAGTTTCATAAGCACATAACAGGTAATAACGTATCTATTTTTCTTTCATTCATCTTATTGTCAATTTACTATTTATGTCTCCTACATTCCTAGTCATGATAGGTTTGTTCACACCTTGAGTTATTTATAAGAATAACGACAGTATATTCATATATATATATGTATGTATGTATGTATGTATGTATGTATGTATGTATGTATATATGTATATATGTATATATGTATATGTATATATTCCTTATATCATGATAACTTCAAGATGGGCCCAATAAATATTAGCCTCCACTACCTATTATGGCTTTAGTCAAGCAAGGCTGTTATATAATTTTGTCCATTAAATAACAGAAACAATAGACTAGATTAGCCATTTTAGTTATTCCAGTGCTATAGTCACCATTCCTTGCTAACTGTAAGAATACTACCCATTCTATTCTGTCCTATTTTGGTTTCTGTTCCACAAACACAATTAAACCTAGCTTCACCTGAATCCCACTCATGCTATTCTGTATACAAGCAGTGATTTCTCATTGATTAAAGCCAGTTTATATGTTAGACATAGATTTGTGAATTCTTTCTCTTCTTAAGATCATCTACCAAAGCCCTTTCTGAAATGCCTTCTTCTTCTGATGTTCAAAAGGGGTCGACAAAAAATAGAGAGATGCTTTTTTTGTGGTGATCATATGGTACCAAAATGATTTCCCAACAGGATCCTCCCTGCCACCCATCATTCTTATCTTCTTTCTTTCTTTCTTTCTTTCTTTCTTTCTTTCTTTCTTTCTTTCTTTCTTTCTTTTTTTTAAATCTTTTAATAAAAAAAATCTTCTCCACTATCACAATGCTGGCTTTTTCGGTTCCGAGAGAAACATTTTCATTTTTTCCTGGCTTTTTTTTTTTACTATTTTATCCTTGTGAGTAATATTAAAATCTGTCATTTAAAATGAACTCTTCTCATTACAGTCCAGTATTTGGGACCGTTTGTCCATTTTTTAAAAATGGATCGGATTGCTATCGCTTGCTTTTTTTCCCCCTCCTCCTTAGGTATTCTGCACAATACCTACAGAAATATAATGTTATGAGATATTGAAGAAACCAAATAAGAAAATGTCTCTTGGCATCTCTTCGCCAATCCCCAAGAAAGACGGAATCTGAAGTGTTTGGCTTGCAGTCAGTTAACAGTGTTGTTGTAAACAGAGAAGAAGCTACACATTTCCCAATCATGCCACCAGCAAGACAAGCAATTCCGATGTGCTATTGCAGTGCATATGGTCTACAGCCTCACACTTTTCATCGGCACCTAAGTAAATGGTGATGCTAGCAACCCCTCCTTCTGTCATGTAGACAATACAGCATGTGCCCAGAAAATCTGCGTAATTTTCTGTTGCTTATAAACTGCATGTCCTGCTCTGCTTAGCTGTAAATCGCACATACATACAAGTACACACACGCACCCACACACAAACTGTAGGCCCTCTTCCTTGCGTTCATGGATGTCTTTCCTAGCCATTTGTCCTCCATGCTGTGATTCCCCAAGTTGCGTCCACTTTCAACAAAGCCAGCTGTTGAACCTACAGAAGACAGTATCAGTAGCTAAATTTGGCTCTGGGTTTAAAATTCATTACCAACTAAGAAAATATTATAAGTAGAAAAGTCAATCGGTTAGTTTTCTCTGTGAGTAGAATCCAGATTTCCAACCTTGTTTAGACTGAGGTCTGTTCTTAAGTAACTTGCCAGAGGGCAAGAAGTAAGTGAATCCAGAAGAAAGGGGTAGCTGGGCCCAACATTTTAAAACCCTAAATTGTAATTAATATGAATATAACACCTTGGGTATCTATTTATATTCTCCAATGCAATGTTCAGAAAAGCTCTAAGAGGAACACAAGCACACCAAGGGCCTCTGAATGATCACACAAGTTAGATTCTGAAGGACCTCAGGAAATATGAAGGAGAACCTCACAGATTAGACAACGATAGTAAGAATGATACAGACCTTAAGTGATTCAGAAGAATAACTCCCATGATTGATAAAGCTGCAGCATCTTATTCTACTCTTGTGAATCTTAAAGCTTTTCCTTTAAGATTCTTTCCTGCGGAATCAGATTCTATGCTGGGGAAATGGATGGATTGATACAAGATTATAGCCTAAACAAAACAGTGCCCCATTGAACTGGTCAAGATTCCATAAAAGGTTACTGATTCTAGTAGGTCTTAAATGAACTAATATATCTGGACCCAATCCAATATAGATGAGAAAAATCTCATTCAGGTTTCATATTTCCTGGGATGAAGCTACTCAAGAATCTACTGGAGTGGGCAGCCTTAATAAATTTAACAGAAAAACAGTGTTGAAAGGGACTTTGGAGGTCTTCTAGTCCAACCCCCTGCTCAAGCAGAAAACCTATACCATTTCAGACAAATGATTGTCCAGTCTATTCTTAAAAACCTCCAGTGTTGGACCAGCCACAAATTTATTTTGGTAATTTATTTGGTAGAATAAATAAAATAAAACTACGTGCCAAACTAGCAGTTGGCTTCAGAAACTATTCAATGGGACAGATTCTTCCATTGCACACAGCCGAGGCATTGCTTTTTAAAAAAAAATGAATTATATCGTAGAAAATAATATAACAAACCACTTAATCAAAATCAACATGGAACTTTCCTATTTTTGCAGGTGCCTTTCTGTGCATTTATGTCAGAGGGCAGATTCCATTACGGTTCATTATACTGAGAAGTTGAAGGCATAATATTTCATATCTTTTAGACATCTAAGATCTTGGAAAGCCTAAGAAAATGGCAAGAAATGGGGGGGGGAACCATGACGAAATTGGGAAAAACGTGGCTTAGAACACACCAACTAAAAAGCAAAGTGGTGAAAAAAAATCATAAATCGTGCACTATGACATCTTGATGCAAACCCTGGCTTTTCCTATTGCATTCTGACATCAGACATAAGTGTCTAAGTCATGGCATAACGTAAGCTTATCTTTTGCTTTGAGTCCTAGGACTCAAATGAATGGCTCCTTGGGGTCCAGCAAATAATGCAGGATCTAAATAGGGGTAGAAAATTCAGGGTTTTTTCCCCCAGAAACATTGCCTATTGTTGGTTCCAAAGTGGAGATGCACAACACTTGGCTTTTGAATGACATCCTGAAGCCGTACTCTTAAAACTAATATTGTGAACTGCGGACAAAACCTAAATTTAATTCACTTTTGCATTTAATTAAATCCAGCTCATATGAACATTTTTCAGCCATGAAATTCACAAAGCCTTCTTTCATGTACATTAAAATGTAGAACCTGTAATAAATTTTGGAGGTCTCTGAAGCCCACACCCAAGCTTTGTAGAATCTCATACAATTCTGGGACTGAAGCAAGGTAAGGACCTACCAAAGTTATCCAAGATATAAACTTTCAATCTATTTACATCCTTCAGTTTAATTTATCATAAAAGAGAATATGTTTGGTAGCAGCAGAATCCTATTATTGACTAATATCACTTCAAAGTGTCAGTGATAGGATTGCACCTTTAAATACAAGTCAACTTTTCCCCTGTTGAAGTTCACCCTTAATTATAAGAATGAGAACATGAGTAGATAGCTCTCTGTTGCCATCGTATGGCAATCCTATTGCACTAACTCAGAAACAGAAAAATCTATTTGAAAGCAAATAATATTTGCAATTCCACCGCAGGTGATATTGCTGGCGATTGCTTATCATGGGAAAACAATCATCCAGAGCACTAATTCTCAATCTTGGCAATTTTAAGATGTGTGGAATTCAATTCCCAGAATTCCCCACTTGAGCTGGCTGGCTTGGGAATTTTGGGAGTTTTAAGTTCATATATCTTAAAGTTGCCAAGACTGAGAAACACTGACTGAGAGAGTATCGTATTTGAAAGATTAAATTAGAAGGAGTGGATGCATACAAAAGAGGAAGCATTAATATTATAGAAATAAGTATATGCATGCAGTAATAAAATAACATCTGACTCCAGATCACGTTCTCTTTCTTTGCTTTCCAATTCAATATTTCAAATTTTACAATTGTGATTTACAGGATATAAGAAACTCTGAATGAGACTGGAATTGGTCTAAGCCAGATGATGACAGATTTCACATTCCTCAGATATAGGCGTCTCAATACCATAGTGACTGTAATGTGACTAGTTCAAACCCAATGAGAAACACGAGAGTCCCAGTAAGGAAGTTACTGAAATATTAGCTATTAAATGGGGAATACCAGATTCTAATCCACCTCTAGCAACAGATTGTCCCTGGCTGACCTGCAGTCAGTCTGTCTCTCTCTGAACAACTTTTCTCACATGGTTGTAGTGGGGAAAAATAGGTTTATTACTACACTCGAGTATAAGAACAAATAAAAACATATCTAAATTGTTTTGTTCCATTTGGGATAGAACCCAAAACATCCCGCTTAAGCAAGCCCATTTCTATTACGCCGTTGTTGGAGCATTGCAATTTAATTGTAGAAGAATTTAATGCTAAATATATTCCTGATATAAGGTATATAAGGTATATAGTAGTAACTGTGAGAGGGACCTCGGAGTCCTAGTAGACAATCACCTAAATATGAGCCAGCAGTGTGCTGCAGCTGCCAAAAAGGTCAACACAGTGCTAGGCTGCATTAACAGAGGGATAGAATCAAGATCACATGAAGTATTAATACCACTCTTCAATGCCTTGGTAAGGCCACACTTGGAATACTGCATCCAGTTTTGGTCACCACGATGTAAAAAAGATGTTGAGACTCTAGAAAGAGTACAGAGAAGAGCAACAAAGATGATTAGGGGACTGGAGGCTAAAACATATAAGGAACGGTTGCGAGAATTGGGTATGTCTAGTTTAACGAAGAGAAGGACAAGGGGGGACATGATAGCAGTATTCCAATATCTCAGGGGCTGCCATAAAGAAGAGGGAATTAAGCTATTTTCCAAAGCACCTGAAGGCAGGACAAGAAGCAACGGGTGGAAACTAATCAAGGAGAGAAGCAACCTAGAACTAAGGAGAAACTTCCTGACAGTGAGAACAATTAATCAGCGGAACAACCTGCCTCCAGAAGCAGTAAATGCTCCAACACTGGAAGTTTTTAAGAAGAGACTGGACAGCCATTTGTCCGAAATGGTGTAGGGTTTCCTGCCTGAGCAGGGGGTTGGACTAGATGACCTCCAAGGTCCCTTCCAACTTTACTACTATTACTTTACTTATTACTTTTTGATTTGTCCTTCCAACAACATGTACTCAAAGACATCCTACTGCATTCACACAGCATGCTAAATCTAGTTCTTCAGATTTACATCACTTATTGGGAATCAGACACATTGGATTTTCACAGCATTTCCAGAAAAAAATAAGCATGTTTAAAAACAACCAAGTCCCGGTTGTTTGGGGGGGGCGGGGAATAAGAACTACTATCTCTGAAAATAACTTGTAGCTTAGCCACCAAGTCTGAATATAAATAATTTGGTAGATGTAGAAAGGTGCAATTCGACTTGGAGCAAATCCTCTGTTTTCAAATATAGATAAGATTTTTGTCTTTTAATAAATATGTTAAAAGACGTGTATCCCTATAGCTGAGTTCAGTAGCCAGGAGGAAGAGGAGGAGAAAAAGAGTAGACAATGCATTAGTCAAACACATCTGTTCATGATCTTTTGCTCTGGGTTGCAACGTCAAAGAGAGAAAGATCAGACAATTCTACCCCGATCAGTGGCCAATTCTTCTCCTTAATTTCCTGCGACTTTAGCAAATAGGTGGACAGGTTCTGCACTCTTTGGGAATCTTCATCCCTAAAAGATGATACAACACTTGGGGGATAATAGCAACAACTATTATGGAGTCCTTGGTGCACTCTGAAATAGTTGTTTTCTTCCAGATGTTTGATTACCCAACTAGATAACATCATCAATGCTAGAAGGGAGTGGGGTTTGCTGTTTATAGACAAGTGACTTGCCCTGTCATTGTTGTTTTCTACTTGATAATTCCTTGATTAGGCTATTGTTTACTGTGATTGCTTGTCTGGATTGGTAGTTCCTTCCTTGGATATGGTTATTATGTCAGAGAATGTCTCTAGTCCTGTGGGTCGTGACCCCTTTGGGGGTTGAACGACCCTTTCACAGGGGTTGCCTAAGACCATTGGAAGACACATATTTCCGATGGTCTTAGGAACTGAGACACCGCTCCTCTATCCGTCTCTGCACGGCTTCGAGCTGGGGGCCATTGTAGCACCGGATTTGTTTCCGTTGAGCATCTCCTAAGGGAAGCTATGCTGCTTCGTGGCCCTCTGCTGTCACTGTCACCCTCTTGGTGCTCTCTCTCTCTCTCTCTCCCTGCCTGGGCACTTCTCCAACCAGGCTGGGCGGAGTGGCCTTCCTACCCCCCCCCCCCAGCCAGCTGAAGCTGGGCAAGCTGGTGACCTTTGGAAGCGAGGCGAGGACAGGCGAGGCACGCTGAGCTCCAGGCACGGCAGGTGAGTGGGTGGTGTCAGTGCGCGCTTGGAGAGCCCTTAGGGTTGAGGGTCACCACAATATGAGAAACTGCATTAAAGGGTCGTGGCATTAGGAAGGTTGAGAACCACTGTGTTAAACAATGGCAGGAGAGCATATGCTTCACCAGCCTGGATTATAAGTTTGGTCCTGCCGAGAAGGAATGATGAAGGGCACAAAAATGGAGATGACTCAGAATAGCAACAGCATATCTCTCCTCCTGCCAGCCAGCTCAGAGCTGATGTTCTGCCAGGCATTGCGCAATCTGTCAAGCAGCAGATGTGTTTTGATAGAGACATCAATGGGTGCTTTAAATAAAAAGAAGGGGCAATAACTAGTTCCTTCCCCACTCCATCTCCAAATAAAGAAACCCACATTCTGTCGCTTAACATTAAAAAAACTAAAAATAAAAAGGTATCCTTTGGGAAATTAAGTGTTGCCCTCAACAGAGAGCACAGCATATGTTAACTGTGTTCTCAGTTTCCTTCATCATACACTCCAACGTCAATGCTAAATTATAGAAATGTGCTGGCATTATTAGCCCTAGTGGAATCCTACATCTGAGTATGGACCAGCGGCTGATCTAGCCCATTGGTTGCCAAAGAAAGCTGCCCCTTCTTTCTAAAGCTCTTGTAGATTATGACCTCGGATGCAAGGCAACAGTTCTAGCCCGAGAAGCTAGAGAAGGTTTGTCTTCTGAAAGCTGAACTGAGGAAAGTTGAACCAGTTCCAGGAAGGAAAACTCTCAGGACCCCTCTCCCTTTTGATCTAGTTGTCATTATGGAAGAAGAAAAATGGAATGTAAATAAGGATTCTCCTGTACCAGACATGTCAAACACAAGGCCCAGGAGCCGGATGTGGCCCGCAAAGTGGTTTCATGTGGCCCGTGAAGCCATCCTGGAGACAGTGAGGGAACTGCCCCACTGCCTTGGCCCTGGCTGACCGGGAGCCAATGTACAATTTTGTGGTGGCCATCTTGGCACTTGCCCCGGTCCCACCCTCTTCTGCCAGAGACCCTCAGATCTGTTCCACTCCTGCCCAGGACCCCATAGGCACCCTTGATGTGAATGATGTAGAACTGGCCACCTGCACCCAGTAGACCACACCTACTCCATCCACGCCCACCAGTAGGCTGCATCCACTCTGGCCACACACACCCCAGGGCAACCGCAATGCTGATGCGGCCCTTAGTGAAATTGAGTTTGACACCCCTGTCCTATACTGTGTTTCAAGATGAAAGAAGGAATGTAGGATATTGTCAACCCCTCAGATCTGACCAGACTAGGAAGCCAAAGTTATGAATGCTAAAAATATTTTTTATCTTAAGATTACAGGAACAGAAGCTTGCAAGTCTGAATATGCTCCTCCATTTCTTTATCTTCATGAAAACTAGGAAAGGTCATGTCTGAGGCACTTTCTTTAATTACATTTCTACATGGGACTCAGATTTCTTTTATCTGACAGCTGAATTGCCGGAGTTCTTCCTCTTGTTCCACAAGATTATTCTTTCTCGCCATTACAGATATCAAGGGGGAAGGTCCTTAGTGCCCTCTGAGCTTGGTTGTTTTCTTGCAGACGTTTCATTACCCAAACTAGGTAACATCATCAGTGCTTGGACTGAGAAGAAGGACCAGCACTGATGATGTCAGATGAAACATCTGCAAAAAAACAATCAAGCTCAGAGAGTCTTCTTCTTCCTCCTCCTCCTCCTCCTCCTCCTCCTCCTCCTCCTCCTCCTCCTCCTCCTCCTCTTCCTCACAAACCCCACTCCCTTCTCGCACTGACAATGTCACCTAGTTTGGGTAATGAAACGTCTGCAAAAAAACAACCAAGATCAGAAAGCACCAAGGACCCTTCATTTCAACCCTGAGCTACAAATATTCTCCTTTATAAATATCAATGGGAATTGCATTATTTACTTAAACCATTTCTATACCACTCTGCATCTTATAACACCTGCAGTTTAAAAGAACATGCAAATTAAAATTACAAATGAAGGCTCAGTCTTCCCAATGTCCGACTAGAACGAGATAATTTTCACCGTTTTGCAAAATGTAAGCAAACTGGGAGATTTCTCTTACCTCTGGGAGCAAAATGTCCCATAATATTTGGGCTGCCGTTGAGAAGGCCTCCTTCTAGAGTCCCACCTTGCCAAATCTCATTTGAGGTGAGAATCCGAAGCAGCCCCTCTCAGAATGAATACACAGACTGGAAAAGAAACAGCTCTGCAAATATGGCAACATATTTTCTTCTTTTTTAAAAGGATTGTTAGATCAGACCACCAGCAAATAAATGTAAATGAATCAATAAAACTAAAATTAAAAACATGATTGATGTGGCGGCCTATGGGAATGAACTTGGGAGACAGGAGAAGAGCCTCAAAATAGGCAGCCATCATGCAGAAGGGCCCAAAAGAAGTGGAAGGAGCATGATAAGACTCTCCCTAGTTTTCTGTAGAGTAAAAATAAAAGGAGAAAGTGCTTTCAACACTGCAAGATTCTGTTAATGTAATCTTACAATAAAAATAGCATTAGCCCTCACAGTTTGTGCTCCTTGTCTGGACTTGAAGGGCTGGCCTTTCAGACAAGAAGCTTGTATAATGATTTCATAGAGCTCAGGGTTTCGTCATTCGTTCTTCAGCCTCTTTGGCAGAGTTAGACTGATCCCGTTCCACCCAAAGGATCCAGATTTCACTTCGTAAGGTGACCAACCATCCTCCTTTAGGGAGGACAGTCCTCCTTTTGTGAGTTATGTCCTCCCTCAAAAAGTGTCCTCCTACATGTCCTCCTTTTCGATATTTGAAGACTAATCTGCAGGGCTTTTTTTTCTCATAGAACGCTCAGAATGGTGTTCCGGCACCTTTTTTTTGATGGTTTTTTTTCAACTTTTGCATGAGCTGTGCTACTCCCGCTATTGGCTTTTGAAAGCCAATAGGAATTGCTGCTGAATGCGCCAAAATACCCGGCCGGCAAACTTTGCACATGCAAGTTGTCTGCAGCGAAGGTGAATTGGCAGGAACTTTGCACCCCTCCCTGCTACCCAACTACACCATCTCCTAGTTAGTCCCACAGATACCTGGAGGAGACTAGAGCGGTGACGCCACGGTAAGTTTCTCTCGATCTTCGGCCCTGCTAGGGCAATAATGTTGATACTCTAGCTGCAGCACTTGCCGTAAAATTCAATATGAAGGATATTTCTTGTTCAGATATTTCCAATATATTGTTAGAAGATGATACATTGACAAAAAATATTCGTTCAATGGAAAAATATTCATTTAAATAATAATTAATAGGCATGTAGGCATAATTACAATATAAAATGTTATTGTTACAAGTTTTTTATTATGCATTTGTCATATTATAGTGTATTCTGTATTATTGTTGCAATGAATAAAATGTTTCTTTTATTTACGATATTTTTTTCTTCAATTTATTTGTGTCCTCCTTTTCATTGTAAAAAAGTTGGTCACCTTAACTTCTGTCATCTCCCCATCTGGCTGCAGCCCCATTTGATACAGGTCTGGTGGTCGTGTGAACTTTAAAATCCTTAGAGCTGAGTTCATACCACACATCACCTTCATCTTTGACATCTCAAGGAGTCCGGATACCTGTTTTTTGTCCCTGAATGTCCAACTGCCTAAGATCAGCGAGTAAACCCGTATCTGAATTCTGATTTCCACCTTCCCAAAGCTCGAACGGGTCAGCATTTAATATAGGCTTTGTTTGAGATCTGTTCTTTGCTGTTAAAAGTGCTGAAGTTTTAATTGGTTTGACCAGGGGGCCCTGAGCAAACTCTCTCCAGTTTCAGCTTTGCAGAAGATGTCAGAATTATTAAAGGAGACACTCTTGACCTCCATGGAAAAACCTCTTCTTAATTTTCATCTTTATGGCTAGTCAGAAAGATATATATTCTCCAAATAATGGTAGTTTCCTTATGGTGGAGTTATAGCGGCTTTGTGATACAATAAACAGCACCCTGTCATAAGTCTTGTGTAAAAAAAAAAATGGCCTGACATTTCTCTAAAAGTAAAGAGTAACATGATTACGGAGATGACCTCTGTGAAAAGGTCACAGATGTTTTGTATGGCCCAGAGAATGTCAGTTACATAGTCCCGAGCTGCAATATATGGTTTGCTTTTTTTTCTCTTTTTTTTTTTGCAGAGTGTTTGCCTGAGAAATTGCAGTATATATGGGTGGCTGGCTGATCTCCGTTTGGTACTGTTAGTTTTTTTCAGTGATATAAACCAGGAAAAAAAAAAAGGCTGCTGCAGGGAAAGAAGATAATAACAAAGCGTAGGAGTTTTGGAGAGTTTTGGTTGTCTTTTTCCAAACTTATCTCCAAGTTCTCTTAAAGATATCAGCCCAAGATAGACAGGAATTAAAAAAAAAAGATGAGAAGCTGATTTCTTTTTTAAAAAATGCATGGGGATTGTGCGAGAAACCAAGTAATAATTAGGGCCAAACAATGCAATTATATATACAGGTATTTGAAGAGTGACATTTCCTGGAGTCGTTGAGATGAGGGAGGAAACGATCTGTTGTATTTACTGTCAGGTAACTACTGATTTACTCACAATTGCTCCCTCCTTACCAGTAGTGTGGTGAATTAGTGGAGAAGACATTGTACCAAAACAAATCCAGAAGGATGAATATTTACATGAAGATTGCATAGGATAACGCAAGGATGCTCACTCAGAAATTCAAGAGGTGGAGAAGATTGCAAAAGTAGGTGGCCTCTGTGGCTGCTGTTTCTATCAGTTGTCCACGTCTAAAATAAAAGAATATGATTCCTGCTATTGAAACTGGATTTGGATAAGGTCGTCCTTCAAACACAAGATGCATTCAAAATAGAGATTGTTCTCTTACAGCTAGTTAAATAGGGACCCACTTCTACCTCATCATGGAAGCTGTTTTTTTTCTTTCTTTAGAAGGAAATAGAAATATCCATCTTTCCTTCCATTCTTAGGGACATCAGAAAACCAGAAAAAAGAGTCAAGGAGTTCCTTCATCCCTCTTGGTCCTCTGATTTTAGCCTCCTGAACTGCATTCCTAAGTGGTAGGGATACACCTGTCTGGGAAAAATAGCATGTGAGTAACTTAGCCCCCACTGAAGCAGTAGGTGAGAACTTAAATGGACTTCAGAAGATGGTAGAGGACAGGAAGACCTGGAGGAACGTTGTCCATGGGGTCGCGATGGGTCGGACACGACTTCGCAATTAACAACAACAACAACAAACTTAGCCCCAAATCCAAGGGTTGGGGGGCTAATTAAAAAGTGATCTATGGATCTTCTCATTGAAGGTGGAGGGAATAAAAGAAGAGCTTCTGAATTCTGGTGATAAAACAATTACCTTTCTTGACATAGAAAGAGATTCAATATTTGGAAAGATGTTAGATACTTGAATTCAAGCGTATTACCTAATAGATTTCTAAGTATACACATATGTCATTTCTGCTACTATTTGATAGGTCTGGTTTCTACGATAAGGTTCCTCAGGAACTATGTTACCTTTGAGCAATATTTTGGGGCAGTTATGACAAAACTTTGCTGGTGGGGACCAATTTTAAAGACTTGAGAGGGGAAAAGACAAATTCATGGAATGCAGGAGGAACAAAATTCTGCTGAACTAGATTAAAGGCCATCAAGTCCAGCTTTCTGTCCTCAGGGTGGCTAATTCCAAGCCCAGTCTCATTGCCAAGAGCAGTCCCACCTTCCATTTCCCATGGATATAATCTTTGGTCACTATAGTCTCATCCTTCACAAAATTATATACCCCTCTTTTAAAGCTCTCCAGGTTGATGAAAACCATTGCATCAGCTGGCAGTGGCTTGTTTTTTGAATTATACAGTACTCCAAATGTTTCTTTTTATCTGTCCCAAATTTCCAATCTCTCCACTTTCTTAGGGGACTTCAAATTTTCATATTATGATCCATGTTAACTTTTGTAATAACTTTTGTTTAGGTAACCCCCCCCCCCAAGGTGCCAGTGTCACTGTCTTTTAGGACCTCTTCTTACAGTAGAAGCCAAAAGAGGCAAACATAAATGAAAACCAACACACAAAGAGAAGGAAAATGCGCTATTGAAGAAAAACACGGAAGTCCGAAAGCTTGATTGACCTGACCACAAAGCAAAAAGACAAGCCAGCAGATGAAGGAGGAGAAAAAAAAAATAAAAAGTAAGAAATCAAGCAAATTATTTCCCAAAGAATGAGAGTACCTAGGAATTCCAAGTAAAGTTTCTCTCACCAGGAAGTTTCTATCTTTCATACTCATCCAATGAACTCCAGACTGAGAAAAAAACATAAGACAGATTTATCCCAATCCTTTTGCAAAGAGCTACTTAGAAGAACAGGCTGTCCATCAGGGTTCTTATTACGTACCAATGAAAGGGAAAACAGCTTAGAGGAGAAGTATTTTAGAGGAGAATCAACCCAATAAAAAGGTCTATACATTCCTTGCAGCCTCCCCTGATTTTTATTTAAAGCATCATATTTAAATACATAACGGTTTGCATCTTACAGATTTTGCTTTTCAAATCAGTCAGTGAAAAACCAGCTTGGCAGGCCAGGACAAAGGTGGAAAATCCAGATAGGCTTTTGACATTTCCAAATCTCATCCTTGGACAAGATAATCATAGAATATTAGAATATTCTGTTATGAATATTAGAAAGGGGAAATGGAGAAAAAGGGTCCACCTGCATTTAGTTTATCTCAAGATGAAAAATGGAAGAAGAATGGAGGCATGCAAGTCAGGCTGAACGTGGGGATGGGATGGCTTTAGGTCACATTCAGGATTCTCTCTTACAACTCCGGCTGGGATGACAAAACAAATCAATCGGTAGCTGATTTCTGATTTTTTAAGAATAAATCTAGCTTTTACTCAGAACTCTTATCAGCTTTAAAGAGAACATAGGTTCTTCGGCAAGTAAAAATGAAGGGGAAGATTGGATGGATTTTGGACTTGGCCTTTTTATAGCCAACAGTTTTATGTTTCTTTGACCACTAAATTATGTTTATAATTGTATTTTTCCCTTGGTAGCTATTTTTTTTATACATACAAATGCAGACATTTAATTTGCCTGGATTTTAAAGAGTTGTTTTTTTTTTTCATTGCATAAGAAACCATCAAAGGAAGATAATTGGAGGCAGCACACAATGAAACAGAGGAAGTGGAGAAGAAAGGCAGAAACTAGCAGAAAAGAAATAAGGATGAGAGGAAACAGGGGAAAGATGGGGAGGGGGGATTTTTATCCAATTTTCCATCTCAAATTAAATCAAGAGCTTTCATAATTAGTTTTTACTCCTGAGAACCCTAGCAAGAAATGAACAAACTGAAAGAACCATCAAGTAAAATGCGCTCCCTCATTCATTAATATTTGCTCCCAAACACCAGCAAAATAAATTTACCAAAAGGAATGCATAGTTTTAAAAATGGACCGATTGGGTATTTCAATTCCTGCCCATCCATTGGGAGTCCCTAGTTCTTTGGTCTTTTTTCATCCTTTAGTATTTGCTTAGTGGTGGGGGGAATAGAATGTCCAATGTTTGCAACAATCCCCAACTGGTCTCCATGTTTCCATATGAATCCCCTTCTTCCCACTCATGAATGGGTCTAGGGCAGGGGTAGGCAATCTTGGCTCTTTTATGACTCGTGGACTTCAACTCCCAGAATTCCTGAGCCAGCCATGCTGAGGGGAAAGGGAGAGGTTTCCAAGCTGAGCCATGCTGGCTCAGGAATTCTGGGAGTTGAAGTCCATGAGTCATAAAAGAGCCAAGGTTGCCTACCCCTGGTCTAGGAGGCTCACCGTTTAGAACAGGATAACTTCTTAGGCACTGAAACTCAGACTGGACTAGGTTGCCTACCCCTGCAACCAACAATCAAGAAGTAAACAATACTTCAATAAAAGAACCTGGAAGTTGAGTCATGGTTACTGGACTTCTTTCCTTGTTATTTCGAAGCCTTTCACCATTTATCCAAGTAGCTTCTCTTGATGCTTAGTTACTCTTGGGAAAAAGAAATCAGAGAACCAGCTAAGGTTTATTTTGTGTCCAGGATCAATGCAGAGTTAAGCACCCACCAAATTCCTATGATAGAACTCATACAGTTTCAACAAATCATTGCATTACATATCAGGGATGTCTATAGATGTCATACTAATGAGAGTTATTTAAGGATGTTTGCTTGCTGGCATTTGTTGGAACCTGAGAGATGCATCAAAAGCAGAACCAGAAGTGAAAGACATGGCATGTTCAAAAAAAACCTTTTGAGTGTTCAGGTATAAGACCATTTTCAAAATTGCTTAGAAGTTGTTTTCAGAAACAGAACTACATGGAATTTGTTCTCTATGTATGCATAAATTCCACACTCTCTATCAGAAGTTTAATTTAAGGTAGAATTAAATATATTGCTTAATATTTCTGGTCCATAACAAACAAGGTAAAGACTGATCAGAACTTCAAGAAAATCTTACAGTATATTACTTTTATTTTGCTAATGCATATTGAGGGAATGGCTGCTAAAGGTTACGTTAGATCAAATATCTGAAGCAATACAATAGTGAGAAGCTGCTGGAGGAGTTAAGGCCCCAAACAGGAAAACTTTCTCTTTTTAATCAACCTTTCTATTCCTTACACCCCACTGATTTCAGGAACTTCAATTAATTGTCTACGGAGAGTTTAAATTTAGGAAGAAATGCATACTTGCTATTCCCAAACTGGTGTTATCTCTAAATCTTTGGGGACTACAAAAGATCAAACTGTTTGTAGTGCTGATGTTAGATGTATTATATTCTAAAAGAAATGCATCCACTTGCAGAAAAAAAGATTCCCTCATTTGCATATTGTACAGCCACATATACTTAATTTACATAATGTATAGTATATCTCTTGTTTGTCCTCAGTTTGCTCTCTTTGTCTTTCTTTTTTTACATCTCCGATCTTTAGGCCTTATTTTTAGATTAGAAAGCACAAAGTGAGCTACTTGCAAATAGTGCAATTATTTAGGGCTACCATACCAGGTCTGCAAAAATCGATAGATGGCACCCAAAGGATATAAAACATTCTAGCTCTTTGCTGCCCTCTAATGGCCATCTATATATTTGCACCTCAGATTTCAAAGCCTTCCCTCCTTCTATTTCATATTACATGCAATAAGCCTTTGATCATGTGAAAACTGGATTATCTATGCGTACGAACACAAGCCATTCCTTAGCATAAACGCATGAACAGTTAAGGCAAGGAGAGAGAACTGAGAGCAGCATAAAAAAAGAGTGAATATGCTCCCTGGAGCATATATACTCACTCAATAATGCTTGAGTGAACACTACAGTAAACTGGACAAAACATTAGAGCAAGAACTACAATGGGATCCACTTGAAATGGGCTTGGAACTTTAAATAGAAATCCTACACCCAGCAACACCATTCACAATATTGCTAACATTGTTGTTAATTGCGAAGTCATGTCTAACCCATCGTGACCCCATGGAAAACATTCCTCCAGGCCTTCCTGTCCTCTACCATCTTCTGGAGTCCATTTAAGCTCACACCTATTGCTTCAGTGACTCCATCCAGCCACCTCGTTCTCTCTCGTCCCCTTCTTCTATTGCCCTCAATCTTTCCCAGCATTAGGCCCTTCTCCAGTGAGTCCTTCCTTCTCATTAGGTGACCAAAGTACATGCATTTCAACTTCAGGATCTGGCCTTCTAAAGAGCAGTCGGGGTTGATCTCCTCTACGACTGACCGGTTTGTTCACCTTGCAGTCCAAGGGACTCGCAGGAGTCTTCTCCAGCACCATAGTTCAAAGGCCTCAATTCTTTGTTGCTCAGCCTTTCTTATGGTCCAACTTTCACATCCATACATTACTAGTTTACAAAAAAAAAAGCAAGGAAACTTTTGAATATTATGTTTTCTTCTTCAAAGAGAAAATATATGTGTCTGAAAAACTCTCTGTATATACTCCCTTGACTCGGCTGACAAAGAGGGGAGGAGAGCCTGTGGCCCGGTGGTTCATACAACTGCCTAACATGTAGACTGCCCAGGTTCGAATCCCATAAAGGGTGTGGCTAGCTGATGAGGACTAATGAATCTGAAATAGCTATACTAGTCTTCAAATAATGGGTAATGGAAAACATTCCTGACTGTAAGGTCAGCTCAGCAGTAACCCCCAAGAACTTCCAAAGACCTTCCCAAGCAGCCTGAGAATATAACAGACCAGAGAAACTCCTGCAATACTGTGCAAATGCTGCAAACCAGCAAAGCACAACAATGCGAAGGAGCAGAAAAAAAAAAGTACTTCCCAGGGATGACTTCCAATTTGCTTGAGCTGCTTACAATCCTAAGAAAAACGGATTGCCTATTGCCCAAGCCATTCTTTCCTAATGATCTTCCTTGCCCCCTTTCCCCCCTCCCCCATCCTGGCCCACATTACATTTCAGACTCTGTGTTTTTAGGGATCTACGGGCTATTTCCAAACCCAGTCATTACTAGGGCATGCGGTGACATTAATATGAGTGAATGCAGGAAAGAGGATGAAATAAAACATATCCTATTGAAGGAAATGAGAGCTCTTTAAGAAAGGCAAACACACATAGGCTTGGGCAACCCGGAATACAAATGAGGCCACAGGGAGCTCTGAATTCCACAAGCATGATGTTACTGAAATGTTTTGATACCAGAATAAGCACCTGCAGATATGAATTACATCCTTGTTCAGACCATGAACGCTGGAGTCCTGACATCTCAGGAAGTGCTTATGTTATATTTCAGACCCTGCTGCCAACTGCGGCCATGATCAAATAAATCAATCAGAGCTGCAAGAGGCGTTTTTTGGGGTGGGGGAGGAGGAGGGGGTCTGCTCCTCAATAGCACCCCCTGCCTCTTAAACTTCAAGGGGAAAAGGCTTTTTTTCCCTAGGAGGACCGTGCAGAAATGATCCTGATGCCAGCTCTCCGATGATGACCCACCACCCATACATACTTCCTGCAATGGCAAGAGATTTTTTTTTTTACCCCTTACCTTGTCCTGTTAAAACTCGGTCAGGATGGAGCTGTTCATCATCTCATATAGGAAAGGGTTCTCGTAACCATTAAAGGACATGCTTTGCAGGCAAGGCGCCATTCCATAAATTAAAATCCATGCGCAAAACAGGCGAACTGTCACCCTTGAGAGGCAGCTGAGCCCTTCAGCTGTTTTGCAATCTTTCAAAAAGCAAGATCCGAATTTTATATCGGTTTTGGTAACGTCGCCAAATACACGAGTGGGTGGGTGAGGTTTTGCCTATAAACTTTCATTCGGTACCCCCGGCGTTCCTCAGAAAGAGCAGGCGAAAAGGGGAAAGGTAGTCGAGGAGAAATTTTCGATCGCTCTTTCAAATCTTGTACTATCAAGTAAAGTCTCCATTTTCCTATCCGACCCAACTGAGCAAAGCAATTCCTATTTATTTATTGCCTATTGTTATTAATATGAATCTCAGCATCTTTAACTACTGGTCCTGAATGAGTATGGACCACAATGCCTAGAGTTCCCTGCCGGCTGGGATTTCTAGAAATTGTAGTTTCAAAAATTCTCAAGGAGTCTAGCTGGAAAAAAAACAGTTCCTCCAAAAAATGACTGTTATTTCATGAGGTCCAAGAATAGCCATTCCTGGTTGAAATATTAGAAAAGGAATGGGCTCTACCACTACATTTTACAAGCGAGACTTAGCCTATTGTGCCAATCCAACTAATTATGGTTTATTTAACAGAGCCTTCTTAAGCAAACCCAAGCCTATCACAATAGTTGAAACAAATCCGTATCTGATCAAGGAAACCAATGAATTAACAGAGAGAGAATGAAAGAGAATTAACAGAGAGAAAGAAAATGAAAGTAATAACAGAGTTATTACTGAAAGCAGCTCTCTATTGGCAGGGAGATGATCATTATTTAGCAGAAAATTTGAATTAACATCTCCAGATGGATTATGGATGGCAATTCACTGATGGGAGAAATACAGGGATCACCATGGAATGTGACTCAGAAAGCCATTCATTTGAGAAGGTGACTCATCTACTCCAATCCCAGCTAAAAAGGGAAGCTGATCTAAGATTAAATATTAAAAAAAACCAAAAACATGCCACTAGTCTCAAGAGAGCTCTCTGCCCAAAGGAAGCCAAGTTTTGTTACTGCTGCCTCTGGAATTTTGCAGTGCTCAGAGAAGCAAGGAGCAAGTAACTTTAGGACTATACTTTTTTAAATAAAAGCCAGTTGCAAACTATTCATTGATTGGGTGAGTCCAGTCTTTAGTCTGCCCATCACTACATCATGCTCCCAGTTGGAAGTTTTCATGTTAAAATACGAGTTCATCTGGGTAAGATATACAGTGCAATTTCTCAAATTAATGAGAAAGGTGGAAAAAAAACCCATCTGTTTCCTCTGGAAGGGGATGGCGTAAGCAAGTTTCAGTTTATTTTTATATATTGGCTGTTCCATAAATCCACTTCAACCTATTGCTCTTCTGCTGCTCTAACCCCACACCTCTCCCTCACCCTAGGCAGAAAGTTTGGGAAAATACACACTCGCCTCAGACACTTCCCTATTCCCAAGGAATGACTGTTTTGTAATTGTAATTTCATTAGCTATCAGCCCGTCCTCCAACAGAACCCATCTAATGATGTCCCTCTTAAGATTCTAGTTTCATTTCAATTTAACTATCAAGATACGAAAAGGGACGAGAAAGGCAAGGGCAGCAAAGAGTTTGAGTTTCTTTTGGAAAAGGAGAAGAAGAAGAAAAATGCATCTTCAGCTGCAATAATGTGAAAGGCTAAATGTGGACAGAATAGTAATATGTACGCAGTTTCTAAAGTTTTCTGATGGGAATACTTAACGGCAGAAGTATGCTTCCCCAGGAGATCTCCTCCACCATTTGGTCCAATTTCTTACTCTGAGAACTGAACCAGTTTATGATGTAATGCCCAGGGGAAGACATTCCTCTGAAAAGTGTGCATTTCTAGCGAGAAGATTGGAGTAAACATCTTAATGTTGCTTTACATCGCTCTGGGTGTTTGCTAGCTGGTGGCTCCGAATTGTGAGACCTGAAAAAGCTGAAAAGGAGTTCCTAAATGCTCAGGGCAAGCACCTTGTGCAATCCAAGTATGCAATCTAGACTATTTGTGAGTCCCAAGAACCTTGGGTGTGACCCCTGCAATCTTTCTAAATGCTGTCACTAAAGTGTCATTTTCAGCCAGATGCAACAGAATGGGAACTATTGAATCCTAACAAAGATGTCCTCAAATATTTTTCAAATACAAATGAATTAAGTCAAATTTGTTTTTTGTCATGACCAAACCTATTTCTTGAACTGTGCTTCTTGACTCACCATTTTAAGATCAATAGGAATATTCATGGGAGGAAGGTAATTTCCTCTCTGAAGGCAGGACAAGAAGCAACGGATGGAAACTAATCAAAGAGAGAAGCAACTTGGAACTAAGAAGAAATTTCCTGACAGTTAGAACAATTTATCAGTGGAACAACCTGCCTCCAGAAGCTGTGAGTGCTCCAATACTGGAAGTTTTAAAGAAGAGACTGGACAACCATTTATCTGAAATGGTATAGAATTTCCTACCTGAGCAGGGGGTTGGACTAGATGACCTCCAAGGTCCCCTCCAACTTTATTACTATTGCTATTAATCTCTCATGTGCTTGAACAATTTGTCCAATCTGTGAGCAGGGAAACTTCGTGAAGCATTTCTAACAATACTGTGGAAGCTAATGAAGAATGAAGTTCTTTTAATCCGTATTATGATAGCTATTAATCCTATTTGCATATATGTGATTGTATATGATACATAATTGAGCACACTGACCTAGTTAGCTTTTTGCTTATAAAACCCGACTAGTTGCAGTTTTGTGTTGAGAAATAATTTTGCTTTAATCCTGCATTATATTTAGTTTCATATATGACATATTGTAATCTGTATTGTATACATTTTTTTTTAATTACTAGAGTTGCCACTGCAAAAGGAAATATAACTGCTCTGTTGTGAAAACATTTTTACCTTTGTTGGCTATATCAGTTACATTGTATATCATAGACAAGAAATCTACTTAAAATTTTATTCTTGACTTTACTTAGGTAGTTGAAAGTTTTAAACAATGCTCTTGGATTCTCAGCTGCCTTTTTTGTTTATCATCAGCTGCCAGCTGGGGTGATATGAGAAAAATAATAAAGATTTGCAAGGGGAGGGGAGAGCTAACATAAGGACAATCTATTTGCCAATTAAAAACCTGTTTGTAAAATGTGTGCATGGAAAAGCAATACAGAAGAATATGTCAGAAGTGCATGAGAAAATGTATTGAATGCTTATGCGTTACTATTATTATTGTTGGTCGTAGTCAGACAGATGTTTAGATTAGATTTGGCATTTGTATCATCCACCTACTCAGTCCTTCCCAAGGACCAGGACAAGCAGATGTTGTTTGATGGTGTTAAATAATAAGCTATCCCAAGTAAAGCTGCCTTTTGCAATTGACTGATCTTGTCAATGCCAAAGATGTTCAGGTGATGCTCCAGTTGTTTTAGGATTGCATCCAAGGCACCTATTACTATTACTATTGGTACTATCTTTGCTTTTTTTTTTTTTGCCATAGTCATTGTACTTCTATTTGCAGGTCTTTATATTTTGTTACCGTCTCCATTTCTTTCTCTTCTATTCTGTGGTCTCCAGGTAGTGCTAAGTCTGGTATCCATACTTTTTTGTCTTTCATATCAATAGTTAAAGTTTAGGGTGTTAAGTGGCAGGTGCTTGTCTGTTTGAATTCTAAAATTCTATAGCACTTTAGCTTCTTTATTTTCTGTTATTTGGTCTATTTGTGGGTCCCACCAGGCCTGTTCCTGCTTGCAGGCAAATGGTATTTCTTGCAGATCTTCCAGTGCAGTATCATGCCACTGTTTGTAATCAGTCAGTGTGATCTTCTTGCAGCAGCTAAGTAGGTAATCCATTGTATCTTCAGCTTATTGTTAATATTATTACAAAATTGAATACTTTTATGGAAAAAAACAGATGTGCTTATGAAAAAGATCTTTGATTCTGATAAAGACTCTGATTCATAGAGTTGAATCATAGTTTTGCAATCTAAAGTTGATATGAACACTAGCAAAAAAAAAAAAATGCTCAGCCTCTTTGTGTGTGCATGCACATATATACAACTGTTTATATAGTCAAGATGTAGCCTAAGCCAAGAATTATGACTGCTAGCTTTTCAGTTTTCTGATTTATTAAACAAATGGTGCTATTGCTAATAACCTTGTGATATAAAATGAAAATAGTAATAGTAATAATAATAATAATAATAATAATAATAATAATAATAGTGTTTACCTAGCAGAAGAGAGACTCTTGGTCAAAAATTATATTTCTAAGAGCCCTTTTCCTTCCAATTGACCAGCCTATGTTTGCACTTCTCTGATCACCAACAGAATTTGAGTAGCATCTGCTGACAGATCACCAACATTATGATATTAGTAAAAGGAAAAAAGGGGGCTGCAGTCCAGGAAAGGAAGCTTATTTTTTTAAAAAAGGGAGAGAGAACTTTCTGTGAGTCTGCAAGATGTCCAGACATATCCAGCAGAGATACAAATTTTGAAGTTACTAGTTGAATGAAAGCATTGTTTCAGTTTAAGGCAGTGTATCAAAGTGATCTGTTTTTCTTACTCATTCTCTAGGGACTATAGACTTTCTTTTTTTTTTCGGACAGGCGCTGTTCTGGCTGACTTGTTGTGTGGCAACAGAAAGTGTTGTCCAATAGCCCATCATTGTAGCACTCAACAGCTTCCTTGGTTTCTTATATCTCTTGATTCCATGGCAGGGAAGATGAGAAGGTTGGAGAGGGTAAGGATGGAAACTAGGGAGAAGGGAAATGGGTTTCTTCCCAATTATTCCACTGAAACCATGAGAGGTCAGGGGGTCTGCACACCAGAGAGAAGATTGAGGGGTCCTTGGTGCTCTCTGAGCTTGCTTGTTTTCTTGCAGGTGTTTCATTACTCAAACTAGTGCTGCTGATGTTACCTACTGTAGCTGCGTAATGAAGCGTCTGCAAGAAAGCAAGCGAGCTCAAAGAGCATCAAGGAGCCCTCATTTCAATCCTGAGCTTCAAATATTTATTGAGAGAGAAGATTAAACATTGAATAACAGGATATTTTACCCTTGTGTCCTCCCATGCTTGTGATGAAATAAGTACAAAATTATAACACGCCAACCATGAAAATTTCACTGCAGAACTTTTCTTTGGGGGGGGGGCGTTAGGGGGAGGGACATTCTTTCCCTTCCCATCAAAATGGTGAGAATATCAAGAGGCACAAATGAACATTTCAGCACAGAGGTTGTTTCGACACTGCTGGAAATACCTACCACGAAGAACAGTGAGTATACCGAACTCCTACTAAATAAACAAAATTATATTCTGTGAGCTAAACCCAATCAATGCTCTTGATAGTAATTATTAATTGCAATCAAGAATCTTGGTTGGGTTTTAAGTCGCAGAATATAATTTTGCAGGTAATTGTTTGGGCAAGTTATCTATGTCAAAGCAAGAATATAAAGCCTCCGTTATGCCTGTGCTGACATTTTGTAACAATAAAAGACTTTTAGGAAAATAAATGCCTGGAAGTTCTTTGAAGTGTTTCATTAGCTGGAACCATAACAATCTACATGCAATTATAAAAGCGCCAGGGTCCCTCTATTGTGAGAGAAATTGTGACTTAGAATGAGATGTACGTGCTCATATAGGTAGTCCTTGTTTAACGACCACAATCGAGAGTGACAATTTGGTCACTAAGCAAAATAGTTGTTATGTAAAATCGTGGCTGTGCTTACAGTCTAGCTTCAACTTTCCTTGGTTTTTAAAAACCCGTGAAGGTCGTAAATGCAAAAACTGACTGCAAAGTTACTTTTCTATCACCATCCTACCTGCAAACAGTTGCTAAAGGCAGTTGCTAAACAAAGATTGCCTGCATTGGACATGCCTGCATAAGCTCCCCACATGTCCACGCGTTGTGTTTATACATAGATTGAATGCATCTACTTATAAATATAGGTACCAATGAGCATTTAGAGAAATACACTCTGATTTATTACCTTGCCATAATAATTCCTCCTTTCCAAATTGGCCATGGAAATTAAACTTAAAGGGGAATTCCCAAACATTCAGATGAGGCTAGGTTCTGAGCACATGCCAATACTTGCTTGCACTGCCTATCAAAGACCAGCGAAATCGGGAAATCCAGACAGTTCCAATGAGTATAAAGATTTATTGTAAGCTGAAACTCTCTACAAGAATCTGAACTACTAACAGTCAAGGGAAATTAGCAGGAGTTAAGAATAGAAAGAAATTCAAGGTGGGCTGGACTTTGATCTCTTGTGGGTGCGATGGGACTCATGACTGATGACGCATTTGACCCCTCCCTCAGCTCAGCCCGGTCATCTCCTACACTACAGTATCTTCCATCATACAAATTTGGAGATTAAATTATTAGGTGAAATTAAGATTTTTTTTTCTTTTGGTTAAAATCATTTAAGTTGCTGAACTTTCTATTTTCCCAAGGAGATTGTATTGGGAAGGTGAGCTATTTGTCTTAGAAACACATTTACCTAAAATGTGGATAGTTTTTTGGCATCCCTTTTTTACAGTGCCTAAATGCCCTTGTAGGCTCCCTGCCAAAAGCTTATAAGTTTTTATTAATAAATACAGTTGTTATGCCATAAAAGCCGATGTTGCATTGCGCAATACCTTTTTATGATTATTGAACCGTAGACGTTCTTCACCAAAGTGATTTATGCTGGCAGAAAAAGCCTTAACGACTATTCACAAGGAGGGCATTTAAAACAAAGTCGCATTTGGAAACTAGCATCTATCAGGGGATTTGATTGCCGTCAGAGTGTTTAACTGTCAAATCTGCCCAACTTAAACGTTTATGGAAATTTTGGCTGCATAAGGACTCCCTAAAATTTAGAACTTTGATTCTCTGCTTGGCTTTATAGGCCATCAAGGAGAGACGTTCAAACTGTGTTTTAGAAAAGGACCTTCTAAGCCGGGGCTCATTTCAATAAACCCTACCAATTGAAAGCGTTCCAAAAAGCACTTTATGAGTCTTGATCTTATCTGAGTTTCACCTGCAGAGGATAAATATAATCTCTCCCCCTGCCCTATATTTTCTTTGGCTTTTAACGTTTGGGGCTGAAAATGTCCAACACCAAATCTAGCCTGAGCGTAGAACTGCAACTCCTGGCAGTTTGAGTGAAGGACACATCGAGGGCTGGGGACCTCCGTTTTGTTTGTTTTGGCAGCCTCGTAGGGTAGAAACGGTTTCCATTCCATCCGAAAGCAGTCAAACGCTATTGAAATATTGCACAATAAAAGTCATTCATTATAACTGTCTTTTTTGGCTTTCCGAAAAAAAAAAAACAAAACAGAAAAAGGCTGACCAGTTTCAAATCTGTGCAGGGGGCAGGAAGTGAGGAGGCAAGAGGTCACTGGAAATAGACCAACACTGAGAGTCCCCCCACTTTCTGGGTCTCAGTTAGGGAATATGTTTCATATTTTTATTTCCATCACATACTAGATTTCCCTCGAGTTCTCCCAAGACTAGCTCAAGTAGTTAATTGCTCTGTTATGCACAATTTACAAGGTTTAATTACAAAACTAATACATTAACCTTCTGGTCTAAGTGTCAAAGGCAAAGTTATGCCTTCCCCTAAGCCCTGTGGGGCAGTTAAAGCAGTCTTCAGACATCAGCGTGAGTGCGAATTCTGACATTGGAAAAGACAAGAGGTCTGCACAGAGCGTGGAGGGAGAGAAAGAACGTTAGAATTATTTAATCATTATGACATTTCTTTCCCGCATTCTCTTGGGGTACTCAAGTAGATACCCAAAGGTTTCCAACTCATTTTAGAACCAAGAGTCTTGTTGGGTAGGGTTAGGGTTGAGAGAAAGGGACTGACCTAAAGTCACTACAACTGTTTAGGAGCCGAGTGGAAGATGGTCTTAGGTTTCTCTACTGCTGGCCTGTTTAACAATTGCAGGTATAAATTAAGAGAGACTTCAAGCAGCACCTCCTAAAAAAGCTGGGCTCTGGTTATGCTAAATTGGCTTGCTAAATAACAATGCTTGGGGAAAATAGAATTTATATGCTAGCTTTGTTTTGTGTAACGTATTACATAAGTCTTGCACTGGATCAGTGTTGTCCTTTGCATAGAACTCTGCATGTGAGCTATTCTGTACTAGGTTTATACTAAGTTATACTGTACTAGATTTTTTTCCTGTACTAGGCTGTATCTCAGAATTTCAAAAGCAACAATAAGATTCAGCCCATTCTTGTTTTGAAATTACCTTGATAGTTGTCTGGTCAGCCCCTCAACCCTCTAAGCAGGATGGCATCATTTCCAAACTGATAAAAACAGTTTAATGATGCATTAAAGAGAGTCAGATTGTCATTATATTATAGGTTTGTACATACAATGGAATTTCTTTTCTACACATTTTTATAAGTTAATCTGAACACATCTATCTATCTATCTATCTATCTATCTATCTATCTATCTATCTATCTATCTATCTATCTTTCTTTCATTATTTGGACAAATAAAGTCCAACCACTTTCTAAAAAGCTGGCTAGTTAAGCGTGCTATACTAAAGTCAATATATAGACATCATATTCTGTTCAATTCTAATTGCACTGGCATCTGAAAGGATAAAAGGCAAAGGGCAGAAGGGAATGGGAAAATTCTGCCTTAATGCTCTGATGAATTGTTTCCAAATCAAATATCCAATAGCAGATAAAGTCCAATCTCTATCCAAATCTGTTTAACTGGAGATACTAATAATAAAACCAGAGGCCGCTATAAATTCCAGGAAAGCTTTTGATCAACTCTATGGAAGCAAGGTTGCATGTCAACATGCTGATATGCAAACATATACATGTTATGAGTTTCAACTGTGTATTGTTAGCTGAATTTAGCCTTGGTGACCCTGAGGTTAGCAACTTTTCCTCGGTAGTACAGTACAAGTTTTCCTGCGTATAAATCTCTCTCCCAGTAGAGGAAAAATGAGACTGCGCTTGAAACAGTTAATGTTCAACATTCATGTTGCCCTTCTGGCACTCATCCAGATTTTCCAAATGGGAGGCAGATGTTTTTGACTCCAAATCCACAATAGGGAGCGGAGAGCCTTCAGAAGCTGTAAAGCAGTTTCTCAACTTTAGCAATGTTAAAATGGGTAGACTTCAGCTCCCAGAATTCCCCAGCCAGCATGTTATTGTTCATTTCTCAAAGATGCAGGGGCTTACGGTCACTGGATGATGTTTTACTTACACAGTTCAGAAATGAATAACCTCTTGCCAATTTTCAAACCAAAGGGATCCAAAAGTTGCTAAGTGTTCAGTGAAATTTACTTTACTCTTTAATTTAGGCTTCAAGTCCTAATTTTGCCTCTAGCTTTCAATTATTACTTGGACTGAAGAGCTAAACAATAGATGTTAACCACCCCTAAATCATCTTGCGTTCGTTGCTTTGTTGATATATTAGCAGGCTGTCTTTGGATGCCAAAGGTGGGTGTACCCACAGAAGCAAATCAAGACTGATAGATGGATCCCAATCTATCATTCAATCATGTATACCCAGCGTGAACCTCTCTCCCCCACCCACCCAGGTTTTTACCTACTGCTCCTCAGTACAAAAACAGTCCAGAGCGTTTCACAGCATCCATAAAACCGAAATGCAAAAGGTGAAATGATTTAAAGTAATGCACATTTCAGACCATCAGAACGGGAATGTTACACCATGCTTTGAAATGAAACGTATTTATTTTGTGTCTTCTGGCAGCAATAAAGGGCTCTGGGTCATTGACTGCTTAACCTACAAAACTAAAATATACAGAAGCTATTTTTTATAAAGGCAAATATCCTTCCCAAGTCTTCTGAACTGGTAATAGCAAAACTAGATTCCTCCCCCCAACCTAGAAATGACAAATCAAGAGGTTTTACTAATAGGTTTTACTATTCTAAAGGCAGCTATAAGCTCTACCCAATTTCCTGGACTGGTAAATAAAAACAGTAGCCCATTCAGCTGTGTGTACAATTGCAGTGAACCAGGGTGGAGATGAGAAGATAGCAGATGGAAGAACTTTGATCATAAGTGCCACAAGAATGGCCTTATATCACCTCTAGAAGAGCAAGGGAGAAGACATACTCTATCTATACAGGCAATTGTGGAGCTATATCTTTGCTAACCTTATATACAAAGCAACATGCCCAATAGGATATTTTACTGATATTTCAAGCAATCCTAAGGTCTACCCCAGTGGGTATGCTATTTAAGGCAATATAATCAAAAGCAGTATTTCTCAACCTTAGCCACTTTAAGATGTGTGGACTTTAACTCCCAGAATTCTCCAGCCAGCATGCTGGCTGAAGAATTCTGGGAACTAAAGTCCACACATCTTAAAATGGCTAAGGTTGAGAAGCATTGATCCAAAACCTTAGGCAGTTGTAGGTTGCCTGCTCTCCTGTTACACTGTAGCCATGTGCAGCGACATTATGAATGCCATACAAAAATTCTGTGTATACGACATACCGTATATGCCGGCGTACAAGGCGACCCGGCGTATAAGACCCCCATCTTTGGCGCCGAGTCGCATTCCTAGAACGTCGTCTTATACGCCGGAAACTACCAGTATTTCCGGCATATAAAACGACTCAGCGTATAAGACGACCCCCGTCTTTGGCGCCGATTTTAACGCTTGCGGAAGTCGCCTTATACGCCGGCATATACGGTAATTTCTTAATGTACGTTCGCATATACATGCTTCCAAACCGAGAAAAATATTCTTAGAAATTCCAGCAGAAATCTCTTCTAGCCACTGTCCCCAAAGAAATAAGGATTATGTGGATTTTGTTTTTATTTCTTCGTATTAAATGATAGGTGTTAAAAGAGAAAGACTCACTGACATAGCAAGTCAGGCAAAAAGAACCTCAGATCTAGTAAAGGTCTCTTTGTTACGCTTTAAACCCCTAGTGAGCTGCGTGCATATCTTGCTCAAATGAGGCTCAATGCCAACCTGCCATTTTATTTCTCAATGCATCTCATGTCTGCATAATGAAGATTCTTCTTCTAGAAATCGCCTTCAGGATACTAGATGATGCAAAAAAGAAAAAAAAAGAAAAAAAAGAAAACAAGAAACAAGAATACACCAAAAAAGTGGAGGGAAATGGGCCAAGCATAGCTAAACTCATCTACAACGAATGATCAGCTCAGAAAGTGTAAGTTAATTTCTCCACTAAACATGCCCTTGCTTCATTCTATTTTAGCCAGTAAATACTTCATCACACTTTAGCTTGTTACTGTTCTTCAGTCTGGTTGCAATTTAATCCAAGTGTCGTCTTCTTGGGTGTCTGCTAGGTCAAGGGTAGCGTTAAACGGGGAGTTTAATTTCTGAAACTGATGCTAAAGACAATTACGACAATCTCCGCTTTGATTGCCACAGACCAGCTCTGCTTGGAAAAGGATTAAAATATGCCTGTATTTACCTGAATCTTATCATTTCACTAGTATTTCTTTAAAAAAAAAAAGCAAAAACAAAACTCCCAGTGTGGCGATATAGTTAAAGGTCCAATCACTTTAAAAAAAAGTGTTTAGAAACACCCGTCACTACAGCTGCATAAAACTCATGCACAGCTACACGTCTTGAGAAAGGAGGAAGACAGAACATTTGGCGTTGCCCTGTAGCACCCAAGATGTTATTTTAGTACTTTTAATGAGGTCCAGTTCAAAATGTTTGGAGACCCCTTTCCAGTGATATCTGCTTGGTTTTAACTCCATTCAACAGTCGGTAATGAGAACCACGCGTCCTACAACGGATCAGCCTTGACATCTAAGTGCAATCTTAAATTTCCAATTACTTCAGAGTAGAACCTATTTGATTGGCATTCCTTTCTCTGTTTTTTTTTTGTTTGTTTGTTTTGAGTTCACCCACTCTTTCTCTTTACTGCCTTTTGGGGAAAAAAATGGAAAGGGAAGAAGTCAAAGGTCTATGCCTTGCTTAAAAAAATACAGGACATTTAGGCATCAATCTTAATTTGAAGAATCGGTTGATCCTTCAATAATTTTCTCATTTCAAAGGTTTTTCGATAGCCGTGGTCACTTTTGTAACCCAGACTGGCTCTTCTATTCCTCTGAACGCGGAAGGTGACACGTTGGTCTTTTTCAGCATCCAATGCGCAGAAGCTCCTTCTTCTTGGTCCACAAGGGCTACTTGCAGCGTGTTTTGATCCTTGAGAGCCAGCAGATGACAGCCTTTTGGGGACTTTGCAAGCGGACTGTAGAGGGATTTGACTTAAATCAGCGGCAGGGACCTCAACCCAGGCAAGGCCTTCAGCTTCTGCATCTTTCTGACCCCTCATGCTGCGTCTTACTCTTTTTGTTACGTTCCTGTTTTCCCCAAAATGGTTTAAAGCTGCAATATCATCTGCTGTCCAAGAACAAGGTGGCAAGCCTTCCAGGTTTCCTCCAGGAACGCCAGTGCTGTTTCCAGGATTGTTTGACTGGGCGCCCTCCGTGTTCAGAAAGTCTCCCCTCGATTTTCTGCTGTTTCTTGGGTTCCTTTCAAAGTTCACCTCGTTGCTTTCACTCATTGCCTCCGTTGCAAAATCTACGGTGAAAAATGAATTTTCTTTAGCTTCGATATTTTTACCAGGTCCACAGATGTTCAGAAACTCCTCCAGCTGCATTGCTGTCCTACTCGACAGATAGCCCGTTCCTACCACCTGTTCATTTCCATTTAAAGAACTCTTCAGCTTTTCAGAAGAGATTTTTTCAGGCACGTATCCAGGAAGCCATTGTTCTCTATTGTTCAGAGCCAGTTCTGGAAGCTGCACGAATGAACTCGATACGCCATCTTCTTCCTGAGGGCTAGAATGTTGATCGTGGCCGTCCACTCCTATAGCATGAGGTGGACTCTTTTTGTCTTCAGCCATTTCATCTATAAACGTAGCATGCAGGTCACTTAAAGAGTCGTCTAAAACAAAGTTTCAAACCAACAAGTGAGAATGTGATTTCATCTAGCTGTGCTAGTCTAGATTTAGCACAAGGTACTCAACCCCATTGCTTTAAAGACATTTTGTTTTGTAATATCCTCCTTCCAGCTATAAAATTATTTTAATTTCACCACTAGCTATTTTCTTACTTCTTAAGAAATTGCACGAGAGTTTAACGTGTTAGATAGTCTTGTTCTTTTACCAAAGCCAGTTCATTGCAATCGGCCCCTTTTTGAAATAGCTTCCTGTCTTTCTTGTTTACTGTCTCATTTTGAAATATTTTATTATCATAGGCAAGCAGTCCTGGTCATTCTGTACTTGACATTCATTTAGTAGTGAATGTAAAGTATATACAGGAAGTCCTTGACTTATAACCATATGTTTAGCAACCATACAATGGTGCTGGAAAAAGCCAGTTCTCGCATTAATGACTGTTGCAGTGTCCTTACAGTCATGTTATTGTGATTTGGACTCTGGGCATGTATTTATGACAGTTGCAGTGGAATTACACATATCTCCATTTGCAACCTTCCCAGATCAGAGTGGGACAACTCTTCATGGCCCACTTTCTGCTATGACAACTCGCCCTGGGACAATTTAAACAGTTCAATTTAACTATTTAAAATAAATAAAAAACAATATTTTAATTTTTGCCATTCGCATTTCATTCTGCCCCTCCTTCGGCATCCTTTCTTTAATGATTCTATTCCACCTTTTCTTTGACATTAGCCTAACTCTTGTCCCGCAGCGAGTGGTGATTTGTCATAGACAACTTCCCAGACAACTTCCAACAAGCAAAGTCAATAGAGGAAGCCAGATTTGCTTAATGACTACATCAAAATCGGTGGTAAAATCAGGCTTGGCCACATGATAACTCTTTTACAACTGCATTCTTTAGTGAGAGAAGTTGTGGCCCCAATTGTGCTCGTAAGTCAAGGACCACCTGTAATGCATTAGGTCAGGAGTGGGGAACCTTGGCTCTTTTATGACTCGTGGACTTCAACTCCCAGAATTCCTGAGCCAGCCATGCTGAGGAGAAAGGGAGAGGGTCCAAGCTGAGCCATGGTGGCTGAGGAAGTCTGGGAGTTGAAGTTCACCAGTCATAAAAGAGCCAAGGTTCCCCACCCCTGCATTAGGCTAAACTATTTTAAATAGACTGGCCCACACATCCTAAGATCTTGTTGGGCAAAATAAATTCACTTATATTATGAAATCTCCATTACCTACACGTATAATGCACAATTGTTTTTTTTCTTTTCATTGCTAAATTAAATAAATCCATGATACTTATGAGAAAGGAGATGCATTTTGGAAAAAAAAACTGCTCAAAAGAGAGACGACATTCCTATTTATCGTAGGTGTAAACTGTCATCCGTAATAGATCTATTGAAATCAATTATAACCTCCACACACATCGGACAGAATTTTAGTTCCTGCCTCTGACATTTCATTATTTTAACTTTACCTGTGATCTATTTGAACTTGGCAACGGAAGGAGCCTTGTTACTCCACCAGATAAAGAAAAGGTGACGAAAGGCAGCCCGAAAACTTTACGTACCTGAGGTGGAAACTTTTAATGTTGGTGTATTTGTGTAGGAGGAACAAAAGGAGGCATTTTCTGTTATTTCTAGGATCGGACTTAAGAGCGGTTTCTTCGATACTCTCTCGCGCGGCCCATAAAATACTTTCTGCTCCTCTTTCTTCTTCCCTCTCCTCCTCCTCCTCCTCTTCTCCACCATTTTAGGTTGGGCAGCCTGAAAATAAATGGGAAGACAGCCCAGAAATCCAATGCTCAAGATTGCCAATATTTTCTCATTATGGATTCAGAAACCAAATTTACATATGAAATCAGGCCATGAAGTGGCCTGGGTTTTTATTTTGCTTTCTTCTCTTTTTAACCTTAACACAATGTGGATGAGTATCACATGCAGTCCAGCTGACTTGAATTGCAGCAAAGGATATAGATAATAACAGAAGATATTAAATATTGGTAATACAGGTAGTTCTCCAGTTACAACCGTAATTGAGCCCGGCAATTAGTATGACCTTCTTTTACGGTGGTCGTGAAGTGAACGTGGCGGTCGTAAAGTGAACCCATTAGTTGCTATTATTCACTTATGATTTATTTATTTATAAAAACTATTGGCCACCCAGCTTATCGTAGGGTAACTCTGGGCAGCTTACAGTTACTTCTAAGCTAAAGTATAAAAAGTTAAAATCAAATCTTACAACCAAAGACACATGGGGAGGGTGGGGCTGGAGTGGTGGTGGGGAGGTGGGATCTGTTATTATTCAATCAACCACCTCCATTGTGCTGCTCCCCCACTGGGGCTCCAGCCCGACTCGCTGAGCCACGAAAAGATAGGAGGCTTGGGGCCAACCTCACATCACGGGGCAAGACGTTCCAGAGGGCAGGAGCCACAGCAGAAAAGGCCCTCCTCCTGGATCCTGCCAGCCGGAATTATCGGGCTGACCAGATCTGCAGCATCCCTCCTCTGCCGGCTCAAGTGGTATGGGTCGATCCCAGTGAGGTGAAATGGTCCCTCAAGACAGTTCCTATGCTTACCGTTTTTTGCTAAATCGGAATTAAACGCTGGTTATTGACAAAAATGTCATGAATTGTAGTGGCCACAGGGCACTGCAAACAGCCATAAATGTGGGCTGCTTATCGAGTGCCCAAAATGTAGTCACGTGACTATGGGGCGGGGTCCTCCTTGCCCGGAGTCAGAACTGTGAAACTAGGTCATAAGTAACTTGGGGGGGGGGGAGAAACTCTGTTGTAACTTTGAACAGTTGCTAAGTGATAGAATGTATAGAGTTGATATTTTATAGAAAGCCAGTTCAGTCTAGCAGTTAAGGCTAGAAACCAGGAGACTTGAGAATTCTAGTCCCACCTAAGGCATGAAATTTGGCTGCGTGACCCCCAGTCCAAGTCCCCTCGTGGGTTTATTGTTGTGGAGAAAACAGGAAGAGGAAGGAGCGTGAGGTATGTTTGCTGCCTTGAGTTACTTATAAAAATGATAAAGATGGGATGTAAACAAACAAATAATAAAGTGTTTAACAAATGTATTTTTAAAAAATTCTGAACTAGGACAATGTGTGAAACCAACCACCATAAATGCCACTATGAGAGCCACCTTTGGGCAAAAATGGACAGCAAATAAGTCAAACAAACAAAGAAATGGCTATAAACTACATACATCTATAATGTAAATTACTTACCAGATTTTTGGGGGATTTGGTTGAAGTTTTGGCTTTCTGCAATTGGTTAAGCTGATTCTGGGCTTCAGTTTTGGTTGCAAGATTTTTTCCTTTTACACACTATTGGGAAATATCTATATTAAAAAACAGGGTCTGCTACCATACAGAAATTGTATCCTATATACAGAACTATAAAAACAGAAATAATACCACGCAACTTGGATTTTTCAAAACAGAAGAGATGTGCAATAGATTTCATATTCTCATCTATTAAGCATTTGCCAAATAGCCATGGTGAAAATAATTATTTCAAAAACAGGTATCTGTAAAGTGAATGGAAACTTGCAGCAAAGCTGTTCATTTATGTTTGTTAATCAACTTATGAAATATTCCTTTTTAGTTATACCTTCTTTTTAGCAGAGTTTCGAGTGGTTCTAATCAAAGGAGCCTGATGGTCAGGAGAATTATTTTTTCTTTCTAAAGATGAACAAAAGTTAAGTTAGGCACAAATCTTTGGCTCTTATATTAGCAACATGTATGGTAATTGCTTTATTATAGGCATGAAGCATTTATTTTTAAAATCCAAGAGCAGTTTGAAATAAAAGCAGTTTTTAAATAAGGAAATAAGAGAATGCAAAAACTACATAGCGGTAATAGCTAGGAAAGAACAACCTAAGAAGATAAAGTTTAATAGATGCCGAAGGCAAATATGAGAAGCAGTATGGGATAATGGTTAAAGCACCAGGCTAGAAACCAGGAAATTGTGAGTTCTAGTCCCACTTTAGGCATGCAGCCATCTGAGTGACCTTGGGCCAATCACTCTTTCCAAACTCTAGGAAAAAGGCAAGGGCAAACCACTTCTGAAATCTGCAGAGTTTTGTCAGATGGTCTCCAGGAGTCAAAACTGACACAAACACACATGGTACATACTGCATGCACATGGTGCAGCACAACACAAAACAGAGGCTGTTCTGTGAGACAAATATTGCTGCAAAACTATCACCGCCAAAAAGCAGTTTCTAAGTTACTGTGCAGAGGGCAGATTCCCTGGTATGCAGATAGAGTTATCTATTTAATCAGTCAGACATTTCAATTGCCAAAGGAAATGAAGGTAGTACGCAATAAATAAAAAGTAAAATAAAAAAAAAAACCACTCTTCAGGAACCTGACCCTAAGCTGTTTAGAGTTTTATATATCAGCACTAATATTTAGAGTCTGGTTCTCTAGCAGACCGATGCTAAAATACAAATTGTTAAAAAAAAAAAAGGAACACATCTTCACCTTCAGGATCAGAAGATCCAGTCCGTATCAGTGTGGCCATTTTATCTGATGATCCTTGAAGATCCTTTAAGAAGAAAGCAACCTGTCAAGCATCAAGTTATTAAGGAGAAACTTCCTAACAGTGAGGACAATTAACCAGTGGAACGGCTTGTCTTTAGAAATCGTGGGCGCTCCATCATTGGAGGCTTTTAAGAAGAGACTACACAGTCACCTGTCTGAGATGGTATAGGTTAGTGATGGTGAACCTTTTAGAGACCGGGTGCCCAAAAACTGGCCCCGCCCCCATTCTACCCCCAGCTCCGCCCCCACCCTAACTCCTGCCCCACCTGCCCGCAGGGCCACTCACCGCCTCCAGAGCCCGCCACAGATCGCCCAGGCAGCCCAGCAGCGCCATGGTGGCCACGCCCTCTGCCTGCGCCCCGCAGCATCAACTGTGCGCGATGGGGTGTGAGGGCAGAGTCTTTTCTACATTGCCTGGCTGTCATGTCCTTGGCTGCGCTGCTTCGTGTGGGCCAGGCTCAGGGGCGACTCTCCTCCAGGGGGGCTACTGGTGAGGAGGGGGTTGCAGGGGAGGCGAGGCTTGGGCAACGGCATGTGTGCCCACAGAGAGAGCTCTGAGTGCCACCTCTGGAACGCGTGCCATAAGTTCGCTATAGGTTCTCCTGCTAGAGCAGGGGGGGGCTATTCTATTCTATTAATTCTATTCTAATTCTATTTTCCATTCTCTATTCTATTCTATTCTATTCTATTCCATTCCATTCCATTCCATTCTAATTCGATTTTCCATTCCATTCCATTCCATTCTATTCACCTGAAGAAGGCTCTTTAATTGACTTCAAGGTATTTATTGAAGATTTGCGAGAGGAAAATAAACGTGCAGTTAATAATTAAACACCAACCTTTGAACCTTCTGACATGATTTTGACTGGTGTTTTCTTCAGAGCAGAACGAAGGGAGCTGGGAAAGGAATGGCCTTTTCCCATAGGTGTAATGGGTGGTTTGCTTTCATCAAAGATTTCCAAGCTCTGCTTTTCTGAAAACCGAACCTTCTTACTGCTAGGTCGAGATGTGTCGTTTCTGCTCAATTCTTTGTCTTCACCTCCACAGTACAACAAAAAGCACATTGCAATCAATTATGACCACACTCACTCCATGATAAGTCACAAGTAACTCCATGAAACACGTGTCCCTTGCTAAAATAAGGCCAGCCCTTTCCTCTGCAGCTTATGAGCAACGACGTGCTTAAAAATGTGCGATCAGCCTTCATGCTGCATTTGAATTAAATAACAGTAAACAACTTTTGGATTCAAGTGGCTAGATTCTAGAACTCTGTGCATTGCACGGAGTAACAGAATACAGGTAGTCGTCAACTTACAACTATCTGTTTAGTGACATTTTGAAGTTACAACGGCACTGAAAAAACTGACCTATGACCATTTTTCACACTTAATAATCGTTGTGGCATCCCCATGGTCACTTGATCCCCTTTTTGCGATTTTCTGACAAGCAAAGTCAATGGGAAAGCCAGATTCACTTAACAACTGGGTGACTAACAACTGCAGTGATTCACTTAACAACTGTCATAAAATGGGGCAAAATTCACTTAAATGCCTCACTGAGCAACAGAAACGTGGGGCCCAATTGGGTTGTGAGTCAAGGACTACCAGGACACGAATTTAACTTAACTAATTTGCTGTTATTAAGCAGCCATTTCTAATCTGTCATCATTGAACATATTGGTAGGAACAACTGCAGATGTTGTTGAATATATTTGGAAAGGGGACTGTTTCTAAGAATCCGTGGAATGCATTAATTGGAAAGATAATCTGAAGTACTAAGTCAGCCTCCAAAACTATTTGTGCACCATTTTCATATTTGTAGCCAATGTTCCGAAAACACAATTCATGAGACTTGCTATAAAACCAATCATCATCAAAATGGATACGATTGTTGTCTTTGCTTTCAATCAGAAAGAAAATCTACACACCTTTTTGAATTAAAATAAAGCCTTAACATGCAAGTTCATTCTTACCACTGTCACTCTTTGATATGCCCGTACTTGGAGTAGACACACTTGTAGACTCCACAGCGTTCGCTGGTGAGACCGGAACAGCCTGGGAACACACAAGTCCAGTTTCTATTCTGACACGTTATTTTAGTTTGCATAGATGATGAATGACCGTCTCTAGGTTTTGAGGCCTGGCCATTCAAAAGAATGCAGAAAAATCCTTGGGAGTGGGGGAAATAGACAGGCTGGTGTGCTACCAACCCCTCTGCTGCTGGTTTGGCTTCTAAGATGAAGGCTATAGGTCAGGAAAACTTAAGAGAAAGACATTAAAATCCGCTTCATTTTCTACCACTTCTATTCCGTGGAATAACTGAGACTAGATATTTGATAGGCTAAAAAGAAACCCAGTCCAAATGGGTGCTGTGCTCAATGGATAATAAGCATGGACGGGAATCAGCTGGCCAACTCCTATGAGAGGGGTTTGACAGGCAGATTGTATGAATTAAAAGGGAAGCAATTGCAATATCACCACTCTTTTATATAGTCTGAAACTATTAAGAGTCTATCTATACCATATTGAATAAGGAGCACAGTTGGCAAAGTCATCCAATGATACCTCTAACTCTATAGATATCTATAATTCATACCTTAGACATAACATTTGTGCCAGACACAAGGGGTTTCCTTGATGGAAATCTGGGACTGTGCATCTGGATATCAGCTGAAATACCATCTCCGTTGATAAATTTATTATTTAAGTTTTCTTCGAAAGCGTTGTTCGTATCCTCTGGTGACCATGTCTGGCTCAACGCTGATCGCTCGTGCAGTCTTGTGTTTGCTGCATTCAACACAGATGCAAACATTACTAAATAATTTCCACTGTAAAGGACTGAGTTATTTTCAGTCATGTAAGCATTTACAGTGCAACTCATCATTCAGTTTCTCTCACTGAAATATCCTTCACTTCCCACCAAAAAATCATAATTTAAGCCAGAAAAAAACAACACACACTTTGGCTAAAATATTCTGTACTTCTTTAACAAACCTTCTTTGATGAATAATAAAATGCATCTTATAACTGAGATTTGATGTGGGTTACTTACAAACAGAGTGAATATGGATGGCCTTTTCTTCAGTTTCTTCGAGGGCTTTAAATGAGCATTGGAAGGCAGCAATTTTGTCTTTCAGCAACGTGTTCCGATGTTGAGAAGGGCTGGGCTGCTCAAAATACAAGGAAATATCCAAACAGATATATTACAAAATAGTTTTTTTTCTTTTCCCCTACTTCCCCATGTCATGGCAAACAAATTTCCATATGTTGAACCATATGGAGGTTTGCACTATATGAAACTAATCCAAATATTTCAGTTTTATTTCAGTATGTCACATTACTTACTCAAAGTCTACTTTATATACATGTATGTATGTATGTTATGTATTTATGATAGATTTTAAACAATTGTTGATTGAATGAGCTACATTTTGCTGGCTTCCTTTGCAACAGGGCTCCCCAACCCCCAGTCCATGACTCAGTGATGGGCTACAGCCCAAATGGAACTCGTCCGCAGAAGTGGTGGGTGCGCGCACACGTGCAAAGCTGCACTTGTGATAGCAGTGGTGCATGCATTCCCATTCCCCACCCTGTCACTGCCAGTCCACCAAGTCAGAAAGGTTGGGAGACTTCTGACCAGTAACATTATAAGCCATAATATAGACCAGGGATAAGCAACCTTGGCTCTTTTATGACTCATGGACTTCAACTCCCAGAATTCCTGAGCCAGCCATGCTGAGGGGAAAGAGGAAGGTTTCCAAGCTGAGCCATGCTGACTCAGGAATTCTGGGAATTGAAGTCCTCGAGTCATAAAAGAGCCAAGGTTGCCTACCCCGATATAGATATACAGATACACATACGTATGTATGTACTTATTTATTTATGAGAGGCAGATTTCAAACAATTGTTGGTTGACAATCTACATTTTGCTGGCTTCATCTACAACATCAAATTATAAGCCATGATATACAGACCACTAGAGTTAGATTCATATGTTATCCTAAGGGAAAATTGAACAAACCAAGTTATGGCTTCTTACAAAACCCAAAATCCAGCCAGGGAAGGATAAAATACAGTTAGATACTCCAGGACTTCTGAAATGCCTCTCAGATCCAGAGCAACAAGGGATTAACTCCTGTCAACACCTAGGTACTTGGAAAAGGGAGTAGAAGACCTCCTGCGTGGAAGCAAATACACCATCGCCACCCAGTGGCAAACCACCGAAAGTTTAGTAATCCGCCAAAACTTGAATTTGCCTCAGTCAAAACTCCAAAAAGCCCCCAGTTAAAGTCAGCAATTGAATTTTCAAAGCATGACCTTCTCAGCACAGGCTTTTAGCCTTTGCTAGAATTCAGACACGAATCAATACTTCTTTGAAAACACAGGCTTTCAAAACATTTTGTCAAAATAACCAAACTAATTTCCCACCCCAACTGGACCTGATTCTATCATCCAAGTGAATCAGTCCAATGTGGATAGAGTTACCTGATCTGGGCTACAAAAATCTATTTCCTTTCCTATCTAGCAGTCATCTGGAGTTTTGCATCCCAGATATTAATCATTTTGACCTGAAACATTTTTTGCATTCTGGCCAAAAAAAAAAAAAAAAAATTTTAATGTTCCTATTCTGAGTTCCATCACACTCACCTCTGACAAAGTTTCTTGCATCTTCATTCTCCTTTGCCGAGCAATATATCGAATGAGAGAATCATTTTCTGGAGAACCTCGTGCTCCAATTGTAGACCGTCGTCTTAATTTTTTCAATATATTTTTGAATTCTTCTAAAATAAAGACGGGCGATAAGAAACACCCAATTAAGATAAAACAGAAAAAGCAATTTGAAAACCCACTTTTATTGAGGGAAGACCTTCAGTATTCTGCTTCATTTGGGGATGGTCAGAGTTAAAATAGCCACCACAACAACATTCTTACTACTTTTCCTACTTCAGCCAATCCTTACGTTGTGGAGGTCTTGGTGCTCTCTGAATTTAGACGTTTGTTTGCCTGCCAGTGAGGTTAAGGAGATTAGGATTAACTCTGGACAGACTCAGTCACAATTCCAACTGGGCAACTATTAGCATCTTAGACCAAGCCAAATCTTAAATCAAGCCAAACTGCAAGAATCTAGACAATTAGTGGAAGTTTGGTATACAGACAAATAATCAAAACAGTAGACACATAGAGATATGCCATATTCACACACCATTCAAAAGGGAGTTAACAAAACCAATAAATAAATAAATATATATATATATAAAAAAAAACCAACTCCTAGACCAGGGCTTTTCAACCTTTTCACCCATTGTACCACTTTTAGGATATGGCAATATCCGAGTACCACCAGTCGCCTAGCAAGGTGTTAAAAACTTGATGACCCCCCCCCCCCAAAAAGGAAAATGTGATAAAATATAGGTAGTCTTCGACTTACAACAGTTCACTTAGTGACTGTTCGAAGTTACAATGGCACTGAAAAAAGTGCCCCTCAAGCCCCAGCCAAGCAAGACACTTGCCTGCCCGCCCGGCGATGCTCTTCCTCCTGTCCGAGGTTTTCATTGTTGTGAGCATTTCTGTTGAGGATTGGCAGCGGGGGGTGGGGGTGGATGTTTGGTTTTTATTCTCCCCGTCTGCTGGGTGGTTGCAGCAGGTTTTGGTCACTTCACATGACCCTGGGACACTGTGACCGTCATAAATATGAATCAGTTGCTAAGTATCTGAATGTAAATCACAAGACCCTGGAGATGCTGCAACATTCCAGCTGATCGGCGCTTCTTCTGGGCTCAGCAGAAGCACCAGGATCAGCGCTGAGCTCCAGCTGGACCCTGGCGCTTCTGCTGAGCCCTGGCAGCCCTGCAACTCCAGCTATCTCTCGCTCAGGCTTGTGCGGTGCTGCTACCAGTTCAGCCCATTCCCCTCCCCCGCTACCACTTTTCTAGGATGCTCACGTACCACCTGCCAGGTGCCAATGTACCACAGGTGGTACCCGTACCACTGGTTGAAAAGCCCTGCCCTAGACAACATCCCCTCCAGCAGCTTACATTCAGATAAGAATCTGATTAGGGATCAGCACCAGACAATCAAGCAGAAAACAGTCCTCTAATCAAGGAACTATGAAGAAACTGCATCCTCTTTGGCAGAGCAAGCTATTGAATATATAAAGGCAGCAAAGCCCACACTCATTCACACTGAGGACATTACCTAATTGGGTAATAAAACATCTACAAGCAAATAACCAAGCTCAGAGAGCATGAAGGACCCCACAGTTCATCCCTGAATTAGATATTCTCTTCTATTGGAATCCTAATTCTGTTGCATGGCAGAGGTAAGTTATGAACATACTATTCTTCAGAATGCCAGCTGCTTGATGGTATTTTCCAAACCATCCCTGATGGCCATAATCCTTACCTTTATTCTGGCTTGTAAAACAATCTGGCGTAATTCTACAGTCAACTGCAGTATTGTCAGAGAAGCCTCTAGATGGTGTGACTGGGTTGTTTGAGATTTCAACATTTGTATTCTCTTCTGATTTTCTCCTGGGAGTTGTTAAATTATCTCTATCATTCACGACGCTAGGGTGATTGTTTATCAGAGTGCTTCCCAAACTCTTGGAGATGACAGAGCTTGTACACACATTTGCTGCTGGAGCATCTGACGAACCACTTGTGAAGAGAGAGTCCATCTTCTTCATGCTATTGATTGAGTTTCCGCACCTCAAATGTAAGTTGCGTTGTATATTATAACACTCGGAAAGTACCTTTTTAGTATTCTGATTCTCCATTGGGAAGGCCTTTGCTGCTGCCAACTCATCAGTGATATTGCTGCTTTCTTGAGAAATAGTTAGGTCTTCAGATTGGGACTTTTAAGCAATATTGTACCACAGAAGTCTGGATATCTTTCTTTTGAAAGAAAAGGATAATGTTAGACGAGGCAGATAACTAGTCCTTTGCCTGGTTACCTATACAGCACATGGTCTGCTCCATGTTTAATAGAGGCTTCTTAAGCTTAGGAAATCAAAGCTCAACAAGGCATAGAACAAGCACAATTCCCCCTCCTTCCCTTTTACTCTCCAGAAAACCTCCCCAGCGAGGGTCAAAGTTTCCAATGCCCTCCTTCCCTCTATGGGCTGAGATCTCTTTTGCATGATTGTCTCCTCCTGTCTCCCAAACCAGACCTGGAATTTTACAGCCCCCCAAACCACATTCAGCCCTTTGGTTGTCCCGGTCTGGCCCACGTGAAGTCATTAGGAAATTAGAAATCAAATGTAAACAAGTGCAACTGTCATGCATGCAGTACAGCTGCATTGCTTTTATTTTGCAAGTGACTTTTTCCAATTTTATGTATATGCATGCATGCATGCATGCCTACACACCTTCACAGTCCTGTGGGATCGGTCCTCCACAACAGTCCCAGTTTCTCATGTGTCCCCCTGGGAAAATGAATTGACCACTCTACCCCAGACTTTTGCCACCGAGAGTGTGTCTGAATTTCTGCATCTGTCACACTCCCTCTTGCACATCTGCACACCACTGGGAAACGTGCATTCCCAAAGGTGCTTTGCTTTTTTCCACCTTAAGGATTGTCTGGCATATGCAAGGAATGCCTAGACTGATGGGTGGACGTCAGTTCTGGGAGTTGAAGTCCATCCACCTTAAAAGTAGCCAAGCTTGAAACACACAAGTCTAGAGCAGGGGGTCTTCCAACTTGGCCCTTTGATGACTCGTGGACTTCAACTCCCAGAATTCCTCAGCCAGCGTGCCTGGTTGAGGAATTCTGGGAGCTGAAGTCCACAAGTCATCAAAGAGCCAAGTTGGAAGACCCCTGCTCTAGAGCTTCGCTGGTTGAATTTCTACGTTACCATAAATTAAATTTTAAACCTTCGAAGGTTTCAGGGCCGCTGTTGGGCTTACCGTAAGTATGCAAAAGGATGCGCCCCGGGTTCGCAGTGCGACTTCGGCGCTGACGAACTGCCGCCGACGGGCCTGCTCTCGCGCACTTCATTCAAAATGTTTTCTCACCACCTGCCAGAGCCGTGTATCCCTCCGCCACACCAGGCGGCTCCTTCTTTTCACTCAGCGGAGTCCGATCCGGTCAAGCGGCCTCAAATATGTAACCCACTGGGGATGCCTGCCCTGCCCTCCCCTGCTGAAGGAGACAAATCAGGAAGACAGTAGCGAACTATTTTTTTCCTCCCTCTCCCTCCCCTTGGAAGAAATCCCGGCCCTGCGGATGGGTTGTTCGTTCAGAACGATGAAAGAACGGTTGAGGGATCACGTGATACCGACGTGGCCAATGAGGAGCGAGGCTCGCCTTTCGGAGCGGCGGGGGGAGAGAAAGAGGCGACTCTGTCCCGCCCGCTCGTCTGCTCCGCCCTTCTCCTCAAAGCCCCGCCCTTTCTGTTTCTGAAAAGCAAATCGCCCGGACAAGTCGCCCACCCAGCCTGAAAGTCCCGCCCACTTCGTTCCCTTCGAATCCGATTGGGCAAAGGGAAAACAAGCAGGGGGAGGATTGGTGGGTGGGCCTGTTGGTTAAGGAAGCCACTCTTCCGGGTTTGTAGCCAGGCTGGGTCAGGCAACTCCGGAGGGAGGACATGAAGAGAGTCACCCTGTTTGTTAATGGCAGCCCCAGAAATGGGAAGGTAAGCCGGCCGAAGGGAAGCGGGGAAGAAGCCGCTTTGGCGTGGCTTTGCAGTAGGACTGGCCTCCCTCTTGATTCTGGATCTGCATCAGGGACACCACGAGGTCTCTGCTCCCGGAGAGCCTACAGTCTCCAGCAGGGAATAGCCGGGCTGGAACTGCAGATGGAAGGTTTTTCCCTGGGAAAAACGGGCCAGCTTCCATGGGAGCAATTCCCACTGGATTTGATGAGAGGGATGGAAATAGTGCAAGGGTGTCCAAGCTTGGCCACTTGGAAGACTTGTGGACTTCAACTCCCAGAATCCCCCAGCCAGCAATTGCTGGCTGGGGGATTCTGGGAGTTGAAGTCCACAAGTCTTCCAAGCGGCCAACCTTGGATGTTCCTTGGAGTAGTGCATTTCCAGAACTGAGCTGATGCAAAAGGACTACAACCAACCCCAAATGTGAATTTTAATTTCCTTGAGATTCTTCTTCCCCAGAATCATTGAGCTACTTCCTCCGGGGTTGCCTGGAATTCCACCCCACCCTTCTCTGAGCTGGCCACCTTCCCAGAAAGGGGATGAGAAAGTCTCTCCGCAGAGAAAATGATGTGGTTGGAGGTGGAGGTGACTGGCTTCCCTTTTTTTTAAAAAAAACTTTCTGATCTTGGCTACAGCCCTAGGATTTCCTGGTGGTCTCCTATCCCCCAAGGATTTACCAGCTCTCATCCTGTTTGGAATTCAGGATTAGTCAGTTGAGGGCAGCTACCTAATTTGGTAAGACTTGAAACTCCCTGGATTTCCTATGCAGGGTGATGAAATGTATTGTTCAACAGAACTGGAGCACATAAGAATATGGAAATAGAGTCATTGCCTACATAGGGGCTGTTGTATCCGACCTGCAAAAATCTGGAGGACAACTAGAGGGAAGGCAAAACTCTTTACAGCCATTTAATGCCTGTCTTCACTTTTTCAGACCAGATATGTGTGGTCTTCTTAGTAGGCTTCATAGCAATTTGATGTTTAGTCCACAATTAAAATCATTAATACTTATGCAGATTTTCTGGTGATTGCATTGCATTTCACTTGGTGATGACCTTCAGAGTAGAAATACGTATTTAAAGCTTTTTTGATGCACAGTACTGTAGTACATGAAATCCATAAAATAAATGATCGCTTTGATAAAAATGCAAATCATCAGAACTGTGGTGTACAAAAATGCCAACTATCTTTCCCAAAAGTGCTATTAACTGATGCTGATTGTTAACAATTTAATTTAAATTTTTCCCTTCCACCTAGTGGGCACTCAGTAATTTAATACCAATTATTGCAAAAGAAAAAGAGTTTGCATGCACACAGCACTCTTAACCTGTTAATGAATTGATCATTTTTTTCTGCATTTTCACAATGCATAAATTAAGTGGACTGGTGCATGCAAATCATAGAGCCACAGAAAGTCCAACTAAGCATAATGTATTATGCAGACACAACCATTACGTCTTCTAATTCTCCTAGTTAGGAATGGCTTGCACCGTTAACCAGACAGATGCAGTATGCTTGTTTGCCTATCCTCATTCCTGAAGCACTGCTGGATTAAATATACAGAATATAAAGACTGCATTGAATTATCATAGGTTTAATTAATATAGGATCATGAACTGTGCACTGGCCTAGAGTTGCAGACGCTCACCTCATACTCAGGAGATTGAGAGTTCAATCCTGGACAGTGACAGATGTTTCTCTATCAGGGCACAAAGAGAAAATAACTTATGAACTCTGTGTAGGCATCAGGAAAGGTATCCGGTTAGTAAACATTCAGCTCCATTCAGTTGCCCTGTCTCCACCATGATACAATGGATTACAGGGTCATAAAAATAATAATACAGGATCATGATTTAGGAGAAAGGGATAAGAGTAATTACAGTAGGATGAAGGATAATTTGGTCTAAGGTGTCAGTTCTTTTATTTAGGACAATTTCTTAATAGCAAATTCCAGATTAGCCTGCTATGTCTTAGAGCTGTATCTGAAATTAGCCGGTGACTTGGCTGATTGTGTGCCAGTAAAAAGTCCCTTTCAAGTTAATGAAAATGCAAGCTTTGCATCACTTTTTCGTGGGCCAAGGGACAGGCATAAATTAATGAATATAAGTTATATTCATTATATAAGTTATATAATGAATATAACTTATAAGTTTATTTGGAGACATGCTGTTTTGTCAGGATTTAGTCTTTAAAAGATCTGTGTCAGCACCTAGCTGTACAAATAACCTGTGTAGATTTGTTTTGATAAAATGGAGCTAGGCTTCCTCCCAAAATATTGCTTCTTCTTTTCTATGGTTAGCATTGTGTATTAATGTTTTGGCTTGTCCAGTAAATTATAATTGCAACAAATTGTGATCATCTTGATCCCAACAAGGATTTTCTGCCTTACTGTGCCAGATACTGGTATTCTTTTGGATTCAATTTGTTAGATAACACCATGGTTGGATTTACCCAAGACGCTAAATCATATTTCCCTGATTAACAAACCATAATGATTGGGATCACACATCATGTACAACCAAACCCTATTACAAGTCAGTACAGTATACAAGAATCTGTCCTGGAAACTCTGAGTAGGCACTGGAGTATAAATAATCCATAAGATTTACTTCTTTGCTGTCATAATCTAATAATAACTCAACAAGCAGGAAGAAGAAAAGCAAAATTGTATGGAGGGGTTAATATCTGAGCACAAAACAGAGTTTGTCTTTGTTATTTCCAATGTTTTGGTGTTACAGTGTTCTTTCCCACAAATTCTTTTTCTGATATTGTGCATCAAGGACTAATTATTTGCAAACAGCTGCTGGTTGTCTAAATTTCATTTCCTCCACTCACTTTCTTGTGATTCACAGTATAATAAATGAACCAGAGTTTAGGATTTGAACGTGACTCTAAGCTGTGATTCATCCAAAACAGTCACAGCAGCTTCTATCTTCCTGCTTATTGCTCTAGCAAAAGTGTGTAAAGAGAGCCTCTGAAAGCTAAATCAAGATTTAGGACCCCCCCCCCCAAAACTGGCTTCCTTGCAATATCCTAGATTATAACCACCATCATACAGGAAGTCCTTGACTTTGAATCATTTTTAATGACCGTTTGAAATTAGGACACCAACATTCATCTCACTAAGTGAGACATTTGTGAAGTGAGTTTTGCCCTATTTTACCATCTTTCTTGCTACAGGTATTAAGCGAATTATTGTAGTGATTAAGTAGCACAGTTTGTTAAGTGGCTTCCCCATTGATTTTGCATGTCAGAAGATTGCAAAGGAAAGTCACTAGTCCCTGGGATAGCGTCATAAATATGAACCAGTTGCCAAGCACCCAAATTTTGATCATATGACTGTGGGCATGCTGCAACAGTTGTAAAATGATCCTAAATCACTTTTTCTTCAGTGCCCTTGTAACTTTGAACAGTCACTAAATGAACTGTTGTAAGTCAAGGACTACCTGTGTTTACAACAATTGCAGCATCTCATGGTTATATGATCACCATTTGTGACCATCTGGGATGGCTACTGACAGGCAAAGCAAATGGAAGAAGTGGGGTTTGCTTAATGGACCAGATAGTTCACTTAAAAAATTGCAGTGATTTGCTTAACAACTATGGCAAAAAGTTGTAAAATTGGGGGTGACTCATTTAACGATGGTTTTTGGAAATTCTGGTCCTAATTCTGGTCATAAATTGAGAACTTCCTGTATTTTGCAACACCGAAGTTGGTTTTGCTGGTTGTGGAAGTTGAGCGTGATAGTTCGATAAATCAGCAGTTAGCATTGCTCGTGTTTAGTGCCTCGAGGAGATTAGGATATTGCGTGAAAACATTAAACTGTACTGTCTTAAAATATAAGTGTTTTATCATTTTTTTTAAAAGAAGTTTAGTAGTGACTTTCATTACATAAAATATTCCATAAAATAATAACAACAACAACACCATTGGCATTGACAAATTCGCTATTAGTCAATTGCAAAAGGCGGCCTTACTAGGAACTGCTTCCATCCTGCGACAATATCTGTAATACCATCAAACATCCACATCTGCCTATCCCAGGTCCTGGGTAAGGACTCGATAGGTAGACAAAAATGTCAAATCCAGTCTGAACATCTGGCTGACTGTGCGATGATCAATAATAATAATAATAATAATAATAATAATAATAATAACAACAACAACAACAACAACTATTATTATTATTATTATTATTATTATTATTATTATTATTATTATTATTATTATTTTAAAAAGTTTTGGGGTGGTGGGTTTAAGTTACTCGTAGCCCTCCTTTCCTCAAGAAATATTTCAACTCAAATATGTTTGGCCAAGAATGGAAATCTTTGGGAAATGTATACGCCAAGTAAAAAAGAAACAGTGTCCTTTTTGTCATTGACATAATGTGCAGCTCAAGCTATGATCGATTTTTAAGACAGGCGAGGAACTTCTGCAGAACTTTGCCCCTTGAAGTTTCCCAGATATTCCTCTTGGTTGACATTTGCTCATTTTGATGGAGTGCGGACCCAGGAGGGCTGGCTAGGAAACGGTGGGATGACGTTTGGACCGATCAAAAGTTTTTCCCTTACTGCTGTTTCTGCTCACTCTTAACAACAGGTGGCAGGACCATGATTGGGAACAGGTATGGAAACTCTGGATTATAAACAACGGAGGACTGGCAATTTTATTTTATTTTTTTTTAAATTTGTGCATCAGATCAGCCAGCACCTGTGGAACCCTGTTGCTTTGGGTTTATGAAGTGACTGGCTTTTTAAAATGATGGCCTTTGACATACGAATCTGTGCTTTACCTTGTTGGGAATGCAAAACAAATGACAACCCACAGGATGTGGTTTCCCATCTGTGGTTGAGAGACTCAGAAAATAAAACAGGAGCAGTCCATCTGCCGTGGTAGACTTCGTTGCATTCTAGCAGTACGCTGAAGTTGTAAGCAAAAATATTGGAAGCCATAAACATTTAAGAGGAAAAAAAGAAAGAGAAAATTATCTCCAATGATAAAGCTGGATAATTCTACATTAGGTGATTAAATCTCCACCATCCCATCATCTAATATCGATGTGGCCTAATAACAGTTTTGGAATTGTTTTGTCTTTCGATTGCCTAGTGACCCAGTTTCCTTCAATTAATTATGGAAATGTTCTGAAATAATTTAACTCAGAATCTTCCCAATTTGGAAATACTTCCACTGGTTGCTTTTATTGGCTTCACAATGTATTTAAAATGTACAATATTCTACTTTTTTATGGTCAATAGATACAATCAGTTCTGGATATATATATATAATAATGTCACATTTCTGCCACTTATGAATCTCTTAAGATTCTGTTTGTAAAGGTACAGTTCTACACACGTTTACATAAAAAGATAAATTACTCAGTTTTCAGATTATGCTGTGTCAGAACCAAATGAACCACATTGAAATAAGGCAGTCCTTGTTTAATGACTGCTTCGTTTAGTAACTGCCTCACTTAGTGACCGTTTGAAGTTATGACAGTGATGAAAAAGTAACTTTATGACCAATTCTTATATTTACAACCTTTCCAGATCTGAGAAAGCTGAAATAAGATCTAAGCAGAATTGCATTTCACTTTGTGATTGCTTTGCTTAAATAACCAAGTTACCAGTTCCAATTGTAAACACTAAACAAGAACTACTTGTATGGTTTATTACACAAACCCAACCAATTGTTGTTTATTACTGAAAACTGAAACAAATAAACCACATTGTGATGGCAGGATGCACATACTCGCCCCCTTAATTCAGCAGTTGCGCTGTTTGGATCTAGTACGAGTCTAGAAATTGGCTCCATTTAATTGAAAAGGTACCGGTAGCATGACTGTTCTCTAAAATACCTTAAATATATTAAGTTTCAAGTGTAGATAAAACTATTTCTTTGTTGCAATCTACATTGTGGAGACTGGAAATGAGAAAGAAGCCCAGATTTTCTAAGATTGAAAGACTTCTGCAGAAAAAAAATGGTGCAATTTATCTTGGGCTGAATTTGAAGCAGATCAAGAGCGCTGCACAGCGCGTGGATTTGTATACTAGTAGACAATATAAATGGATGAAAATTCCAGAGCAGCTAATTCTGTGTATTGGATTAAAAGACTAACTTTCTCTTATAGGTTGTGGCTGTTTATGGAACACTGTCCGATTTGCTTTCTGTCGCAAGTAATAAGCTTGGAATAAAAGCAACCAGCGTCTACAATGGAAGAGGTGGACTCATTGATGACATTGCCTTAATTAGGTAAGATTAGCCCATTTTGGAAATGTGTTCATTAGAGCCCTTTCGAATAAGCCTAATAAGCTTGGAAGATGGAATAGAAGCTGATTCAGGAATACCCCATTAGATAGAGTACAATGTGTTGATATTGAAATGGCCATGAACCCCTTTCCTACAAAGCCATCAACTGGGATTAGTCTATGGAGAATATATTATAGCTCCATGTTCTCCTGCAACAAATGGAAAACAAAGAGAGAAGCAACTTAGAACTAAGGAGAAATTTCCTGACAATCAGAATGGTTATTCATGGAACAACTTGCCTTCAGAAGTTGTGGGTGCTCCATCACTGGAGGTTTTCAATAAGACACTGGTGGTATAGAGCCTCCTGCCTGAGGGGAGGATTGGGCTAGAAAATCTCTTAAGGTCCCTTCCAACTTATTCTATATTCTTCCATTTCCACTCTTCCTCCACCCCATCCCTACTTGCTTATGTGATAGACCTCCGTCCTAAAAAACGTTAAGTATTGCCTTTGGCAACCAAAATGTTGCCCACCCCTGGTTTGAATAACAGTTTGTTGAGCAAATCATGGTGTCTCATTTCACACACAATATTCAGCAATATAATGTGGTTGCCAAGGCGTCCTGGCTTGACTGAATGCCATGCCCAAGGCCAAATCTAAATAATCCGCAACTGTGGCTTAGCACAAAGCATGGGTCTACTCTGACATCTGAAAAGCCCATTCTGTAAATCATAATCCCAACCCCATTCAAACCACGATTTGATTCTGATTTGGAAGTGACTTAGCTAAAAAGTCAGTGAAGAATTCAAAATTATTGTGCACTAGGAGTAGGCAACCTGATGTCTTCCAGATGTCCAGAAATATAATTTTCATGCCGGTTGGACATGGTGAGAGCTGTAGTCCAAAGCATCTGGAGGGTATCAAGCATTTATCCTTGTTGCACACTCTGATTACAATAAATGAAAAAGCAGAGGAAGGAAAAGCCTGAGCTTCAGAGTCAAATTATAAGATTTATATAGCTGCTCAACTGGGACAGGATTTTATGTGGATTTCATTGTGTAATGGTTACAAATGGGTTTGCATTCCATCTTTCCTGGCTAGAGAATTGCTACCCCCATCCTATAGTTTGCCTTCTAACAAATAATTTCTACTAACATTGTTTGTTCCAAGTATCCTATGCTTATTGAATTTGTTGGGAAGTATGCGGTAAACAAAGCCTCTTTACCAGAGTATCGTTGCATAAATATGAATCTAACTCTTCAGCTTGACTCTTAATTTTCCAATTTTCCCAAACACAAATGTCATTGCATTTAAGGAATTTGGATAAAAACCATCTGCAAAAGGAATTGAATTTAGAGCATGGAGAGTTTGTTAATCTATCTATCTATCTATCTATCTATCTATCTATCTATCTATCTATCTATCTATCTATCTATTTAAATAAATTTGGATTGCTAACAACGAATTAAGGGAGAATGGAATAGCTATTTCGAACTAATTAGCTCTCATCAGCCAAACATACCCTTCTGAGATTCGAATCTGGGCTGCTTGCACTTTAGGCAGCTGTGTTAACCTCTAGGCTACAGGCTCTTTCTCACTTTGTCAGCTGTGTCAGGGAGGAAAGAGACAGGAGAGAATTACCTTGAGATTTCTTTCTCCCATAATTGGGCCGACAGGGTGCATCAAAAAAACACTCAAGGTAATATATATATAAAACTGACATTGAAGCAGTTGAGTGTAAGAAAATAAAAATCAGACTCTGGTTTTAGACTGTGGCGCTCACTTCCTGTTTTGAAAAGAGAAAACAATCTTAGTGATTTCACATTTTTTAAAAAAACTGTTCTTGCTCAAACACTGCATTTCAGAGCAAGTCTGATATACAGACTATCCATAAACAACTATTGCATAAAAGGACTAGCTCAAACTCCTTCACATGAAGCCACTTAACACAGTTGAATTGTTATTTAGATCTTCGTCACTTAAACTATTATAATGCAGTAAGATCGATTTTAGTCTCTCTAAAACCGTGGACTCTGGAATGAACAACTACTGTTTTCCAAAAACATCTGTCAGGCTTATTCTGAATCCCTGGTTTTCTTTCTCTTTTTCTTTAACCAATAGAGATGATGACGTTCTTTTTGTATGTGAAGGCGAACCATTCATTGGTAAGTACACCAAGTTGTTTTCCTCCTGAAGAACAGGAAGTCTGAAGTGGTTACTGTACGATGATATGCTTTCCACGTTCCTAGATCCCCAGAATGATATCAACTCTTTAGAAACATTAACAGGATCTCATTCGGATTGGATCACACTCAATGTAGGAGGACGGTATTTCACAACTACCCGGTAAGAGTCTGTTTTCTTCTTGTGAAAAAGTTTATCGCTGGAAATATTATGTTCCTAAGTATTAAATGCATTGTTCATTAATAAAGCTGTCAACAACTTTTGAATGCAGTGGTTGGATTCAGGCTCCAGGCTAAACTGCAGGGCTGTTTGTGTAGCATGCTATCTGAAGGCAATTGTTGGTTATTATTATGTATAACCCAGATGTACAACCGAGATGTACATAATTCAACCATCTATGATTTAAATGCTGGTTTAATATGATGTTACCTTGGCTTTTCTTAGTTCCTTCTCCCCCCCCCCTGAAAATTAAGCAGTTTCACAAATTAAAGATTAACATTAAACCTTTGTTAAATTAAACCTTTATTAAATTAAAGGTTCAACCAACATTCGTCATTCTGGTGTGGAGCCACATTGGGACCCAAATTGCTTATCACATAAAAGCCACTTTTTTAAAATCCCCACTTTTTTAAAATCCCCACTTGAATGCTACTTCAAATGCCAGTGTGGCCAATTTACTCATTAATTTCTCTACATTTCTTTCTTAGGAGCACTTTAGTTAGTAAAGAACCGGATAGCATGCTGGCCCACATGTTTAAAGATAAAGGTCAGTATGACTTAAGTTACATATGTGAAAGGTCTCTCCAGTATTCTATCCAGTACTCAATTTGCAAATCCACGGCCTGTAAACTGTTCTTTATTGCAAAGTAAGGCTTGATGTAAGATGATTCTGAGAAACTACACATACCACAGTGGCACCGTTTAGCTTCTTGTCTGTAAACAAAGATGGGAGTTTGAACTTGCAGCATTGTCTAGCTAAACTCCTTGGTTAGAGGAGCATGTCCAAAGGTGCTTAAAGAAGAAAGGAACAATTTAGCAGGAATGTCACCATAGCTTATTTCAGTTCATTTAAGTCAGGAGTGAGCAATGATGTTCAGCCTACAAAATCAAAGCCTGCCACAAAAAAAGAACATAGTTATTAATGCCTTTACATACCACATGTAAACAGGTTTGGGGCTCTTTCCTGGATCATACAGGGGTCAAAAATGTGCCATTGCATGGAATTGAAGGAGTATTGAGTTCACCTCTTAAAACCATGAGCACCATCCCATTATCCTGTCCGCTTTTAGAATGTAAATGTAGTTCTTGCCCTGCCCAACAGAAACACCTGTGAAGCGAGTGGAACATATATTTATGGTTTAGAGGATGTCCTTTCCTCCTTATTTACTATATTCTTGTTCTAAATTTGTGGTGGGCAACGAGAGGCACTTAAGTCTGATTTCCAAACTTGCCTCCAGTTGATCCATCTAAGCTGCAGGGGAGGGATGGAGATGGGGAGGGTGAGAAATTGACGCTTTATTAAAGCAATTTTTTTTTTTTTTTTTACAAAAATGTGTCCTTCTGCAACAGATGCTTGGGGAAACAAGAGAGATCACAGTGGAGCTTTCCTGATTGACCGAAGTCCGGAGTACTTTGAACCAATCTTAAACTATTTGCGGCATGGACAGCTAATTGTGAACGATGGCATTAACTTGCTAGGTATGTACTAGGACCTATAAAACATTATGTTGCCTTTGTTGGAACTGTGCTTGTTCTAAAAGAAGTCTAAAGCCAAGCTTCCTGAATAGAACCAAGGATGTGGAAATCCCATGCAAGCTTTTGGCATTTTGGTAAGATCTTGAGTTTCTCCAGACCGAGTCCAACACCATAACCAACTAAGACTACACTTGTTCAAGTCACTGGATGATTTGGGCCAGTCATTCTTTCTTAGCCCATACTATCTGATAGAGTTGTGGGAGAAAATTGGAGGAACAAGAATTAAGGTAACAGCCTTTTGAGCTCTTTAGAGCACTGGCTCTCAACCTGTGGGGGTTGTGATGTCATCACAGGGGGTCTGTGAAGGCTTGAAGAATTGTTATAATTTAAATCTTGAGTTAAGTCTTGGGGGTCCGTGGCCATGGTCCATGACCACAAAAGGTATTTAAAGGGGGTCCATGGTCAAAAAAAGGTTGAGGACCACTGCTTTAGAGGAAAGGTGGGATTAATCAGTCAGTCAACGCATGGCTAAGTAGAGGTTGTGGAATTTTTAATCAAATAGATCTGGAAAAGGGATTTAAGATTAAGATTACCAGATAAGATTTTGTTGTTAACATGTTGATGCTAACCTGGCATGCAATAAAACAGCATGTTGTATGAAGCTGGCTTACAATTCATCTTCAGACCATTGTTGATCTTAAGTAGTAAATCATGATTGACATCTAACATTAATTATGATTAAGAGCAGTTCTGGCAAAGAATCTTGGCCCAGTGAAACTGCCTGATCCTGTGCATGGTTCCTACAGCCTAGAGAGCAGTTCCTAGAGAGCAGGAAGGTTGAGTGGTGAATCTTGTCATTATTCCCAACCATTGCTAGCTTGTATTGTGTCGATCATCTTACCCTAGGTGTCTCAGAGGAAGCAAGATTCTTTGGCATTGACTCCCTGATTGAACACCTTGAACTAGCAATTAAGGTAATACTTATTTTCGTATCTGATTACTTTCCGGTCATTTGCCCTTGTTTTGGTTTCCATGTTACAACTTGCTTATTATGTTATATTGCGCCCTGGAAATGTTTCTATTTCTTAAAAACAAAACATTTTGAAGAAGTTTTTGAGAGAGATAAATCTTGCACTTTGTATTTTTTTTCCCTTCTTTCTGACACTAAGTGGCATTATTTTTTATCTTGTGAGAATCCTTAATAAAAAAAAAAGTATGAAAAAGTGAACAAAAGCCAGTAACGTTGAATTGGCAACATTCTGAGTGGACGCCAGTCAAGTCAGTTATTTTCAGAGAGATGCACACGTACTATATATGGCTTAAGGATAGCAACTTAATTTTCATAGATATCATGGAGAGCACGCTCAAATGGCTGCACCACTGTAACGTAGCGTGCCAACAATTTATGTTGCTTTGTTCTTCAAACATAAACATTAATGGGCTCAACCATAGAGTGAAGCCAGAATATGTAAATTAGCAAAAAAAAAACCCAGTGATTTCTGAATGTGGTGTAGAGCAGGGGTGTCAAATTCAATTTCATTGAGGGCCGCATCAGCATTGTGGTTGCGCTCAGGGGGCCGGGTGGGTATGGCCAGGGTAGCTGTGGCCTATTTGGTGGGTATGGATGGAGTGGGTGTGGCCAGTTGGGTGGGCGTGGCCAGCTCTACATCGTTCACGTCAAGGGTGCCTGTGGGGGCCTAGGTAGGAGTGGGACAGATCTGTGGGTCTGTGGCAGAAGGGGGTGGGACCGGGGCAAGTGCCAAGGCATGGTCCATTTCTTCATTCCTCACAAAGGGTGACACCTCCCCAGCATGCACTCTGCTGTTTCCAGAAGGCCTTGTGGAGCTAAGACTGAATGCGTTTCAGCATAGATGGCCACCACAAAATTGTACATTGGCTCCCGGCTGGCCTGGGCCAGGGCCAAGGCAACGGAGGCCATTCCCTCACTGTTTCCAGGATGGCTTCGCGGGCCACATGAAACTACTTCGCGGGCCGCATCTGGCCCCTGGGCCTTGTGTTTGACATGTCTGGTGTAGAGGAAAGGGACAGAATTAGATGTAACAAGCCTACAATGTCAACATCCCCAACTTCTTGTAAATATCCTTCTTGAAAATGCCTCAGAAATCCCACGCTGCTGTATATCACCTAATGTAAGCAATCAATCAAACAATCAGAATAAAGCTGGAAAGAACCTTGGAGTCTTTAGTCCAGAGGTCCCCAACCTTTTGGGCAACAGGTTCTGTGGAGAGAGCTTTTTCCGTGGACTGAAGCGGGTGTGGTTTTGTGTGCTGCCTGCATCTCACGGATGGGGCTTTGCTTGTTTGTGCAGACCGGTTGCTGGCATGCCACGGCCTGGTACTGGTCCATGGACCGCGGGTTGGCGACCCCAGTTGGGGACCCCTAGTCCAACTTGCTCAAGCAGGAGACTCTATATCATTTCAGATAGGCGGCTGTCCAATCTTTTCTTCAAAAGCTATTCCATCTCGTATTGTTTGGGCCTAAACTCTTCTTCCCGTTTTTGGGACAGAATTCCCAGCCTGCAGAAGACCACTCCCCGATTTCTCGAAAGGAGTTTGTTAGATTCCTCCTTGCCACCTCAACCAAGTCGGAGCTACGCTGTCAGGTACCATGAGAAAATGAAATAAAAAAAAAGAAATAAGGATGTTTTTTTGGGACCTGTTTTGCACAATTTGTAAAGAGAAAAGTTTACACCGATACGTTAAAAATCACCACAGGCAGCCTGCAGCCCTGGATAGCTAATAATGAGGCCCCACAAGATAATACAAAATATTGAAAAATTAAGGAAGTTTGCTATTTATATACATTAACTATACTGCAGTATATATTTTATATGTGGCCCAACCCAGGGAAAATAAGGTTGGACAACCATGCTTTAGAGCAGTGTTTCTCAACCTTGACAATTTTAAGGCATGTGGACTTCAATTCCCAGAATTTCATAGCCAGCTGGCTGTGGAATTCTGGGAGCTGAAGTCCACATGCCTTAAAATTGTCAAGGTTGAGAAACATTGCTTTAGAGGAACCTGGATCACATTTTCTTGTGTATCTTGAATTGGATGTTTTAATTTTTTTTTTACTATTGTTTATTGTTTTTATTGTTTTAAAATGTTTTTTTTTATATTTTTAACTGCAACATATGTTCTGAATTGTAAACAGCCCAGAGTCACTCACTGAGATGGGCGGCTCTAGACATTGAACAAATAAATAAATAAAAAACATAAATGTTGAGTGTATTCCTCCTCTGAGTTAGGTTAGATACTTTGCCTTCCAAGCAGTTGCGTTTGGATTTTTGAGCTGGATTTTGCACAGCTGATGCAAAATGTAGATAACAGGGGTGAACCCCCCCCCCCAAAGCTTCACTTCCAGATGGGTTGTTTTGAGCTTGATGTAACCATGACAGAGTTGAAACGGTTGTTTTGAGCTCAGATTCTTTATGGACTGTATAACCTGACCGCTGTTCTCTTCTCCTCCAGGGGTTAAATTTTAGTGGTGCTGACCTCTCTCGTTTAGATCTCCGGTACATCAACTTCAAGATGGCCAACTTGAGCCGATGCAACCTGGCCCATGCAAATCTCTGCTGCGCAAACCTTGAACGGGCTGATCTCTCCGGATCTGTTCTAGATGTGGGTGTTATTTGGATAAGGACTAAGAATAAAATGCACACCTCTTGCACAAGCTTAGGCAAAATGGATTGTTCTGTTCCATAGTGGTGTGCCCAAACTAGCTAGTACACCTTTTAATAAAAGGGGAACTGCAAAGTAGCTGCAGTGTGGAGCATGCATGGCCTAGAAATAAACCACAGCCTCTTAAGATATGACTACTAAAGACCCTTGTCAATCACAGCAAAACCCATCAGTGTGAACCATGCTAAGCTAAAATGTCTAGTTGTCCACCTGATGGCAGCTTCTAGCTCTGGAAATGTCCCATGTCTCTCTACTAATTTGGATTTATTTGCAAAGAAATACCAAGAAACAGAAGAGATGGATTTGGCAGGATGGACCTGAAAAGATGAAAGGGATTATTAACCATGAAATGAAGCAAGAGCTAAAGTTTTCGGAGTTGAGATAAACTCCGTTAGGCAAAGCACTGTGATTTGTCACCTGCAGATTCGGCTAACAAAAGCTGTGGATTTTTCTTCATTGGAGTATTTTAAGCAAATGTGATCAAGCCCACCATTTGTCAAATGTAGCCTGCAGAATTCTATATCAGATTGAAATGTGGCTTCTTTTTCACCTGAGAATTTTGCTTTCCTCTTTTTTTGGCAGTATGCCAATCTCCAAGGTGTAAAGATGCTGTGCTCAAATGCAGAGGGAGCATCGCTGAAAAGCTGCAATTTTGAAGATCCTTCTGGCCTTAAAGCTAACTTGGAAGGTAAACACTGACTGGGCTTTTTCTTTTTATGTAATGCAGTCAGTATCATTCAGGAAATGGCTGAATGTGTCCCAAGGATGTTTTCTCACGAGACATGTTGCTTCTCATTCAAAAAGCTTCTTCAGCTCTGGCTGGAATGTCCTTGCAGACAGCTGGTCATTTGTATTCTTTTAGAGAGTTGTTGAGGCCAATTGGAGGTTTACCTGTGTCCACAGGGTCACCTGACTAATTCAAATGTGTGTGGAGCCTTGGCTGCAGGATGTTTTGTGCCCTGTGTCGCTTTACTGCTAAAGACAGGCACAGGCTGTTGGGGATGAGTCTGTGTCGTCTGCATCTCAAACTGAAATGCAAATGGTTCCTGTAGTCTGCAATGTTTGCTGGAAATTCCTTCACATAACATATACTGTTGCACTTCATAACCTCTTCAACAATTTCTGAAGGGCCATGACTTCCATTGCTTATACACTTGTACTTCGCTTAATAATAAGGCAGTACTTCGCTTAGTGATAAGGCAATACCTGAGAGCAGATAACAAAATACAAAGACCTGCAAATAGAAATAGAATGACTGTGCCAAAAGAAAGCAAAGATAGTGCCAGTACTCATAGGAGCCTTGGGTACAATCCCAAACCAACTGTAGCACCATTTGAACACCACTGACATTGACAAATTCACCATCAGTCAATTGCAAAAGGCAGCTTACTCAAAACAACTTACATCCTCTGATGATATCTGTAACACCATCAAATATCCACATATGCCTCTCCCAGGTCCTTGGGAAGGACTTGATAGGCAGGCAAAAATGCCAAATTAGGTCTGAACATCCGTCTGTGCAACGAACAACAATAATACTAACAATATCTGCCTATCCCAGCTCTTGGGAAGGATTTGATAAGTGAATAAAAATGCAAAATCCTATCTAAACATCTGGCTGACTATCCAACCGATTTTAATAATTTATTAAAGCCATCTGGCTCTCAATGACTCTGGATGGCTCACAAAATTAAGTAAAGAAATTACAATAAAATAAATAAAACAGAAAGATAAAACATGGCAAACTTTTATAGTTAGATACCTTTGTTAAGGAACTGTGCTGTTCTAAGGTTTTTTTTAATTATTATTGTTGTTTACTGGAAAAGGAAGAACATGACATAATTTAGTTCGTGTATAATATTTCCAGTGGCTCAACCGACATAAAAATTAGCATCTTTTGCTATATCTTGTAATGCAGGGGTCTTCAAACTTGGCAGCTTTAAGACTTGTGGACTTCAACTCCCAGAATTCCTCAGCCAGCCACAAGTTGAAGTCCACAAGTCTTAAAGTTGCCAAGTCTGAAGACCCCTGTTGTAATAGGATGCTATAATAGCATAGTGAGGATGAAAGGAAATTCCACCTCTTTTTTTTTTTTTTTTTTGATGGGCTTGAATTTTGTGACTACAGGTGCTAACCTGAAAGGTGTGGATATGGAAGGAAGTCAGATGACGGGCATCAATCTCCGAGTTGCCACTCTAAAGAACGCAAAATTGAAAAACTGCAACTTGAGAGGAGCAACCTTGGCGGGAACCGATTTGGAGGTAAGAGCTTCATCTTCCAATTTTTGATGGACCCCAAAGGGTTTAAACCAGGGGGAATCGTTGGGCGTTTCCTTCAACTTTAACAGCCATGTGGCTTTGTAGGTTTGTCATCCAATCTCTAAACCTCTGCTGATCACCTCCTCGTTGGTTTCAGAACTGTGATCTGTCAGGCTGTGATCTACAAGAGGCCAACCTGAGAGGGTCGAATGTGAAAGGAGCCATCTTTGAAGAGATGTTGACACCGCTGCACATGTCTCAGAGCGTCAGATAGGTTGCCCGACTGAAGACTCTTGGTGCTCCATGGAGGAAATGACGTTCCTTCCACAGCATGTTTTTCTCAGTGGTATCCGAGAAGCTGCTGCTGGATGGAGTGAAGGGCCTTCCCTTGTCTTAGGTATAAGACAAGGAGCTTGCTGATAACTCCCAAAGATGTTGCTCTCTTGACTCTTATCTTGCTTTAGAACGCTCCTCTAGAAAAAATATTTATGAAAGCACAATATATGCAATTTATATTTATTCAGCTTCCAGTGTGGGTTTTTAAAACACGATCGGTTCACAACGTAGTAGCAAACCTTCGGACTTTCAGCTTGGATTGGCGAACCTTTATTTACAGTGGCTTATTAAATGTGGGAAAGGGAGGACTTGGAGGGTTGAAAGATATCTAGATTTGAATCTCCTTGGCAAAACAGAAACAACTGTATTTCTTCAAGCGTCATCGTGGATAGATTTGGGGTCTTATTTTAAGCCTGTTAATGCCCTGATTTAAAATACCGTATATGCCGGCGTATAAGACGACTTCCGGAAGCGCTAAACTCGGCGCCAAAGACGGGGGTCGTCTTATACGCCGAGTCATCTTATACACCAGAAATACTGGTAGTTTCCAGCGTATAAGACGACGTTCTACGAATGCGGCTCGGCGACAAAGACGGGGGTCGTCTTATACGCCGGGTTGCCTAATACGCCGGCATATACGGTAGCTCTGAATACTGTTATGTGTGTGTCCTTGACTTAGAACAATGTCATAAGTATTAATTGCAAAAGGAGGCCACTCAGCCATTTTAAAGATGTACTGCTCATGTCTAAAAGTCAGGAATTGAATGTGCAAATGTGATACAAAGTCTTCTGTGAGCCCCAAATTGCTATGGTATACTGTCACTGGACCTACACTCATCTAGGTCATGTGGCCTAGGACCATTAGAAATTAGCCAATTCCTTTTATATCGGCATTGGGGAAGTACATCCTGAACGTTTTAATAGGCTGGTATTGTTACAGGTTTCCATCGCAGTGAATAATGCCTTGTCGGCGATTTCATCAAATTCTCTTGGTCAAAAGTTGAGTGAGATAGCCTGGGGATCCTGGATAAAATAGGGAGCGATCAGAAATAGCTCAGGCTACTTTACATAGTGATGTAAACCTAGTTTGGTAAAGAAACATCCATAAGAATACAGAGAGCACCAAGGATCCCACAGTTCTACAATATTCTCTTTTATCAGTACTAGGAAATAAAGGGCTATGAACATACACAGCGAAAAGATGCCTAGGAAATGTTATGAAGAAAAGAAAGTTAGAGATAATTCATATACTACAGTATATTGTTGCACACCACCACCAGCATTTTTGTGGGTTTTTTTTTTTTAAATGGAAAAATAACTCTACAAAGTCTCCAAAAAGCAGTTGAAATGTTCAGCTCTGCCATTCCAGTTATGCCAATACGAAACAAGGACAACCTCAGTTGTCATCCATCCCAAAAAACAAAACAGGGTTAACTTTATTTAACCCAGTCCAGATATCGCAACATTAAGAGCTGATCTTAAAGGTGCTTCCCTACCTCACTCCCAATCCTTTTTATGTGCCTATGCAGATAAAAACATGAACCACCTTCCTAGTTTTATAGGAGGGAAAAAATCAAGGAATGAGGCTTGTTTAAAAATGCAAATGGAAGCTGATGTCCATTTTCAGCCTATAAATCTGGAACTGGTGTTACATGTTTGGATTGCAGTTCTCATCATTCATTGTCATTAGCCAACTCACTGGGTCTGTTGGGAAAGGTAATTTAATACCATCTATATGAATCTGGCCTTTTAGATAAACAAGTTTCAGCTGCAACAGAAATAAGATTCCAGATACGTTTTTCCTGCTCGAATATAATTAGGGAATCTGATCTCTTTGGACACCATGGACTATAACTCATAAGCTCCACGGCAGCATGTGGCTATATGCAAACCCTTAACCTGTGCACATTTCTAGCTGAGTTACAGAAACAGAAGCAGTGGATCTTCCTGTTAAAAGTAGCCAGGGCAAACATGATTTAAATGGGCTGGGAAAGTATGATTGGGACCACAGATCATGCTAAGCCGTGGGCTTGTAATTCAGCCCACATTGGATAATGTACATAGCACACTCAGTCACACAAACCAGGTTATGGTGTACAATTCCCTGTGATGTCAATACAGAACATTTCAATGATCTCTGTGCCTGTGAACCTATAGCCAGATTGTACACCCAGATGTAAACGAAATTGGGTGAGCACTTACCTTAGACTCAGAGCTACAGTCAACATCAAAATGTAGAAATGAAAGGAAAATAATGGCCTCAGAATTATATCCTAGAAACGTTAGGAGGCTAAAATCTATCCTTCTCCACCGTAGTTGCATTTAGAGGCATTGGCCTATCAGTTCCTGGCTGCGTGAGGCTAATGGACAGAGTATCTACTCAATAGAAGAATAGAATAGAATAGAATAGAATAGAATAAGAACAGAGTAGAATAGAATAGAATAGAATCTGGAAGGGACCTTGGAGGTCTTCTAGTCCAGCCCCCTGCTCAAGAAGGAGAACCTATGCCATCTTAGACAAGTGACTGTCTAACCTCTTCTTAAAAATCTCCAGTGATGGAGCGCCCATGATTTCTGGAGGCAAGCTGTTCCACTGGTTAATTGTCCTCACTATCAGGAAGTTCCTCCTTAATTCTAGGTATATATAATTGATATATGCCTGCAGGTAGAATCCAGAGTACTTAACATAGTTTTTCATTCAGCTTGTGGGTGGAGAAGAGAACTGGGTTGGGGAACATGGGACTACCTAGAAATTGAAAGAGACATAATTTTTTTGTTACCTGGTTACATGGGGTTTTTGCCTTATTTAAGCTAGGGAAAAAGCTGTTATTTGACAGTGGGAGTGTGAACAAACTCTTAGCCCTTTTTCATGCTAAGCCACAAATGGAAGCTGAGTGGACAGTCCATGCTGAACGATGCCTCTCATCCAATTTAAAAAAAAGGGAGGGGGGGAGGATAATTACAAAAAATAATAGCAAATTGGTAGGGCTTTAGAGCGAACTGTACTTTTATGACTCTTGAATGAAAAGCTAGCAGCAAATGGTCTATTATGAATTCATAATAGACCAGTCTTCCATATGGTGGAAACTTTGCTTTAGTCATATTGAATGGTTTGTGAACTGGGTTGGCCTGGCTAATTGGATATAGGATATTATAACAACAACAAAATCCTGGTGCTTCTAATTTCACCAAAGTTTTTGAAAAGGTGCCTGGGGAGAGAAAGAATGACATTGTTTCAAGGGTACCAAACTAACCTATACCAGGATATAATGAAGATTTAGAGTTTAAAGTAATCAAACCGCCCTTTTCTTAATTCTCTGTGTGTAAGTTACACCCATTTTGCTGAAGCTGACTGTCTTAAATAATCACAATATGTTCACCTATGCATAAGAAACCTTTATAACTATCTTGATCAAATCATGGAATAAATAAAGAGCTTCAGAAACTTGCAAACCTTTGTTTGAATTTGGAAAATAACACCATTTAGTGGTGGGAAGTTTAATCAATTAGCCCTTGGATTTAAAAGTCATTTGATATTTTGCAATTAAGAGTGTTGAGAGGGATTTCTGAAATTAAAAACCTTGGAAACACACAATTTACTCTGACCTTGCAAATAGGTCCAATCTTCCAATATAAAATTTTCAAAAATTTAATCCTTTTTTACTTCCGTTTCTCAAGAAACATTTCCAGTATCTCTTTCAAGCGTTATTTTTTAAATGTACTGTGTTCTGGTTTATCCAAGTGCGTTGGATATGTTCACCACCTTGAGTTATTTTTACAAATAATAAAGGTGGGACATAAATAAAGAAATAATAAACAAATAAAAGTTAACAAGTAAATCTGTATGATTGAGATGTCATTTGGAAAACTCACCTTGCCACCCAACCAATTCATCCAAAGTACGCACAGAGTATTAGGCAACAAATATCCGACTTGCATGTGGCAGTCGCTCATTTGCCCTGTTTTTCTTTTAATTGTCAATAAACGGTTTTCACAGCATGAATTTCCCGTCCCTGTAAGAGTTCTACAGGAGTCCTTGCCAACTCTGTGAAATTGAAGGGGAAAAAAACGCATTAACCTTTAACAAATCCTCATGAAATATTTTCTGCAAATTACCCTTATCCATTAACACCCCAAGGAAGCAGGAGGGAATCGCTGAAGTAAATTGCAGTAAACCTTTATAAAATCTCAAGAGGCGTGGAGTTTAATAGTCTTGTTCATATCTAAGATATGGTTGACAATATTTTTGAAGCTAATTCTCTTGAACACTCTGCAGTAGTTGATTATAGCACCTTTATTTTTTTCATTTATTTGTTATTTCACCCGTGATGGCCCAAGCACCTTCTGGAAGACCTCACAGCTTTAGCTTCTTCTAGAAGGTTGCCAAGCAGTTTAACCTCAATGTGGCACTTGGCTCTTTTGAGGATAGATGCATTCTCATTTATGGTATGGTTTTGCCAATCACAGTGGTTCTCAAAGTAAGGTCTGCTCATTGGATTACGCCTCGGTCATCGAAGTAGAGTTGCTTGGAAGTTGAATCAGTCTGGAGGAGTATACCATGTGGGGTCATTGGCTCCCTCTGAGCTTGGGTGTTTTCTTGCAGACATTTAGTTATCCAAACTGAGTAACATCCTCAGTTGTAAACTCCATTCTTTACTAGCACTGGTGACGTTACCTAGATTGATAATGAAGCATCTGCAAGAAAACCACCGAGCTCATAGAGCACCAAGGATTCCACAGTTTAATAATAATATTCCCTTCTATCAGTCATACAACATTCATTGAAACATCCAGTTTCCTCATTATTGTATCAACCAGACTGATTAATGATACACTGATAGACTGCCTCTTCCATAGCTGGTATTCTGGACTCTATAAACCTTTGTAAGCCATTTTACATAGGGAAGAAACAGTTTTACATTTCAGAATTTGGAAACCACTGCCATATGGTTATCCATGTTTATTTTCTTTAGTGAGGAACTTCTCACTATGTGAAAAATCAGTTCTTCCAGAATTGAGCTTGATCCTTCTATTGTTAACGCTCCGTTCTTGCATCTTGTTCCATTCTATGCATCACTTCATAAAGGTATATTTTCTCCTTTCAATGTCACTCTTAATTCTTTCAGAAAGATGCTGGCTGTCCCTAGTACACTTCTTGCAAATGGGTTCTTGTATGGTTCCTATTTGGCCTCAAGATATTACAATCAGTTTTTGCCATCTTTTTGGCATTGTCATCATATTAAAAAGGTCTTCAGTGCTTAGGTGGGACTGGTGGTCCTCAAAGATTTCTATTTATCTGGTTTTCTTAACAGCTTATCTAGATGCGCTGGGCAGGCCATGTTGTAAGGATGCCAGATCATCGCATCCCTAAACAGCTCTTCTATGGTGAGCTGTCTCAAGGAAAGCGATCGCACGGGGCGACAAAAGAAGCGATACAAAGACATGTTGAAAGCCTCTCTTAAGTCCCTGGATATTAACACCATCTCTTGGGAACTTCTGGCGCATGATCGACCGACATGGCGCACCTTGGTGTACCAGGGCTGCCGGACATATGAACACAGAAGGACAATCTTGGCACAAGAAAAGCGAGCACTCCGCAAAGCCAGAGCTGCAAATGCTGAAGTAACAGTGTCTACATTTCTTTGTTCAGTATGTGGCAGAACATTCCATGCTAATATCGGTCTTATTAGCCACCTACGGACACATCGTTGATGGCCCATAACCCACAAGATGTCAAGGTCTTCATTGAAATCGATGGACGAACAACAATCTAGATATACATCATCTAACGTGGTGAAGTGGTTAAGGTTTTGGAGTAAAACTGAGAAGGATCAAATTCGAATCTATTTTTGACCATGGAAACTCACAGATGTCTTTCTGTCAGTTACACACTCTATGTTGCTGAAGGTACCACACAGGGTTACTGCAGGGATAAAAAAGGGGATGGTATACAGTACATCCAGCAACAGATATAAAAATGCAATACATTTATAAGATAGGAACAGAAGAATATGGTAGGATCTTTGAGGATGCTTCTGAGAAAGTTTTTCTCCTGAACCTCTAGACTCAAAGGTTCTATTTTTGATACCCAACGATGGAAGCACCACTGCAGCTCTATCATTCCTTCTCAATCTTCTGAACAGATAGATCCAAAGGCCAAGACTTTTGAAACAAACCAGTTGCTCATTAAAAAGACTTCCCCATTATACTACTAAAATCATCTGGATTTATTTAGCATGTCTCAGTTTGTATAATATCTCTCAAGAAAGTTTGTTGATGAAGATTCTCGGTCATCAAAGTAGAGTTGCTTGGAAGTTGAATCAGTCTGGAGGAGCTACTTGGATAAGCAGGGAAATATTTCAAACTAACAAAGAAAAGAAATCCAATTGGCATGACTCAACTTCCAGATTCAAGAAAGGCTTTTAAAGAGAAAAGATCAGTTGTGTTTACCAGCTTTTACCACCCTTTTGGAAGGGTGTCCAAATCCTTTCTTCTCATTATGACTTAGATAAGACCACAATTATAGTCAGCGTGAGACAGTTAGGAATGTGATTGCCTGGGGCAAATGCGTCAAAGATGGAGAAGTGAGATATTTATAAGGCAAGGAAGCACATTATCCCACACCAAAGAAGATCTCAGAGGATCCACTTTCATCTTTGACCACCAGTTCAGGTAATCTATAGCATATGCACAATGCATGTTGGCATCTTCAATAATAACTATCCAGAGAAACATGTTAAGTTTTTTCTTTATTTCATTTCTTCTGCATTAGCAGAGCTCCTTCTTGGTCTCCAGATTGTGACAAAATGCAGAAGACTAGGATGCTAATTTCAAGTTTCTTCCTGCTGCTCTTCTCTTTATCAATCTGCTTTGCCCAACATTGGTCATATGGCTTCCAACCTGGTGGGAAGAGAGACGTGGAAAACCTAAGGGATTCCTTCCAAGAGGTAAGTTAGTTTTTGGTAATTTCAATCACATTATGATGTGATGTTTTGACATTTATGGTGGACATGTGCCAATGCAAAGAAATATTGGAGTAGCATTCACATCTTAATACAGAAGGTTCTTCAAGTGACTATAAAGATAAATCCAGATATTTTTCTTTTAGACTTAATGGATAAAGAAGTTGGGGAAAAAAATTGGCACGTTGATGTTACACAGTATATGCAGACAGCAGCAAGAATACTTAATGCAAAAGGAAGGATACTTTGATTCTCACAATGGACAAATAGCTGCCAAGGTTGATAGAGTTAGTTAGGAGAAATGGTTTAACTGACTACTTTGATTAAAGAAAATAATACAATTAATTTTATTTCTTCTTGGAAACCACTTTTAAACTTTGTGCTTGAGATGGAAAAAAAATGAAACTTTGATTTTGGGTTTTGCTGATTAGATAGGTTCGTCATTATAGAAATGATGTATATATTATTATGTAAACATAAAAAGTCAAGGTTGTATGTTATTACCTTATTCTACTATGTCACAAAGAGTCAGAAGCTTTTTTTTTTATTTTCCCCCTTTCCCCACACTTTTTCCTCTTCCCCTATTTTCCCATTATTTTCATTTTTCTGTTTTGATAAACTAAGAAAAATATTTGAACCACACTATGTGATGTGTTGGATCCATCCCATGATAAAATTGGATGTTTCTATTCCCTAAAGGTCAAGGGACTTCTAGTATTAATTTATAAGGGACAGAACTATCGCTGGAGGGGGCATCTAATAATGTGAACCAGTTTCTTCCATCTAGGGATATTTCTGTAGGAGAAGTTCAGTTTCTGCAATAGGGCAACTAAGCACCAGTTTTCTTCTATGAGCTTTCCTTTGGAAACTCTATCAGAACAGGAGATGTTGCTCACATGCTACTGCTGGAAGGTACTTGGAGCACCTGAGTATGTCCCACTGATTATCTTCCAAATGTGGAAAGAGACACTAAACGATTCCACCGCACAGCCTCTGAAGTTTCCATCGCAAAACTGACTTTCCATCATTTCGGACCGATTCATCCGAGTCCTTTTTCTCCATCGCAGATTGAAAATGAGGTGGGCAAAGTTGGGGAGATGCAGCCCTTTGAATGCAATGTGCCACGCCAGCATTTCACACTTAGAGGACTGAAAAGTGTTCGTACAGGTAAGCTCTCTTTTAAATGTTATTTTCAACTTTGCATTATTTTCTGTTCCAGTGATTTAAGGATGTAATTGTCAGCCGTGTCAGGTTGATGAGACTAGGAAATCACCACCACAGGAAGGCTAGAACTCCCTTTATTGAGATGGGCTGTAGAAACCGAGTTTTGCAAATCTGATTGTGCTGTATCTTCTCCCCTTCCTATATTCCTGTGAAGTAGTGAGATGCATATCTGAATCTCTTCTGAATATTTTCTATGTGTTGTGGACCTAAGACAGTTTTTTTTTCTCTTTGTTGTTTTGGTAATGGAGCTAGAGTCTCTCCATCAAGGTCATCTTTCTTACTCTCTATAGTAATCTGAAGCTCAAAATATTGCTGAGGAGAATGCCAATTAAATCTTTTTTTAAAATAGATGAGAAAACTAGCAATTATCTTTTATTTAAAAAAGGTGAAGACCAATTATGGCAATGATCATGTTGGGTGATGCCATTGGCATGCCAGACTTTTGAGAGAAAATTCTCTCAGATTTATGGGTAAATAACCCAACTTTTCTTGGACTGTTCTTGAACAATCACCCATTGTTAGGATATTGCACCTGACTTCTAGATCAAATAAACAATGTGATCTGCAAGCAATCATAAGCATGTTTGACTTAACAAAAATCAGCATAGGTGTGTTTACATTTCCCAAGAGAGAATTGCATTCTTTTGGCAGGTAGCTTAAGGACATTTTATTTGAAGCTTAATATTCCTCTAGTCTCGGAGAAGGAGAAACAAATAAAACTAAGTCTAAGTTCTTGTAGGGATGGGGGCCAGATAGAGGTCGTGAGCAGCAAACTGCCCTTCCAACGCCTGCGTGCCTCTTCTCTCTCTACATGATCTCATCCATTCACATCACCATGGCAATGTGGGAAACTACCCCAGGTTGGCACATGATATCAGCCTGGTTACATCAACAGGATGTGGTAGAAACTGTTCCCTGGCTGGGGCCTCTTAAGGATTGGCAAGGGGTTTCACCAATAGAACCGTTGTTGCTATGCTGATGCCATCTTACTTTATGCTATTTGAATACCTGTATATAAGGCAATAAACCCTGCGAAAGCAGTCAGCCATATCTGCACCCTGCAATGACTGAGCACTGATTCCTACAAGTTCTAAGTTAGCTAAGTTAACTAAGACAAAGACTAAATTAGGGTGTGGTGGCTTAGTAGTTAAAACACTGGGCTTGTTTTGAGACCCAAGTACCACAGGATGGAGTAAGCTCCTGTTCTTGCTCCAATTCTTGCAACCTAGTATTTCATATGCATGCAAACAGATAAATAGGTACCCCCAGGGAAGGTAACAGAATTCTGTGCACTATCGGCATAAAGTCATGCCAGCCGTATGACCATGGAAGCTTCTTCGGACAATGCTAGCTCCCTTGCCTAGGAAACAGACATGAGCACCACACCCTAAAGTCAGACACAACAAGGCAGCGGAAACCTTTACCTTTTTAAAAAAAGTTCTTTAAAGTAACCACTGAGCACGATGGGACAACTAGAGGCTAATGTGAAAAACGGTGATTTCAAAGCTCAGAAGAAATCTTACTTTTTTTTTTTTGATCCTGCCTCCTAAGGACTCTGATAAAAGACAGACCAATCTGAACATTATGTCAGCCAGAGAAGGAAATGCTATTGCCTGATTTACTTTTTTCTTCCCTGTTACTTTTTCTCTTTCCTTTTTGCATCTGTTTCTATTTTGAGTCTGTCAACACTGAGTTGTAATATCTTTACAATGCTAAGAAAACCACTGGTACCTAACAAATGTATTAAAAGCTCAAAATGGTGTACTTCTCAATTAAAATAATTTTGAAATGTTGAATGTATGTATAATTGTCATCAATGTGTATTTCAGGCAAGTCTAACTGAAGGAGAGAAGGGACAAAAGAAGATCGAAAGCTACCTGAATCGAAATGAAAAATAAAGCAGAATGGAGCTTTTGCAAAGCATTTAACTGCAACATCTGACTTATGTATGCTGTAAACCAAACTAAGAGGGAAAAAAAAATCTAGTTTGCCATTGTGTTATTAAGCTTCAAATAAAATTTCCTTAAGCTACCTGCCAACAGAGTGCAATTCTTTGTTGGGAAATGTAAACACACCTATGCTGATTTTTGTTAAGTCAAACATGCTTATGATTGCTTGCAGATCACATTGCTTATTTGATCTGGAAGACAGGCGCAATATCCTAACAATGGGTGGTTGTTCAAGAACAGTCCAAGAAAAGTTGGGCTATTTACCCGTAGGCCATTCTCTCAAAAGTCTGGCATGCCAATGGCATCACTCAACATGATCATTGCTATGATTGGTCTTTCTGATCTCTGCTGATATATGTCATGCAACAGAACATAGGTTTTACTTGTATTCATTTTTCTACTACCAATGAACCTTTATGTTTGATATAACATGGGGAAAATATGGATTTGGGCTGCTAGCTGCATAATCAAAAGCTTTTGGCCACTGTCTTTCAGCATCTCCCACTTGAAAGCAGCCCATATGGTTAATATTCATTTTCATTCCTTGCAGTTCTTCTCTCAGTCAAGAACGCAACTGGCAGGTCAATTCAGCAGCAATCCCCACTCTTTTTTCTCTGTTGATGAAGAGTTTTAATAAATCATAAAAGCTTATTAGGTTGTCTAATAAGGATGTTGCCTTTGTGGATTTTTTTTTTTGAGTATTAACAATGATAACTTTGTACATAGATTGTTCTCCGTTCAAGACCTCTTTATCCTATTTCCTAGAATCCCACATTCATTCAGGCATTTAAGAATACTGCTTAAAGTCAAATTCTACAGTAGATTTTTTTTAAAAAAAAATCACTCTCTTTACTGCTAGGATGCTTTGAAATGCAAGAATAGACAAAATTTTGAGGGAAGCATACTATTTTAAAAATTTAACTTTCAGAATTGTAGTTTTGATTCATGCAACTAGTACATAATAACTACATCATAACAGGAAGCAGGTTTTTTTTAAAAAAGGCCAGGTTGGAACTTAAAAAAAAAAAAAGTCAAGTCCCAAACTGATAAGATATATCACTTGCGGCTTCCAGATTTGGCATGGGCTGCAAGAAAAAAAGATATTCCACCTAAAACAATTACTCTATTTTCACTGATCGTTGTGGTGCATGCAGTTGTCCAATAAATCCTTTGGGTGTGGGGGTACCTATAAAAAGACAGGCAAATAAACATAGAATCATATTTTTTTAATATTTTCATTTACAATTATAAAAATAAATAAGGCAAGTCTGCTGCAATAAATCCTGTACTGAAAATAACAATATAATGTAATGGTCAGTCCATAGGCACAGCAATGTGATGGTGCTATAAAATCAGCCAGATGTAAGATCCCATGCTTCAAACATGACCAGATCTTTGGACGTGCCCGTTGGATCATAGAAAATTTAACCCTTACCTAAAAACCATTAATCTTCCACACTAACTCTTGTGTGTGGAATTCTTGCCTATGTTGCCAAATGTAGATCACAAATAGAGCTGTCGAGGAGGTAACATGCACCTACAGGGTGCCAGATTTGAGAAAGGCTTTACTTATGTTCTCAGACTTGGGATACATAAGGAGTGTTGGCTTATAAGTCATACATTGCATAAATTAGCTTCTTGCACAGAGATTATTTTCCTCCATAGTTGCTAAACTATCAAGAAGATAAAACTGAGCACAGCTGGCATATATCCATTTCAGATATTCCTTGGAGAACTGTATTTTAAAACTTTACTCATATTCTCTTAGACCTCTAGAAAGTTCAGACATGAGTTCCTAGGAGGTGGTTATCTATCCAGATCATAACCTGCTTAAAACCTGAGCAGGTCTGCTTTATCATTGGCTTGAGAACGTGTCTTTCCAGATTTTGGTTAATCTAGTGCAGCGATTCTCAATCTTCACCGTGGACCCCCTTTAAATACCTTTTGTGGCCCTGGCCACAGATCCCCAAGACTTAACTCAAGATTTAAATCATAACATTTCTGCAAGCCATCATGGAGTTGTGATGACATCGTGGCCCCCCAGGGATCTGCAGACCACAGGTTGAGAATCACTGGTCTGGTGCCTTATCGTATAGAGGGAACATGGATAAAAGAATTGGAGGTGACAGCCATATCCAGATTAGCCATTTTCTCCTGCCCATTTTGTACTCATGGGAGTACTTGACTTCACCCACAGAAATCCTAGAAGACAACCATCCAAAACCAGATTGTTTTAAGTCACAAAGCATTCATCTCCAGGCAGGAGTAATCAGGAGCTGGTATCACCTTCCAGGAACCCTAAAAGGGAGGAGAATGAAAGTTGTTCCAGAAGAATTCACCATGTCTTCCTGGGATGGGCAGAGAGGAAAACCACAGCTTTTAAGACATTTGGATCTTCGCTGGTAATAAGCACAGCTGGAAGTGGAAGTCTGTGCAAAGCTGAGAACATCTACTATTTTTTCCATAGAGATTCAAATATTCCCACACAGATTTCCTACCATCCAGCCTTCTCAGTGCACAGACTGAGTTTTCCAAAGCCAACTGGCAGCAAAAGGCAGGCAGAATTTATTCCAAATTCAGAGAGGAACTGGAGAAAAGGGACTGGCAAAGAGCAGAGATGCCAACTCAAACAGGAAGTAGGCTCTGCAAAAAATACTGCCATCTTATGGCTTTGGAAATATAAACATTTTACAGAAAAAGGAAAGGAACACTACATTTTGTAGCCAAAGGGAAAAATAATCTGGAGATATATATATATATATATATATATATATATATGTGTGTGTGTGTGTGTGTGTGTGTGTGTGTGTGTGTGTGTGTGTGTGTAGGTCTTTGGTTGTTTGGGTTTTCTCCCGCGTAAAATTGGAGGTGTCTTGGCGACGTTTCGACGAAGCCAAGACACCTCCAATTTTACGCGGGAGAAAACCCGAACAACCAAAGACCTACATACAAACACCCGCGAAAACCTCAGAAAACATATGTGTGTATATATATATAAAATCTGGATATATATATATATATTTAATATTATTACACTCTCTCTCTCTCTCTCTCTCTCTCTCTCTCTCTCTATATATATATATATATATATATATATATATATATATATATATATATATATATATATATATATATATTGCACAACAAAAAAGGGACCACAATTTTTTTTTCTTCATATAGGCCAATTAAACAGTTTGGAGCCACCCAACAATGCTAATCTTTTGGCGTTCATACTCAAACAGCAAATTTCAACAGCTTTAATTCAATGACTGTGTCCCCCCCCCCCCAAATCGGCTGCATTGTTAGGAGAAGAGAGACAGAGCCATCACAGAACCTGGTTTGTACTATAAATAGAGTTTGCATTTTACTCTTGACAGTTTCCTGAATAAGGAATTTCTTAGTTCTTGCAATAAACAACCTCATGGAGAGCTCAATTCTTGAATCACTGCCTGTGAGGCTCCTAGCTGGAACATTGGCCAAGAGAGGCTTAATAACTTTGAGCTAGTCATAAAAATGAGAAAATCTTTTAACTGCACGCACTAGAAATTTTTTGTCAACCTGGAATGGTAAGATATAGTAGAAAAAGATCAGGAGCAATGATGGTCAAAAGAAAAGTAGAACTAATAAGATGAGACAAAGGGTTTTAAAGAAGAAAAGAACAATGTACAACATTAAAATGTGAATCTCAGCTTTCTGGCTAGATGTTTTGCCTAAGGCTAATACACCTGAATTACTGAGAAGCTGTTAGGGGACACACACACACACTGCTGGGTTCAGTAAACAAAGTAAGCTTTACCACTGAGCGCATTAAATTTCTGCTGGTGCATAAGTTTGAGGAATGACAAACAGAGCCAAGCATTTCTCTATAAATGCATTTTTTCTCTTGTATGCCAATTAAATAGTTTGGATCCGCCCTATAATATTAATCTACTGACATTCAGAGTCAAATCCACGGGCTAATTTCAACAGCTGTAGTCTGCTAATTCAATGTCTATGCCCTCTGCTTCATCAGGGGAATGCATCTTAGGCTGTTGGGTTTTTTCCCCCCAATCACAGATGTTCTAAATTCTTTTTAAAAACAAACAAACAATCAGTCTATAAACTTTGAAGGCATGATGCAGCCATAAGGATTAATGTCAATGAACATCTTCTGAAGCACTTGGACAAGTGCTTACCATTCAGCAATGATCAATACAATCAAATCATAGTCTGTGGGCAAGGATGCCCAACTACCCACCATTAGAAAATAGTCTTGTGCAGTGCATTTACACTGTGAATAAATATCTACACTGTAGCTGGGTTCATGCACCATGCTAAGCTGTAATACAGTAAATTGGTGTTTGGCTAAACCTCATACGTGGTCAAACATAGAGGTTTGGAAATAATTGTTAAAGCATGGCATCATGTGATATATGAACCTAGCTCATAACCTCCATCCATAACTTAAGATGGACAGAGATAGCATACTCCAATTATGTGAACTATCTCTGAGATAATTTTGAGTCCCATGAGGGCTGAGCCCTGAGCTTCTGTTATAAACAAGTAAACACAGAGGCAGCTTTCAACAATAAGACATACAAAATGGAGATATAGTAAGAATCTAGAAGTCAACGGTCAGCTATACATCCACTTGGATTTTAGCAAAGATTTCAGTAAGACATTTAAGTTGCTATCCAGTCCTGGTCTATCAGTTCTAGCTTGGAAAACCATGGAGCACTTTCACATGCAGTCCATTCTTCAAATTTCCAAGGATAATTACACCTTTAGGTATTTTCAGCACATTAATGCAAGAAAAAAAATACATCCAGAATTCAGTTAAACAAGTCTCCAAAGATACAGTAGTGTAGGCCTTTGGAACAGTGTGCAGCAAAAGAAGGAATTGGTGGTGTATTTGACAGAGTTTGCACACACTGGAAAGAAGAGGAGACATAAGACTTTCAAGGACACCGTTGGTCAACTTACGGGAATAGACAGATGCCAGTATTCTTTTCTTTTTTATCCACTTTCATATCACTGGAAAAGCAAAGCATGTAGATAGAAAGTAATATCTCAGCATGATAGAATCTGCAGGTCTGTCCAGTGCTCTGTGTTGTCATATACAAATCCATATATTCCAACAGAGGTCTGGGAAGTTGAGTGGTTTTTGTTGCAAGTTTGGAATGAACAGGCAAAGAGTGCCTATGCTAAGCAGGCCAAAGAATCCTTCCTCTTATATCAGGCTTATCCTGTTCCAAGATCTCTTACTGCTGGCCAGTGAGACTGATGGAAACCGTATCTCCATTGTCCAAGTGCAACAAAGTGTCGTGCAAATCCACTCTAGGGACAAGTGTGTGTTTTCACAGGGTGCCGCTTAACTGTTTCAAGACCAAGGAAGATCTTGGTTGTTAGGAGAGCGATTCCACTGGGAGAATTTCTGCACTGCTGGTGTTTTATCAGTGGTGGAGCAAGGATTGCTGGATGACACAATCTGGTTTCTTTAGTCTTGCAGAAGCCCTGATATGCCACAGATGATCAGAAGATGTCTTGGGACATCTATAGGAGACTCAGAAGCCAGGAAAGCCAAAACAGCAGCTTTGACAAAATCTCTAGCAGCTGGTTTTTGTGCACATCCCCAAAATTTGTGCAGGAATGGAGGGCGAAGCTGTCCAGCCGGAAGAAGCCAATTCTGAGAAGCTCTGGAGAACCAGAGATATGTCCACAAAGCATCAGACATTCAGTCCCAGATGCAAGGAGACAACATGATGTAGAGTCCTCATTGTAGTTCTGGCTCTAAAGAAAAGACACTGGATTTCCTAGTTTTAGGAGGCGGCGGTGGCGGTTTGATTTCTCTCCTGGTGAGTAGAGGTGGAGCCACCTACAATAATGCGAACATAGAAAGAGACAGTTGGACTCATAAATAAAACCCAACTCCAGTGATACAGAGAATGGGAAGTGCGGGACCCACAATCATCTCTTTTAGAGCAGGACTAGTGATATCATTTGATAGAGTGCCAAGGCAACTGGCAAGTTCCAGGGATGTGACAATGAGGTTTTTGTGTTGTTAACATCTGTGGCAGACTTTGCATTGAGGAAGACCCCTGGGCAAAAGCTCCAGATTTAAAGAAACAAGACACAAAACTAGATAAAATTCTTCTCTTTAATTAAAACACTCGGTCTGGGTTTTTTTGTTCCAGTCTGCAAAAAAATAAAATAAAATCTGAAACTCTGATTTTAAGTTTTCACGATTAGAATTGTTTTGTTATTATGGAGATGACTCGAAAGGCTGTGAAATGTAAAGCAAAAAGTTGAGGCTGTCTTATATATATATTTTATTTTACTGCACTGAAAAAAGCCAAAAGACATCACTTTTTTCCCCCGTCTCTGCTTTTCTTTCTTTTTCTTTTTCCCCCACTTTTGTTTGTTCTACATTTTTACCTTATGCAATAAAATTGACAAACAAACAAACAAAAGGTTTAAAGAAACAAAAAAAAGCAAATCTTCCCAGCCAGAATCAGAAAGACGGCTCCAGCCGCCACAGATTTTGCTGAGTGCAAGAAGGAGAATTTTACATTATTCCCGCATTGTGTCTTTTTTTACCCCCTTTCATTTCGGGAGGGAGGAAAGAAAACCATTTTCTCTCTGGCAGCTTCAGGGAGAAAGCCATTAAACTAACCAAATACTTAAACCAAAAAAACAAAAATCATTTGCAATGGTGCTCCTGTCTTAGGTAATAGGATCCGAATGTCATCTCTGTACCTCTGTGGAGTTTCTGGAGCTGCTATTCTCATAGGGCTTGCATTTGGGGGGCGGTGGGGGAGGAGAACTCTGTAAGTTAACGGTTGTTAATCCATCTGCTTGCAGAGAAGGGAAACCTGGTGTGGTAGAGAAGAGAAGAAAGACAGATGGTGGCCACGGTTAGGGGGGGGAAATAGTTTCTAACAGAAGCAGGCTTGCATCACCACTACTTTGAGGCATGCCTGTTTCTTTTACCGGTTGATTGTGAACAGATGTGTCAATCTGGAATCCCATTTGCCATTCCCCAGACCCCTGTTATCGCAGAAGCTTCATCTATGCACAGCAAATGAACCTAAGCACATGTGAAAAACACACGCTTGGGGACCAGGGAAAACAAAATCCAGAATGACACCAGACAGGCTCGGTGGGCTTTGCTTTCACGTTGGACTTTATCCATTGCAGTCTCCAGAACCTTTTTCTGATAGGATGAAGAAACCCACCCAAACTTCTCGTGAACCTGGAGGTGAAATGCCTTAGCAAAATACAAACCAGTCATGTTTCAGTTTCCTTTTTAGTATGGATGTTTCTTCTGAAGTTACATTTGGAATATGCAAAGTCCGTTTCCCTTTGAAAATGTGTGCATATACATATGTACCCCTGTGTTTCTCTCTATATGGGTGCGCATGTCTAAACCCCTAAATATTCATACTTTAAATTTCAGCCAAAAATAAGCAAAGCCATCTTATAAAATCTCAATTAAAAATGAGACATTCAGCCTTCATTTATAACATATTCAGGAAACTGTGTCTAGGCATGAATTGGATCCAGATAAATCCTGATAGATTCTAAGAAGCACTTAGATACCTACAAGACTTACTGCTGTGGATCTATTAAAATGTCCAGTATGATTGTAATCTAGCCACACAGGAAGTGTACATCCTCTCCTACTTGACCGAAGCTGTTTTTACCAAACACCCAGAACTGTCATTTTACGGGCCACCAAATTTTGTCAAATTATGTTGAATTTGGAGAATGGTGGGAATTCCAAGAAAAATGTAGTATGAAATTCCAAGCTGGCAGGTATCTCCACCCATCTTGAGGATGGCAATTTGGTGAAGGCTGAACTAACCTTCTCTGCCAATATTTTAAAACAGACCTGGGCATTTTATGGCCCCTGGGCCACATCCAGCCCTTTGGCTGTCTCTCTCTGGCTCATGTGAGGTCAATCAGAAATTAGAAATCAACTGTAAATAAGTGTGTGCCACAGAGGACAGAAGAAGCTGAGCTGGGTCTGCCTCTGTGTAGTTGTGTTCTCCTTCAATCGGCTGGGTGAGAAGACCCCTACACAGTGGTCACCCACCTGGAGCAACCTGAGGGGTTGAGGTGACAGTGTCTGAGGACAACAAATCAGGTTACATTGCTTTGGCCCTCCACAACAATCCCAGTTTCTCATAGGGCCCCTTGGGAAAATTAACTGCCCTCCCCTGCTTTAAAAGAATAGGAAGAAGTGGAGATTGCTCAACATACTTTGAGTTCTCGGTGTTTTGGGTGGTGGGCTGAGTGCCGAGGCTTGTTGAAGGGATGAGTTCTGAAGCAGAGTTAGTTTGCTTTCCCCCAGTTGCAGGCTCTTTGGCCTGGGTGCTTTTCCTGTTGCATTCTGTATAGCAGAAAAGGAATAAATCCTTACCGAAGTGATTTGTGAAGGCACCCTGGACATTAGGCTGTAAATCAGCTACTTCCCTGAAAATGTAACTAAAGCACTTTTAGAAGCCTTTTGCGTAGAAAAGAAAACTCAAAACAAACAAGGAAACAACACAGATCTTCAGTGAAACACATGGATATGAAAGAGTATTAAAACCCATCATCTTTTAGGGAAGCCCTCACCGATCTGATGGCCTCGACTTGTGTGGATGATAATTCCCTCAAATGCGATTGGGACTGATGGTAGATGCGGTCCCACTCAAATGGCGCCCCAAATCAAACTCTAAAATGTAAATGGGCTTAGCAGTAGGATGATTAGTAGAGAATTTAGGGAGACTTGGAACATGGATTAGTGTTCTATTTGCAATTGAGAGCTCAGAAGAATGAACAGAGGTCAGACATAGACAGACAACTTGCCCTTGAGATGATCATCAAAATATTTTGCTGTTTGAATCCATCCCAACTTCTCTTTTAACAACGATGTGATTAAGCTTGCACGGCTAAGAGAAAATGACAGCTGTTCCCAGAGGAAATGCATCATCACTCTGATACATTTATTACCGTTTTGGAAGCCAACTCAGCCTCTGGCTCCTTCTCTGCAATAACCTGAGATTTACTGAGACTCCAGTCTTTCCGACGGAATTTATTAGCCCGGTTCTCCGCATCATCTTTGGCAGTCTGTTCTTCCATCCTAGAAGCTGCTGAAATTCTCCTTTCCATCAGTGGCTCAAGAATAGATCTGTAGCCCACACAGAAATACCGTCATAAAGAATTATACCCTGTCTCTTCTGGTCAGCCTGAAAAAAATAATATTTCTTGTTTTCTGGAGACGTGAAGTAATCTGACAAGAGATCATTTTCTCCGTGATTGCCTCCTATTATTTATTTGTTTCACTGAATTTGTAGGCAGTTCTCGACTTACAATCATTCCTTTAGTGGCCGTTCAAAGTTACAACGGCACTGGAAAAAAGTGACTTGTGACCCTTTTTCATACGTACGACCATGGCAGCATCCCCTATAGCAGGGGTAGGCAACCTCGGCTCTTTTATGACTGGTGGACTTCAACTCCCAGAATTCCTGAGCCAGCCATGCTGAGGGGAAAGGGAGAGGTTTCCAAGCTGAACCACGCTGGCTCAGGAATTCTGGGAGTTGAAGTCCATGAGTCATAAAAGAGACAAGGTTGCCTGCCCCTGCCCATCGTCACATGATCAACATTCGGATGCTTGGCAACAGGTTCGTATTTATGACGGCTGCAGTGTCCCGGGGTCACGTGATCCCCTTTTGCGACCTTCTGACAAGCAAAGTCAATGGGGATACCAGATTCACTTAACAACTAATTTAGCAAGAGCAGTGATTCACTTAACAACAGTGGCAAGAAAGGGTGTAAAATGAGGAAAAAACTCACTTAGCAACAGAAATTTTGGGCTGAGTTGTGGTTGTAAGTTGAGGACTACCTATATTAGCCACCCAACTTTAATGGTGGTGTTAAAAAAAAAACTAGAAAAATACAACAAATAAAAATGTCAAATACTTCAAGGTAATAGAAATTCTCCTGCCTGCATTTCCCTCACAGACTCCTTTCTATCAAAGGTCCCTTTCTACTCTTCCCATCAACTTACCCATCAGATCCTGGTCTGGAGGAAACACTATCAGACGATGTAGATGAAGTTGATCCGACTGAAGAAGTGACAGAGGTAACAGACAGCCTTCTCAATGTGGAGGACATAATGTATGGCAAAACCACTGAACCAGACCTGCTCTGCTTTCTTTCCGTCAGCGAGGAAGGCTATTGTTAGAATACAAAGAAGATTGTGAAAGAAATCCAAGGTATTTGTTCATCGGGAGAAGAACATCTACATCTTCTGAAACTTTAGAGGTTCTTTTCCCAAACCATTTTGGAAGAGATGTAAGTTCTGAAATTTCTTTTTAAGTCCCCACCCCCTGGTGGTCACGTAGCTCTGGAATAAGGAGCCTGATTGAGCAATAGTATCTGATCTGGTGACCTCCACAGTTTCAGGAGTACCTTTGCTCATTTGCAATCATCTGTCTGGTTGAAGGTCTTCTAGCTACATTAAAAATGGCCATTAGCTCTGAGCAAGGTTCAATATAAACCCTAGGAACAAATTATTTGGCAAACTGCTTTTTCCAGTATAGGCTCATACGATAGCTAAAATCACTGGAGGAGACCTTGTGAGTTATCCCATCATTAGTAAATTGCCATCTGGGATTCACTTGGAAAAAGGGGTGGTGGCACCAAAGCTGTTCCCCTTTAAAATTTTAGTGAGTGGATTAAATATGAAAACCAACTATGTAATTGGTTTATCTTTGCCAGCTTTGCGCCACTCCCAATATTTAAAACAAAACGTAATTCTCATTTGAAATTCCCAGTTCCTCAAAGTTTGCGATGCAGTTTGACAAAACTAATGAAAATATAAAAACATGCCTTGAATTAGGGACACGGTTTTGCAAAAACTGCATGCCTTAGTTAGACGTACATACAGAAATGCTTACCTTTGGAGAAATATGCATTTAATTTCATTAAATGCTTTAATTTAAAACTTAAAAAATCAATTTGTATAACTAGAACTTGGCATATTCACCCAAACGAGAAACTGGGAGAAATGAAAATTCACAGATTTGCTTATCCCCTTGTCCTTGCTATAGTGATCTCATTCCTAGTGACTTTTCATAAACAAGATGCAGTGTATACCAGGGTGATCACACCGTAGAGCTTCTCCACTTTCTCTCTCAGCTCCTTAAAGCAAGAGGTTAGCCTATCATGAAGAGGCTTCAGTTGGTCGGTCAGTTTCTTCCCATGGATTCTAATCCCTTCAGCCAGCAAAGGCATCTGCAAAAGACAAACCAGATCAGAAGGTTAAGGAAGCACAGAGGTAGACACTTGACTGCTTCAAAACTCGTCGAATTCAGTATTCAACACACTCTGAAGCAGAAAACATGTCCCGGGTTTTCTCCTGGTTTTTTCACTCCTCAATAGTTATAGTATTTGGTGCATCTTCTGGGAGAAATTGCTGACGGGTACTGAGGTACCACTGTTGTTTCAAATGTAATTTGGAAAACAAGAAGGCTCAGCTTATCAATGAGGCCAAGCCAGGCTTTAGCCGTATCTAGATTGTACATCATGCTTATTTGAGTAAGCTTAAATCAGTTGGAGTCCGTGGTGCTCTCTGAGCTTGGTTGTTTTGTTACAGACATTTCATTACCCAACTAGGTAATCTCATCAGTTCTGAGAATGGGGTTTGCTCTCTGTTTACATACAAGGGTTTTGTCTTGTTAATGTTGATGGGCGTGCACTTAAATCTATTAGTCAGAACTTAAATATTCTGTGTGCAGAGCTCATGCTTTTTCACTGAGCATTATTTTGTCTCTGAATATGATTGCCTTCAATCATTTCCTTAGCACTTTTGTGATTACTTCTAGCTTAACCAATAAACTATATCAAATGTGCCAATAAATTATGCCTTTCTATATCTTAAGTTGCAAAGCTATGCTTAGTCGTTATACTTTGGGAAGCATTTTAGTGTTATGTGCACGTGTGCCTCTGAATCATTATTGGCTCCTGTGACTGCCTGGATTAGTCCCTGCCATTTTCTTGGCAAGATTTTGGAAATGGTTTGTCATTGCCTCTTTCCTAGGGCTGAGAGAGAATGACTGGCCCAAGGTTTCACTGGTTACAAAGGGACTAGAACTCACAATCTCCGGGGTTCTAGCCTGATGCCTTAACCACTGCACCCAACTGGCTTTCATTTTAATGTTACTACTAATGCTTTGCTTATGGGCAGTGCTGGTGGTCTGTCATCTTGCTGTTACCCAGCTACAGCAACAGTAGGTAAAATCCTGGCCAGGTGAAATCCCAACATCTGCAAGATGCTACTTCAGGAAAAGTTATACCGCAATGACAATATTACTTCTGCAAAACAGGCTATGGACATCATTCCACATTATCTCCATTCCTGTAGGTACCTGTAGGGCAATCAGTTGCTTGAGTAATTCAATCTTTTCTTGATCTTCAGGGTGTTCCTGAATATATTTTTCAATGAAAAAGGCCTGCAGATAATGAAATGAAAAAAAAAAAGAATATAGGCTAAATATTTGATCATATAATAAAAAAAACTACAAATTAAGTTATTTGGACAGCAAGAAAAACTTCTTGGAAGTATGTTTTCATATTTGATAACTTCAGCAAGGTTTAACATATCCTCAATGAGGAATGATTGGTGAAGATGATGGAGCTTCAGAGATGGCTAAATTGACTTCTTTGATAAGGGAAAAGACAATAAATTATGGCTGATTGGAAGACACTTCCCCTCCCCTTTTCCCTTTTTATCATGAACTAGAATAAGCTATGATGAATGGTCTCTATCTATGAAGGGTGAAAGTTCTCCATCTCTGGAAGTTTTTAAGAAATGGCTAGACAGCTATCTTTCAAGGATAATTTCACTGGTTTTTGTGAATTGGACTAGATTATTCTTGTGGTCCTCTCCAACTTCATAACAATTCTACAAAAACTTCTGACTATGAACAAACTAGTTTTTAAATAAGAAAGCTAAAGGCATAGGTTAGAATCTTGAATATTTTTATTTTAATGCTATGCAAAATCTCTGTGGCTCACTAAGAATGAGTGAATAATGGTTCTTAGGCCTTGAAAAGTTTTAATCCTTGCAGCATGTTGTAGTTAAACATCAGTAAGATTTTTTTTTTAATTGCCTTATGCTCTAGGTTTTTTCAGGAAATATGGGATAATATACCACTATTTGGGGGTTCTGACATTCCTAATCCATTCCACAATACTCTGAACTCAATAGTTCTCTCCAGAAACAAGACATAAAGTGAGGATAATGAGTACTAGTTGCAGCCTGTCTGACTGCCTTGTAGAAGCATGGAATGGAAACAAAGAGTCAGCCACAGCCATAGTAAAGTTGATAAAAACCAAAGAAAATATTATGCACAAACATTCCACACTCTCCATGGAAATAACACATTTTTTGTTTTTTTTTTGTATTCAAGATGCTTACTCACTATTTTCCTTCAATGCGTGACTTTTCGGTTTCTGGAATTGTTGAACACCATCATAATAAATATCATGTTATTACTATTATTATTATTTTTTCTGTTTAAAAAAACTCTGCTTCTTGGAAATACAGGGGACCCAGACTGGAATCGCACAGCAACTATTCATAGTTTTCCAGAATCATCTCTCCTGAAAAGGAGCATGGTGGCTTGAGGGGTTTGAATGCTGGGCAGGAGGTTGGCGGGCCAGCGTTTGAGACCCGAGAGCTACTGTGGGGCGGGGTTGAGTTCCCATCCTTCCCTCCAGCTCCTGCCAGGGACCTGAAAAGAGCCACCAACTGAGCCTCAGTTCACCTCGGTGCTTCTGACATGAGTGTAGCATCTCTACTGAAATCTGCAGAGACTTGTCCAGATAGTTTCCAAGAATTGGACACGATTGAATGGAAGAAAAAAAAAAAGGCAGCACAGTATCCTTTGACTCAGGTTTAGCCCCACAATTCAGCTTGGAAGTTGCCTTCCTAATCTAACTTATGATCACAGAGAGACTGAAAAAAGGAGCAGGATGAATAGCTGTGAGAAAAATGCAAAAGTGGCAAATAAACGATCAACTTAATGGTGTCCTTGGGCAGTTCTAACACAGTAGAAATACCCGTTCATCTCAACTGATGAGCAGCCAAAAGAACTAGGCCCACCTAAGCCAATTTCCATAATGTTATTAAAGAAACAAATAATACTTGGGCCAGAGAGGCAGAAACAGGAGCAAAACTGATTCTCAAAGGAAGGTATGGGGAATGTGCAGCTTTACAAATGTTGCAGAATTATAATCCTGGCTTTCCTAGAACTTATAATTTTAGATGATCAGGATGAGCCTGAGGGAGGGGTCAAACGTGTCATCAGTCAAGAGTCCTTGCATGTCCCCAAGAGATCTAAATTCAGCCCACCTTGAATTCCTTTCTTAGCTCCTGCTAATTTCCCTTGACCATTAGTAGTTCAGATTCTTGTAGAGAGCTAAAGCTTGCAATAAATCTTTATGTTCATTTGAACTGCCTGAATTTCCTGATTTCCCCGATGTTTGATATTAATCCTAGAAATGCTATAGGGTTTCCTGCTTTAGCAGGGGGTTGGACTACAAGGCCTCCAAGGTCCCTCCCAATTTAGTTATTCTTTCCCCATCAATGGGCATACTGGGAATAAACGAAAAACATCTGGAAGATCACCTATTTTCCAGTCCTACTCAGAAGTATACAACAGCAGAGGACAATATATAAGCAAGTTTTATCTCCTTTTGGAGTAGAAAGCTAAACCATGAAGCCGTTTTCTTCTCTCAAAATAAATAAGTAAAACCCTAACTAGCAGGGGAGAAAGTGTTGTGGCAATAGGATAAAACCCACAACATTCCATCAGCTGGAAGCAGAAGCGCTGAGACTCATCAGAAAACCACATACCCAAACAAGGGAAGCCAAATGATTTGTGCAGGACATTGATTTCTGGTTTTTAATGTGAAAGAAAGATTTAGATCATTATTATGAAGTGCCCACAAAAGCCCAACTCCCTTCCCAAGCAGAATCAGGGAGAGGAAAAAGTGAGCAAAAAATAATAATAATAATAAAAAAAGGCTGATAGCTTTCAGATGTGGCAACCCCATTTGGAAGCTGTGACAGCTTTTCCATTTTTGCACCAAAAATAGAGACAAGTGGGAGCTCAAAATATTTCTTGGGCTGAAAATGGATCCTTCCTCCACACCACAATTGGGAGTATTTGCTGGCTGCCTGTATCACAAAGCTTTCCTCTCCAAAGGCACCCGCTGTGCGTCGAAGTGACAGTAATATGTTCTAGCTAGAAGTAAACCCTGCTCATGGGTGGTAGTGGGGAGACACGAACGTTAAGATGTTCCACTCATCCTAACTGCCAGATGTGTACAGGGGTTTGCAAATATCTTCACACCTCTAGCCCAAAGATCAATAAAAGTCCTGTTCTTTGGAAGCACATTTGGTTGAGCGCATTGCTGCACCAATCATAACTGAGATCCTGAGAAGGAAAAGACTTTGATCCTGGATAGGCTGGTGATGTAATATGTGTACAGGTAGTCCTTGACCTACAAACACAGCTGGGATCAGAATTTCCATTGCTAAACAACAGAACAATGGCAGTTGTTAAATGAATTGTGCCTGATTTTATGACCTTTGCTATCAGGATTGTTAAGCAAATCACTACTGTTATTAAGTGAATCACATGGTCATTAAGAAAATCCAGCTTCCCCCATTGATTTGCTTATTGGAAGCTGGCTGGGAAAGTTGCAAATGGTGATCACGTGGTCCTGAGACACAGCAACCGTCGTAATTTTGATCACGTGACCATGGGGATGGAGTGATGGTCATAAGCATGAAGACCAGTTTCAGGTCGCTTTTTTCAGTGCCACTATAATTTCAAATGGCTGCTAAATGAACGGTTGTGAGTTGGAGATTAGGTGGGCTTCATAATGTGTGCTCCTGAAAAGTATTTGGAGACTTAAGATGGGGGGCAAAATGCAGGACTGCTTATTCTTCTCTAAAATAGTTTTATTTTGAAAAGTCCATTAAAAGATTGTGATGTTTATGATTGGTAGGTAATCCACAATAGATTATGGATTTCGTCTATGGAGGTTCTCTGTCATCCAGGTCATGGTTGTCCCAAAGATGCTTTTTCAAGAGGCAACTGGACTTTCTTGTTTTTCCTTGGACAACTTTTGCTTCTCATCCAAGGAGTTGAGAACGGAAGAAGTTTCTTGGATGAGAAGTGAAATGTCTCCAAGGAAAAACAAAGCAAGTCCAATTGCCTTTTGAAAAAGCACCTTTGGGACACTCTCTATATAACAGTGTTTCTCAACCTTGACAACTTTAAGATGTGTGGAATTCAACTCCCAGAATTCCCCAGCCAGCTATGCTGGGCGTTGAAGTCCACACCTCTTAAAGTTGTCAAGGTTGAGAAACACTGCTATATAACGTCCGAATGGACAACATTGGGTGAAATTTCAATAAAGGGGGGGAAAAGGAGGAGGGGGAAGTTAAACAAGACCTCCCCTATCTGCCCTTTTTCTTTACAGTTCATCTTTGTATACAGTCTATCCCTTCCTTGTTCCCTTTCATTCTAAATTAAACTTCCAGAACTTCAACGACTGTATGATTAAAGTTTATTAAGGTATTATTATAAAACGAATGAGATCCACGGCTCACCAAAACGCACCTATTATTACAGAAAAGGAATGCTTTAATGAATGTAAACCAAATACTTTGACTTCCGCCCTTATATTTAGTGCAGCTGCTGTAAGGGTTCTTTCCCAAATTCTCTGTTCTCTATAGTACTATTCATGTAGCCAGATAAGTGCTATTTGATTCTACGATCTCTGCCTTCCTTTTCGAGGAAGCTCACACAACTGTCCCGTTGCCAAGATAGGTGTGAGACCTACTACAGAGAGCAAGGAGACAACCAACCTTCTCATAGTTGGTATAACCACCCATTACTGCTGGATCCACAATGCCGTTCAAGAGCATGGAGAGGGGATGGACAGGCAGGGTGCGGTCCCAAGCATGTTGTTGGACGCAGTTACTGATCTTCTCATTTGTCCGCTCCATGGTTTCAATGGCATTCTCCAGTGGGCTGATTTCCTCCTGGAATGAACCACAAAAATGAGTTGTGGTCAAGACTACAATGAAATAATGGATGCTAGGCAATGAAAATTTCAACAGAAAACTAACTTTCCCCATTCCAAACCCTTCGCTGGGCAACGTTCATAGTTAGATCCTGGTCATTCACTCAACTTTGAAAGGTCAAGTAGGGACTCTACTACCTCAATTTCATAGGGGATACTAACCAAAATCTCATCATATTTTGAAAAAGGATAACTAATCATTTTTCAAGGCCTGTCTCTGGCATGAATTGTCCCCTTTTCTTTTCTTGTCAACAGCCAGTTTCAGGAAATAACTTAACAAATTATCCTAGTTTCACTTTCAAGTATATACATAAGAATCAGTTGTCAATTATAAAAGACTTAAACTCAGGGTAACAGGATAGCAGTTCCAGTGTTCAATGTAACGAAACTAAGTCTGCACAAGCCCAAGTTAAGCTACTGCTTAGCCAAAGCCCACTGGGGTGACCTTAAGCCAAATCAAATCCTTGAAGGATTGTGATACTACACAGACATTTAGAGGAAGGACCAAAATAAATGTACATTTAGAGGAAGGACGAAAATAAACTGTAATAAAGAAATAACTGTGGCTTGCTCTGTGGGATTGGAGGGCAGCAGTTTCCCATTTCTGAGTTAGAAAATCTCACTTTACTAAATGGATATGTCCATATATTTGCCAAACAGTCATTAAAGATTAAACGTAGGGGGAGTGGTGAGAGGAAAGCCCAGCTTAGCAAACTTTGCAAGTAAATAATGGAATTACTTGCAGAGAAAAATAAAAAGGGAGACATTTGTTTCCTTTAATTACCAATCACCCCAACAGTTCATTCAGAAAGGGAACAATGCAAAAAAAACGCTGATGCTAAAAGCAAAGTGGGGTTGTATATCCAACTGCCCTTGAATGTTTGTTTATTCATAAGCACTTCCTCATGGGTACATAGAGATGTTAATTTTGGGAAAGTGGGTAAGAAATCAGTGAAGATTCCTTGAACTTTTCTAAGGAGAAGGTGTAGAAGAAAAAAATGTCACAATAAATCAAGCCTTCCCTAGTCTGTCAATCTCCAGAAATGTTGGATTCTTAGCTCACAAAGTCTGGCGATTAGCTGAAAATACTAGGAATTGTATTCTCAAGACATCTGAAGACTACCATGATGGGAAGGCTGAATTAGAGATGGCAATGAAATTTTCTCCAGATCTCACCATAGTGACTTGCTTGACTTCAAACCATTTAAGGATTCCGGGAAAAGAATAGGCTGTTGTATAGGTGGTACGTTCTATCCACATAGTCTAAGAAGACAAAATCCCCCCAAAAGGAAAAAGACATAAAACATATGTACATTTTATATTATACTTATGCAAGGAATGTTCTCTCCTAGCCCTTCCTCAGCAGAATGATGGCGCCAAGAATCAGAAACTAATTTTTTTCTCAGATCAATCTAATGCAAGTACTTGTATCTGGATTCATACAACATGTTAGTCTAGGGCTAAAATTGAATATGTGGCTCATGATGTAGTGGGAACTAGGTAATTGGATGAAGTCATAACATGGTTTGTTTGAGTACAGTATGCAAGAATGTCATTTTGCTAGCTTGGCTCCTAATCTGACATGACAGCCTTATTGGAGGCCAGGGACTGTCAATCATTTTGAATAGGGGATGATGTTTTCATCCACATTGACTGCCAAGTTGGGTGTGGTCATCCGCCCAATATTTATCCAGAAGAAAACTGGAACAACTGCTTAGTCTATAAGGGTGCTGTCTTACTATCTTATCTTTTTCCCTTTTCTGAAAATATCTCGGGGCTGAGGGGTTCCACATATTGCCTAAAAAAGTAATTGGACTTCTTATATCTTACTGCTTATATCAGCAGCTAGCTTCATATTCATTACTTGATTCAAAGACCCCAAAATAAATTGAAATCAGGAAGAGCAAGGAGTTGGGTGGCCTTCATGTAAAGACCTAGGCTATATTGAAGTCAATCCATTGGAAAAAAGATTGTTCCAGTCTATTTTTCAGTCACCTAGACCACCTAATGCCTTGATCTTGAATACTGAAAGGATCACCTATTTTATACCAGCACTTCCCTCTGTCCATTGACTAGGACTAGGAGAGAGGATGTTCTAAAAGTTGGATTTTAAAGTTTCTCTGATGTTTTTCATTTGAAATACTCAAGACCAACTGCTAGTCAGCACAAGCAATAGTAAGTAAAACTCAAGCTGAACAACTTGTTGTAGTCCAAGAATAAGGGGATCACATTTCCTATATGACTTAAAATAGGTTTCCCCTCCCCCCCAATTCTTCTGAAATTGAAGTTAGAGTGATCATTTATGTTTTGGGGGTTATGCTATATTATTATCTATTCCCCACTCACTTTACTATCATACCATTTAATTTTGTTAAGGTCCTAAAAGATGCAAGCCAACTAACAAAAATAACCCAGACTTGTGTTCCATCCCTGGAAAGAAGGGCTTTGTATAAGTAGAGATTTTAGGGTTCGTATAACTGTTGATTATTATGTCCTATTGCTTGCTACATGTTTAGCACCAGAATGTAAGGATTTTAACCTCCGAAATTGAGGAACCAAAGAATCAAGCTAGAGAAGCCAACATCTGAACGGCATGGCGGGGCACGTCGTAAAGGAAAAAATGACAAGGACGGCAGAGAAGAAATGACTCACTGCAAATTCATTCTCAGGATGTTTTTCCCCTTTTCTGAAAGGCCGCGAGTGTTGGAACTGTTGCACTTCATTGGATCTATAAAAGCTAAAGCAGCAGATGAGAACAACTTAAAGTAAAATCTCAGCCAACACCCAAAATCAACATCCAGGCGAGTGGATGTTGAAAACAGTAGAACACATGAATACATACTAAACAGATACTTCATGCAACTTCCTACATTATTGTGGTTTGTTCAATTTTGGCTAAATATGGCTGAACTCAATTAGAATGGAATAGAATAGAATAGAATAGAATAGAATAGAATAGAATAGAATAGAATAGAATAGAATAGAATAGAATAGAATAGAATAGAAAGGGACCTTGGAGGTCTTCTAGTCCAACTGCCTGCTCAGGCAAGAAACCCTATACCAGGGTATTTACATGATCTGATACTGTATAATGCTCCATCTAAACATTTCAAAATCATGTTCCAGATATATCCCTATGAAACAACCAGACCTATCTTCAATGGAAGCAGATTTATTCATGCCTTCCGCTGTCAATAGCACTAGCACATAGCAATAGCATTTAGACTACATACTACTTTACAGTCCTCTCTAAGCAGTTTACAGAGTCATCATATCGACCCCAACAATCTGGGTCCACATTTTACTGACCTTGGAAGGGTGGAAGGCTGAGTCAACTTTGAGCCGGTCAGGATCGAACTCCTGGCAGTCAGCAGAATTAGGTTAGAATTCCTAATTCTAACACTGCATTCTCACCACTGTGCCATCATGGCCAAGAATGTAGAAGTCAGTCTTTCTGCATTTTGGTTTTTTATGAAAACCAGGCAAAGCAGCCCTTAGCTAAGTAATTTGTTTCTAGATGCAGAGAGATAAATTGGGAGTGTATCCTTACTTTAGAATCTGCTCTGGAACCGGCTTGTCTTTGTAGCTTGGAGGAAGGTTCATGACAGGCTTAACTAAGAAACACTGTATATCTGCATGTACAAATTAAGGAAAAAAGGAATGAGGTGGTGACCAGGTGGATAGGAAGATCCTATGATCTCGTTAAGAAGAACATGAATATTTAAATGGGAAAGGTTACAATCACAATGGTTTTTCTCCATGCATTAAACCAAGTAAGTTATAATCCTAGTGATGGCATTCAGACATGCTAAGCTTGATAAATTTCAACTATGGTTAGTTTTAGAATGTGTTTTATGGTATTGTGTGAATCCAGACTAATGGCTAGTTTTTACTTCAGTGTGATGCAAGAATGCAGAACCTTGGCAACCGGGGTTAAGCTTCTTGTGTGAATACAGCCAAAAGCTAAGCGGGTTGGGCACCTGACATATTGGCAATTGTGTTGAATATCTTTATCCAATACGAATACTTCCGGATCTCATTTGGGATAGTTGTAATACAGAACATCTGAAGAGATCAAGATGGAAAGGGCTGGTGTAGATCCTTTATACTGACTGAGAGGTTGTACTTAGCATATGGTTGATCATATTAATTGTGCACGCAGAAATGTACTATGTGCAAGCTTTCCTTGGTATTTCTAATTTTTTTAAAAAGAGAAAGATATGTTTGTCTCTTTTTCATAGGTGAAAAGCGAGACATATGATGAAAATGATCATTGTCAAATTAAGGTTGTAATACTGGGTTTGAGAAATAATCTGAGCTAATGCTCTGTTTACAGATGTACCTACAATAAAGTATTAACTTTCCAAGGAATATGAAGGAGACCTGAAATAGTCTGGAAATATCAGCCAACGTGCAGGATAAAGAATCCAGATGACAGCTCAAGGAATAGTCAACCTTGAGAAAATGGAAAAAGAGTGGGGAAGTGAGGCATTTGAAAAAAAAAAAAAACTAATAACCAGGTTACATAATAAGCCCAACAATGAAATCTATGTCATTAATCTGTTTTGAGCAACAGAATAATGGAAATTGGACTTATTTTTCAAATTCTCAGAACTTAGCAGGGAACCTAAATGAAATCCAAAATTGGTTTACAGTTGGTTTCCAAGCCTAGCTTTGGATCCAGGCATCCAACCTCTGCCTTTAATGCCTAGTTTATGCTGGACTTCAGGCAAACCATTTGGATCTCAATGGCAAACAGACCGGCTAAATACACTGTATAGTCCATTTCTGACACCAGAAGTGAGCCAGGACTGGTAAATGGTCATCAACCCTCCCATCATCAACTTTGCCAGCTTACTCTCCGTATCAGCTTTGTTATCTAGTTAGTTCCTATATTCTCTTCCTTCCCAAAAGATACATTGCTTAAGAGAAGCTTTGACAACTTCCGTTGGTGGGACGGTGCTGCTCATTTTCTCAGCATTTGGAAACTGGGTGAGCAGTTTGACAATGAAGTCCTCCCTCCTTTCATATTCCTTTCCACGGTAGATGAACATCTTGTTCTAAAAGAGGCAAGTATTACAAATTAAATTGGGAGAACCACAACCTTCTCAGTATTGGGGAGAATAGGAAAACAGAGCGGGCCCTTCAGACAATGGAGTTGTGTGGATGAAAAACTGGTCTGGGGTGGCTTGAGTCGAAAACAGATTCTCAACATTTCCAGTTGTTCAAATGTATACACAGGTAGTGCTGCTTATTCAGAGGTGAAGCTTTGGATTACCCCAAATCGAACATTCTTCTGTCAATCTGGATTAAAGATGGGAGCTAGTCATAATTACAGGATTGTAGGCTACATCCCAGAGTTATTCAGGACCATCACTGAGAACCTCTTAGCATCCTTACCCTAAGGAAGGAAGGAAATCCATGGCCAAAGTACCCAACAGCAAAATATTCTGGTTGAGGCCTCATTGCTTTCATGATGTTCTCATAGAACGTGGCCCGCTTTTTCTGTTAAAAAGAAGAAGAGTAGATTGGGCAGTGTTTTAAATTATTATTATTATTATTATTTTACATTTCTTTACCCTAAATACCCATTTGCACTACTGCCATTCCAAGTTTTTAATGTATTTTTTGTCTCTCAACTAGGAACATAAGAAACACCTTTGGGACCCATACTATTGGCAATTCCTTTCAGTATTTCTCACCCAGCAGACAATTAAAGACCTCTTTCTCTTACCAAGAGATTTCCAAGGCTCTCATAATCAAAGACTTTGTTCTCATACATGTCAGCCAATTCTTTGCTTAGCTGGATGGCCTTCTCCCACATCTTCCAGAAGTTAAAAGGAAAAGAGATAAAACAGATCATTCCTTCATGAAAAGGATGGATTAAAGCATATTCCGTATGGCTACTCAATATTGTTTGTGATCTTCTACTTTAAATACCATTTGTGATCTTCCAAATTCATTCTGGTGGGTTCTAAGTGCTGGAACTGCCCTCCCTTCATTTTTCCAGTGAGTCTTGCATGTTCCATCTTTGCGCTCATAGACATTGCGCTCATGTACATTGAGCTGAAGCCTTTGTGTGGATGGCATATACATCAGAATAAGTTCAGGACTTTCATGTTTTCCTAGTCCTTCGCATGCATCATAGGTACTCCAGTATTTTAAATTGTAAAAAATATACTGCTTTATCTTTTCAAGAGTGAAGAACATTTTTTCCATTTCAAAATAACAGGAAACTGCCCCACTGGTAGGATCAGAAAGGCCTTCGTGGATTGAAAAAACAAAAAGGCGATGGCATGTCTGCAATTCCTAGCTCTCTGGAGAAGGCTCCGATGCTGGGAAAGATTGAAGGAAAGAGAAGAGGACAACCAGAGCAAAGATGGAAAGACTCAATTTACCAGAGCAACTGCTGGAAGAGCTGAAGGACCAGGTTAGGGAGAGATCATCATAGACAAAACCTATGTGGTCACTAGAAGTTGACTATGACTTCATGATACACACTGTTATCAATAAATTGTGAAAATATGTGATTAAGAGAGGCCATCCTATTTGTTTGGAATTACAGCAAGACCAGTAGTAAATAACACAGCAGCCCATTCTTACTAAGGGTGAGGGTGCCTGTGACAGACTCACTTTGCCTCTGTCGAAGAAGACAATGATTTCTTGGTAAAGCTTCTCCTTGAGTTCCTGCTGTGTGTAGACGTAATAGCTGTCCCTCTGAAGCAGATGCTGAGCACATGGCTGGTCAGACCACTGGGATAAAAGAAAGATCAGATGGGATTAAGGACATCATATGCAATTTTGCTCTAGCTCTTCTTCTGAAAGAGAGTTAAGGACCTGAGGAATCAGTAAGCGTTCTTCTGACAGATGAAGAACAGAGTAATCTCCTTATCTTCCACAGTTAATGCCTTAGTCCAGTGGTGGTGAACCTATGGCACAGGTGCCAGAGGCGGCATTCAGAGCCTTCTCTGTGGGCACATGCGCCGTCGCCTCAGTCCTAGGCCTTCAGCTGGGTTTTATAAAACCTTTTTGCTTTAGGCCTCCGCCACTGTGTGCAAAAAAAAAAAAAAAAAGGTTCAATCAATCAATTTCAACTTTTTCTCTCGTGGGGAGAAAAAGATCTCGCAAAGTTGGAATTGATTGATTGAACTTTTTAGTCCCACCCAGTCTGCCATTACCACTGAGGCCACGTCCACCCAATGGGCCACGCCCACCCGGCATCCGACGATACATAAGTTTTGGGTTGCAGTTTGGGCACTTGGTCTCTAAAAGGTTCGCCTCACTGCCTTAGTCGCTGCTGATGTTTTGAACATCCATTTCAGCAGCATGTGAATGATAATTTGAAAACATAATATCAACCTAGACAAGTTGAGGTATTTTTTGATAGGTGGGTGTTTGGCCAAAGAGGCAAGATTCCACTTGTTTTGGACAGGTTTCCATCCTTGACGAGCTTCAGTGTAGCAATCTGAATTGCTTTTGATCCCATTCTTGTTTTGGATTCTCCAGGAGCACTGGAGAAATGAAACAAGATTTTTTTTTTAAAAAAATCAATTTTGTCTGGGCTGTTTTATGCACAATCTGATTTCATCTGCTGTATAGATATAGCCTAGCCATACCTTAACCCAGGGTTTCTCAGCCTTGTCAAGTTTAAGATGTATGAATTTCAACTCTCAGAACTGGCTAGAGAGTCCTGGCAGTTAAAGTCCACACATCTTAAACTTGACAGGTTGAAGAATGCTGCCTTAACAAAATTCAAATTTGATTACTGCCAAATGTTGTACATGGGACTTACTCTTCTAGATTTCCCACACCTACCTGAAGTAACTCCGCATGAAGCAGGAGTGTGTAGGCTGCCTCAGTGTAGCTTTCAGAATCAGTATGCAAATCTCGAAGCTTATATAAGTACCTAGAAAACAACAGTATATGAGATGTAGGAGTACTATAGTGTTTTGTGACAGCCTATTCAGAAGTCTGAAAATCTGCTGATGTTTACCTGATGTATATGTCTTCTCTTTTCTTTTCCTTATAAAAATTCTGCAAAAAGAAAAACAAGTTTGGGAATAACCAAATGGTTTCAGCAATAGAATGTAAAACATGTACAACTTTGATCCAGTTCGGACATCACTCCAAGCTTGTCAGCTGAGAATCTAAACTAAGCTTTTGAGCCTGTATTCAAATAGGCAAGCTATAGATTTTCAAACTGTAGTTGATGTAAATCAAACTGTGCAAAATACTGTGCAAACTTAGACACCACTAAAGTATAGTTCAATCTCCATACCTATGGTTTGATGTGATGCTTGGATTGATTCTACACATAGTTCATACGACACACAACAAAACAGTGTTCAGTTAGCACTAATGTAACCTTTGATCCAAATCCTTGCAAGGATAAAACTGATTCAGGTTAGTTACAAACTATTGGCCCATTAGACTAATTAATATTGGAGACTGGCATGCAAGGAAACTCTAGGAACATGCAATTGTAAGGTTCTCAAGGGTGAAAAATGGCAGCAAATGATAATCACATGACTCCATACTGAATAAAACAAATTGCTTCATATTGCTGAGCCCCAGGATCATTGGTACAAGTGACTCACTCATCCTTAACTTCCATCTGTAATATGGGAATAATACTGCATGCCTTAATAGGATTGGTGGTCAACATGACTATATAGAGAGCTTACAAAGCACTCTTCCTGTGAGAGACACTGCAGAAATAATTACAGTGGAAACCACATCCAAGCCAAGGTGGGTCTGTGTGACAATGGGTGACAAAGGATCTCCCAACAGACTCACTGGGTGGGTGCGTGGAAACCATACTTTTGCAGTCTCGCCCCCATTCCGTAAAATGGGAACAAAAGTGATCTGCCTTACAAAGTAGTGGAGAAGGTGAGCAAAGATGAGAAGCACTTTGCAAGTCAGAAAATGTCATGCTCAATGTGTCGTCTCTTATGATGGGTGGCAGATGTTCTCATTACATAATAGAAGTGAGACAATTTAGGGAATAAGTGAGCCAGCCAGCCCATGTGCCTCCCCCTCCTTTAGCAGATCCTTTGCCATTTCTTTTCCAAGCCAGGGTTCACATTTACTTATTTGCTATAAAGATAGTCTATGACTTATGACATTTGTTACTCTCCCAAGTTAAAATACCGCTGAAAAAGAGAGACTGGTTCTCGCACTTATAACCATCACAGTGTCCATGCAGACATGTGATCACAATTTGAGCACTTGGCTATTGGCATGCATTTAGAACATGGGCCTTTTTGACAAGCTTAATTAAACATCCTGCAGAAGCTGGCCAAAGAATTAATGGCATCCCCCCATGCCATTAATTCTTTGGCCAGCTTCTGCATTATGTCCCTCAAAATTCTTTTTAGAAGAGAATATTTGTAGGTCAGAGTTGAACTGTGGGGTCCTTGGTACACCCTGAGCCTGGTTGCTTTCCTGTAGACATTTCATTGCCAAACTAGGTAACATCATCGTACTAGTTCAGGGGTAGGCATCTTTGGCTCTTTTATGACTCATGGACTTCAACTCCCAGAATTCCTGAGCCAGCATGGCTCAGCTTGGAAACCTCTCCCTTTCCCCTCAGCATGGCTCGCTCAGGAATTCAGAGCCAAAAGCCAAGCTGGAGAGCCAAGATTGCCTGCCCCTGTACTAGTGCTAATGATGTTGGTAACAAAATGTCTGTAAGAAAAGGACTAAGCTCAGAGTGCAGCAAGGACCCCATAAAATTTGTATTCTAAGCATGCCAGCTCTTTTATAATCCTGATTTCATTATTTCCACTTATCAGTACATGTATTGTCCCTGTAACATCCCCGGGAGGCCGGGATTCGATTGGGACATGCTGTGTGAATGTATTCATTTTTAATTGTTATACTTGTTGTTTTAATTTTGTACCCTGAGTCCTTAGGGATTGGGCGGCATATAAATTTTACAAATAAATAAACAAACAAACAAACAGCTAACAGAATAGGTGGAACCTGTTTCTGAACGTTTGATGCAGCAGGTCCAAAGTGGGTCTATGGGTCTAAAATGGTTTCATAGGAACCAAGACTTGCACCCAGCTCTACGTTCTCCCCATACCAGTAAGTTGACAGTGCAAATCATGCGGTTCTCCTTGCTCCCATCATGCATAATCGCTCGGTAGTCCAAAAGGTTTTCAAGCAAACTGCTAACCAACAGGGCAAAGATTTCGCCTGAGCTTGATAGATATTTATGCTTCCGGCAGTGCTCCAGGAGGCTGCAGACATTTCCATTGATGGTATCCAAAAAGAGGAGAGGGGGTCAAAGAAAACAGAGAGACAGATGAAAAGACAAAAAAAAAAAAAGAGCACCTGATTTTAAATAATGTGTTGGATTAGATACAAAGATATGTAAGTAAAAAAGCTTATAGGGAAGAGAAATATTGTGACCAACCATCTGCGTTAATCTTTTGGATATTACTGATTGGTTTAATCATTCCCTCAGCTAAAATATTGCTAATCACTGTCTTAGCATGCTGTGGAAAACAGGTCATTCACATGAAACTACAATGGGACTATTTGTACAAGTAATCCTCAAGTTAGAGACATTTATTTAGTGACCATTCAAAGCTACAATGGCGCTGAAGAAAGTGACGTTCGAGCAATCCTCGCTCTTACAAGCATGGCAGCATACCCATGTTCACATGATCAAAATTTGGGTGCTTAACAACTGGCATTTATCTATGATGGTTACAGCACCCTAGGATCATGGGATCACCATTTGTGGCCTTCTCTGCCAGCTTCCAACAAGGAAAGTCAACGAGGGAAGTCAGATTCATTTAGTGACCACATGATTCACTAAACAACTGTAGTGATTTTGCTTAACAACTGTGACAAAAATTTGGCATGACTCATTTAACAACTGCCTTGCTTACCAGTGGAAATTCTCGTACTAACTGTGGTCTACGTCAAGGATTAGCTGCATCGGTATAACATGTTTTGTGAACAGACTGATTGTGGTTTGCTATTAGAAGCTTAAAGTTTGCTAGCAAACACAGCTAGTAAATATGAAATGCTGTACTTAATTCCAGCTGAATGTTAGAAAATGGAGCATTCTTCCTACAATCTGTTTGGCAATAGAACCAGTTACTGATGTAACAGATAAGCTCCTCTTTTTCTGAGTTGTGTTCAAATAGATGTTTAACTTCCTCGTTGGATGGCTTGAAGGCTTAACCTCTAAATGGCCCCATCCAACTCTATGATTCTGTAACTGTAAAAAAATAAAGGCACCTTTTGTTTCAGCCCTAATGCTTATACCTATATGAAAATTCAACCAACGCACAGATTTACTTACAATGTAAATCCATCTTTGAGTGTATTAATAAATAATGTCCATGCTTTGAGACAAAAAGGAATATTTGTCTATTGCTCATCCGATAAACTTGCCTGGTACGCTTGGCAAGCTGACACATTCCCTGAGCAATGGAATGTGAGAAAGCAACACCACATCCCAAAACATTACCTGGAAGATAATCAAGAACACTCACGCACTTACAGTTTCTCCAGCAAGATCTTGTACTGTTCATCTCCTCGACCGCCTTCCACTTCTTGGTCTAGTTTAGTGATCAGCTCATTTTCAAACTGCAATGTGAAGACCAAAAGAAAGAAAAAATACTCAACAGGTTTCCATTAAATATTTTTTTTTTAAAAAAAGAAGGACCCCAAGCTCTTCAGCCTATCGATTCCTTCAAGAAGTTTCAGATTGTTCATTGATGTACCCCATTGAATATGAAAATATTTTAAGTAATAATACAGTACTACAAATAATAATAATAGAGACAATTCAAGACCGCCATTGCTGGTGCTGACCATCCAATCCTTGGTAACACTGCCCCACTGCTAGCCACCTTCCACACAGGACTAGAGATTGGTATGAAGTTCTACAAATGACCCAAGAAGATCAACTGACCCCAACTGACCCTTAATCATTTATCAATCATCTATTAACCCCCAGACATCTACTGACCCCAGATATTTATTGACCCATTGGATAGCCCCATTGACCCTTGAGGCTTGATATTATTTTGAGGAGCCCTAGGATAGATGGATCAAACAGTCCTATTTTTATCTCAGCCAGTCATTTTAGATAAACCAGTCGTATTGGAAGCTGAAGAACGGTCCAGTTTAAGCAATCATGGTTTGATACTGATTTAACCAAACCCACTGCTGAAGTCTGTTCATATATGCCAAAGAATTATGCTCTGTCCTAAAGAACAAACCAATGTTTTCCCTTCAGGTATCCCTCCTTTGCAGGTCTCATCAGTTTATTCATAATTCCTTGCAACTAGTTCTCAAACTTTCCTCATGCTCTATTAAGCCAATTCTGTACCATGCGGAAATTTCTGCCCCCACTGAAGTTGAATTCGCATTGCATCATGTCGAAAAAGATAGGGATGGTTGCTTTTCGCAACTCAGGCTCTGGCGTCAAGGTCACTTCTAGAATTGGGCCCACCATGGAAGGGATGAACTTGATCTTATGGGGCCCTGAGAAAACAGAAAAGGGGAGGGGGAAAACCGGAGTGAAGATCAAGCAGATGGTCTGCTTTGTCTAACACAGCAGCTGCTGTTCAGCCACAAATCCCTTTCAACTCATTTGTTCAGCTCATTTTTTTAAAAAAATCTTTCATAGGCAAACAGCCCAACAGAGACCTGTAACTTCATCCTTCTTCTACTTTCTCTAGATTTCCTACAACATTCTGTAGGAATTTGCCATCATACCAATATAACAGTGGAGACAGAATTCTCAGCAATGGTTATTTTGGCGATTACAGGGAGATGAAGGCTAAAGACCTGCTCAAATTGGGAAAGACTGCTCCAGATTATTCAGTTTTTGTACTAGGACACTTATTCAGTTCACACAGGTACTGACCCCCTAATAGATGCATTTGTACAGCATGCAAAACATATATTTTTAAAAACTTTATTAGAGTGGTTATTTTTTTTTCTTCAGCTCTGAACTGAAGTAGCTTCTTGGATAAGAAGTGAAATGTCTTCAAGGAAAATCAAAGAAAGTCCAGTTGCCTTTGAAAAAGCATCTTTGGATAAATACGTATATGTTTTTCCCCTTCACATAAGGGTAATACATTCCATTTCCCCTTTTTGTCCTGCCGTTTTATTAATCAAAGTGACTCCTCCTTGTGGGTAGTGATCAGTGTTCCCCTCTTTTGAACATGAACAAAAGAACTGATGTTCCCAATCATTCTTTCTGTATCCAAGAAGCAATGACTGAAGAGCCCAACTTTGCAAGCCAATCTGCTCTCCCAATTTGCTTCACTGCTTACCAAGGTTGTACCACATGTCCCTTATCTGGAAGCCAATTTCCTTCCTCATATCTCCATATCTACAAACCAAAAAGAAAGAAAGAAAGAAAAAAAGAAAGAAAGAAAGAAAGAAAGAAAGAAAGAAAGAAAGAAAAGGAAAGAAAGAGTGTTCAATAATTTTGCTTAAATCATTGGACTAATGCTACCCCAAGGATCATCTCTGGGATGAAGTCTGAAATGTCCTTTCAAACATGTGTTCACGTTAGTGTAACTGATGCTTCATTTATTTGCTTGTTTATTTTCTTTATAGGATTTATTTAGCCAACTAATCACATAAGCGACTCTGGGTAGCTTACCAAGATGAAAAAAACTGATAAACCACTACATATGCCACCACCACCATCTCTGGTGTCCAAGGATAAATAATAATCCCATTTGCCTGAAAACATGTCAATAAGAATAGTCAGTGAACCATCAATAACTGATCAAAATTGAAGGCAATTGCCACAAAGCAAGAGTTGTGCCTACGAAGGATGGAAGCCGATAAAGCTATTAAGGATGTTGAAGCAGAACTGAAAAGATTTAAGTATCCCCTTAACTATGGAGGCCTACCAGATTTCTAGGTGTCATGTTCTTTAGTAGCTTCCTAAAACCAATACTGATTCTGATTCCACAGACTATATGTTACAGAAGGTCTCTTTAGCAGCATTTATTAAATTGAACAGGATGAAAATTCAAAGAAATAACCAATATACGTATAGAGACAATATATTTCAGTGTACATTAAGGTGAAGACTTTCTGATCTTTCTAACAATTTCCTGTGATATGATGAGAAGACCATATCATAGGAAAGGAGAAGATTGGCACAATATATTCATAACTATCTCCTGGTTCCAAATCAACTAGGAAACCAACTATTATAGGTGGCTACTCTCTTGCTGACCAACATCCTTAACAGGTTCATTGCTGGGGGGATAAATTGGGGCTATACTTCTTTTGATTCCCAGAAAAACATCAGAATATACATCTAACAGGTAAATATTTAACAAAGTAATCAATCAAGCTTTATGGGCTGATATGACAGTAATGTATGTTTTTAGATACACCCCTCTTCAGATTTTCAGTATCATTCATTTAGGAAAATGTGATGGGATAGAAGTAATTAAAATACTTACTTATATGTGGTGGGAGAACTTAAGTAAAAATAAAAACTCAGGTGAAGACTTACTTTTTCATTATCTTGTTCCGTTTAGCCTGGGAAAAAGTCTCCAGTTGAAGGGATTCATGAGTAAGAAAGGCCACTGCCAAATGGAAGTAATTATTCCATAGCTATGGGAGTATGGAGGAGAGAGAGACAGACATCAGATCAATCATAAAATAAGATAAAATCATACAATGACATGTAAGATAGGAGAGTCATTAAAATTTATACTCTCAAAACATCTGCTCCAACAAGAACTTGAAAAGTTCTTGGACTGCTAGACTTAAATGTGCTTCTGAATCTTTAAGGACTGACTTCATGTAATATGTTAAGCAATGGTTGAACTCAGCAAACTATGATGTATTCAACAAATTATAGTTTAGTGTGATATGTCCATCAACCCAGGTATTCGATATCTACTCCTCTGCTCTTACAATTATTGGAGAGGCAAGGTATCCTAGGAGAAAAAAACACTGAATTTGACAACCAGGTGTCAGGCAGGAAGAAACAGGAGCACTTGTTAAGTTCCAGTTAAGCTGATATATTGCTCATGCCTATACACAAGGATCTAGTTGACTAACAGTCAGTATTAAATTGGTGCTAGATAAGAATTAACAAAATTCAAGAGGGATTGGACTTAAACCGCTAATGGGAACATAAGAACTTTAGGCACTGCTTCTCCTTCTCCTACACTAGGGTTTTAATTATTCACTACGACTTGAAGCATATAAAAATGATCTTGACACAACCTGCATTGGCCTAACTCGGAGATAAGCAATCTGAAATCCAAGTGTTTTATGGAATCTTCTGAAATATTTTTCTCTCTCCAATCACTGTCATCATAATGCAACTGTTAATATGAGGTGAGAATTACCCAGATGCTCTATAGCAGGGGTCCCCAACCCCTGGTCCGTGGACTGGTTCCGGGCCATGGCATGCCAGCAACCGGTCCGCACAAACAAACAAAGCCCCATCCATGGGATGCAGGCAGCACACAAACCCACACACTCTTGGGTCCGTGGAAAAACTTTTCTCCACGGAACCGGTCCCAGTGCCCAAAAGACTAGGGACCTCTGCTCTATAGGTAGTCTTCAGCTTATGACCAGTCACTTAGAGACTATTCAAAGTTACAACAAACCACACTTGGGGGGAACTTACAATGAGGTTCCAAAGTTTCTGATGCCACCCCTCCCAATGTGGTTGTGTATCTGCACACTGAATGCTTGGCCATCAGCCTGCATTTACAGCTGTTTCCAGTGTCCCGTGGTCAAATGACCACATTTTATGGTGGTTTTGCCAAAAAATGGGCATTTTGGTAAAACTGGTCCATAACAAACCATTGATTCATTTTGATGCTTAACAACTGCTGCAAAAAAAGATCAGTCACATGAGTGACCTGATTGATGACTTTCATGACTTATCACTACGATGGGGAAACTCCATTATGATTGTAAGTAAAGGTCTATGTATAGAATAAGATTTCAATGCACTACAGCTAAGAAACAAAGGAATGCCTTAAGTGTTTCAGCATTTAAGGGAGAAAAAAACCTGACATGTTATATGGCCCCATCTACCATGATTTCTGATGCCTTATAAATGTTAAAGAGGATCCCTCAGCTATCTCTTGACTTCTCCAAGCAAGTTCTCGAATGTTTTTTTTTTTTACTAAAAAATGTGCATTCTTATTTCAATTAACCGTGATGTCTGTTTTACAAATTTGGCAAACTGTAACGACTCACCTCCCAGATAACCCACCAGGCCCCATGTGATTAAAGAGAGAAGATGTCCTGCCTTACCTGGAGCTCAAAGCTTGCCTGATCCAAAAAGAAACGGTTGAGCACAGAGGCATATTGATTTATGGCTCGAAGGAAAATCCTGGAAAAGTGCAGGGAAAAAAAAAGCCATTAAAAAATAAATCAGCTTGGGAAAGAGGCAAAGCCTGTCCCTGTGAAACCACAGGAAGTGCCTGCTGTGTGTTCACAAGTTCTTTGGCATAATTTGTATTTTTACTGCTCTTAAAGCAATGGTGCCAATTTCCATACACATGTCTATATCCTCAAAACTGAAAGATTTGATTTAGACGGTTCTAAGCAACCACAGTCAAGAGAATTTACAAGTTAGCAAGCTTCTAAAGATGGAGAAATAAAACAACCAGGAATAGCTGAGCAATACTCTCAATGCATTTATTTTTAATCCAGACCACACTTCAAGAATCCTGGAACAATGGCCATTGATTGATACATTGTGCTAAAAAATGTGGGAAAAAACCCCAAAGAACTGGAGGAAAAATAATATTCTGGGTGACAGAAAATAAGGCTTTTTACCTGCTCTGCATCATATTCATCACCATCCAGTCACTTGCATAGACATTTTTTCCAATTAGGTCTTTAAACATGATGAAAGTTTCCATCAGAAAATCCTACAGGGAAGGTAACAAACCAGAATGAAGGAGAGTGACCCAGATTTATATGAGCCTTGAGAAGCTTATAGATCAGCCTTCCAAATATAATGTTCTCCAGATGTTCTTGGACTCTTACTTCCCAGAATTGGCTATACTAACTAGGAATTCTTGGAACTGTCTTCCCAATCCTTCCAGAGATCACCAGGCTATGATCTTCCATGGCTTCCTGTGTTCCCCACCCTCTACCTCCTAGCATTGCCAATAAAAACTTCTTCTTAAAAGTGGTACAAGTAGAAACTTTTTAAATATACATGTCAACAATTCAATTAAACCTGACTTTAGTTCTAGTTGGGCCCTACCTATTTTTTGGAGTCAAAGCCAAAGTTTTACTACTTAAAGGGAAAGTGGGAATCTCATCCTAGACCAGATTGCACTTGATGCCTCAATACTACACTCAAGAAAATAATAATAAGAAATTATAAGAAATACTATCCAACAACCAGGTTTCCCCCCAAAGATATGCTTACTTTTAAATATACCAAGATAGTTTATACCAAGATAGTATGCTCAGTCCCATAAAAATGCCCCCACCAAGAAAACATAACTATGGGAGCTATGTATATGTACGGCAGAGGCTGGCCTAAAGTTACTCTGGGTTTCACGAGTGAAAATGAACTCAAAGCTTGCCCTAAATAGTCTTAGACTAACCCTTAAACAATATCCTCTTTTTCTCCATCATGCTATGATTTTTTTTTCTGTCCCACCTATTTTTAATTCATGGCTAGACACACATATGAATACTACATATCTAGACAGTTAGGTATTGTTTTACTATTTGCTTCCATTTTCCTTGTCTGCCTTTCGATGAGCCTAATGTTTGTTTTTTTCTTCCCTTCAATCATGTCCAATTCTCAGTGATTTCCTTTTCCAAAGCACCAGAAGGCACAACGGTTGGAAACTGAACAAAGAGAGAAGCAACCTGGAATTAAGGAGAAAGTTCCTAACAGTGAGGACAATGAACCAGTGGAGCAGAAGTTGCCTTCAGAAACTTTATCATTAAAGTATACTTTTTGGGATAGCAGGAGATATTTATAAGGATTTCATTTCAAATTTTCAAGGAGATTCAAATAAACAAGACTTTATGAGATCAAGCAGGAACAGCCAAGACAATCTAGGACATTATAACTAAGAATGCCACATAAAAGGTCATTTTCATATGAAAAGTACAGCAAGATGCATAGCTGGGCATGACTGAAACACTACAGAAGGAGACAGGGCTATGGCTATCTGCTAAAGAAAATAGGATCAGGCATAATTAAATCATCCCTTAAATGATATAATTCTAGTTGAAAAGATGGAGGCACCATCAAGCTAAGAACAACCAGCTTAATGACATTACCCCAAATTGCTAGGCAGATATGATGTCTGGACCACAAAGGCCAGAAGGGAGACATCCATTTATTTTATATATAGATATAATGTATTGATTATTAAGATTAATATTTCATCACATTTTCCCAAGAGAAGCCAAAGAAGGCTCTGCATTAATTCACATGGCTACTAGACTGTGCCTTTGGGAAGACAAAGCAAAATGTGCCTTTAGTCTTCAGATTTTATTATTTAAATCTTTCATTCCCTCTCCCACGTCAGAATATATGGTGGGTGCATTTACCAAATAACTGTGATGATGGGACTCATACAAAACTCAACCTGATCAGCTGGCTACTTGTCACATTTCCTAGATCCGAATATGCTGTCTTACTATTCTGATTCATTGCTGTTAAGAAGGCTTAGTTCAAGTTAAACACAAACCAAAAATAAAGCATTATGTTGGTCCTTAATGGTCTAAGAATTCCTATCATCACTGAATAAATGCTTATTTGGATACTTGGAAATCAACCTCATGCTCAAAGGTACATATTTTGCATGCAACATTTCTTTCTTTTTTGAAGAAAAAAAGGCAAGAAGGAACAGAAAAACTATCATCATGTTGCTTATCCTCTGATGTATGGGTTTCTCAAGTTTTTCACAGCCAAGGACCCTCCGTGTGTGCTGGACCATTGCTGCCATCGTTTACCAATCAGAGTGTCTATGAAGATTCTCAGTCATTCAGTCATGGTTGTCCCAAAGGTGCTTTTTCAAAAGGCAACTGGACTTTCTTTGTTTTTTTCCTTGAAAACATTTTGCTTCTCATCCAAGAAGCTTCTTCAGTTCTGATAAATGCTGGAGAATGGAAGGATTTGTATTCCTTTATATTCCTGTTTACAACACAGTCCTTTCAGCAGTTCCAAGAAGGTCCCACACCTATTTCCACTATTCAGGTGACTCTGAGGGTACAGATAAACCTCCAAGTGGCCTCAATGACTCTCAGAAAGAATGCTAATGACCAGATGACTGCAAGGAATATTAATCCTTCTATTCTCTATCATTCAGTCAGAACTAAAGAAGCTTTTTGGATGAGAAGAGAAAAACAAAGAAAGTCCAGTTGCCTCTTGAAAAAGCAACTTTGGGATTTCCAGTCAGAGAGTGATATGAGTAGCTACTGAAGTTAGGAAAGGCTGTTTACAAGAGAACTACGTGTGAGGTTGGAACTGACATCTGAGCCCACACAAACAGCAAAGGATAGGGTCAAGATCACTGGCATCTTTCAAGATGACTGCATAAACCCAACTCCTGGCATATCTTCCAAAGTTAACTCGTCCCAGTCTTGGAGTAAGAGCATCCATACCAAAGATGCTTTTGAGTAACGCAATCCCTGGCTATGGAAATTTCAGAATGAAAACCTCAGAAGACATATCTTATACAGTCTGAGAGGCCCGAGGATTTGGTTGCAAGTAGTTTTACTTAAACACATTAACACACACACATGCCCACATACGTGCACATATATAAAATTGGCATTTCTGGAAGCCCATTCCAACAGTTCACCATTGCCAGCTTCCCAATATGCCATACAGAGGCTTCAAAAAAGACATCTTGGCGAAACTCCATAGCAAAGAACATCACAATTCCACTTCTTTTTTTTTTGTAAGAGCAAGTTAAACAAATGCCAGGCTCCACCAACCGCTGTGCTGGGCAACAGTTACAGATTCTTCCATGTTACAAAATTGGCCTTAGTTATTCAAGCCTCAAGTCAGCCAAATGCAGATTCACAGTATCCCCAAGAGCAGAATAAGGAGGAAGAAAGAACTCCCCCCCCCAACTGAGCACACCCAGTGCTTAAAGTTCTGATTGAAATAGGAATAGACACTGAGGGAAGAAATCTATCTCATCATTTTCAACCAGAAGCACTAGGAACTGAACCTGCATGTAAAGTTGGTGTTCTGCCAATGGGCCACCAAGCATCTCCCCTGCAGGAACAAAGGAAATCTGGATTACATCAGATTCATAAATCTATTCCAATAGCCTGCAGTACTGCATTCTAACCCCTGTACCACCAGGGCTCCTTCTGACCGGTGTGTAGTACTGCAATTGCTCTTCTATAAAATTTGCCCCTAATCGCGGCTCATACATGCCTTGGGGATGCACTACTTCCATTCAGTCATGCCTCCACATTTCTTCTCCTATGCTTCTCTGCCTTCATTTCATTCCCAACATATAAACAAGACCAGGGCTTTTTTTTGTCATAGAACGCACGGAACGCCGATCCGGCACCTTTTTTTTAACAGAAGAACTGGTTCCAAGCTGCCAGCAGGAATACAGGTATGGCTGCAGAGTGATTTTGTGGATCCTCAGCAGCCCGATTCAGGCTCCAAAGGCCTGGAAAAGGCCTCTGCCACCGGAATCTATGGCTGCAGATTTCGCACCCTCCCCCTCATGGCCGATCCAGGCTCTGGAGGCCTTTTCCAAGCTTCCGAAGCCCGGATCCATGGCCGTGGAGCAATTTTGCACCTCCCCCAGCAGCCTGCTCTGGGCTCCACAGGCCAAAAATAAACAAATGCTAATAATCACAATAAAGAAAGCACCAATAGTAATAGGCACTTTGGATTCAATCCCAAATCATCTGGAGCACCACTTAAATGCCATCAGCATTGACAAAATCATCATCAGTCAACAGCAAAAGGCAGCTTCACTTGGAACAGCTTTCATTCTCTGACATTACTTTAACACTGTCAAGCAACATCTGCCTAGCCCAGGTCCTTGGGAAGGATTCAATAGGTGAATAAAAATGGCAAATCTAGTTTGAACATCTGGCTGATTGTGCGACGAACCCTAATAATAAAAATTTCAATCAGACTTACAATAAGATCCTGCCTGGTTTTGAAAGTGCTGATGTAGTAATTATAATGGGAATCATCCATCTGTCTTAAGATGGCTGTCATGCAGGATACAAAACTACCCTGGAAACAAGATTGGGGGAAAAAAACATCCTTTGTCAGTTATGCTTTTCATGAGCCTTAAATATACTGTAAGTCCATGCGTGTTATGGAATATGCTAAATAAATACATTCATGAGCCTTGGAGAAAATGTATACTTTTAAGATTATTCTTGTGGGTTTCTTAAAAGGCAACTAGTTGGCCCTTTTGAAATTTAGGATTGGGACAAGATGGACCACCAGAGATCTTTACTGATTTATAAGATGATCAGTCTTGAGAAGTTAAATTTTCAATGCCCACAGGAAGACATGCTTGGGTGAGAGATAAAATATTCAGCTATAAAATATTCAACTACAACTGTCTAGTACAGGGGTAGGCAACCTTGGCTCTTTTATGACTCATGGACTTCAACTCCCAGAATTCCTGAGCCAGCATGGCTCAACATGGAAACCTCTCCCTTTCCCTTCAGCGTGGCTGGCTTAGGAATTCTGAGAGTTGAAGTCCACGAGTCATAAAAGAGCCCCTGGTCTAGTAGCTGACCCTATATATATCAATATTTTTTTTTAAAGTTACAACTATTTTCTAACTTTTGTTTTTCCAACAAAAGGGAAAAAAACAGGATTTTGGTCCCGCTCCCTCCAGAAATATGATGACTGTGTCTATCTTCCCTTCTGTTGCCTCCAGGCACTGAAGGAAGAAGATGAGATAAAGAAGGTCTTCCATCTCTGGTCTATGTAAAAAAAATCCTCATGTTTAGGCTGGGGAAAAGGCAATGCCTCTGTGCCATTTGATACATTGACCATCAAGTGTCAAGGGGTGGAAGAAAGACCCCTCTCTAATGCGCCAGCTCATCTGAAGAATCTATGGGTGGACTCCTACACGAAGTCTTCAAACAAGGGACATGTACCCCCAAAGTTGTGAGACAATAAATCAAGCACAAAAGAATCTAGGAAATTGCGCTCACAATGTGAGTAGATTGTCTTCCCATTCCAATCACGGTCCGGTTTATCCTCCTCAGAAGCCGCTCCATTATCAACTGGATATGATCTGCCGTTGGACCCTGAAGGAACCAAAGAAATGGGAAGCAAGTGAGATAGGTTCTTATCACAAGGATTTTCACAACCTTGTCACAAGAGGTTCCGGCAAAGTTCTAGGGCTGCAAGATTATCCCTCCACATTTTATGCAATTAGACTGAAAAGGCAAGGGAGAAATTCCTTTCTCTGTATGTCTCTTTCTTTGCCATTCCCAATTTGGTAAACAAATCCTTCTCTATTCCATGATGAATTCTCTTCAGAAGAAATTTTTTCCCAGGATAGCCTATAAAACTCTTGTGGTGTCATTGAGACCAAATTACTCTATGCTTAATTTTGGTTATTTTTGTCTTTTCTGAATATTCTATAGAATTCTTTCCCCGCATTGACTAGGGAGCTACACAGTGAGAGAAGATATGTAATTATGATTATACTGTATGTAAACATATTCCATCTGTTTGCCCTCTTGTCTAACCTTTCCCTTGCTACTAATTTTTTTAAGAGAGTCCTCCTTCAATTTTCAGTTCCATACAATTTTCAGAGTTCAAAATCCTGCCTCAAAACATCATATCCAAACTATCTGTTACATGAGAAAGCTTTATGCTTTTGGAATTGAATTATTTATAAATGTTGAAATTAAAAAAGAGAGAAGAGCAATGACAGTCAAAATTGTGGAGTGGCAGAGAGAGTTTTTAAAAACACTTATATCTGTGCTATCCTTCTGATAAAAACTGCCTGCTAAAGCAGCAGACTAAAAATATCAAGTACCCTTCATGACATAGCCCTAGATTTTTCTTGGAAAGTAATATGTTAACATTATGTATATTTTGATGTGAAAAATATACATCTGAAAAGACTAGAAGTCAGCAATACATCCTGAAGAAGCACAAACTGGTTCCATTTTTATTAAAATTAAACCACATCCATCCATCCATCCATCCATCCATCCATCCATCCATCCATCCATCCATCCATCCTACAACCGTTCATTTTCATTTCCAAAGCAGCTGCTCTACGAAGTTGTAGATACTGTTACTCTTGAGGAAGGATGGAAGAAAAAAAAACAGGTACTTACCACCTCTTTCCGATCAAGTATCTCAAGAATATTGCTAAGCAACTGTGAGCAGGCTTCATGGTCCGGTTTGTGAGAATTATCATCCAGTTGTCCACTTAGCTGGTCTACCAGCAGGGGGAGAAGAACGTCACGGCATTCTGGGATACAGAATGAAGAAGAAATATAGAAACAAGTCAACACATCTGACTGTGCTTGAAATGAGTCAGGTATTGATTTCCATTTTTTTTTAAAAAAAAACAACAACAACTCCAAAAACAGAATCAACATTTTGTCCATAATTCAAGAATAGAGGGAAAACATAGATCTCCAAAAGGTACAGAGTTATAATTCTGAACATCCTTATGATATGGAAAACTATATTTACTCCTTCACTTACACCACTTAGAATGCTGGGTAAATAGACAAGGAAAGAGTGCAATCTTCAACTGTCAGCAGGGGCCTACACTGGCCAGTTGCCTACACTGGCTTATCTAGGACCCATGGTAGAAGATGCTATTATGACATGAGCTTGCTCCATTGAGTTTTGTAGAGCAATTGGCATTTTGCGGATTCAGTACACCATTGGAACACTGAAAATGAGAACGAGAGAGAAAGAAAAGAGGAAAAAGAGAACAAGACCTTACTCACCAGACTGACGAAAGAGGTCACTGTCCACAATCTTGGTCATACAATTGAGCTTCTGACGGACAAGCTGATTATCGGGGATGCTTTGAATAAATTTGCTAAAAAGGATACTGAAATAGATTCAGGGAAAGGGAGTAGAAAGAATACTTTATTCCATTAATATTTTGGAATTAACTGGTTTGGTCTATAGTTTTAGAAAGCAGCCCCCCAACACGTCTGTAAAATAACTTTCCAGGGTAATGTAATGGAGTAACATATGCATCATGGTATTGTCACACAAACGGTGGAATTATGTAATGATGTCATGATATCTGATGTAAATAGGTTGTTGTTCAGTCACTAAGTCAAGTCTGACTCTTAGTGACCTCATGGACCATAGCACACTAGGTCCCCTGTCCTCCACTGTCTCCCAGCGTTTGCCCAAATTCACGTTCATTGTGTTGATGACACTATTTAACCATCTCATCTTCTGCCATCCCCTTCTCCTTTTGCCTTTAATCTTTCCCAAGGTCTTGTCCAAAGAGTCCTCTCTTCTCATTTGGTGGGCCAAAGCATGTAAGTTGTATCATTTGCACCATGATGTCATGGTGCACTTGTCATTTGTTTCTCTTTGTCCCCTCTCCCCATGGATGCCCTTGTTCATAGGGATTCCTTAACCAAACATCATGCGTTAATCTTATTTTCCCATTTCCAAAACTTGGTGCCATTCCCCTCCAATCAGAAAAGAAAAATGCAATACGGCGCAACCATTATTGTGAGCTTTTTTGCAGCAACTCATTTAATTTGATATCTACTTGTCATCGATAAAGGGTGAGAAATATGATACCTCAGTTCCACTGGATCAAAGACTAGTTTGACATCATTAATAATGTTTGGCAAATACTTCAAGGCAGCACCCTGGAAGAGGCAAAAAGAAGGCAAATTAAAATTGACCCTTCATTCTAAAGATCTTAAGATTCTCTACATGTGTGAACTTTTCTACCACATGGACCCAGATGAGAATTCTATGAACTCAAAAGTTCCTATGCTCTACAACCCTTGGGCCTGCCTTTCTGAACCTCGTGTCCTCAAATAAGTTGAAAACTCAACCCTCACAACTTCCAGCAGTATGGTCTTGCCAACTGAGAATTCTGAGACTTGGTTAAGAAATTGTATTTTTATTAAATTTAAAAATTGAAGATGAACAAGGAAAAGAAACAAATAAAATGATAGCATGGGCAAAAAAAGTTGGGCACAATATAGAGTTAGAAAAATGGCAAAACCTTTGGGAAAGAAACTATAAAGTGACAATGGCAACTGCTTAGAAAGAAATTTTATATAAACTGTTTTATAGATGGCACTTACCACCAGTGAGATTAGTAAAAATGTTTAAAAACATGTCCAGTAACTGTTGGGAGTGCAATCAAAAACCAACCTTTGGTGGACGTCCCCTAAAGCAAAAAAAACTTTGGGCAAAAATACATACTTGGTTAGAAAAAATGTTAAAAAAATATAGATTTTAAACCGGAACTACTTTTACTAGGTATACTATCAGGGAAATATAATAAAGAAAGTGTATATCTAATATTACATGTATTAACAGCAGCAAGAATTGTATTTGCTCAGTATTGGAAAAATAAGGAAACACCATCCGAAAAAGAGATAATCAGAAAGTATTGGACTGTGCAGAAATGGATAGACTTACACGGAAGATTAAAGAAAAGGAAGACACAGAATATTTCCAAGTATGGGAAGTATTTTACCAATGGCTGGAAAAACGAGGTAGAGATTAGGAACGCAATATGTATTGTTAAGTAAAACAACATGTTGTTTACTAAGCACTTGTGAATTGTAATCTTGCAAAACTAATAAAATTTTATATATATAAAAAAAGAATTCTGAGACTTGTAAGCCCAACGTGTTGGGAAGGTCCATGGATAGAGAAGGCTCTAAGAATGAATTAGATCAAGGGTAGGAACTCAGGCTACTGGCCTTGTATACTTTGCGTCTGCTTCTAAAAGCAGGTTCTATATAGCCATGCTCCATTAGTGTTCCTCTGAAGATCTCTTCGAAGAAGGGGTTCCATATGGAACAGCTGACTATGTTGAAAAGAGGCTAGAGACCCATGTGTTTTAATTGCAGTGGAATGACTGTTCCCAAGTCATTTCACAACAGGTGAAAACTTGGATTCTCTTTTTCCAGGCATCCTAACCTGCTGCCTGAAGCATATCTCCTTGTCCTTCTCCCCAAGAACAGAGCTGCCCCTGCCACGATAAGTTCAGACAAATGGTTTTCGACCCACCTTGATTTTGACCGCTTCTTCAAGTGGTCTATCCATGAGGACGTTAAAGGAGAGGAATAGCTTGCGAATGGCATTGTTAAACTCATCCCCATCTTCGCTTTTGCCATAAAATCTGCAAAATAAATAAGTAAATAAATAAAAGTAAGGGAAGTTATGAAGAGCATGGCTTTTGAAATTCCTTTCAACCCCTTTACTAGCAGACGTTAAATGTTTCTCAGTGTAACTGAACCTGGAAGGATAGGGCAGGCTGCATAAGCCGAATGAGGGAATGGGACTTAGAATAGGGCAATTATTAACATCCAAACTGCAGTTCAACTGCCTTCTCCATAGGGATGGACTAAGGGAATTGGGGGTGCAGCAGTGGGGCTACCGCCTCCCCCTTTGTAGATTTCAGGTTAATCTGGTCTAATTTTGATCTTGATTCTTCTTTTCCTGGTTTCTCTCCATACCCGATTCGATCTTTTTCTAGTCAGGTTTTGGGAAATTATGCTGATACAGAGATAGAGTATCATTTATCATTTATGCAAGTGCCAACCCCTAGGTCAGCACATTTTAAGAGTAAGAATATCTACTTTCAGGTCACAGTGATTTATTTCTGCGCTGCTCATTTATTTTAGTTGCCAGGCCAAAAGTGATGGAAATTTGAAAGCATGATTTAAAAAAGTCCCTAAAGTACCTCCTCAATCTCTGCAATTGTAGCCATTTAATGGTGATATATTAAATAAAGTCCTGTCTTTTCAATGATAGCCAACATCACTTGGTTCAATCAGCCAACTAATGATAGGTTCATACTGAACCATTTTGTGTTTTCTATGTTTCCCAATTTTTTATTTTAACCATGCACTGTCCAGTCTACTTTTAGACCCAAAGCAATAATGATAATAATAAAATGAATGGTAAAATCAAATTTGGCACAAAATTCTCATCCTTCAGGGATCCAGCATACATTTTTCCATTTGCACAATGTAGTCAGAGCATCCAAATTAATGGCATGTGCATGTAGTGGCCTAGCAGTTAAGACTCTGGGCTTGTTGACTGGAAGGTTGGCAGTTCAAGACCCAAGCACCACGTGATGGTTGAGCTCCTGTTCTTGTCTCAGCTCTTGCCCACCTAGCAGTTTGAAAGCGTGCAAATGCAAGTAGATAAATAGGTACCACTTCGGTGGGAAGGTCATTCCATGCCCCTTTGGTGTACAGACATGCCGCCCACATGACCATGGAAATATCTTCAGACAACGATGGCTCCCTCAGCTAAGAAATGGAGATGAGCCCCGCCCCCTGGAGTCAGACACAACTGGACAGAGGAAACCTTTACCTTTTCTACCTTTTTATTCAAATTAATAATGGTTGTCTTAGCTGAAAGGGAAAACTTGAATGGAGCATGTCTAGTTATTGTTTTCTCACTTACCCTAGGTAAAGAGCTCTTGATTGTACTATGAACCTGAAGAGGTACTTCAAAGCTTTCAGAGCAGCAAAAAGCAAATCTGTCTTAGTAGAATCATCTGCATTCCCGACATAGAAATTCAAAACCTTGGTGAGTTTTCTAATGAGAGAGAGAGAGAGGGAGAGAGAGAGAGAGAGAGAGAGGGAGAGAGAGAGAATGAATATAAATTCAGGTTTAGAATTTAGCTACTTTTTCTCCCCTCCTTGGTACTACCCTGGATCAGTGGTGGGATTCAAATATGTGGACAACCAGTTCTCTGTGAGAATGCCACTTCCAGAAGTCCATTCTGGGCCTGGGCTACAAAAAATTAGTTACCGGTTCTGCCGAACTGGTGCGAAACGGCTAAATCCCACCACTGACTAAAACTCCTAGTCTCCTGGTGATTGGACCAAAGTCACCCAGCTGACTTTCATTCCTGGGACAGGACTAGAACCAGTGGTGGGATTCAAATATGTGAACAACCGGTCCTCTGTGTGGATGCCACTTGCAGAAGTCCATTCTGGGCCTGGGCAACAAAAAATTAGCTACCGGTTCTGCCGAACTGGTGCGAAATGGCTGCATCCCACCACTGCCCTGGATCCATTTTACCTACAAGACTAGATAGATTACAGGTGAATAATTGCAACCTTCTCATCAGGCAGGCAAGTCACCACATGGAACTCAAACTAGAACATCAACAAATATTTATTTGCCAGAGGGAGAATTAAGCTTTTTTGGGAGTGCCTTTCACTGGGTGCAAGTCTTCAAAAAGGCATGAAGCAATGGTGCTGCAAAATAATGCTTGTACTTACATCACTTCTTTACTTTTTGGATTTATTCTCTTACCTTTCTATCCCAAAGGGCATTCAAAGTGGGGGGTACAAGGATCAGAAGAATTTGAACAAAAATGGTTTGTTCACCGTAAGTAAGATTACTTTGCATTCAGTGTGAATGCATTTGTAACAGAACCTTCACCTGTGAGAACATTATAACTTATTTATCAAGAGCCTGGAAGAATGGTGAGCACCAAATGACTCTTGCTGGGGTACAAAATATAGCCATTCATGAAACACGATACTTACACATAGGCCAAGGTGGCGCTAAAGTGTTTATAAATGTAGGTTTCCAGTACTGGATTAAAATGCTGAAACTTGATATCTCCAATCAGGGAAATGATAAATACCTAATTAAAACAAGAAAAAAAAATTAAAATTCATAAATGATTGGACCCAGCAGAGCAGGCATGCTATATTTGATTTCGGTTTCACTCCTCTCAGTACCAAACTGCTTGAAGCAGCTGGATTCAGATTATCGGGTTCCTGTAATTCTCTATTGGTGCCCCGAGCAATAGTAACACTGAGAAATCCAGTGTGCAAAGAGAAAGCTGTCTTAACTTGTTGCAATATGTGTCTTGAGGCACAGTTCTCATCCCTAAACAATGTTGGTGTGGTTGCACAATACCAAGTGTGAGCGTTATACAAGTGGTGAACAATCCCTCTTTCCCAATAATACTCTTTGAGAGTTTAATCTATTCATTTTTTACTATAATTTCATGATTGTGCACCATCATCATCACCACCATTATCATCTTCTAGATTTTATATCCCACCTTTTCTCCAGGCAGCTTATATGGGAATTTTACTTATTTTTATTTCTCACAGTCCTATGAGATTGGAGTGAAAGAGAGAACATGTCCCATTGAATCAAAATCATCAGTTTGTTTTCACAGATGAGGGTGGGATGGATTGGCCCCACATTGTAGCTCAAGAAAGTATAAGTTCCTAATTTGTTAGTGATGTCCTTCATAAATCCATCCTCAAATTACTGATAGGCGGTTCAAATACACCTAATACTAAATTCTCTTAATTGTTCATCTGAGGATGCATAAAAATTCAGAGATTGGGTCAAATTAATAGATCTTTCTCAACCTAAACCAGGTTATCTAGGAAATTCTGGGAGTTGAAGGCCACACATCTTAAAGTTGTTGAGAGTGAGAAATACCAAGATGGGCAGTGTAGTGAAGTGGCTGGGATATTGGATTTGAACAAATGAGCTCCAGATTCTTTTGGCCTAATCTCTCTGCCTATTAATTCAATCTCAGATTGTTTCTTTTAATGGCAAAGTTGTTTTAATGGCCTAAAATTAGGGAAAAACCTGATGTGCAGTGGCCTTGATTGTCTATCAATGAAAAACATCAATAAAAATAAAGTACTTGTTATAGCAAACACTTAATTTAGGGGATGATAGGGAAAGGGATTAGGCCAAATGTCTGAATCTACACTACACTACTACTGGTTAATAAAGAGTTGGTAAGAGGCATCCAGATAGATGGGAAACTTACCAATGCATCAAATACAAGAAAATCGTAGGATTCATTGTCAGACATCTCCATCATTATACTGAATAGCGCATCAAGTGTATCTTGTAAAAACTAGAAAAAGGAATAAGAAGGGAGTTGAACACAGGGAGTATTGTTCCTTGCCTTTTTTCCAGTCTTGATTGTTACTAGAAAAATATCACATCAATACTAAAAAATATGTGATGTTTCGATACTAGTAACATAGATAAATTTGTAGGATGAAAATGGGCTTGGCCAAAAAAAATGTTCTACATTTCTCCTACAAACCAAGAGAGTACTTGATTTGTTCTCCCAAAATATGTTAAATGGGACCCTGGTCCTTAAAGACTTACCCATCCCAAAGGTTTGCTCCCATGTGGCCCCCTTGTACCTTAACAATTTCTCCTCCTGCCACGTCCATCAGCTTCTTCAGATTGTGTCCTATATTCTGAGAGTTTGAACGCCAATTCAACAATCCTAGCAAGTCAACTGTCAAAAGCAAAGCAGTAAAAGTCAGACCAAAATAAGGAACAGGTATCTGAGTTCCAGCAATGATCTTATTTAGTAAAAAGTAACCACAAGAGATTTGTTTTCTCGTATTGAACAGCGTTTTTGGAAAAGAGAGATGCAATTTAGTACTGGGAACAAGAATTAATTTTTCTGAAAATCACCACTTTCAATTGTTCTAGAACAAGCAAGTTTCCAGGTTTGGGGGATTGAGAAGATAGGCATGAGGGTAACCAGGGAAGATTAAGTCAAGTCTCAGAAGACAAAGAGTGACACAGACTTTCTGTATATACTCAAAAGATAGACATAGCTGAATAGCCTACAAACTGCATAGGATTTCTCCCTCTGTCTGAATAAGAAAGAAGTTAAAAAGTGCTCCAAGAGTCTCTTTGCAACATCTTATGCTTTATAACATGCTGGAAAATCAAAATTAGGGAAACCTTGGCCAAGCTAGGAATGCTGCACATAGCCCCCAACCTGATGGTGGTACAATTTCTGCAAAAAATGGGATGGAACTTTTTCCCTCTGTGTCTATAATTTAAACAAGGATTATTCAATAATCTTCAAGGATGAACACAAAGTCCATTGCTAGTCCTTCTGGAATAACAAAAAGTAGATCGTTGCACAGCACAACACTAAAGATTAAATTAGCTGCCACAAAAGTCGTATGGCCAGAATTACAGAAAATACAGAGAGCACTGGCTACACCCAATTTTATGATCAGTGGTTTCATGGGATAGTTCAAGTTGTCCAATCACAACCTGCCTACTACTTTTCCAATTTGCCCACAGCTCAACCTACCATTCTGTGTCAGTTTTGTCGAGCAGATGAGTGTTGCAATCTGAAAGCTGTCCTTGGTGCTATCTTTATTGAGAGTAAAATTGGTCATGTGTTGCTTGGATGCAACTACATCTCTGTCTTCTACTTCCATCTTGGTGCTGGGAAGCGTCAAGTAAAACTTAGCATCTTCCATTTTTTTGTTTTCACCCTGACAACAGGAAACCAAAAACAGTATTAATTATTAACAGTATATTGAGTATTAATCATTAATAATCCAGCATCAACTATTTGTTCTAAGGCAGACGAATGTAAGAAAGAGTGTCATGGTTTCTTTTACATATATCCAATCCGTGGGCTCCAAAACTCAAGAGAACCAACTCAACCACATGGGTCCTTACACAACACACACACACAGGTACTCAAGACGAGTACATACTGTTCACTATTACACTCTTTCTCATTCTTACTACACCATCAGTTACTCCTCCAACTACTACTTCTTATGAATCCTACTGTTGGAGATTAGTTTGTCATTCTATCTTCTGTTAGGCTGCTTCAAGCTATTTTATGAACACATACCCACCTCCTTCCCACTCTCCCAAATGCTAACACCATCACAACAACACTGCCATACCCAGCTGTCTCCCTGATCAGTTTTTATAGCTGCACTTTGCTGGGCTGTCTGGGAAGAGGTCTTAAATGGATAGGGTATCAGCAGCTCAGGTGCTGGCTATTTTGTAGGCAGCCTGTCTCTCAGAAAGAGGTTTGAATGGATCAAAGAATCAAGATCTTCTAAAATAAGTAAGCCAGTAAATAAACAAATAGAACCATACCTTGTAGACTAATAAATTATGCCTGCCATCCTGCAGAGTGGTACCATCTACATTCATCAGCTTCAGAAAGGCCATCCCAAAAGCCCGTTCGGATTTATCTCTTGCTGCAGAGAAACAAACATCAGTAGAATTATCCTGCTAGGTATCACTATGGTGGGAAGGTAACCATGCTCTGTTGATGTTATGCTGGCAAAATGACCGCAGAAAGGTCTTCATCCAGCGCTATCTCAATGGCCCTGAAATGGAGATGAGCATCACCCCGTTAAAGTCGGCAATGACTAGCTGAGTAAAATCCTCAGGGATTCCTTTACCTTTTATTTATTTAATTTAGATTTTTTTTTCTTTTGTGCAGGAGCTCAGAGTAGCAATTGTGGCTAGTGGATATCCTCGTCTCACTGGATTATTGCTTATATATATATATAATGTTTACTTATGCGAGCCTCTAAATACTTCTGTGGATAAATACTATTTTGGTTGCACTGAGGAAAGGTGTTTGCAATTTGAATGTCAAAAATAGAAGGGTTGACGCTGTAAAGGCTTCTATTCCAAGACAGTTTCGATAAAAATAGGCTCAGCCTCTTTGGAGCCCTTAGCTGATTTAAGCGATTTCCAAAAGAACAGCCAAACGCAATTTCACACCATAAGTGTTTGGAAACTGCAATTTTCTTCTTTCAATCAAAATTGTTGAGATACAAGAAGATTTGATTTGCTTTTTTTAAAAGAAGTGCTGACATCGTCTCAGGATTGAACAGAGTTGTGCACACATAGGGAGCCAAATTAGTTAAATAAAAAGTTTCTTTGTAAATGAATGTCCCAAAGGTGCTTTTCCAAAAGGCAACTGGACATCCTTTTTTTCCCCTTGAAAATGTTTTGCTTCTCATCCAAGAAGCTTCTTCAGTTCTCCGAATTAAAGAAGTTTCTTGGATAAGAAGCAAAACATTTTCAAGGAAAAAAAACCCCAAGAAAATCTAGTTGCCTTTCGGAAAAGCACCTTTGAGGCAACCATGACCTGGATGACTGAGAATTTCCATAAACATTTGCAAACAAATGGTTCAGAAAAGTACAATTTAGGGTGGGAAGGTTAAAAATAATCCAAAACCCATAATCTATTCTTCCCTTTTCCCTTCCCTCCAAACCCTTTTGTGCTACTAAATCAAAAAGGAATTGTCATAGTTCCATGCTTACATTCCTGTGATGAACGGTGACGGAAAGTAAATCTTAAGTGATAGCGACCAACTTCTTTTATTTCTATGGAGACCTGTATGTTGTAAGAAAATAAATAATAATTGGAAAGCTATGGCAAATCTAGACAGCATACTAAAAAGCAGAGACGTCACCCTGCCAACAAAAGTGCATATAGTCCAGGCCATGGTTTTCCCGTTGCAATGTATGGCTGTGAAAGTTGGACCATAAGAAAGGCTGGGTGCAAAAGAATTGAGGCCTTTGAACTCTGGTGCTGGAGAAGACTCCTACGATCAAACCGGTCAGTCCTAGAGAAGATCAACCCTGACTGCTCTCTAGAAGGCCAGATCCTGAAGTTGAAACTCAAGTACTTTGGCCACCTAATGAGAAGGAAGGACTCACTGGAGAAGAGCCTAATGCTGGGAAAGATGGAGGGCAGTAGAAGAAGGGGATGACAGAGAATGAGGTGGTTGGATGGAGTCACTGAAGCAGGAGGCGTGAGCTTAAATGGACTCCACAAGATGATAGAGGACAGGAAGGCCTGGAGGAACGTTGTCCATGGGATCACGATGGGTCGGACACGACTTCGCAATTAACAACAAAGAAATGACTTGACCACAACCATTTTTTTTTAGTCATAGTCTTTTTAACAACCAGAATTCAGGACACACTTTTTCTTCCATTACAAAACTTATGGGATATAAACAGGGAGAATTAATTTTACCACAATAGAAAAAAAAACCCAAGTCACTTTTTTTAATCAATTAATGTTCCAATGGCTACTGAACATGCTTGCAAGCTGCTTCTCTCTCTTTTATATTTGTTTTAAAAGACTTTGTTGTATTTTTCCAAATATTTGGACTCCCCCAAGCCCTTCTTACCTCTAAATCTTGTTTGTTTAGCTGCACAAGAATCCATGTTAAGATAACTGAAGTTGCTAACTGTATGTGAGATATATATCTCACCTCGGTAACAACATAAGCATGTACAGTATTCTAACCAAGTCAATTTCCCATTAGATAATCTCACCTTTACAGTTTCATACCAGCAAGGTTGCTTGACTTGGTAGTAGACAACTGATTTGTATTCTGAAATACCTTCATAACCAGCACCTGGATGGATAGCTTTCTTTGGAGTATATCCAAAACAAAAAGCAAAAGGAACAAATGACAGAACATGAGACTTAATCAATAACGGGAGAGAAAAACATTCAGTTATAAAACTACTTTTCACATAACTTCCAAAGAAGGCCAAAATATTCCACAAATTTTCAAAGTCCTTTCAAACTAATGTATAGGGTTCTTGGTGCTCTCTGGGTTTGGTGGTTTTCTTGCAGACATTTCATTACTAAACTAAGTATGATGATGTTATCTAGTTCAGTAATGAAATGTCTGCAAGAAAACCACCAAGCTCAGAGAACACCAAGGACCCCACAAAATTCAACCTCTGAAGGTTGTCTTCCATCAAAACTAATATATGTTATACAGAAATGACAGCATGTTAATTTTCACCTGTTTTATTGGTGCTTATTATTTTGAATGCAGCTACAAACAGGGGGAAGAAAAAAAAATCACAAGCTGCTAAGGTAATGAACTCAAGTCCATACACCAGAGATTATCCAGGGGTGGGTGAAACAAGAGTTAAAGCATGCATTCTGTGAGTGAAAGTATTTTATTAGATGATCCACCTGTTGATCAAAGCATCTGCTTGCAGTAGTTCCTGCACAATATTTCTTTTTGTTCATTTGTTTGTCCAATTTATATGACCACCTGTCTCACACAAAGTGATTCTGGGCAGCATACAATAAAACCAACAATGAAAACATTCTACAAGGCACAGATAAATAGAAATAACAAAGATCACAAGAGGGAATGCATCAGAATATTATACATGATTCAGCCAGTGCATAGAGTCTCTGTTACCAGACCATCCCAGGCCTGCTGAAAAATCCACATTTTAAGGATTTTGTAGATGGTCACAAGGATGGGAAGGGCTTTCTGGAAAGTCATTTGGGTAGAGGTACAGAACATCTAGGGATTTCTTTGGTTTATCTCCAACTTACTATTCTGGAAACCCCTTCCTACCTCTAAAATGTTTCCATCTTCATCATGAACTGACATAGTAACCTCAACATTCTTAGGAGTCTTCTTTTTCCCTTTGTCAAACTCTCCATTCAACAGAGTGATGTAGATATCATTCCGAACTTCACCTGCAATTAAAACAGAATTATAAGAACATTATTTTGTCCGACCTGGAGATTAGAATACAGATAGAAAATCATATTTGTAGGTCAGGGTTGAACTGTGAGGTTCTTAGTACTCTCTCAGCTTGTGGTTTTCTTGCAGATGTTTCATTACCAAACTAGGTAACTTCACAAGTGCTTGAAGCCTTCTAGAACTTCAGATGTTACCCAAAGTTGGTAATGAAACATTGGCAAGAAAACCAACAAACTCAGCACCAAGGATCTCACAATTAGAATACAGTCTTACTCTTTTCTCTGGGAATTGCCCACCATTTGAGGGATATCTGGACTCAATTATTCCTCTCTCCCCCCCTCCAAAAAAATAAGATGTAATGTCATTCTTCTCCTTCCTTGATGCAGAATTACTCACCAGGCAATATAATCTCCGGGAATCCCATTTTGCGGGCAACAGCTGTTGATCTGTCAATGAGATGAGAAAAATCCTTCTGAACCTGAGCTAAATCACCAGGCAGCAGTTTCAGAGACACCCAGAGGCCTAAAAGGGGTTGGAGAGCAAAGAATATAACAAAAAGCAGCATTAGTGCTATTGGAAAAAAGTGGCAATCCGTGCAGAATTGATAAGGAATGAGAATTGTGATCTCCCAAGTGAGTGGCAGGTTAAAACAGGAAAGTCTTTTTTTGGTTTATTAGAGCTTTATTCTTCCATTTCCATTTTGGGGAGAATAATAAGCACTGGGGTTGTTTCTATAAAAAATAGTGTGGAGTTTAAGGTGTTCCCAGCACATGTGTGCAACCTATTTGCAAATGTTTTAGGAGGAGTGTGGCAATTTTCACAGGGCATGATTTGACCTTTTTTTTTAACCTCATCAACAAATTCAGTCCTGTAGTTTGAAAACGGTTCCAATGGGGTCTGTACTTAATGATTGTTCTTAGGATTTTCAAAGTACAGTACAAAGATGAAAATGAGTATTTATGTATCACAAATAGCATAATCTATGCACAGAAGTGAGCCAGTATGAGAAACAGTATGAGTTGGTAAATGTTGAACTTTACAGGATGGTAACATACCTAACCAGGCATGTTCTTCCATGTTTTATTTTGACTCCTGGGGATTTAGTAGCATTTTTTTTGTCCTTGCTTATACCAAGCCAGATTGATGTAGGGATCTCTTTTCCCGTTTTTATTCCTTTGAGAGCATTGTTTCTTTCATGCCATACTTCCAACTCCTCTTGCAATTTCCCACTAACATAACTGTATTATAGTTTGTTACCTACACATCATCAGTGTACCAGCTAACTTTGTCTGGCTCTCCCCATTTATCAGGAAAAATGAATCAAATAGATGAAAGATTTTCTGAGCAGCCTTGCAGGAAGGAGCCCATGTCAATGTCCTTGACCAGTGAACCATCCAAAACCATGAATGAGTTTTCACCTCAAAGGAATGTCTCTCCTTTCCTTCTGCCCCTCCCTCCCTCCCTCCCTCCCTCCCTCCCTCCCTCCCCTCTTCCCAATGCTTCCAGGAGCTATCTTTCCAGTGTGTACCTTGCCCTTTATGATTCACTTCCTTGGCTGCAATAACTTTGTTGAAGACTGATGTGAGAGGCTCATTCTCTCCAATCACGTGAGAGGTTATTAAAGGTGCCATGATTAACTGCCGTTGCCTGATGTATGTTTCCATGGCAATCCTGAAGAGGAAAGAGGAAAGGAGAAAAAGAAGAGGTACATTTCCAGGTTGTCAACATTATTAGATTATGAATAAAAAAATAAGAAGATTCTTCTTGCAGGAGGAAGATCTGAAAGACCAGGTTCAGAACAGATCTTCCTGTCTGACCTGATCAATGTGGTCACTTAGAGTAAAACAATGAATTGATGGCACACCATCCATCCATCCATCCATCCATCCATCCATACACACACACCTGTACATACATAATTCAAATGCTTCAGGGACCGAATGAAGTAGATCTCTGTTGACTTCAAGCTGATTGGCAAAACTTTCTGGTCTTATAACAAACATAATTTGTTCATTCATATGAATGGATGAGGGTGAAAACCATATTGGGGGTAGGGACAGAGCTGTAACTACTTGTGTGTCACTTCCTGTGTCTCTGCACATGCAACCCCTGCATTGTTTTATCTCTCTTTATTTTAGTCCTATCCCATGCAGGGAAGGTCTAAACATGAGTTGTATGCATGCTGGTCTGAATACTAAAGTACAGCTCTTTCCATGCTGAGAATTCTGATCAAATGTAATTCCAATCAATTAAGGAAGTGACTCTGTATAGACCCTTGGCAGAAGCTCACTGAAATCACTTCTGATAAATCACGTTCACTTCTTCAATTTAATTTACAGACGTTGTCTTAGCTTATCCCACTGCTTTGTCTTGGACGCGTCCACTTTCTGGAAAGCATATATACCTGACCACGAGCTCCTCCAAAATTGTGCATTCTTTTTTTTTTTTTTAAGAACTTTAACTACTTACTGCTGAAAGGGAACAAAATGCTGCTTCTCTTCATCATCCATCTTCCCGTGGATGATATCTGTAATGTCCATCACTAAGGGAAAAAAATAGGCTTTTACTGATTACAGCAAAAATGTCTTCATAGGTTGGGAACTTTTTGTACAAATTTCAAACCTGTGAAAACTCAAGCCTTCCAGATGTACTGGTTTATCAATTTCCAGAAATCCCATCAACATTACCAAAGGCCATGTTGGCTAGGAATTCTCAAGCTCTAAGGTGTGTAAGATCACAAAAGCTAGTTGAAACCAAGACTTAAACCAAACTCAGGAAACATTGGTTGGTTGAACATCTGTCTATCATGCAAACAGATATAACTACCTATGAAGTGCTTTGGAAATAATTTACACAAAGTATTGAGCATGCCCTACTGGTTGATTGGTTGGTTCCTTCCTTTTTTATTTACATGATTAATCTGGCCACCAATCTCACAGTAGCAACTTTACATGGAGAACAGAAAAATCAAACCAAAAGACAACCTCCACAAAAATTGATCTGTTCTCTTGGTCAGTTACAAAAAAGATAGATTCAGATGATCTGAAGACCTTCAATTCAAGGTCTTCTCTTGGCATGAAAGATTTAGAACAAAGTATTATGGAACAATGACTTAATATCTTTTAATTTATTACAGGCATACTACCACATTTATATTTAGAATGGCTTTACAAAATAGGTTGCTGCTTACACTATATCTCTTTTTTGGTCCAGAAAATACTTTCAGGACAGGGGTCTTCAGCCTTGGCAATTTTGAGACTTGTGGACTTTAGTTCCCAGAATTTCCCAGCCAGCACATGCTGGCTGGGGAATTCTGGGAGTTGAAGTCCATAAGTCTTAAAAATTGCCAAGATTGGAGAGCCCTGTTTTAGAGGACATAGGAAATAACAGCTATTAGGACAGCAGTAACTTGCTTACTTAACCTGACCACATTTTTTAAACCCTGGCCATGTCCTCATGATCTCACCCACAGATCACGAGGAAGACAACTTTAAATTTTCCTTATACACACCAGGGCCAAAGTAGTATTTCCCCCCCACTTCTGGCATCATCTAAAAGCCACCTCAAGGTGCCCCCAAACTATCTTTGTCTTCCCTTCCTTGAGGGAAATTCAGATGAGCAACGATGGGCAACAGGTGAATCAAAAGCAAGACAGGCACAGCCAGTTTCATGTCACTGTCGTTTCCTGATGGATCAAGGATGGTGAAGACCACTTCAACTCTGCAGTAGAGAAAGGGCCTTCATCTTCTTATCACCTTGAACCTCAGCATGCCAATGGCCAGATAAAGAACTGAACCCAGGACTTCCCATTGCTATTTTTCAGTACACGCATTTCTTGAAAGGAAGAAGCCAACAACCAGCCTTTGTACCTGCTACTCCAAAAGGTCTCCGGAGGCCACAAGTATGCTTCTTGCCTTCTTTCAACTCCATGTGGCCAACTCGGACTATTTGACACACCAGGCTGACTCGAGGCCGGATCAAGTCAGAACTGCTGAGATCCTGGTAGGGCAACAGAAACAATCACTGATGCATAAAACTACTTGGGGCATATTGAATTGGACTGTGAACAAGTGGAAAAGAATATCACTTATTTATTTATATCCTTTATTATTGTTATAAATAACTCAAGGCAGCGAACATACCCAACACTTGTTCCTCCTCTTCTTTTCCCCACAATAAATATAGATAGATAGATAGATAGATAGATAGATAGATAGATAGATAGATAGATAGATAGATAGATATAGATATAGATATTTGTTTCCTGAGGTTTTCGCGGGTGTTTGTGTGTAGGTCTTCAGAACACAGCCAAGCTCTCATCCAATCAGTTCATACCCCCACTGGCAGTTAAAAGGAGGAAATAGCTACAATCACACATTGCTCCTAGAAGCACGAAGCCAAAAGCACCAGCCTGAAGATGACTAATGAGACTTCGTTGAAATGTCACCAAGACACTTCCAATTTTACGTGGGAGAAAACCCGAATAACCTACACACACACACACACACACACACACACACACACGAGAGAGTATTATCTCTCTCTCTCTCTCTCTCTCTCTCTCTCTCTCTCTATCTAATCTCTCTATCATATATAGAATAGAGCTGGAAGGGACCTTGGAGGTCTTCTAGTCCAGCCCCCCACTTAAACAGGAGAACCTACACCATTTCAGACAGGTGATTGTCCAGTCTTTTCTTAAAGATCTCCAGTTATGGGGCGCCCACGTTTTCTGGGGGTAAGCTGTTCCACTGGTTGATTGTCCTCACTGTCAGGAAGTGTCTCCTTAATTCCAGGTTGCTTCTCTCCTTGATCAGTTTCCAACCATTGTTTCTCATCCTTCCATCTGGTGCTCTGGTGAACAACCTGACCCCCTCTGCCCTGTGGCAGCCCCTCAGATACTGAAACACTGCTATCATGTCTCCCCTATTTCTTCTTTTCTTTAGATTAGCCAAACCCAAGTCCCGCAGCCATTCTTCGTATGTTTTAACCTCCAGGGCTTTGTTCCTCTTAGTTGCTCTTCTCTGATTTTTTTTCTAAACTCTCAACATCTTTTTTGTGATATGGTGACCAAAACTGGCTGCAGTATTCCAGGTGTGGTCTTCATCATATCTTTCTATTATCTTTCTATTATCTATCTATCTATCTATCTATCTATCTATCTATCTATCTATCTATCTATCATCTATCTGTCTGTCTGTCTCTCTGTCTGTCTCTCTATGTATGTATATTGTATAGTCCAAACCGCATGAAGATATGTACCTTTTTTTTTTTTTTTTTTGGCCTTCAAGTCAGCTTTGTGACTGCCTGGACAAGTCTCTGCAAATTTTGGGGCATGATTTCAGAAGTGGTTTGCCTCCTTCCTAGGGCTGGGAGAGAGGGACCGGGACAAGGTCACCCAAGTAGGTTTGTTACCCAGCTAGCACTCCCGGTGTCCCGCTTTTTAGACTGCTGCCTTAACCATCATGCCAAATGGGCTCTCATGCCAATTTTTATTAGGAGTTTTCAAATAATCAAAATTTATGCAAGGAGTTATTTTTGTGCCAAGGGGAAATGAATCAGCAGAACCAGCTTTTACTTCATGTTTGCCATCTCTATTGGCTGGATTAGGTAAATTCACTCCTCTTGCTTGCTGCAGCGGAAATATCTCTGTCTCTTGGACTTTCTGCCAAAGTGAAATTGCAAACATGAACGGACATCATTTCAGCAATTGTGAAGCAATATCAATTCCCCCGTGGCTCCACGGATGGAAAGAAGTTGGGGTGAGGTGACTGTGTGTGTGTGTGTGTGTGTGTGTGTGTGTGTGTGTGTGTGTGTGTGTAGTCTTTGTTGCCAAGATGGCCCAAATAAATTGGGCTAAATTGGTAGAGGTAGCTCTCGACTTACGACCACAACTGAGCCCAAAATTTCTGCTGCTCAGAGAGAAGCATTTGTGAAGTGAGTTTTGCCCCATTTTATGACTTTTCTGACCATGGTTGTTAAGCTAATCACTACAGTTCTTAAGTTTGTAATCTGGCAGTTATGTGATCTTGGTTTCCCCATGGATGTTGCATGTCAGAAGGTCGCAAACGGGAATCACATGACCCTGCAACCCATCATAAATGTGAGTCAGTTGCCAAGTGTCTGCATTTTGATCGCGTGACCGTGGGAAGGCTACAACAGTCGCAAGAGTGAAAAATGATCATAAGTCACTGCTTTTCAGTGCTGCTGAAACTTCGAACGCTCATTAAATGGACTGTTGTAAGTCAAGGACTACCTGTAATCTCTTTTTTTGCTCTAGAGAAGATTGCATTATTTGGACAAGATGTGAAGAATGCTCAATAGCCACCACTGTTGGTGTGGTCAATAAAACTAATTCTAGAATGCAGAACCTTGCCTAATGGTTACATTCCTGTACATACCAGCTTTTAAAGTGACTAAATTTTCCAAACCTTATTTTAAGCATTATTGGCTACCACTGAGGGCAGGGCTTCAAGGTCTTCGGTAAGCTTTTCTCCAGAAAACTCAAAGACTAGCGGACAAAACAGACCAAATATCCCAGCACATATGCCAGGGGTACCAAAACTCGTCCGCTCATCAGCCCCTTCATGAATATTCTGATTGTTCATCAACTCCCAAAGATTTATTACATGAAAACATATTTAATAAATGCTACTTTAACTGGAAGTACTCTGAATAACAACAGTGGTATAATCCAATTGACTTTTTTGGGGATTCGGTATTAGCCATTTTGGAAAACCCTGAGATACACAGTAAGGAACACACTAAAGTCAGAGATCATGTTTGGTTGGGAAAAGCTCTTATCCAAGGTGTGGCTGATAATCAAAGCAGCCAGGTATAGGATGGATGTCAAAATGACCTTTTAATAAAGTTAGTTGGCTTTGTTACAGAGATAAATCCGAGACATCTTTCCAAACCATTGTGCTTGTTAGACAATGAAATAGATTATGTTGACCCTTCCCATTCGCAGCTTGGCTCCTTGCCCAATGACGCTATCACAACAAAAGTATCAAAGGAACAGAGTTATAAAAATGAAGTGATCTGCCAGTAGGTAGAACCCAGAAGGCAAAGAGAAGATTTACCGTAAAGACAGCTTGAAGGTTGTTAAGCTTTTCAATTTCCTTCGGCATTCCATTACTTCCCCAACGAACCAGGTAGTTTTCACTAAAATAATAATAATAATAATAATAATAATAATAATAATAATAATAATAATAATAATAATACAATAATAAAAGACCTGCAGATAGAAATAGAACAATGGTGGCAAAAGAAAGCAAAGGTAGTACTTTTAATATTGCAAATAGTAATGGGCACTTTTGGTGCAATCCAAAAAGAACTGGAGCACCATTGGCATTGACAAAATCACCACTGGTCCATCAAACATCTGCATCTGCCTGTCCCAGGTTCTTGGTAAAGACTCAATATGTGGACTAAACTGGCAAATCCAGTCTGAACATCTGGCTGACTGTGTGATGAACCGTAACAATAGGTGGACAAAAATGCCAAATCCAATCTGAACATCTGGCTGACTGAGTGATGAACCATAATAATGGACAATAGGTATGCTATTCAGGACATGCAAATCACTTTGCCCAGCATTAAAACAATGCCAAGGCAATTTTATGTCCAAGCTAAATGTCAAAAGGAAACAGACTTTCAGGTGCTTTGGCATTTATAGAAATAAAACAAGGAAGTCCTTCTGATTTTAAATTGCAAAATATTATGAGCCAGTGTCCAAAAGAAAAGAGAGAGAGAGAGAGAGAGAGAGAGAGAGAATAAAAGCATGAAGAATTACCCTAAACGGAAATTACAGTGTTTGAGACTTTTTTTTTTTTGCTCACAAAGATCAGCAAAGGGAAAACTGATAGAAGAGATAGTTCTAAAGCACTTGTATATTGTTTGCAAAAAAATAAAATTGAATAATTTTATTCAATTGCAGTGACTAAGCCACAGGGTTTTTTTTAAAGAAAAAGGACAGTTTGTTTTCTTAAAACTAAAAAGTCAGCCTTTCACCTTCATAACAGGCCTGCATGAGATACAGGCAGTCCTTGATTTACAGTAGTTCATTTAGTGACCGTTGAAAGTTACAACGGCACTGGAAAAATGGACGTGATCATTTTTTGTACTTACGATCAAAATTCAGATGCTTGGCAACTGACTCATATTTATGACGGCTGCAATGTCCCAGGGTCATGTGATCCCCTTTTGTGATCTTCTGACAAGAAAGTCCATGGGGAAGCCAGATTCATTTAACAAACTTGTTACTCACCCAACAACTGCAGTGATTCATTTAACAACCGTGACAAGAAAGATTGTACAATGAGGAAAAAACTCATTTAACAACTGTCTTGCTTAGCAAGAGAAACGTTGGGCTCAATTGTAGTTGTAAGTTGAGGATTACCTGTATCGTCAAGCAATAAAGTCTTAATAGATCTTGCTGATTGCAGCTAACATACTGCAACATACAACTAACATACTCTTAAGAGATGTTTTAGAAATAATATTCCACTAACAACATACCTAATAAATTTGGATTGGTCTGGATCATAAAGGCTCATAAGCAGCTCTGCATCCTCGCCAATATTGCAGACAAAATTCTTGAAATTGATGTACAGGCTGTAAGTGTGAGTTGTATTAAAGATAGACTGTCCTCGTAGATCTACGTTCTGTTGAAGAGACTTGTTTGGGGAAGAAGAGATTAAAGTCAGAATGTGCTGAATTATCCAATAAAACTGTCTGTTTTTCCTGCCAATGTTTAGTTTCCTTAAAACTGAAAGTGTGGCATGCTCACACACCATGGCAACATGTATGTAGAATCAAGGCTGTGATTAAATGAATTATGTGATCAACTAAAAGAAGCATCCAATTATCTGAATACACACTCATACATTCAGTAGTCAATGCATTTTATTTCATTCATTCATTTATTCATTCATTCAATCAATCAATTTCTATAACCACCCAACTCAACCCAATGACTCTGGGTGGCTTACAATTCAAATTCTATTTATAAAAGCTGGAGCTAGCAAGCATCATCTTATAAAGATAGACTCTCTTTTCTCAGTTTTAAGATGATAGCAGGCACCAAAATCATATCAACCATAATGTCAATGGGATGTTCAAAAGTAGGGTTAGAAAGCAGTAGTGGAAGCTTGGAACCAACTCCCAGTGGGTGTAATGGGTCAAACATCAGTAACTGTGTTTAAACATGTTTGAGATAAACACATGTCAATCATCGGACAAAAATAAAAAAAATAAAAAAGGAAGGAAGGAAGGAAGGAAGGAAGGAAGGAAGGAAGGAAGGAAGGAAGGAAGGAAGGAAGGAACACATTTCTGTGTTTCTAAGTATACACTTTCCCCTTCCAAAATATTGTTCTACCTGTAAATTTAAATCAAGAGGTTAATCAAACAAAACTCCCAGAAACAATGTTTTTATCTCGTCACAGCACAGTGATTAAACTTTCTTCCATGGGTTATTAGCAATGCTTTAAAAAGCATGATTATTCTATTAACATGCGTTAAGCACAGCTCTATCTTGTTCATGCTTGCAACATGCTTATGAATCAAATATCAGAATTTCCCTTTGGCTGTTCGATGAATTAAATCTGCTGGGCTTCAAATCAAGTCTACAGAACATGTTAAAGACTGAAATAAACCAGCAATCAGGGTTCAACAGGACTCAGGAAGATGGTTGTACAACAGGGAAAAATCTGAGGAAGTTAATCTTTTCTCTACCATTGATGAATGCATATTCAGCATGTAATTCTCCACTATATAAGAGTTAGCCTTTAAACTCCACTCCAGATAAAGCAATGGATCTCTTTCTGTTTCACCTAAGGAACTCCTTCAAAGGGCTGCCACTGGTGAAATGTTCATTTAGGCTCAGAAGGTGATTTTAGTTCTTCCCCCTTAAAAAGAAAGTTGTTGTAAAATTTCCAGGTTAATCCTAGGCAAACAGAAAAGCTGCTCGCCATCTCCAAAAAAAAAGCACAGCAATTATTGATTGCACTGATATTGAAATGTTGAGAAGGAAGTACAAGTTCTATTTGTTGATGCATAGCCTCACCACACAACAGCCACATCATTTTATACCACTGTGAATGTTTTTTCGGTTCCATTATTGTGTAAAGTTATTTCTAGCCAGCTTCCTGTTCAGGAAACAATATGCTAAAAACCATACCTTTTCTTCTTGGATCCTGTCGTCAATTCTTTTGGATGCTGTCTCATGTGCTTTAAAGAGTGAAATCATGCTGGTAACATCTGGATCCAATATGTTCCCATTATCATCTCGCACCACTAGATCCAGTCCCAAAATCCTTGCAATAATCCAGAAAAGCAAGGAGGTAATCAAGAGCAAAGAGGAGACATAGAAGAACAACATAGGAGAACAAACCCATCAGAACAAAATTCAGCAGTCTATCTGCATTTGAAAGACAAAGATAAAGGCTACTCTATTGAAGACAGCACAAAGTCCACATTCTGGACAGAGAGGACCACTGGTTAGGACCACTGGTTTGAAAGAGGGGTCAAAGAGGCCATCTATGTTAAAATTGAACAGCCCTCTGTCAACAGAGGGGGAGGGATACAACACCACCTCTCTCCTGTTTACAACACAGCCCTTGCAGCAGTTCCAAGAAGGCTCCAAACCTATTTGATTGTTCATTCTGAGGATGTGACTGAAGCCTGAAAAAGACAGCCTATGTTACCTGTTGCCATAATCGATTTTGGCTGTGACTTTCTTCTTGAGTTCAGCCAACTCATCCTTGGGAAGAGTGCCTGATAGGATCTGGGATCGCCATTCAATCAGACTATAGGTCATCTGCTGTACATGGCGAAAGAGGGAGCTTTTGTTCTCCTAGAGCAGATGAGAAATGAGAAACAGAAAATTAAACAACACAACAAAGCCATTCTGTACTAAAAGGAAACTCATACCAACAGAAGAGAATATATGTAGCTCAGGGTGGAACTATGGGGTTGTTGGCGCTCTCTGAGTTCAGTTTTTGTTTTTTTTTGCAGACACCAGCAATCAACACCCAGATAAGCAGTTTAACACCAAGATTAATACGAGACCAACAATCAAACAGTACTCCAATGAAGGAACTATCATCTCAGACAATCAACAATCAAACTGTAAACAACAAACTAATCAAGAAATCACCAAGAACACTCCCACCAATGCTGATAGAACAAGCCATTTGTATATGAGTGGAGAATTACCCATCTTCTGACACTGATGATGCTACCTAGTTGGGTAATGAAACATCTGCAAGAAAACAACCAAGCTCAAAGAGCATAAAGGACCCCACAGGAAATTCATAGTCTTCTACTTTTTTATTTCTCAAAGGGTTAGATTAAATCCAAATGAATCACCTATATATTAGATCATTGAATAGGTTGTATTTGGTTATATCTTCTTACCTTTTCAATTTATCTTGAACATTCCACTTTGATGGAAGTATAGCAAGTATACTTCCACCACAGTGGAATATCGAAGAGAAATTGAAAAGGCAGGAAGATATAAGCAAACCAAGTATATTTCCAGCCAGCCTTGTTCACCTTGCAGGGCTGTTAAAGGGAAAACATGGATGTAAAACTATGTATGCCAGTTTCTGAAGGAAAGGCAGGACATAAATCAAAGTGTAACCACCTCCAATAGGTTTCTTTATGGTTTCCAGAATTGTTCCTATTCTTATAAGGACGAGGGGGGGAACATGATAAAGCTTAACCACCTGAACCTGTTATTTGCTTTGGGAGAGAGCTTATGGTGGCCCAATAGAGAGAATTCATACTTACCACATAAAGCCTATGCCAGATGACTACCCATTCTCGCAAAGTAGAGGTGAGTTCTTGGACCAATGGAAGTTCACTAGGAATTACTGTCTCATTTTGTCTATGGAAAAGTGATTGAAATTCTTGTTGGTCATTTAAGGTCTACCCAACGAACTATTTATGACTTATTAGATTTACATCTATATCTATATCTATCTATATTTCTATTTATCTATCCATCCATCCATCCATCCATATACTGTATTAGATATGTCTTATTTATTGATATTCATCAATTATTGCTTTAAAAAGTTCCCATAGTTTAACATGGCTCATTCTGGATGTGGTCTGGGGCTATCGAAAGGAAGCCTTCTTCAGACTTACCTCTCTACCTCCTGGGCACTATTTCATATCAGTTCTCAAATACTCTGTATAAACAAAACTTGTGAATACCGCAAGAAACAATGTAGACAACTGTTTGCAGAACTTGATTCACAGAATGGAATCTTTGCAACTCCAAAAAATCCGGAACTCCAGAATTTGTTGAAAATTAAAAAATGATCTTGGCTACTCACCCACCATCTTGCACCGTCGCTTCCTTGAGATGAATGTAGGTTGATGGGAAGATACCCTAAACAAAAAAACAAAACAAACAATGACTTTATCAAATGGGTAGAGAGTTATGAATGCAAGAGTCTGGGGTTCAAGCTTCAATCACTGCAGGAACTCTAGCCCAACAGCTCTATTTACCATCATGGATTGCAAAATCATTACCATTTCCTATGTCAAAGATGGTTGATTTTAGGATGATCTTGATGATCAATTTCTTCCTCTATTACAACAAGGAAGAAAAGTGATAAGTCATAAGCACAAGAAAACCACCAAGCACAGAGAACCCCAAAGACCTCACAGTTCAACCCTGAGTTAAAAATATTCTCTTCTGTTGGTACTATAATATTGATCATGTGAAGTTCTCTGAACTATCAGAGACAAAGTGGTCCACTTCCTTCTTTTCATATCCTTCCAAATCTTTGCTTTTTCCCTGCCTTGTTGGTCCTAACACTAGAACTGCCTCTTGGAATACCTATAGGATGCTATCTACCTTACATTTAGGATCCAAAGCATGAGAGCTACAAGAGATAATTGCCTTCTATTGATATCCTAATCATCTTGAACATTTTTAGTAGGAAAGCTAGCATGTAGCATCACTGAACGACTAAAAACAACAACAAAAAACATTGTGGGATGGTTTTACGTTCGTTTATATTCTGGCAGAGAAGGGGGAATATTTCCATAAAGAACTTCTTTCAATGCAATCTTAATTGATTAGCACTGGTAGCTTTTAGAATTATGCACAAGGAAGCTGTGCCAGCAGTTTTAATCTAAGAAGAAGAATCTCTCTAATGTAAGGATCATGCTAATAAATATGGTAATTTGAAAAAGAGGAAGAGGGGAAGATAAGAAACCATTTCCTCTGAAAACATTAGAGAATTCCAGTTCCCACTGCTGGTCTTTAATTTTATGCACATGATACGTAAGTCCTAGAGGAAGTATATTCATAAGCAGCAAAACTTTAATAAACAGCTAAATCATGCAGCTTCCCCATCGCTTCTTTTAATTAACTCTGCCTCCAATTTTTCACTGGTTTTCTAGACAGTCTAATCACAGAGACAGTCACCTTCCTTGTTGATTGCATCACCTATCCAAATCAACAAACTTCTACTGAATTAAAAGATCAATTTTCATGCTTCAATTTGATGTCCAAATATAGATTGAAATGTATTATATTTTTTAAGCTCTAAAGCTAATGCCACCAGTAGGCAAACAACTATTCCTTTGTATTAATATACAGCATTTATTTAAGAAGAGTTATGTGGCTGCCCCAGTCATTCTCAGTGACTCCCATTGGTATATCCTTTGTCCTGGATAAATCCAGTGATACAAATTGAGGTTATACTCCTTCCCAAAAGCAAGCTACAGAAATCCAGAACCCAAACAGGACAACTTTTCACATTTAGGGGAATAAATAACACACAAAGCTGATCAGCTTGTATATTTCTTTTACTAATGTCAGTTTTGAAAATTCGACTTCCTTCCCCAAAACTGTACATTTCAGATTCACCTCTTCATAATGCTTCTTTAGTCTCTTTTTAGCCACCATCAGAAAAAGATTGACTGACCGTGTTTAAAAAGAGGCTCTAGGGGTCCCTCATTTTGATATCCCAACTAAGTATCATTTTTGCCTGCGGAAGAAAATGCACATCAACAACTCAAAGATTGATGGCGTTTCATCCATTCCTCCCTCAGAAAGAAAGTCTTCCAGGAAGAGAAATGAACTGTGAATTAAAGTTCTGGGGGAAACATTGAGAATGAGATACCCAATCACTTGCAAAGTTTACTTTTGCTGTGGTGAACAATTTCTACAGATCAAGAGAGACTTACTGACACTTTGATGCATTTCACACCAAGCATCAATATGGAAATGGCTCCAAAGCAGTTTAAAGCTTTGATTATCCCACTTGGAGGATATCCAAGAGTGCAAAGTAGCTACTTTAGTTAGATTCTGGCTTGATAGCTTGCCAGGGAAATCTAAAGGCACTTTTCCAATTTGTACAGGATCTGGATATAATTTATAGAGAAGGAATTTGGAAAACAGAAAACCGTTTCTCTCTATCACACCACCCAAAGTGAATTGTATTCACTTGGTACTGTGCCCTAAATATTGAATTGAATCCAGAAAACAATAATCACAATTCAAGTAATTGTGGATGGGATGGGGATGGGGACAGGGAAGGGAAGCCCTATGGATCTTTCAGAAACTTGTCAAAATTTGAGTGAAATAGTCATTGAACCCAGAACTCCTATTAACTGAACAAAAGTCCAGAGTGGGTAATCTGTGGTCCAGAATCCTCCCTTTCATCCATACCCTTGTAGGCCATCCCATACTTTAGTAGGATCAGTCTTGAAAATTGTTGCATTGACATTAAAATAGATAGGCAGTCTTTGGGGGCAGGGGGCATTTTTGGAATTTTGACAGCCCTCAATACATACTGCACCCTACCAAAGCTAGGAGAATGGGTCAAGAGGAAAGGAAGGATCAAGAACCCTGAAAAAGTGAGGACTGTCTGAAGCTGATGAGATCTTCCAAGTGAGAAGCTTAAAGGTGGAAACGGCGAGCAATATAAAAACAATATAGAAGCAAAGATGCTATGAAAACCGAGTGAGAGCTAGAGAAGTTTAGCAAGTAGTGTTGACAAAAAACTAGATTTAGCTAGATATATTTTCTTAATTCTTGCCTTCCATTATTTTGTCTTACTAAGCCTTGCTCCCTTTCTGCCTTCTATATGGAGTACCTCATTGGTAGAATGTTTCACTCTTTGCCTTAAGAAGACAGGAGAAATTGAAATAAATTTTGCATCATGCAAAATTGAATTTGTCATAATCAGGGCTACACAAATATGAACTCATTTTGCATCATAAGTTTTTAAATTGGTTACAGTGACTTACTTAAACACACCCACATCTTCCATAGTAATTAACTGACCTCAAAATTTGGCTGCATGTGACCCATAGATTGAACGCTGTAAACAGTCATTATAATCCAATTATCCACAAACTGGTTCTATTTCTAATCCAGGCTTTTGCTGTTTGCACACCTGTTTTGGAGTGTGCGTTCCTGGTAAAACAGCTTGCTGTTAGACTGTCACAACCTTAACAAGATTTAACGCTTAACTCTTAACTTAATTTGCAGGATAGTTTCATTACATCCTTATTTTTCATAATCTGTCAGTTCCTACCAATCTTCAAAGCATCTGAGGAACAAGACAACATTTTGTATTAACCATAAGCATGCCTCCTTGGTGCTCTTCTTGCTGGTTTCACCAAAGAATGTCCTCAGGACCTCAGACAACCAGCTTTTTAAATCATAAAGGCCAGAAGCACCGCGATTTGTTTTCTTTCCCTTCTGCTTAATTACTATTGAATTATTGTATGGCTAAGTGCTGAGAAGTTTTCAGTAATGATTGAAAAGCTATTAGGTAGGCAGCAAAATCACAAAAATGTAAAATGCACGACACCCAGAAATATTCTTTTTAAAATGCTACCAAAGTTTAGGAAAAGCTTGAGAGAAAGGAGATGTATCAAAAGACTGAAGGAAGACGAAGTTGCGTCAGGAATGCCAAATAAATTTTAAGAGCAAAGATTCAGAGGAATTAATGCATAGAGTAGAGACACAAGGGAAAAAAAATATTTGGAGCCACTGTACCTTTTTGGATTTATTTCGAAGGCTGTAGCCTCTGTACCAGTCTGCCAAGGATAGAAGAAAACATACAAAAAAAATGATTTTACAATCATAAATTATTTTCAGAATTTAGTAGAACGATTCTACAAACATATGCTTTATAAACGTGGAACCAGTTTCAACAACATTCAGTTAAAATTTCTTGCAGGCAAGTTATTTAAATTACAATTAAAATTCAGCAAGATTTAAACTGTAATTCTACTCATATCTGAATTCAATTATTTAAAAGGTCATATATGGAGCTTTGCTTTTTCTGCGACTGTTTATAAATTTTGGATTACATCCTTTATGATTCAGATGTTGGCTGGGGATTATGGTGGCAGTCAGTCAATCTATCCAGAGGAAAACAGTTTGGAGAACACTAATAACATGTTTGCAGTCTCAAAGATCCAATTCACTAGCCAGGATAATAAAAATACCTAAAATGAGAATCTCTTAATTAGGAGTCTTCTGAAACAAAACACCATGTAGATCACTAATCTCATGAGGCTACAGAAATTAGAACAAACCCAAATAATTTGTGATAAAACAGCATATGGGTTGTTTCTAACCACATTTAAAGTAGTTAAACTACATTTAAAAAATAAAAATACGGAAATCATTCTTAAGCAACTGGGAAAAAAAATTAAAAGAAAAAATGCAACACAGGCAGCCCTCGTCTTACAAGCACAAATAAGTCCAACATTTTTGTTCTTAAGTGAAACGTTTGTTAAGTGAGTTTTGTCCCATTTGCCACAGTTGTTAAGTGAACTCCCCTGCAGTTGTTAAGTTAGTATCACAGTTGTTAAGTGAATCTGGCTTCCCCATTGACTTTGTTTATCAGAAGGTTGCAAAAAGTGATCACGTGACACTGCAACTGTCATAAACATGAGTCAGTTGCCCAATATCCAAATATTGATCAGGTGACCATGGGGATGTTATAATGGTTATAAGTGTGAAAAATGCCATAAGTCACTTTTTTCAGTGCTGTTGTAACTTTGAACGGTCACTAAAAGAACTGCGGTAAGTCAAGGACTATCTGTACTGGGAAAAAATCAATTTTGTAAATTAGGAGGATCCGAAGTGGGAAGGGAAGGAAAATTAATATAATAAAGGAGCTTTTGAGAAATGTAAAGCCACTCCCACAACTACCTAGCCAGAGAGAAGCACATTTTTTTGGGAGGAAGGAGCACTATGTATGAAATTTGGGCTAGACTCCCTAATATCATCTGCTGACATCATTTTATATTGTTTCTGGGAGTGGAAGGGGGCTGGGGGGAAGATGTCAACATGGATCACGAAACTCAATTTAAGAAATTGTGCAAAGCTGTAAACAAGGCGAGTGGTGTCTCCCCAGATGGAGGCTGTTGTTGCTATGAACAGTCGTCATTGAGAAATAAACGAGCCACATGCCAGCTCCGGCCCTTTTCAGCCTGGAACAAACTGTACCAGTTTCAGCTCATTTGATAAATTCTGCCATGGACCACAATAGCCATTGTGACACATACACACAGTGGCTCCAAGCATCTCATGGCCAGATATAGAAAAGCCCCCAAATCAGAAAGCCCAGGAATTGAACCAAGCAAGTTAGACATAAAACAGATGTGATAACAAGAGATGCTATCAGGAGTTCTTATTTAGGTCTCCAGCTGGCCAGATGTGCCTGTTCCAAAGACTCCATTACATTCCTCTGGTATGATTCTCATTTGTTCTCAGATATTCAGCATCCAATGTTTTGTTTAATTGTCACTTTGTTGGAGCCGTTATCTTCTTTCTTAAGCTTTTCCTTTCTTTTCCTTTCCTTTCCTCTCCTCTCTCCTCTCCTCCCCTCCCTTCCCCTCCCCTCCCTTCTTCAACCTCCACTAAGCTGTGGATATTATAAATTTGCCCGCATCAGGATTCTTAGATAAGGTGTATCCTATTAGTATATACATTTGTCAAAAAAGCAATTTCAGACAGATATAATTGATAATAGCACATTAGGGCTTCCAATGTTGTATCAATGACATAAGGATCTATGAAATTTGGGAATGTTCAAACATAATAAATAATCAACGGAGCAGAGGTTAGCCATTAACTGCATGGTCTTCACACTTTGCACTGCAACTACCACCAGCTAAGTAAGGAAACAAATTCTTGAATCAGTCTCTGAACTTTGGCCTTATTCATTCGTATGAATGACTCAGTCCATCCCCAAGATTTCCATTGGATAAAAGTCGATGAAGTGGAAATTTTAAAGATAACTCCCCAAATTGTTCAGTATCCCATAGACACTCAATTTACAAGGTAACACACCTATCTAGATGCACAGACTCTCCACGAATCTACTGGAAAAGCCTTTATAGCAGTGGTTCTCAACCTTTCTAATGCCATGACCCCATAATACAGTTCCCCATGTTGTGGTGACCCCCAAGTGGGTGTGGCCACCAATAAGAGGGAGTAGGACAGCTAGGGAAAAGGGAAAAAAATGGCGGACAGTGTGGTTTGGCGACCCCCGTGAAATGGTCGTTTGACCCCAAATGGGGTCCCGACCCACAGGTTGAGAACCACTGCTTTATAGGAAGGTCTTGACAGGAAGTGCTGATTCTGATTTAACCATTTGGGTTAAATGGCTCCTCAGGAATGGGATCAATAGGTTTTCTTATTTGTTTGTTTGTTTGTTTGTCTTTCTTTCCCATATGTAAGGTCAGCCAATGCCCTGGTTTTCTGCTGTATTAAATCTACTATAATAATAATAATAATAAAGTTGGAAGGGACCTTGGAGGTCATCTAGTCCAACCCCCCTGCTCAGACAGGAAACCCTACACCATTTTGAACAAATGGCTCTCCAGTCTCTTCTTAAAAACTTCCAGTGTTGGAGCATTCACCGCTTCTGGAGGCAATTTGTTCCACTGATTAATTGTTCTAACTGTCAAGATGTTTCTCCTTAGTTCTAGGTTGCTTCTCTCCTTGCTTAGTTTCCACCCGTTGCTTCTTGTCCTGCCTTTAGGCGCTTTGGAAAATAGCTTGACACCCTCTTCTTTGTGGCAGCCCCTGAGATATTGGAAGATTGCTATCATATTCCCCCCTCGTCCTTCTCTTCATTAAACTAGACATACCCAATTACAGCAACCGTTCCTTATAGGAACCCACTCTCCTCAATGCATCTGCAAATAAGCATCCCTAACAAAAATCTTTTTTTTGGCACCTAAGCTCTAACTGGCTCTCTCCAATGTCAAGGAGAAGCCAGCATGAAAATAAAATAAAGCCTTGACCAGGTGTTAAATCAGCAGCTGGTTTGACTTGCTGGTGACTCCAAAGTATGCAGTTCCTCACTTAACACTGGCAGGATGGAGGGCATCATGAAAATGGAGATTCAGCATCCCTTTGCAATCCTCATGTGACTCAATTCTCTTTCCAGCCAAGGTGGATTAGTTCAAATTGTATTCTCTGGTCTGTTGGAGCATAACAATGAAATAGCAACTTTCAAGAAGTATATGAAATTCACTGGCGGTTAAGCATGGGATGAATCACACACGAAGTCGCTCATCCATTCTAGCAGGGAAAGTTAGCTATATAGCAAGGGATCCATTACTAATGATCAATAAAAAGGCACACAATATGCCACAAAAATTCAGGCAAATGGGTTAAAATTCCACTAAAGCAGGGGTGTCAAACTGCCGGCCCGTGGGCTGGATGCATCATAGCAAAACCGCGCCCACCCCATTGCCGGCAATGGCAAAAAAGTTGTGATATGTTGCGACACGTCATGTGATGTTGCGAGTTTCACACCCCTGCCCTAAAGGGATCCAATTTAGTCTTCCCTATTGACCCAATGTATCATCTTCCAGACATGCTGAACTGACTACACTGAGATTACCACAGTGATTAGAATGCCAGAAGTGAATTTAGATTTAAGATTACATTTAATTACAAAAGCACAACAGAGTCTTTATGTTCAGATATAACTGCACCTACATCTGTGGCCATCATGTGGACTTCTCAACGTTACCTCTGAGTAGTCAAAGAACTTCGGAGACACTCAGAACTGCTCCTTGTTGCAGTTGTTCTCACATGCCTCTTTTGCTCAAGCCAAAATCATCACGATGCAATTATGGGTAGACCTCAACAAATGAGCCGAAAATTTCTGTTTGTTAAGTGAGTTTTCCCTCATTTTACAACCTTTCTCACCACAGTTGTTAGGTGAATCACTGCAGATGATAAGTTAGTAACATAGTTGTTAAGTAAATCTGGCTTCCCCATTGAGTTTGTTCATCAAAGAGTTACAAAAGGGGATCACATGACCCCGGGACACTGCAACCATCATAAATATGAGTCAGTTGCCAAGCATCTGATTTTTGATTATTATGTGACCATGGGGGTGTTGCAATAGTCCTAGGTGTGAAAAATGGTCATGTCCCTTTTTTCAGTGCCGTTGTCACTTCGGACAGTCACTAAATGAATTCTTGTAAATTGAGACTACCTGTATACTGGAGCACGTATACACTTCTACTCAATAAAACTTTAAAGCAGCACAGCCAAGCTAGAGAAGTTGCAGAAAGGAGCAGCCAGATCATATAGCAACTGATTGGCCATGTTGGGGAAAAAAATATTGCTCTTCACCACTTCTTATATTTGAGATTCCTGCTTCAGATCTTGGACTACTCATTCTGTAACTTGATACAGTGAGAATCTGTATAACTGAATCTGTTTTATCACCTGGGATTTCCCTCGTCTCTTTCCACTTTGTTGTTGATCCATACCTTCAAATCTAAACCTCAGAGTCTGGTGCTGGATCTACGAGCCATTCCCATTCCCTCTGGGCAATCCAGAGCCTGCTTACCTTCATACATCTCCAGGATGTGAACAGTATCTCCAACCTGTAAAGAGAGCTCCACATCCAGGACTGCTTTGTAATTGTAGATGGCTGGAAAACAAAACAACAGGTGAAAAGGGAAGGACATAAATTAAAGGTGACTAATTGAGATTAAAGCTAGTATCTTCAACTACCACCCTTAAGTAATTCCCAGGACATAGGATCTTTCTGAAAGACTCACCCAAGTCTACCATAAGCAAGGTGGGCAAGATAAATCTTCCCTTCAAGTTCCTAGAGATTTAGAAATGGAATGGATGTGCTTTCAACATCTTACCACCCATCTCATTTTCTTATTGGGCTAATGGCTGCCTATTGGGCTAATAGACTACCTATTAATCTGGTGGGGGCAGTGGTGAGAAGGATACATTGGAGGTCTTCTAGTCCAACCCTCTGCTCAGGAGACAACTATACCATTTGAGACCAGTCGCTGTCTAGTCTCTTCTTAAAAGCCTCCAGTGATGCAGATGAAGGCAAGCTGCTCCACTGTTGATTGTTCTCACTATCAGGAAATTTCTCCTTAGTTCTAGGTTGCTTCTCTCCTTGATTAATTTCCATCTGTTGCTTCCTGTCCTGTCTTCAGGTGCTTTGGAGAATAACTTGACCACCTCTTTTTGTGGAAGCCCTTTAAGTATTGGAACACTGCTATCATGTATCCCCTGGTCCTTCTTTTCACTAGAGTGGCCATATTCAATTCCTGCAACCGTTTTCCACATGTTTTAGTCTCCAGGCCCCTAATCAACTTCATTGTTCTTCTCTGCACTTTTTCCAAAAGTCTCAACATCTTTTTTATAGGGTGCTGATCAAAACTGGATGCGGTATTCCAGGTGTGGTCTTACTAAGGCTTTATAAAGCAGCACTAGTACTTCACGTGATCTTTATTCTATCCTCTGTTAATGTTAACATGACACTGGCTATCCAGCTTGAGAACATCTATGAAATACTTTTCCTTATGTGTGTGTTTGTGTGTGAAGACGTAAGTTTATAAGAACTTAACCAGGAAACACACTGAATTCATCCATAATTAGGTATATTATTTCCTGGGCTAATGCCAAGATAAACAAAGTGGTCATAGTTTACCACACAGGAAATAATAAACTTGCAATGTTCCCTTTCAACTATAGCGACTATAAATAACCCTGCAATAAATGGCAACTTGAAGGTTTACTGGATATTTCGAGAACTGGCCACGGAATGAACAGACGTCTATTTTAAGTCTCCTTCTTTGCCTCTCCTGAATCCCCAGTTTTTAAACAAAGAGTTTTCTAGCCCTGTTCTTACAGATGGGACTAATGTTGTCAGTGTGAAAAGAGCCATGCAGGTGGTATTTTCCTTATCCATCATCAGCTCAGCATATGCTTGGGGCAGATTCACATGAGAACGCAAACACAAGGGATCCATAACCATGTGAGGAGGGGAGAGAGTTTAAAAAGTCAGCTGTGCCAACAGATATGGCTCCCCCACACATTTCAAGGAAACTCCTTATCAAGGGAAATGTCTATTGAAACATTAAACAATTGCATATTGCAGAGAGACACAAAGTTATATCCCTCGAAACAGCAGAATTACAGAATAACAGAGTTGGAGGTCTTCTAGTCCCACCCCCTGCTCAAGCAGGAAACCCTACACCATTTCAGACAAATGGCTGTCCGATCTCTTCTTTAAAACCTCCAGCATTGCAGCACCCACAACTTCTGGAGGCAAGTCGTTCCACTGATTATTTGTTCTACAGCCTTGTAGAAATCACTCCCCAAAAGTTTCTAAAACTTCTAAACTATAGTTTCATTCTGTTTCACTCAATCTAAGTAACAATGGGGCTTATGAACAGACTAGTAGCCTGTTTGTTTGTTTGTCCTCCAACTGGACATGGAAAGTGAGGAAGACTAGGCTACATTAGTCTGAAAGAAAGTGCTTAGGATTATATTGGAACTGGGATTCCATGCTTCTTTGCTTCCCAGACAAACTAGAACTGGTAAAATAAGAACAAGCTTTGTTTCTGATTAGGGACTATGAATCACTACAAATTCATTTGCTTTATTGTAAGTGTTAGTAGTTTGCTATTCAAATTAGGTGTTTTTTTATCATTTACAATCCTAATGTTGAATAACAAAGCCTTTCTGTACAACAACTTATTTCTATAACTGTTAATAAAATGACTTAAGAATCATTTTTTTTAAAAAAAAATACAAACTGATATGCTTTTGTGTTTGTGTGCTTTATGTGCATGTGTGTCACTTTGTGTTGGTTTGAAAAAAGAAATTGAACAGTTAGATTCATCATCTAGGGCAGCGGTTCTCAACCTTTTTAATGCCACGACCCACAACCGGTCGTAAGTCGAGGAGTACTCAAGCGATCGTAAGTTGAGGACTACTCAACTGGTGCAGCACCGTTTGCAGAATGGGACTTTTGGCGGGCTCAGCAGGGCAGAGACAGCCTGGACAATTCCTATTGGCTTTTGAAAGCCAATAGAATTAGACTCTATTCAAGAGAGTCTATTCTATTGGCTTTCAAAAGCCAATAGAATAAAAGGGAGTAGCACAGCTAAGGAAAAGGGGAAAAAATGGCGGACTGCGTTGTTTGGCGACCCCCGTAAAATGGTTGTTCGACCCCAAATGGGGTCGCGACCCACAGGTTGAGAACCACTGATCTAGGGGAAGAGATTGGAACAATATTATATGGCATTGACCTCACAAGGAATTTATATACCTCCCAAATTTGGCAGGCGGATAAGACTTTTCTTTCATTTGTATCTGAAACTTTTTCAAATTTATGAAGTTCTTCATGAAAGTGAAACTAACAGGCTCATTCATTGCTGTCACCTGGCTTGGAAGGGGAGGTTAAGAGGACAACAACTGATGTAATTCAATGGTCATTGAATGACAAGTTGGAGATTTTTGCCAGGAACTTCCTGGTTCATACGTAAGCTACTGTGTTTTTACTTGAAAATATTTTACTCTTCTCCTTGGATTATAACTGGTTTAATATTTAATTTGGGCAGGGCTAAGGATTCGACATTTGCATTATACCCTAGATTCCGCAAGCCTGAATTCTATTAACTGATAAACTTTTAAAATGGCATTTAAATATTATCTTACTGTTTATTGGATGGTAATATCAAAGCAAACTTAACTCTGAGGTTCCCAGACATCAGGTCATAGAATTAAACAATAATTTTTCCAGCCAAACTCCCACCCTCTCACGTAATCCATATAAACCATTTCACTTTGTTATGGGAACCATCTGCTTCCTTTCCACACCTGCTGCGGGGTCCTTGGAAAGGTTTCAAGCTCTCATGGTCTTCAGCAGAATCGTAGAGGTTTCATTTCTCCATCTAACCCATTCTAAAGCAACACCTCCCCGCCCCTTACTCTAATGGCAAGTTGAAATGAAGAGGCACGTAGCTGTCAAAGTTTCATTCTTGACAGGTAGTCTTTTACAAGTAGTAAAATACATATACCAAAGTATATAAAAGGTCAGCAATGAGATTAGGTCATTGGAGAATAGAGTTCTAACTAGTTTGGGCATGTTAGGGGGGGCTTTATAGATTTGGAGTTTGAGTAAAATAGTTTAGGTGTATTAAAGATATTAATGGATTGATTCTTGTAGGAAAAGAGCAGGCAGAAGCGGGAGGCAGAGTTAAACATATCATCAGTTAGAATCATAGCATTCCCACACAAGTGCTCCAACTCTCCTTATTTTTACAATCCTGTAATTCCTTAATTTAGAGTAGAGTCAGGACGAATGGATGGAGCTAAGCATTTGCTGGCTGGATGCCCTTCCTGACACCATGCGGAAGTCTAACCCCTCCTAAATTCCGCGGGGCCTGATCTGATGCCAATTTAGTACTGGACTTTAGTTTATCAGAATCTTGTGTATAGGCTTGAATAAATCATCTGTACTGCAACCTAAGTGGTGGCCTGCTCTTCACCTAGAATTCACCTGTTTCATGGCTTGTTCTTACACATTAGTTAAACATCTTGCTATTGAAAAGCATCAATCTGCTGCTGAATTTCAGGAGCACAAGCAAGCAGGAGAGAGTGACACGGTTCATCATAGCCTCCTGAGGAGCTGTAATTGATTAATATCTGATGGATTTCAGGTTTTCCATCTCTGCCAAATATCACAAAGGCAAAATAATGCTTCGGGAAAAGTAATATGCCTCTGTGAAATGTTAGGGGAAATGCTCCAATAAGAAATGCAATTGAACAGTAGAAGCAATTAGCCAGAGAGGTACTAAGTTTCTTCAAGTGTGGTCTAGACAGGCATCTGTCAAAGATGATTTAATCTGGATTCCTGCAATGAGCAAGAGATGGTCCCTTATGAGAGTGAAGGCATGCCCAATGGAAAATGAAACATGATTACATGGGATTTTATTGACTGTATTCCCTCTTTGACTCTCCTTACCTCTCTTCCTTGCAAACTTAGTTTCACCCACTATCCAAAGCTACTCATTTACAACACGTGTTTTTCAACCTCAACACCTTTGAGATGTGGGGACTTCAACTCCGAGAACAGAGATGTCGAGTTTGAAAAACATAGATTTACAACGTTCTTGGGGAAGGGCTTTGCAGTCTACTTTTTATGGTGGGAAAACCACTTATACTAATGCTACAATACTGTTATCTGTTCTGTTTGTTGTTTTCTATGCTTGTTATTGTTTTTTTACTCTTTTATTACTCTTGTGAGCTGCGTAGGATTATGTCACATAAGCTGGGCGGCTGTTCAAATCTCTTACGTGAATAAATAAGCAAGCAAACAACGGTGTGGCCATTTCCACATACGTACAACAGCCTGCAGCAACAGCCTTCATGACTGTGTCATTGCTTCTCTTTCTAGTACAGCAGTAAGCAATCTGTAGGTGGTATCTGTCTTCCCCAGCACCAATATAACAAGCCACATCACCCCCACTTTGAAATTTGGTGCAAGAACTGGATTTTGATTGTATCTTCAAACGCTGATAGTGCTTCCCTCTCAAAAGGACTTCAAGAGCTGAGTGTAGCTTTCCCTTTTCAGCTTTCCCAACAAAATCTGCCACCTTTTTATGCACGGTTTACTCAAAACAACCCCCCCAGATAATGATGATGATAATAATAACAACAACAACAACAACAACAACAACAAGAACACAAGTGTTTTTTCACATTTATCTACATTATTTCCCTAGAGATTTTTTTTACTGTCCTGAACACAATATTTCCCCCCTATCTCAAACACCCCTTTACATCTTTTTAAACATTTATTTTAGATTGAAAAAAAAAAAGATGTTTCTTTTTCCTCTCTTTTCCTTTTATGTAAGCAGCAAGTAGTGTGGGTCAACTCCAATTAGGAGCAGAGATTTAACGACCTCTATTCCCCCTAAGGGTTGGTAGAACCCAAAGGCTTTCAAACACAAGAAGCATGTTTGCCTGCATTCAATCTGTGGGATCTCTTTGACTAAAATAATGAACTTAGACTTGGCTTAGAAATCTCTCTCTACACACACACACACACACACACACACACACACACACACCCCGCTCCTCCCCTTGCAATCTTCAAGCCAACTACAAGAAGAGTTCCTTTCTGAGCAAGCCACTCTGCCTCTCTAGTGGCATTTTGGCTCAAGCCAGAAACCTGATAGAAGGCCTTCCCTTGGTTTCTGTGCAGAACAAAGAGCTGTATTGATTGCCTTTGAACCAAACAGCTCCAGCCTTATTACATGGTTCGGGCAAGAAAGGGGAAGGAGAGAAAGAACAGAAAAGGAGGAGAGAGGGGGGGAAAAAAAGAGAGAGAAAAGAAAATCACAAAGAATTGCCTGGGATAAAGAATTGCCCTCTCTTTCGAGCTGTGCAATTTAAAAGTGGTATTTGGGCTGCCTTTGGAAGAAAGAGCGGCTATGCGACTTGCTTGCCAAGCTTGGAGCAAAACAACAGGGACTTTATTGAGAAGAACTGGGAAGAGGAGAGGGCCCTTTAAGCTACGCCCCAAGAGAAGGTCCTCCACTGCTACAAAAGACATTTTGATCTCTGGGGAAGTTTTGAGATGCCATGCCTAGATATTAACCATATCAAAGAGGGCAAGATAGAAAAAAAAACCCGTGCATTTTTGAAGAATAGCTCCAGCATGCTATGCAAATCAAAAGTCAAATAGCATCAGCAAAATTTAACAGTTAACTATTTGTTTCTGTTTCTGTCTTTATCTGCTTTGCAGGGTAATAAAACAAGAATCAAAGCTCATATGATATCTTCAATTATTACTGTCGTGCAAGATTTACTGCTGGTACTTTGCATGGCGACTCTGTGGCCCCTTCCTTTCAATTCACGCATCGTGGCCCTTATTTCAAAGTTCTCCTTTCTTTATTTATATATTGGTCAATGACTCAGCCAGTCCGCGCTTGGCATTAATGTGTAAACTTTAATAAGTCTATAGAACGTGGTGGCGAACCTATGGAATGCGTGCCAGAGGCGGCACTCAGAGCCCTCTCTGTGAGCACACGCGCTATCGTCCCAGCCCTGCCTCCCCCCCCGTGGCCTCATCAGCAGCCCCCCTGGAGGAGAGTCGCCCCTGGGCGTGGAGCAGCACAGCCAAGCACATGGCAGCTGGGCATCAGGGACAAGATTCCACCCTCACGCCCTGTCATGTGCAGATGATGCTGTGGGGCGCGGATGGAGAGCGTGTCCATCATGGCGCTGCAGGGCCGCCTGAGAGATCTGCAGCGGGCCGTGGAGGTGGTGGGTGGCCCGACAGGTGGGGTGGGGCGGGGGCAGGGCAGAGCGACGGGGCGGGGAGGCAGTTTTGCAGCACTGAGTCTCTAAAAGGTTCGCCATCACTGCTATGGAACATTTTCAGAAAGATTACAGATTTAATCAAGTTGCACGCATATTTTCGATGCTCTCTTACATATACTGTAGATCCATTATCAGCTTCTCGCTGAGGAAAAGACCACTAGGTTATGCCAGCAGAAATGTAAACTTCTAAACTGAAGAAAAGACCGGATCCTGGGCCATGCATGAATTTTTATGATGAGAGTGCTAGTAAAACCAGCCATGAGGATGGCAAAGTATGAAATCTTGGGAGGACACAAAGCAAGGAGGAAGAAAACAGCACATTTTAGGCAGCACTGAAATTTCCCAGACAAAAAAGCCTCTTATTTGCTACATTCCTCCCTTTGCTCAAAGTTATGCCAAGCATAGGAAAAAAAAAAAATCAAACTGAATAGGGAATTCATTGTCTAGGAGAAAAAGCAAACCACAAAAAGAAGCAGACAATGAAGATTGTTAAACGGGGGGGGGGGAGCAGTTGGGGTGATATATACGATAAAGTGTTCAACTTGAACTGAGGAAATTAGCTTCAGTTAACCATGAACCCAGAGTGGGGCTCCAGAAAAATCACCAGTCTCCTCCATGAAAAGGAAAGCTTGAAATATGTGGGGCATTATTTCATTATAAATATTTGTATAATCATGGAACGGTCTTACAAGAAGTTATGAAGAAACTTCAGAAGTGGTGCATGTTAAATAGCTTAGCCTAAAAGTAATTAAGTGTCAGTTGAATTCATGCTCTAATGGATCCAAATACAAATTTGGGAGAAAAAAAGAAATAACTGAAAGGGTGCCAAATTAAACTTAAATAGTATGCTATTTAAAGGAGAAGCAGATAACCAGGAGGAACGTCTTACGTGGAGGGAAGGGAAGGAGATGAGGTCAGGATCAGACACAAAGTATTATTTCATAAAACAAATAGGCTAAAGCAAATGAATGAGCTGTCTCTTCTGATAGGTCCACCAATTTTGGCTCACCTTCTAAGCAACCAAAAATATGTTGTTGCCCGGAACTAACTTTGACTGGATCACATCAAAATCTGGACTACAGTAACTGTCACGCCCAATCAACACACCCAATTGTCAGAGATGATGAGATGTTTTTTTTTTTACTACAATTGTCCTGAACAACTCATTTCCTTGGTTTTGCATACGTACTTCATTTACCTTCTAAATATCTTTCAGAATGCATGGATCTGTGTTTTAACCTGCTTATAACAATTTGTTTCTTGTCTATTTTATTTCAGATCTCTGCAATTCATGTATGGTTTTTTAAGACACCACCACCCTGTTTTTATGCTATCCCCTTACGCTGTATTGTTGAGAAGCATATCACATTTACAATGGACGCAAACTGAAAATGGACAAAGGCAGTACAGCTAACAATCTGGAACAAAAAGAAGCTACCACAAAAGCAAAGCTGTCCGCAGAAGCTTTAGCAACATATGTTGATAGAAAGATGATTTAATCAACAGCCCAAGTTCTACAAAGAACTGAGATGCAGTGAAAACACCTACATCCAGAAGAAGGTGGACAGGTATTAAAATCACATTGTTAAAAATTGCCATGCCTAGAGCTGGCAATTTCCAGCAAAAACCACTGCACCACCACAGCTGTATATTTCAGTTTAACAACGCTCCTTCTTATTTGAAGCATTTATCTACCACGTTAGTACTTCAAAGAGACAGTCAGAATTAGGTGCAACAAAGATACTATAGTAATTTCTCTTGGCCAAGTAGAACGCACACAAATTCTTCATTTCCCACTATCTGCCAGTAGAATGAAAAGTGCAAGGAAGGCTGGTTACAGCCTTGTCGTAAGAATGGGGGAAAACAAAATGTGGGGGGGGGGAAACACCACCGTTTATCCCCAAACAAAATATATATAATTCTTGGAGTTGAAGTCCATGCATCTTAAAGTTGCCAAGGTTGAGAAACACCGGCACAGAGGCTTTGTTTTGTCTAGGTAGGAAGAGAGCAGGCTGTTTAATTTCCTCAAGCAGAATCCAGCTGTTTTGGAGTCATCTGTATGTAGCTCAGTTATCCTTAATTGAGTATTGTGGAGATCACTGGATTTCAACTCCCCAAATTCTAAATCAAGCTAATTTTGTTATTCAAAATTGGATTGCACACTATCCCGTTGCTTCCCTCCAGTTTACTTTTCCCCCAAAAAACTTGCTGAACAAAAAAGAGAGCAATTGGAAGGATGGGAAAATAAATGACCCTCTAATAAAATGATCTGGAGCAAAGTGAAATTGTTCAGATTTGCAACAGATTTCTTACTATTTACCCATCACTCACATTATAATAAGTCAATATTCTATTATCATTAGCTGTGCTTAATCATCCCACGACAATTTTAGTTCCCCTCTTCAAGAGTTTCTGTTTTTTAAAAAAAGGAGATAATTCTACAAATCCTGGAGTTTCTCTCTCTGCAGATAGTGTTGCACAGCTTCGAAAACAAGAGGCTTTAAAAATTAAGCGCTAAAAGCCAAACAACCAAATGAAGCCTATGTGCCACAGCCAAGAGCCCTGGGTAACATGACATGGCAGAGAAGGATCATCCAGATGGGATTTTCTCCATGGTAAATCCAGGTGTTTATTGATCCAGTTGATTGCCCCACCCAAGACACTGATTCAGAATATCCACTACTTTACAGGGATTTATTTTTTTTAAAGAAGGTGGTGTTGAATGACATCAATATGTTGTTAACAACAACAACAATGTTAAATCTCTGGATGAAATCATTCAACACTGCCCATTAGATGTTAAGCAGTTTGAGAGATAACAAAACACCCTGTGGAGCCACAATTTAACTGCCTGCCAGAGGGAAGGCAACCATGCCCGGTCATTAATTTCTTCAACTCAACCTCTAAGTAAGATAGAGAGATTCAAGAGAGGGAGGTAAAATGAAGAATGAAGACAAACGGAGAGAATGATGTCCGCAAACACAGGGCAACCAAATCCTTTCCATTTCTAATGCATAAGGTGCAAGGAACCTTTCAAACACCAAGGGTTGGACTTGGAATCAACTCTGAATTGCTAGGATTTTGTTTTTAAATAAAGTACATGTTAAACAGCCAGTTTGGTCTAATGGTTAAGATGCCAGGCTGGAAACCAGAAGTCTGTGAGTGCTAGTCCCATTTTAGGCATGAGAACTGACTGGGAGTTGGGCCAGTCACTCTCTTTCAGCCAAACTCACCTGGCAGGGTTCCTGTTGTGGGGAAAATAGGAGGAGGAAGGTATTAGGTATGTTCTCTGCCTCAAGTCAGCCTTCCATCCTTCTGAGGTCAATAAAATGTGGAGCCAGATGGTTGGAGGCAATATGCTGATGTTGTGAACTGCTCAGAGAGTGCTATAAAGCACTATACTGTAGAGTAGTATATACAGTAAGTCTAAATAGCTATTGCTATTATTTATAAAAAAACAATAAAAGGTGGACTAAAACTATAAATAAATAAATGAATTAAATAAAATGAGGTAGGAGGAATGAGAGAGGAGAAGTTGTCCTAGGTAGAATATTGAATGTTATGAAGAGAAGAATTTTTTTTGGCTGCAGGTCATGAAAACAAGATATAGAGCAAAGCTATGGTTGAATCTGCTTCTACAGTGGGAACATCCCAGGTAATTATACTATACCGCCAAGGTTCCAATTTAGTTGTAGCTGTGCTCTGCTGTTTGTGTTACACAATGGTATCTCCACTCTCTTTCCATCCACTCTTACCAAGCAAGTACTCGCTGATTTAAGATAAGAACACTCCCAAGTTGATTACATAGGCTATATTCTTTTCTACTTTATGTCTTGGTTTTAAGTGATACCATCAAGATCAGATTTGTGATTGTGGATATGTGGTGGGGGGAGGGAGAGGAGAAGAGGTTAGCCCCCCCCAATCAACAGAAAGAGCTAGGGTAGGGGATTCCAAAAAATAAAGTAGAACATGTCCTACGTAAAGGATAATCCTCATAGAATGCCTAGTATAGATGTAAAATACTTTGATGAAAAGGACTGGGGTGACATGATAGCAGTGTTCCAATATCTAAGGGACTGCCACAAAGAAAAGGGGGTCAACCTATTCTCCCAAACACCTGAAGGCAGAAGAAGAAGAAGGAATGGACAGAAATTGGAAATAAGGAGAAATTTCCTGACAGTTAGATCAATCACTCAGTGGAACAATTTGCCTTCAGAAGTTGTGGGTGATCCATCACTGGAGGTTTTAAAAAAGAGGCTGGACAGCCATTTGTCTGAAATGGTACAGTCCCCTGCTTGAGCAGGGGGTTGGACAAGAAGACCTCCAAGATCCCCCCAACTGTTATTCTATACTTTCACACCAGACTTTCTGTTTACATGTCAAAGAACCAGAGACCATCATCTGCATGCACAAAACCCTACTGAACTCTTTAAGACGGTTTGATAACAGTCATCAATGCAGTTTAAGACAACATGTCCTTTGGAGAGCCCAAGAAAGTTCAAACACAACTTAAGGATCTCTCTTCCCACCAAGTGTAGCCACCTCCCACGTTTTGCCCCAAGGCAACAGCTTTGTTCTACCTCATAAATTTAGAGCCATTGCAAATTGCATCATTTAACATGTCACAGCATAACTTCTTGAATACATTGGGAGTGTTTGCTTTTTCGTTTGTGCTCTAAAAATAAGAGATTGTTGTTTCACACAAGCGTCTCAGCAGTGGCAGTTCCAAATTGGATCCTCAACTCATAAACTAGCAATTACAAATTGCTCCATTACCCCCAAATATGCACAAATTATGCTCTTAAGGAAAATTACCTCCGGTTTAAGAACCACCAAGCTAGAATATAGCCTTGAAATAGAGCAGCTATTTTCTGTGGATCAAAGTCACAATTATCTTCCAAGTCAAAAGTTGTGAATGATAATATTAGAAATATTAATGATTTCCAGGAAGATATAGCCTGATTATTTCAGAATTTCAAGGATGGGAAAGATATTGAGAAGTCTCTGAGAAGCAAACCATTCCTACACTGTATATTATTTATGCTTGCTTTGGTTGAATTGTCTTTTGTAGATTCTAGAGTTAGAAGCACACTTCCAATTAAATTCTTTTGTTTTATTTCTTTCTGACAGAATCCAGTGGCAAAGACTTCACTGGATCCATCTCCATCAAGAAACAGATTTTTTTTTTTAAGTAAACAGAATAAGCAAATTATAAAGATGGGAAGAATTCTGTCTTACAACCAGAGGTGACATTACTGTGGAATACTATTAAAAAGCTTCATTACTAGCAATTTGTAAAATATTCGGGACCATTTTGGAATACCACGAACCACTTTGAGAAGATTTATATCCAGAAGCTGCTAAACTGAGCCCAAAATAGCCTGATCAGCATGTCCTGGGAGAAATAAAGTAGTGTCCCAGAATTCTACTTTTTAAACTCATTCACTATATAAAGCAGATCTTGATTTCTTTCTACAATTAATGATTGGTTTTATAAGAGCTGTGGTGGCGCAGTGGTTAGAATGCAGTATTGCAGGCTAATTCTGCTTACTGCCAGCAGTTCGGCAGTTCGATTCTCACTGGCTCAAGGTTGACTCCACCTTCCATCCTTCCAAGGTTGGTAAAATTAGGACAGAGATTATTGGGGGCAATATGCTGACTCTGTAAACTGCTTAGAGAGGGCTGTAAAGCACTGCGAAGCGGTATATAACTCTAAGTGCTATTGCTATAATACAGTTTAGTTACTAAGTGGCTTTTCACTTTTTCTCCTGCTGCTGTTCTATTCTTCCAGAGAGACAACCAATTTCCCTTTTAACTGGAATATTTTCCAAGATCATTCATTCATTCCCAGAATCATAGGAGTGGAAAAACCTTGGAGGTCTTCTAATCCAATCTCCTGCCCAAGGCAGGATACCTTAAGCTCCAATGAAACCAAAGCAAGAGCATCTAACTATATACCAACAATATTAATTAAAACTGAAAAGCCATACAGGAAAGCCAACTCATCAATGACTCACTGGAAGACAAAGACTAACTTGAAGGTGTGCAGATTAAATATGGTTTTTGTTTCCATTTAGATAAGGCAGCGAGCCATCTTCATATATACACTGCAAGTAAGTTCAGAACTGATAACAAGGCATCTTTACTGAATCAACATAAGCTCAGAGAAAGTGAGGAACTATGTTGTTCATCCATATTGACCTAGGTCATTTTGAAGAAAAAGCTAGACATCGACATTTGACCGCTAAATCTGAAGTATTCACCTAAAGATTGATCAAGCCAGACAAGCGTTTTCTCACTTGGATGCTAGTTCATATTCCTCAACAACAGAAGTTGACAGCTTTTATATAACTGCAGACGATGCACTAAAAAATGTCAGTCAAGGTCTTGTATCACCAAGACAGAAAAAAAAAAGGGATTTTCCATTCATTTCTCCCACTGGGGGAACTGCATTAAATGGTAACGGGAAGCTTAACACAATTCTCCTGTTTTGTCTTTTTTTGGTTTGTCATCAAATCAAGGGGAGTCCAAGGGCTGCTCAAAAAGCAGCTCAGATTACATTTATTTGGCCACAAATTTAAAGGACAGCACGTAATCTTTTAAACTATCCTCCTGTATGTTATGTGGTCAAGTATTTATATACTCAAATTTCCACTTAAAATTCCCATATTAGTCACCCAACTTAAACGGATGGGAAATAGGCACTGCAAAATAATGCGCTTCCAATATAACTGAAACATACTGACATTTTTCTAGAGTTATGGTACACATACTAGCGAGGCTTAAATGACCTTGTAGTTTAGTGTGCTGCCTTTATCTTAGCCTGTTGTTCAATTAGTCAATTCCATTAATCCAGGTTTATTTGTTTGGGCAACGCTACTATGTCAACCAAACCCTTGTGTTCTCTTTGGTTTAGTGTGTAGCATGAACGGTTTAAGCTGCAGTTAGCAGAACCTCTGCTATTTCATATTTTCTATTTTTGTCGTTCTTATAATCAGAGGTTTTGAGAAAAGGAATTTCTTTTCTCCCTTCTTTTCTACACTTCTCCTTGCCCCTTTCCCTCCCTTTTCTCTCCTACTATTTGCTTTTGTGTTTTTGCATTTTATATTATAAACTAATAAAAATGGCAAATTGAAAAAAAAAAAGTTTTGAGAGAGAGAGAGACTGAGATTTCATAAACTGCAATCTTATATACAGTTCTCGACTTAAGACTGTTCGTTTAACAACCCTTTGAAGTTATGGCAGTGCTGAACAAAGTGACTTACGGAACTGGTCCTCCACTTAAAACCGTTGTTGCAACAATAATCATACTGAATGCTTGCCAATCAGCATGCATTCACAATGGCTTCAGTGTCCTGAGGTCACATGATTGCTATCTGTGATCTTCCCAGGTTCACAAGATTGTCAGATCTTCTGGTTTTGCTTAATGATTGTGTCAATAAAGGTCAAAAAATTAGATGTGACTCGCTTAATGAACATACTGCACACTGCTGGAAATTTTGTGCCCAATTGTGGCCATAAGCCGAGGACTCCCTGTAGAAGTGTTGGGAAGCAATTCCATTGAATTTGATAGTGTTTTCTCCAGACAAAGTTGCAATTGGTTAATCACTAGAGCAGGGGTCCTCAACCTTAGCAACTTTAAGACTTGTGGACTTCAGCTTTGCTGGCTGAGGAACTCTGGGAGTTGAAGTCCACAAGTCTTAAAGTTGCCAAGGTTGAGAACCCCTGCACTAGAGGATCTAAATAATACTATACCTTAGTTGTACTCTATCTCAAAATAAATCAATACACTCCATTGCTAACCCTTTCTTCTGTTGTGTGTTCTTACATTAATTTGAAGCGATGGTTAAATACATAGAGTTCCTCTTTTTTTCAAAGTTCCTATATATTAGTCACTTAATATATTCACTGAAAATCAATGGAACTTCAGTTAACCGTGACTAATTTACCACATTGGTTTCAATGTGTCCACCGCAAGCATGATCCTGACTCAAACCCTATGATTCAATTGGTCCCAAATTTCACAACTGGGGAGAAATAATTCATATTTTTAAACAGGATAATAGATACTTTGAAATTTCTAATTTTCATAGTATTTCTGAGGCAAACATTATTTGGGCCGTTATTCAGCCACTTAAACAGGCATTTTTTTAAAAAAAAAAATACAGACTTCGATAGGCATTTTTTGGATTATTGTCAATATGTCTCATTGACTTTGCCTGGTTGTGGACACTGCAAACGTCATAAAGATGAGTCACTTGCCAAACATCTGATTTTTGATCACATGACCATGGGGATGCTGCGACAGTTTTGTGAAAAATGGTCATAGGTCACTTTTCCCAGTGCCATTGTAACTTCCAAAGGTCACTAAATGAACTGTTGTAAGACAAGGACCACCTATATCTATGAAGAGTTGGCTGCAATTTGGATCATTCATTAGTTACTTCTTTATTTCCCCATACATTCAAAAAATCTATGGAACCATGGTTTGTTTAAACATGCCTTACTGATTCGGCTGGGCTTGTACAACCTGCCACATTGTAGACCACAGATTGCCAACTGTAATAGGGAGTGACACACAGCTCACAAAAGCTGTGAGATTAAGGCATAAAATGGATCTACCACTCACCCAGTGTACATACTTGCTCTTAACTGAGCAGTTGATTGAAGACATTTTAAGTCTATTGTCACTACCACTGTTTCTAATTCTTTAATTGACCTTGACTGGTTAGCTGCCTTCTGCTGATAAATAATATAACGGCCGTTTCTTTCGTTAAAAAAAACAAAACCCACTTGTAACATTCTGCAGTTGTGTCCTAGAATCTTTGATTTCCAGATGTGTTTCACTCAGCACAAAATAGCAAATCTTGAACGTCCTTAGTGTTCCATACATTTGTTTTTTGTTGATTTTCTGTGCATCGTCTTAAGTGCGTTTTTAAGCAGGATATGCGTAAAAGTTATAGATTTACCCTATTCTAATCTATTGAAGCTATCCTTTCTTATGATAAGCCATTCATAAGAAAAATGTCTATGGAGATTCTCAGTCATCCAGGTTATGGTGCTTTTTCAAATTCAGTTCTGAACTGAAGAAGATTCTTGGATGAGAAGCAAAACTTTTCAAGGAAAAACAAAGAAAGTCCAGGCACTTCTTGAAAAAGCATCTTTGGTTAGTTCCATTAAACTAGCATCAAAAGTAATCAGTGCTCTCTTGTTCCTACGGAATCTAATCAATCCGTTCACGTCATCAGACATTTTGTGGTAATAAGTTACCCAACGGAATTCATGTTGTGACCCAAAACTACTTTTGATCTGGTCACTCATTGGATGTCTCAGAATTCTAGAATGATACTGGAAGTTTTTAAGAAGAGACTGGACAGCCATTTGTCTGAAATGGTGTAGGGTTCTTGCCTGAGCAGGGGGTTGGACTAGATGACCTCCAAGGTCCCTTCCAACTTTATTATTATTATTATTATTATTATTATTATTATTATTATTATTATTATTATTATTATATTCCTTTCTCAAATTCTTTGTGCAAGTCAACCCTTCTTCTGCTTTGGCTGTACCAGTGGTACATGCTATTGTTCCTTTGAAGCTAAGAGAGTACCAGCTCACAAGCAAGGAGGAAATGCAAGTAGTAACCTTGGACGAAAAATCAAGAATTGCAGAAGTACAAAAGTTTTGATGGAAACAACAACAATTCTAATGGGGAATTTCCCAAACAACTCACCGAAGATTAAATAACGCAGCTTCCCTAAGAATTAGAATCACTTCAATATCTCTGAAACTGAAACTGCTAATCGCCCCAACGGGAACATCAACAGAAGTTGTAAGTATAAATGGCAGCAAAAGATAAATTGTATATATATAGACTTAAATTATATATATATAATTTAACATAGGAAATGATAAAAACCCAACTTTATCGTCCAATAACGTTCAACTGTAAAAATCTCAGCATCCATCCAAAGATCCAAATCTTTTACGTATCACCAATATACTCTGAGACAAAGAATCAAAATACAGATTTCCAGAAATATCATTCTACAATTTTCCAATCAAGTGACAGAAGTGATAGAATGTTCATTTTATCTGTGACATTTTGAATCCAACGGTCCAATTAACTAAAGGTATTGTCCATAGGTATTAAATATTCTCCAGGAAGGAAAAGATAAGTCAGAGGAGTCTTGTGGACTTCAGCTCCCAGAATTCCCTATCTATCTATCTATCTATCTATCTATCTATCTATCTATCTATCTATCTATCTATCTATCTATCCCTTCATGGTGCCTAGAGAATTCTTGGAGTTGGAAGTCCACAAAGCTGAAAGTTGCCAAGGTTGAAAACCTATGTACTAAGTGAAACCATCCAAAAATCTATACACGTTAAATATATACTTAAAGATATAACTCAAATTTTGGGATATCCAGAACTCCATCTTAAACTAACAAATATATCTCCTTAAAAAAGATATGATTTCAAGGGAGGGTTGGGCAAATGAGGGAAGATTGTACTATTAATGCAAGCAATTGTGAGATCAGTAGCATTTTTTCGGTTCTGGTGCCTTAATTCAGATGCTAGTAGAAAAGAACAATGGAAGATGGTGATTGTCTTCACATATGGATGTCAAATTTCCAGGGAGCAGTAGGCCAGCCATGCTGGCTGAATTCATATAATGCGCTAAACCTTAACTCCAATTTACCAAATCCAAAAACAAGCCAGGGCAAAAACAAGCAAACTTTATAAGGACTTCATGATTATACTCCTTCAAAACGCATCTAGTCTTGTTTATTATGGCAACTCCGCCATTTTGACAAGAGAATTAAAAGACTTTGTGTTTTTTCCTAAGATCCATAGAAATCAAAGGACAGTTCCAGTGCTGGCAATAATATCAATAAGACTGAAAATTACATAAAGAGAATGTTAAGTACTAGTGACTGTATGCTGGAAAAAGAGAGCAAGATACAGGTAACAGAATAACAGAGTTGGAGGTCTTCTAGTCCAACCCCCTGCTCAGGCAGGTAACCCTATACCATTTCGGGCAAATGGCTGTCCAGTCTCTTCTTAAAAACTTCCAGTGATGGAGCATTCACCGCTTCTGGAGGCAGGTTGTTCCACTGGTTAATTGTTTTAACTGTCAGAAAATTTCTCCTTAGTTCTAGGTTGCTTCTCTCTTTGGTTAGTTTTCACCCGTTGCTTCTTGTCCTGCCTTCAGGTGCTTTGGAGAATAGCTTGACCCCCCTCTTCTTTGGGGCAGCCCCTGAGATATTGGAACACTGCTATCATATCACATTTCGTCCTTCTCTTCATTAAACTAGACATATCCAATTCCAGCAACTGTTCCTTATATGTTTTAGTTTTCAGTCCCCTAAAGGTAATCTTCAATTTACAACTATTTGTAAGTATAAGCAACTGTTTGAAGTAGTAATAGCACTGAAAAAAGGGACCTTTCCATCAGTTCTCACACTTAACTGTTGCAGCATCCCACAGTTACATGATCTTGGCAACCAGCAGATATTTATGATGCTTGCAGCATCCTGGGGTGTTTGATTGCCATTTACAATCTTCCTAGCAGACTTCAGACAAGCAAAGTCAATGGGGGAGCTGGAGTCACTTAACAAACACATGATTCACTTAACAATTGCAGTGATCCACTTAACAACCATAGCAAAAAAAAAAAAAAAAGCTGTTCCAACTCTGCTTGGATTTTCACTGTAACCTTTTAAGGTTGATCAGGCTGGAAAACCGCAAATGCCCAGCATCAGCTAGCAAGTGCCAACTTATTATGAACCTGAATTCAGATTTCCTTGTTCAGGCCTGTTGTTCCTAAAACATGGAAAAAAATATTTGATGGTGGGGAATTTGCAGCTTCAGACCTATTCGTGATTTTCAGTGGATTTGTTACCCATTACAACATGTGAATCAAAGAGGTCCTGATATTGGAAATACTTCAGTTATTAATTAGTAGCTGCTACTGGCTTGGAAACTGCTCCTTTTAGTTGAGGAAAGCACCAGGGGTTGGCACACGTCATCTTCATTTTTGCGGATCCACCTTGAGTTGCTGCCCACCTTGATTTCCAAGTAACCAGCTCTCAGAAGGCCAGATATAATAAAGTAAACGTGATGGTGAAGGAAAAATAGAAGGAGTAGTAGTAGGAGGAGTTTCCAGGTCTTGTTTGGGCTAAAAGTGACCCTGAGTTCTGGGAAAACTCAAGATAATGATGGCTCATCAGACTAGATCCAGGAACTGCATACAAAACACTTGATAGAGGAGGGAGGGGGAGGAGAAAATTCTTCTAAGGAGAAATTTCCTGACAATCACAGCAATTAATCAGTGGAATGAATGGCTTGGCTTCAGAAATTGTGGGTGCTTCGATACTGGAAGCTTTTAAGAAGAGACTGAACATCCATTTGCCTGAAATGGTACAGGGTTTCCAGTTTGAGCAGGGGTTGGACTAGAGGACCTCCAAGGTCCCTTCCAACTCTTGTGATTCTGCTAAAATGGCTTAAGGAGAAAGACAGTGCTGAGCTGCGATTTCAATTCTGACGGACTGAGGGAGATGGCAAGGTGGCCTTGTGCATGGCATCAAGGTCAAGGGTGCATTGTTTGAGTACACCACCTTTCACATCAACCCTCCCCCACCCCAAACCAGCCCATATCTGCACTTCCCACTATTCCCATTAATTAATCTGAAGTAACTGAATACTTAATGGCTGAGTGCCTCCCATCAGGCTGTGCCACCTCTGCACTGGGGGTTAATTAAGCCACCACAAACAATTTCCCAAACCCCCTACCTTTGTTTTCTTTCTTTGCAGCCCCAAAGGTGACTCACAAGTTCCCTGGCACCAAAAAAAAAAAAAAAAAAAAAATCCCATGGGGTGGGGGCAAGAAGAAAAACAAAACAATCTACGGGGGTCTTTGCGCTCTCTCTGGGCTTGTTTGCTTGCAGATGTTTCATTACCCAACTAGGTAACATCACCAGTTTATGTTACAATGTATAATATAATTACTTGCACAAGCAAACCAGACCCACAGACACGCTGCGTATGATTATCTTTACACAGCGCATCATAGACTGATGGTGTTACCTAGTTTGGGTAATAAAACATCTGCCCGAAAACAGCCAAGCTCAGAGGGGCACAAAGGACCCCCGATTTTAACCCTGAGTTACAAATATTCCCCTCTATGGACAACACACTGTAAAGGAGAACTAATCAGCCACCGGTCGGTGTGTGAACAGCTGATTCCAACTCCCATCCGTCTGCCTGCTGGCTGGGGATAATGGGAAGAGTAGCCCTGCCCGTCTGGAAGGCGTTTTGGCAAACTTTAAGGGGAAAAAAAAAGAGACTGCGAGGAAGAGCAGAGGAGGAGGGAGGGGAAGTAAAAAGCAGCGGAGGGTGGGGTCACCTTTCCCACTCCCCGGCTGCGACCCGACCAGGATCTAGCCCGAAACCGGAATCCCTCGAAGCCGAGTATCAGAGCTGGAGTTGAACCCTCTCAAGTCAAGCAGGAAGGAGGAGAGAAAAGGCACAGAAGAAGGCGAGCTGATGGGAGGAAGAAGGGGGGGGGGAAGAGAGAGAGAGAGAGAGAGAGATCCGCCCCGCAGACACTCTGTGCACTGCATGGGAAAGTTCCAGGCGAGGGACGGGCCGGCGACACGCATCCTGCACGTGGGAAACGGGGGAGGGGGGGGAGGAGGCTCAGAGTGGACCCCGGGTACTCACCCACGCCATACTTCTCCCGCTTGGTGGGGATCCAGCGAGCCATGCCGATGCTGGACTGCGGGGGGGGGGGGAAGCTTGGCCGAGCCCGCCGCCCCGGCTGCTGCTGCTGGTGGTGGTGGCCGCCGAGCCCGGGCTCCGTTCGCCCAGCCAACGCGCTTCAGCCTCCGCCGGCCTCGGTAGCCTCCAGCTCGCCTGCCATACTTGGAGTTAACCCGCTTCTCTGGTTCCCTGGCTGGCTGGCTGGCTGCTCGGCGCTGCGCCTCCTCCCTTCCTCTGCCCAAGTTTAATTCTCCAGCCGCCGCGCCTCCGCCGCCGCCCGGGCAGCTTTGGGAACTCCAGCGGCCCGCCTTCCACCGAGGGCAGCGAGACGAGCAAAGGGCGGGCGCTCCCCGCCTCTGCCGGGCGGGATCACCTGCTCCGACGGCCTCTCTCTCGCTCTCTCTTCCCCTGCCCGGGATGGGAAGGACTCGGCCGCCCAGGGTGCGCACCAGCTCCGGACGTTAGCGCGAGGCCAGTCTTCGGAGCTGCCGGCGCAAAAGTCAACGGGGGATGGCCTGCTTAATGGTGCCTTCCCCAGCATTTTCTGAGACTTCTGCCGTCTTTGGGGTCCCCCCTCCCCCTCCTCCCAAGCCTGTGGGGCCTTCCCTTGCCTGGGAACCATGCCCTTGGGCCCACACTGGTAGTCCTCGCCTTGCAACAGTTCATTTAGTGACCGTTCAAAGTTACAAGGGCACTGGAAAAAAGTGACTTGAGCGCCGTTTTTCACACTTAACGACCGTGGCAGCACCCCTCCTCCCCTAATGGTCAAGGGATCAAAATTCAGTTGCCTGGCAACTGACTCATATTTATGACGGTTGCAGTGCCCCGGGGTCATGTGATCCCCTTTTTCAATCTCCCGACCAGCAAAGTCAATGGGGAAGCCCGATTCACTTAACAACTGTGTTATTAACTTATCAATTGCAGCGATTTGCTTAATAACTGTGGGCGAGAAAGGTCATAAAAGGGGGCAAAACTCACTTAACACATGTCTCCCTTAGCAACAGAAATTCAGTTGTGGTCGTAAGTCAAGGACTGCCTGCAGGTCATTTTGCCCTTGGAAATAATCTTGTTGTTGAACAGCATTTATTAACCACAGCCCCCTGAAGATGTGTGGATTTCAATTCCCAGAATTCCCCAGCCAGCAACGGGAATTCTGGGAGTTGAAGTCCATACATCTACCAGGGGCAGAGGTTGAGAAATGCTGATTTGGTATCTGGCATCTTTTTCTCCACTGCTCTGCTCCAATTTAGATATTTTGAACCATGGCTCCCATCCTCCCCACCCAAATGTCTAAACTGAGCCTTACCTGATAGTCTGAGATAGGGGAAAGTTCTAAACTTATTTCAAATTTGTGTTGTTTTTGCTTAAGAGGAGCAGATCCAGAAAAAGACACCGGTTTCATTTTAGATCTGGTCTGGTGGCTACGGAGAACCACGTACCATGGGCAATGTGTGCAAGACACACCTTGTTTCACCATAGATTACTCCACCACATTTTCTGATGTGCATGGGCCAGAAAACCAGATATGGCACACAGGCTGCATTTACATGCCACCGTAACCCCAAAGAGAGTTGGATATCTTGTTTTGTGGCTTGGAATGCCAGCTATGTCCAACAGCTACATTGTTTCAGCAAAGAGAAAGTCAGTTGCAGCTTTAATGTAAAACAAACATTTTAAAAAGTATACACTGCACCTTTAAAGATACAACTGCTAGACTTGGTCAGCTGTTTCAAGAATATATAGCTGAAGGGCACCTTACATGCATGCAGCATTAGTCATCTTAGAGGACTGATACACCCAGTTCCTAATTAAACAAGCAAGCTTTCTTTTGCCGTGTCTCCCCGTGGTTCTTCAAAGTAGCCTGCTGCTTGTGGGTCTCAACCGGTCCACGCAGGACCCAACCCAACTCTTTTTAAAATCAGGCAAATACCCCACTTCCCCCCCTCCACACCTTTGCATTTTAATCTGGACTTTGGAATAAGATGTGGTTCCTATCTTCCTCGATTCACTCTCCTTATCAGAAACAAAGTGGATTTAAGGATAAGAAGGGCTCACATGACCAGGATTTTTGACTGACAAGATATATTTCAGAAGGTGGAGATTCAGAGGCTGCATTTAAAATAAAATAAAAAGCAAAGGGGGGGGGGGAACCCAAGCTTGGATGCTAGGAGCGACCTTTTCGTAAAACCAGGAAAGCTTCACATTTCCAGTTGACTCATTTTAATTTGTTTTAAGTATGTATATCCCCTCTTTATTATTTTTATAAATAGCTCAAGGGTGTGAACATACCTCACACTCCCAATGAAGGAGAATATTTGTAGCTCCTGGATGCTCTCTGAGCTCGCTTGTTTTCTTGCAGACGTTTCATTAGCACACTAGGTAACGTCATCAGTGCTAGTCTGGCAGTGATGATATTACCTAGATAGGGTAATGAAACGTTTGCAAGAAAGCAAGCAAGCTCAGAGTGCACTCAGGCCCATCATCTAATACTCCTTCATCCTCCTGTTTTGCCCACATCAGCAACCATGTGAATTGAGTTGGAATGAGAAATATTAATTGGCCCACACTCATCCAAGCCTATTCATGGTTTCTAGGTTGGCACTTTAACCACTAGGCCAAATTGTCTCTTGAAGGAGAAGTTTTCCTTGAGTTGGGCTCAGTTCCTAGTGACATCTTGGACTGCTTCTTACGATCTTGTTGACCACCAGACTAACATTTAATAATAAGCCACTGCTTTCTTTGGGGATTATTTTATTTTACATTCAGTTTTGTCTATAGCCCAGGGATTTTTTTTAGCAGTCTTCCATTCAAGCACTGCCATAAAGAAAGGCAGGGACAGGACGCTCTTCTCAACTAGGGGCCCAATGTCATATTGTCCAAGGGCCAAGATAACATGATCCAAGGAGGTAGAACCAGAACTGTCCACCAGATTAATCCTACCCAGAACACAACAAACACCCTTTCTCCTTCCTTTCCCGGTGAACATTTATTGATTTGCACTGAAGTCATCACTGAAGGAGAAACTGGGAAAAAAAGTGTGGAAGGTGCACACGGGTTCTGACTTGCCTATCTCTGGCCTTGTGTAAGAGCACAAGGTTTGAATGCCAATGGTCTCAGATTTATTTTTTAACAATGATCATTAAAGTAGCTGAGGATAGGCTGGGATGGTGCAAGAGGGAAGAAAGCCATACAGACCACAGAAGAGACACCGTTACTAGCTTTGCCCATCTTAGCTCCTGCAGAATTCCAGGCCTTTGTCTGTCACTGCTGTTGCTTAAATTTGTAGAAAGCCCTCAGGTGGGCAATGATGAAGTGAAAGGCTTGCATTCCAGTTGGTATCTATTGCTACGCTCATCCTTTCCTTGTTCAGCTGCTTTTGCTATGTGGGGCAGAAGAGGGGATAACAACAAAGCCATCTTTCCACTTCAGAAGGGATTGGAGAATCCCAAGAACTAGGAAGCAGAGGTTGGAGTTCCACCAATGAAAGCTACCCATGCTGAAGCTCTGGAATGTGTTTCATACGTGTCTTTGTTGTACATCCTCTGGAAAATAGATTTAAAAATGAGATGGTTCAGCTTGCAAAGACTTCCACAGCCCCCAAGTCATCCTATAGAATACAGAATACACAGGAACAGAGTTGGAAGGGACCTAGTCCAACCCCTTGCTCCAGCAGGAGATTCTACCCAGTGGTGGGATTCAAATACAACCAGTTCTCTGTGTGGATGCCACTTCTGGAAGTCCATTCTGGGCCTGGGCAACAAAAAACTAGCTACCGGTTCTGCTGAACTGTGTGAACTGGCTGAATCCCACCACTGATTCTACCCTATTCCTGACCAATGGCTCTCCAGCGTCTTCTTAGAAACCTCCAGTGATGGAGCACCCTCAACTTCTGGAAGCAAGCCATTCCATTGGTTAATTGTTCGGATTGTCAGGAAATTTCTCCTTAGTTCTAGGTTGACTCTTTTTGATAAACTTCAATCCATTGTCCTGCCCTCAGGTGCTCTGAAGAATAGGCCAACCCCCTCTTGTTGTGACAGCCCCTCAAATCATAAGAAGACCACCATTGGGTCATCCCTAGCCGTTCTCTTCATTAGTCTAGATCAGTGCTTCTCAACGTTTGTGTGACGGCGACCCCCGTCACACAAACATTCTGCGCATGCGCGGCGCCCCCATGTGCGACGCGCATGCGTGACGGCCCCCCATGCACGATGTGCATGCACGGCGCCGCCCCCGTGCGCGACGCGCGTGCACGGCGCCGCCCCCATGCGTGGTGCACATGCGCAGCGCGCCCCCGTGCGCGATGCACGTGCACGACGCCGTGAAAAATGGCAGATCGCCACCTTTGGCGACCCCCGAAAAATGGTCGATCGACCCCAAATGGGGTCGCGACCCATAGGTTGAGAACCGCTGGTCTAGATAGACCTAGTTCCCATAACTGTTCATCATACGCTTTAGCCTCCAGTCCCCTAATCATCTTCATGAGATGTGGGACTGGTCTCAAACTGGTCAGTATTTATATAACTGGCCCACACTCATCCAAGTCTATTCATGGTTTCTAGGTTGGCACTTTAACAACTAGGCAAAATTGTCTCTTGAAGGAGAAATTTTCCTTGAGTTGGGCTCAGTTCCTAGTGACATCCTGGGCTGCTTCTTACGATCTTGTTGACCACCAGACTAACATTTAATGCCACTGCTTTCTTTGGGGATTATTTTATTTTACATTCAGTTTTGTCTATAACCCAGGGATTTTTTTAAAGCAGTCTTCCATTCAAGCACTGCCATAAAGAAAGAAATTTCTCTTTAGTTCTAGGCTGACTCTTTTTGATAAACTTCAATCCATTGTCCTGCCCTCAGGTTCTCTGAAGAATAGGTCAGCCCCTCTTGTTGTGACAGCTCCTCAAAACATAAGAAGACCACCATCGGGTCATCCCTAGCTGTTCTCTTCATTAGTCTAAATAGACCTACAGTAGTTCCCGTAACTGTTCATCATACGCTTTAGCCTCCAGTCCCCTAACCATCTTCATGAGATGTGGGACTGGTCTCAAACTGGTCAGCGTTTATATAAGAAGGAAGCTAGATGGAACATTTATCTGGATCAGCTTAAGTTGATCAAGAGATTAGAGCTCGCCAGGAGACAATCGTTGCCTGCAGAAAGTGTCCTTCCTTCTCAAGCATTTCTACCTAAATCGCCTAACTAGTAGACGAGGGAAAATCATTAGTTTCCTGGAAAGTTCCGCCAATTAGAGAACTGTGTTCCCAAGTTCAGTGCCCCCCCCCCCCCGCACGTTGAACAAAATCTCCTTGTTCCCTGGAGATAAGAATCTAATGTAATTGTTCGGAGGGCACCAAGTTGCAATAGGCCAGAGGAGACAATGCTAGCAAAGAAAGACAAACAGTCTGAAGGGTTGGAGGCCCTTTCTTACCGCGCTGCTCAAACAGATAAAAAGGAGATCTATTTGTATTTTCAGACAGAACGGCAGGCTGTGCATACTTACAAAGGGCTTAGAATTTGGACATCGCTTTCTGAGTGAAAGAAAGCTTTGAGCCAATGGGCAGTGGCCCAAGTCAGGAAGAAATAAGGATGGTTAGCAAGTTCAGCAATGAAGCTTAAAACATGGTCGATATTTAGGACACGTGTTGTGAAGGAAAGAGGCAGAGAGGATATCTCCAATGCTTGAAAAAACGAGGAGGTTAGTAGAAGGCTTAAGCCGCTAGTATTTCTCAACCTTGACAATTTTAAGGGATGTGGACTTCAACTCCCAGAATTCCACAGCCAGCAATGCTGGCTGTGGAATTCTGGGAGTTGAAGTCCACATGCCTTAAAATTGTCAAGGTTGAGAAACACTGCGCTAGATCCTGTCACTAAGGACACAGAAGTAACCTTACGAGAACTCACAGAAGTAGTGGTCGACATACAGTTTTGCTGCACTGAGGGCTAGTCTGGAGCATGCAAATGATTGAATAACTTAAACCAGGGGTTCCCAACCCCCGGTCCGTGGACCAATACCAGGTCACGGCATGCCAACAACCAGTCCACACAAACGAAAGCCCCATCCACAGGATGCAGGCAGCACACAAAACCACACCCGGTCCGGTCCGTGGAAAAACCTCTCTCCACATAACCGGTCCCTGGTGTCCAAAAGGTTGGGCACCTCTGACTTAACCATTCCTAAGAGCCATGGTGGCACAGTGGTTAGAATGCAGTATTGCAGGCAAACTGTGCCCACTGCTAGCAGTTCGATCTGGACAGGCTCAAGGATGACTCGGCTTTCCATCCTTTTGAGCTCAGTAAGATGAGGAGCCAGATTGTTGAGGGCAAGATGATGACTCTGTAAAACCGCTTAGAGAGGGCTGTAAGTCTAAGTGCTTCCGATATTGCTAGCTGCACTTGCAATTTTTCATGTCCCCTCTAATCACCGACCGCTGCCTTTTGTAGCTCTTTCATCCGGATCTCCTGGTCTGCTGCTCCGTTCTGAAGAGGGTTGACTGCCTTCTCTTCTTTTTCAACTGCATCACATTGACAAGAACTCTGCCAGTTTCCTATTTTAGCCCAAGCGACAGGAAGAAGTATGAAACAAATGTTTTACCCCCCCCACTGACTCCACCAGTGGTGAAGCTCAAGAGCAGAGTTTCCCAACCTCAGCCATTTCTAAGCGTATAGATGTCAAGTACCAGCAGTTGTCAGCTTAATGACCACAATTGAACCCAAATTTCCTGTTGCTAAGTGAGACATTGGCTACCTGAGTTGCGCCCCATTTTACGACTTTTGTTAAAGCGAAACACCGCCATTGTTAGTCACACAGTTCCAAAGTGAATCTGGCTTCCCCGTTGACTTTGCTCATCATAAGATTGCAAAAGGGGATCACGTGACCCTCAGATGCTGCAACCGTCATAAATACAAGTCAGTTGCCAAGCATTGGAGCATTGATCACGTGACCGTGGGGATGCCACAATGGTCCTAAGTGTGAAAAAAAGGTTGTAGGTCACTTTTTTCAGTGCCATGGTAACTTTGAACGGACACTAAGCGAACCGTTGTAAGTCAAGGACTACCTGTACTAGAATACCGATCAATGGCCGTGCTGGTGGTGGAATTCTGGGAGTTCAAACGTCTTAAAACAACTGTTGAGAAACCGTAATGTAGAAAGTGTCCATTGCCTTGAGTTGTACGAGATAAAGGCAGGTAGTAAATCGATGAATAAATAAAAGGGCCCCCCTCTGCAGTTAGATCTTATCATTCCTAATCTGTGTGGCCAGGGATGAGTCATGATGGGAAATGAAGACAAAGATTTAGGAGGCCATTCGGACAACAGGGCCCAGTTTGAATTCTCTGTCTTTATTTGTTGCCATCTAGTGGTCGTCCCTGGTAAAATAAGAATAACAAATGGGTGTAAAAGGAATTTGTAAAAAGTGTACAACTTTTGTTCCAGGGTATCCAAGACACGGTAGGATTTCATTAAGGCTGTTTTTTTTTTCCAAAAGGAAAGGGAAAAATAAAAGACCTCTATGTTCTGCATCCTGCGTTCTGCATCAGCAAGATTTTGTCAACTTGTGTAAACAATACCGATTGTCGTGAAACATTTACTATTCTGCCCATCAGCTCTATTTCCCCCAAATGGTCTTGATGTACATTTTCAGGTTGAATGTATGTTATAATACGTATTGCTACTATACTATTTGCAATGTTTTCATGCCTGAAAAACTTGTGAAACTTCCACTTTGGAGAGTTGCAAAGCGTGGAAAGCAGGGCTGTACTGCCATCTTCTGGCAGAAATATGGAACACGCCAATTAGTATAACGAATTTTCTTGAGAGATAGATTCCAATAAAATATTTGGCTCATTGACATTTGGCCAAGAGCAGGGCTAGCAGCTCCCAGAATTCCATACTGGCTTAGGAATTCTGGGAATTGAAGTCCACAGATTGTAAAGTTGGCATAGCTGCCTACCCCTAGCCTGAAGCAAGTCCTTACAATCAGCATTTTGGAGTCATACATGTACAATCCTACTTTGCTTACAATCCTACCTTGCTCAGAAGCACCATTTATTACTCATTAATGCAAGAAGAGGAGGCTTTAGAACAACTTTATCAACTTTAAGATGTTTGGCTTTCAATTCTCAGAATTCCTCAGTCCAGCATACTGGCTGAGGAATTCTGGGGGTTGAAGTCCACACTTAGAGTTGACAAGTTTGAAAAACCACTGATTTAGAAGGAAGCAGCCAAAAGAATATTTTGCATTGTCATCCAGGGACAACATACATACCAAGTTGTTATCAGCTACTTAAGGGAAGTTGCCTCAATATTCCTGTCCACTGAAAACAGAAGACTGACAATCAGAGAGTGGATCACTATCACCCTTTGCTCAGTTCACACAACATACTTAACTAGTTCATTCACAAACCCGCAACTGCCTTCCCATGCTACATCAGGGATGAGCAACTATAGTCCCTTTATGATTTGTGGACTTCAACTCCCAGAATTCCTGAGCCAGCATTCTGGGAGTTGAATTCTGCAGGTCACAAAGGAGGCTGTGCTATACCAATGTTGATAAAGGCTTTTTAAAAATTACTTAATGTGTGGTATCCTACTTTTTTAGGCAGTTTTCATTTATTTATGGCTCAGCATCTGCCATAGCATAGAAAATACAAGAATCAGGTTAAGTTTGTTTACAAACAAAATCTTTAGCTTGTCTAACAACTTTAAAAAATAATAAAATTTAAGTTTACAAACACTAAAAACCTGGTTTCTCTCTTTTTTGTGTGTGTTTCGTCTGCCTCACTATAATAACAGGTTGGCCGGTTAACCACTCTGGCAGCAAAGTTGGATATAAAAGTTTTGGATGAATGATTGCAGCAATTAAGGGACTCTGTGATTATATAAATGGCCTAGAGGTAAAGATTGGTTCGCCTTTGTGGTCAGAAACACTCCCTTTCCAGGTAGTACATGGCCTCACAGTCTTGTGATCTTTGCTCTGAGTATTATAATTTGATTCTCTCTCTCCATTTTTGGCTCACTTTTCAGTGTGGCTGAGATTGCAGGGGGATCCACAGAGGGACAGAAAAGTCGAGATGGTGCTCCCAGGATCAAAGCTCCACTCTTTTTCTCCATGTTGACAGACATTAAAAAGAGGCAAGGTTTCACTCATGCAGTCAAAGCTGCCATCTTGATTGTTTATATATTGCCCATTTCCAAATGCCTCTTGGTTAAAGGATGCATCTTTCATTCTGCTGTTCAATATAACCAAGAGTGCCAAAACCTCTGGGGAAGACATGACTGAAGATGCTGACTGTGATGGAAAGAAGAGAGAATAGATTTGTTCTTTGTAATTTCTCTCCGGACAAGGAGAGGACTCAAAGATCACCCACAAGTGCTCCAGACAGATGCTCCTCATGAGTTACTAAATACAAGCTCCTAAAATTGTACACATCTGTTGTGATGAAGGAAGAAGTCATTTCTGCACATACTTCTTTTCTTTACTTTTTAAAGTACCTTCTTTTTTTCTTCTATAACAATTTCCAGACACTTCCAAGAAGAGCACAACTTTTCTGTTAATAGCTACATTTTATAGAATTCATTTGATTCACACATGTTATTTCATGCTTCTTTTATAACTCTTTATTTGCTTATGGTCCGATTCTTGCTTATGGTCTAAGACCCTCTGTATAGCAAACAAATTTTATATTATCACAATTCCCCATAGCTTACTCTGAGAGCTAAGCCAATGGTTTTCAACTTTTGGTCCATGGACCCTTGTGGGGGCACAATGTCATCAAAGGGGGTCCTCAAAGGCTTGAAAAAATATTATGATTTAAATCTTGAATTAAGTCCTGGGGATTCGTGGCCGCAAAAGATATATAAAGTGGGTCCATGATGAAAGAAAGGTTGAGAACCAGATTGGTTCAGGGGGCCATAAAGAGTCCACAGTTCATTGATGATCCTTTACTATCTTGGCTTATCTTCAGGATATATTTCTTAGTGTCATGTGACCACCATTTGCAACTTTCCCAGTCAGCTTTCTATAAAGTCAATGGGAGCTGGCTTAATGATTTGCACAACAACTATAGCAATTTGCTTAACAAGTGTGGCCCAAAAGTCATAAAATTGGGTGTGACTTTTACCAACCACTTTACTTAGCAATGGAAATTTTATCCTCAGTTGCTGTCATAAGTCAAGGGCTAAACTGCATTTCTGACCTAAGCTATTGCTTATCATTATCAGAGTGCCTGATCTATCTGTTGATTCTCATCAGCATTTTATATAAATCTCCTTATTTAATTCTGCTTATATATCAACATTCCACATTTGCAGAAACTAAAACCAATCATCTAAAAAGCCCCTCACTTAACGGAGCTTCAAACAAGAGGGGAAAAATCAGACAGTATTGATTTAACCAGTGGCTTTTATCTAATTAGGTTTATGATTTATTGACTTGCTGCCTGGCACACATGGTGGCTTTATTGCAATCATATTTCTTTGGAATATAAGCCTTTTCATATCAAACTCGATGACCATCTTTGCTGAGTCTGAATAAAAGCCTCCATCCATCTTGCCAATTTAGTATGATGGTGTGGCACAAATGGTAATTAACATGCTGGAAACTTTATAAAAGAGTGGGTAACTTCATTGCCTACATTAGATTCAGATGTGTGTTTAAAAAAACATGGCTAATTTAAATGTTGGCTAGATTTTTGTGTGTGTGGACATTCGGATGAAAAAGGCTCGGAGGATTGAACTTGCAAAGAAAATAGGCAAATTCAGTTCTTAGTTTAAATCAAGTTGTTTGAACACAGCCTAACCACAATTGTAACTGCATTGTGACCCTGCCTGTTGAACAAAGCAGGAAAAATCACGTTCAGTTGAATAAATGCTGGCTAAATACATCATTTGGAAACAGGTCTCAGGTTGAACGCAAGATTAAGGGGCAATAAGCATTGGTCCAGTCTTGATGACTGATGAAATGTACAATATTTCTCTCTTAACAATTCTTATATGAAACCTCAGCAGTCACAATGAGTCACAACCTGGACGATCACATGTTAGCTGAACCTGGGCTGCCAAAATTTAGACAATCAGACTAACAGAGAGAATAATAGGATAACAGAGTAACAAAATGGGAAGGGACCTTGGAGGTCTTCTAGTCCAACCCCCTGAGCAGGAAATCAGCAGATGGCAACAACAACAACAACAAAACCCCAACCTAATCCAATTCAAAACAAAACTTTTGACAGGCATTTGGGGTTGTGGATTTTGCAGCTCAACCTGGTAACTCTAATTTTAGGTTTCCCATTTGATTCCGATTTGGAAAGATGTGCAAACCCAAAGAATGGAGATTAGTTCCATCGGTTCTAATAAAACATGAAGAAACATGACAAGTAAATCACAAATCACCTATGCTATAAACTAAGCAACTATAGTTGGTTGGGAGAAAGACATCAAGAAAGACAGCTGGAATTTCTCAGTATGCAATACTGTTGGGTTCATCTGCTTGCTTCATTTCCTTATAGCAGGGGTATTCAAACTTGGCTCTTTTATGACTTGTGGACTTCAACGCGTGCCTGGCTGAGGAATTCTGGGAGTTGAAATCCACAAGTCATAAAAGGGCTAAGTTTGAAGACCCCTGCCTTATAGGCAAACAGCTGCACTGCAAGTTCACCAGTGGAAACCTGAATAGTGGGCATTATAAAAAAAAAAGTTCACTGATCAATTTTTTTCACTGCTGACAAAGTTGGACCTGTTTAATGAACCTGTCCTTGTGTGTGTCCTTCCTTCCTTCCTTCCTTCCTTCCTTCCTTCCTTCCTTCCTTCCTTCCTTCCTTCCTTCCTTCCTTCCTTCCTCCCTCCCTCCCTCCCTCCCTCCCTCCCTCCCTCCCTCCCTCGTTAAGCAAAATGTTGACTTAGGGATTGCATTCAAAGGCAATTCAATTTAATCGCTGAATCTAATTGATTTTTCTGAAGTGAGTCATTGATTCAGATGGAATTGGATGCCTTCCAATTGATAGGATGGTTTAGGAAGACTTCCGTGCATGCAAAAATCATTGAAACCAGTTTTGCAAACTGCATTTCCCGAACTGGTTCAATTTGTCAAATTGGATTGCAAAAAACAATCCGTTTTTGAATTAATGTCTCCAACCAGATAGAGCTCACCTGTGCAATACTTTCAATTCACTTTCAAAGTTTGTTCGTATTTCTGCCAGTGTGCATTCTGGCAAGCAGTCTCTAGTGAATATGCTTAATCCTCATTGGTATTTTCACAATTCTTCCTCTCTTTTTCCCCACAGACATTAAATCAAGATTTGCCCAAAATCTGCTATCTGTATGCATAGATGCTTTTCTTTGGGTTGAATGAATGAGAATTTTTTAAGAGAATGAATTGGCAGTTTTTCTTTTGCAGAGGAGTGAATGTTATATTCTGTGATTTTTTTCTATTAGCTGTTAGGATATTATTGTTTCACGCTGTTTTTGTTGTTTTCAATTTTGCTCGTCGTTGACCAAATATATATTAACTGATTTCTTCTGCAGAAGAATTATTTCTCACTAAATCACCTAAACACTTACACAGTGAACCCAGTCACACACAAACAAATGGCTTCAGAAAAAAAAATCTGCATTTTGAATCACAGAAAAGTAAAGCCTTTTTTTTTAAAAAAGGACTTTTTGTATAAAAATGAAAAAAGCAAATGACTTATGTCTTTGATGATTAGACAGGATATTTTATAGAAAAAAGAGAATCATGATGCAACTTTAGAGAGAAAGGTTAAAATATATTTGTCCTTACAACTGTTGTGAAGCATATCAGAAGCCACTTCGTTACCTTTTTTCTTTCTTTTCTATTTTTCTTTTACTTTCTTGCACTTTGGGCTTTCTTTTTGATTTCCTCCTTTTAGTTTCTCCACTTACTTTGTATTCGTTTGCATTGGTTTTTCTCTTCTTTTAATTTTTATAAAAATTATACACGCATAAACACAGTTGTCTTCTTTTTAAAACATGTTAATGTCCTTACTTTAATCATGGTGAAGGTAAGATAGATAGATAGATAGATAGATAGATAGATAGATAGATAGATAGATAGAGATAAATAGATAGATAGATAGATAGATAGATAGATAGATAGAGAGAGAGAGAGAGAGAGAGAAATAGATAGATAGATAGATAGATAGATAGATAGATAGATAGATAGATAGATAGATAGATAGATAGATATAGAGTGAGGGAGAGTGAGGGAGAGAGACAGACATAAAGGGGATAATGATAGACAGAGAGAGAGAAAGAAAGACAGAGGAAGAGAGAGAGAGAGAGAGAGAGAGAGAGAGAGAGAGATTAAAATGAGGACACTATTTAGTGAATAAAAGCCAGCAAGTAGAGGAAAAAGGGAGGAAGAACAAGAGAAATAAAAGAAATACTTTTTATGTTTAAGTATGTTCAGTTTTGAGTTGCTTGCACACTGTTGAGTGCAATATTCTTTTTCAGATTTTTCCCATTTTGCTCTTCTATTAAAAAAAACCCAAACAGCGGTCTATCCAATTACCTGCTTCTGCAGTTCACTGCTAATCAAGTCCCTGGATGAAATCTCTTCCAGGCTAGTCAAAGATGCTTTCCAGTCTTTTCTGCAGCTGGGCACTTGAGGGCAGTAACACCCCTACAAGGGAATAAAGAAGGAAGAGATGAATCAGCAAAGGCTGGAGATTTATTCCATCCACTCTGATGAAAAAGTCACTTTGCTTGTCAGAATAGCCCTTTGTAAAGCAGAGATCAGCAACTTTTATCTACACAGAGCTGCATTCTTTCTTTAAAACAAAACAAAACAAGTCAACACTCCTAGAGAAGGGATATTACTTGAGGGGTAAGGTGGGTATTTCCCCCCATTTCTTTTTAAAGATAAAATACACACTAACACAGTCAAGGCTGAAGGAGGGCTGCATTTATTTGACTGTGAAAGCAATGGGAATCTGCACTGTTATCATTCAGTGGTAATTTACTACCACAGCACAATTTGTGGGGAGCTCTAAGGCATGGGTCTTCAAACCTGGCCCTTTTATGACTTGGGAGTTGAAGTCCACAAGTCATAAAGGGGCCAAGTTTGAAGACTCCTGCTCTAAGGGGTTCCCAAAGGACCAAACCAACCCACAAAGCCTATAGATCCTTGCTCTAAAGAGGCTGAAAGCTCTGCTGCTTTTCAGCCAACAAGCCAAATTTGGTTTAGGGTAGCCATTCTACAAAGTGGACAAGTGTTTGAGTTGGGAACTATTCCCCATTTGGATTTTTCATTCCTGGGGTTTTCTCCTTTTTGATTATTCCTGGTACCCATCCTCAAGATGCTGTTTGGCTGGAGGAGCCCAGCTCAGGTCTTCTGATGGACCCCCTCCTATGCATTACATTGGTGAATTTCCTTTGGTAGCACTAAAGTGGCAGAAGAATCTAGTAGCTACAAGCCTTGACATTTGCCACAAGGCTTTGGACTGAGGTGATGCTGAGGGCATTGTGGGAAATTAAGATGGAAAACGTAGGAGAAGAAGAGGCAGGGCCTGGATGCAGAGTTAAGAAAGTTATCAGTCTGGACTCATTACATTGTCACAAGTGATCCAGGTCTAGCCCCCTTAAATCCCATTAACTCTTATCAGTGCCAATTTAGCATTGACTGTTAGTTGACTAGATATAAGCTTGATACGTACAGCAGCTTCCAGTCAGCTAACAGAAGATATGCCCTCTTGTAAGTGAACTTGATTACCATTATATGCAAAAATGCTAGGTTAGGGCTTTTTTTGTCATAGAACGCTCAGAACGGAGTTCCGGCACCTTTTTTGAATGGAACCTTGTAGGGTAGGCAAGGCAGGTTGTATAACATGTGTGAATTCTGGCACCTTTTTTTTTAAACAAAAAAAGCACTGCTAGAAGCACAAAGCCGAAAACACCAGCCTGAAGATGACGAATGAGACTTCGTCGAAACGTCGCCAAGACACTTCCAATTTGATGCGGGAGAAAACCCGAATAACCAAAGACATACATATGTGTGTGTGTGTGTGTGTATATAGATAGATAGATAGATAGATAGATAGATAGATAGATAGATAGATAGATAGATAGATAGACATAATGTATTTTTGATCACAAGTCTGAATTTTAGTCATTCTATAACACATAGAGTGAAATATTGGAGAAAAAAAACTAGAAACTCTTGAAATTGTTGCTTGAAAAACAGTTATGGACCTCTTGCAACATCATTTGGCAAAACTAGGCCTTCCCATTTCTAAATTACTCACATTAGTAAAACTTGGGCCATACTGATAGACTCCAATTCCAGCTTTCCTGTTCACTGATGGGGCTGATGGGAGTTGAACTACAAGATTGCCTGGAGGACCATGGGTTTTCCTCAAATTTCGCTTTGATAATTTTTTTGTGGTCCTACTTTCAGTGGTCCAGCTGGACGTGCTCAGACTCTGAGCAGTGGTGTTTTAAGACCTTCAGCATTTTGTGGCAATGCCCACTTGTACAGTCAGAACAGAGAACAAGCAGTGGTTGCCAAATGTGCTTTCAAAATTATTCTTTGGTTTTTGTAATGCATTCTCTGCCCCGCCTGTCGGCCAAGGACTCAGTAAGAAAAATGGTTTCCGAAGATGCAGACAACCCAAACTTTCCTCTGCCCTCTCCCATTTGCTGCTCTAACCTTGGAAAGCTCCTGGCTTCTTTGTTCTGCAATCTAATTGAGAAGCTTACTTTAGACTTATTGATCAGACCACATTAGGTCCACAGGGCAATTTTCTGCCTCTTTCTTTTGCAATCTGAGACCTTCCCAGACAAGGGTGTTGATGCTTTGGGCTCACAAACTGTTCTCCCCCAAGGAAAGATGTTGCTACTAAATCTGGTTGGAGACCTTGGGTTGCTTGAAGGAGAAGCCAAAATGGGTCTCCCTCACCTTTCATGAAAAAGGTATCTGGACCCTGGTTGAATCTTATTTTGATCTTGGCAAGTGCCAGGGAAATCAGGCGATCCAGGAGGTTCAAATGAATATTAAGTTTTATTGCAAGGTTAATCTCTCTACAAGAATCTGAACTACTAGCGGCCCAAGCAAACTGGTGGCAGAAAAGAGTCACAGGAATTCAAGGTGGACATGGGTTCTCTTATGGGCACACAGAGACTCGAGATTGATGACATGCTTGACCCCTCCCTCAGGCTCAGCCTGGTCATCTCCTACAGAGGCTATGTTTTTCACTGAAGTGCAAGTCAACCAATCACTCTGAGCTATAGAATTTCAGTGGAACTTCCACTTTCAGATGCAGCATATATCCCGCAATCCCATTTTTGAATCCATCCACCCTTTGAGATAGGCCAAGTTTGAGGAACACCATACCAGAAGAACACATAGACACCATGCTTCCCTTTAACTTGGGAAGCTAAGCAAGAAGGAACTATTACTATAGTTCCCCAAATGGAATGGACTGCATTCTTCTCCAATGCCATTTGAAGTGGAAAGCAAACTGACAGAAGAATATATATATATATATATCTCCTGATACAGCTGACAAAGTGAGAGAGAGCCTGTGGCTTAGAGGTTATAACAACTGCCTAACATGCAGATAGCCCAGGTTCAAATCTCAGAAGAGTAAGTCTGGCTGAAGAGAGTTAAAGGAACTCGAAATAGCTATACCAGTTCTCTCTTTATTCTTTGTTAGCAACCTAAATATATATATATATATATATATATATATATATATATATATATATATATATATATATATAGTATATATTATATATATATGTGTGTGTATGTGCAGTATATATATAGACACTTTCAATTGGAAGTGTCTTGGCAACGTTTTGCCGGAAGTCTCATTTGTCATCTTCAGGCTGGTGTTTTCGGCTTTGTGCTTCTCCCATTTGACGTGGGAGAAAACCCGAATAACCAAAGACCTACATACAAACACCCGCAAAAAGAAAACCTCAGAAAACATATATATATATATATATATATATATATATATATATATATATATATATATATATATATATTGTTTATTCCAGCCAAGCCTATCTAACTCTTGAGAAGAATCCCAGGAATCCATAGATTTCAGCTTGGTCACTGCAACATGACCATTAATAGGAGGAAAGAAAACTATATTTTATATTCTTCTTTTAAAAAAAGAGCTTCACACCTAAAAATTGGGGCAATCGATAAAATGGATGGGGATAGAGATAATTTCAATGCATTGATTATTATTTGATTAATCCCACTACAGAGAATCTGATAAAGGGGATTTCAGTAGTCACATTCATAGAATCCTAGGAGTGGAAAGGACCTTGGGGGGTGTAGGAGCCCAACCTGGAGGTCTTCCTTTTCTCTCCTATGGGTGGACCCTTTGGTGAACCTCACTCTTTCTACTTTTCAAAAGTGGGCCTGTTCTCAGAATGCAGTTCTCAAAATCAGGGGCCAACTGATCTCCAAAAGGAATGGGAATTTCCCAGTCAAAGCAAAATAGAAAAAAAGCACCACATTCTGACAGAATTTTCAAGCATGCTCAATGAACGTGCAATTAAAGAGACTCCTTGAGTTACGACCATGACTGAGCCCCAAATTTCTATGGCCAAGCAAAACATCGGTTAAGTCAGCTTTGTCTCACTTTATGACTTTTATTGCCGCAGTTGTTACGTGAATCACCGCATTTGTTAAGTTAGACACGGGGTGGTTAAGAGAATCTGGCTTCCCCATTGACTTTGCTTGTCAGGCGGTCGCAAAAGGGGAATCACATGACACACACGCACACCTCCCGGGGACACTGAAACTGTCATAAATATGAGTCAGTTGCCGAGGGTTCTAATTTTGATCATGTGACCATGGGGGACGCGGCAACGTTCATAAGCATGAAAACTGGCCATAGATCCTCTCTTTTTTTAGTGCTGTTGCAACTTTGAACGGTCACAAAATGAACTGTTGTGAGTTGAGGACTACCTCCGTTGTTGTTGTTGTTAATTGCGAAGTCGTGTCTGACCCATTGCGACCCCATGGACAACGTTCCTCCAGGCCTTCCTGTCCTCTGCCATCTTCTGGAGTCCATTTAAGCTCACGCCTACTGCTTCAGTGACTCCATTCAGCCACCTCATTCTCTGTCGTCCCCTTCTTCTCTTGCCCTCAATCTTTCCCAGCATTAGGCTTTTCTCTGGTGAGTCCTTCCTTCTCATTAGGTGGCCAAAGTACTTGAGTTTCAACTTCAGGATCTGGCCTTCTAAAGAGCAGTCGGGGTTGATCTCCTCTAGGACTGACCGGTTTGATCGCCTTGCAGTCCAGGGGACTCGCAGGAGTCTTCTCCAGCACCAGAGTTCAAAGGCCTTGATTCTTTGGCACTCAGCCTTTCTTATGGTCCAACTTGCACATCCATACATTGCAACTGGGAAAACCATGGCCTGGACTATAAGTACTTTTGTTGGCAGGGTGTTGTCTCTGTTTTTTAGTTACCTCTAAGCAAACTTAGTAAACGTGTCACTCTGATGGTGATGGACAACTGGAAATTTCTCAAGTATTTCTGATTACTGCTGCATCCTCCTTCTTCCCCTCTCCCTTGACCCCAGGTGTGCACATTTGTCTCTGGTCCTTAAAACCATTACTTGATGCAGGAATGAAAGTTTTTTTTTTCCTTCCTTCACTGGTGTACAGAGAGTTAACCCAAGAGAAAAATTCTGCAAGGGCTGAGCCACGATGCAAAATCTCTCTGCAGAGCAGACTGCAGCATAACTGGGCTGGCCACACCCTGGTAAAGCCGCAGCTATCAGCCTGCCCTTCAGACAAAAGCCTCCCCCTCTCCACCCCTCCCCTGCTGTCTCCCCCACCTGATTTCTTAGAGCCATCAATTCAGATCTCTCTGAGTCATGGGCATGGATGGGGGAGGCAGAACATAAAAAGAAAGGCTGACATCATTTGGTGCAATGTCTGGATTACAGCACTGACTTGCATAGGTCGGGTGGAAATCAGACAAAGGGGGGGGGGTTGATCTCTGAGCAAAACCCCTGATACAGAAAAGGCAATTCTCTCAGTCTTCAGTGCAGTAAACACAGAGAGACCCTGAAAGTTCTTTCTACCTCAACAGATGGCTTGAAAAAAAAGACAGGGGCAGGGAGGGACGACCAACTTAGTGGTGTGTCTGTGAATCAGGAATGAGAAATGCTTCAAAGCAAATTTCTCTGCCCCACTTCCTTACAGTAGTTAAGATCCTGGGCTTGTTGACTGTAAAGCCAGCAGCCCAGGTTTGAGACCCGAGCGCCATGCGACAGGGTGAGCTCCCGTCCTCGCTCCAGTTCCTGCCAACTTTGCAGCTTGAAAGCATGCAAATGTGAGTAGACAAATAGGTACCACTTTGGTGGGAAGATAACAGTACTCCTTAACGTCATGCTGGCCATGTGACCGTGGAAATGCCTTTGGACAGCATTGGCTCAATGGCCTTGAAATGGAGATAAGCACTGCCCCGTAGAGTCAGTAAGAACTAGTGGAGTAAAATCCACCGGGGACGTCTGACTTACTTCTTTTGCCCAACTTGTTAAGTCATGGTTTGATTGTTTTTCTCTTTTAACGAGTCCTAATTGACTGGATTCAGGAATTATGCAAAGCCATAAAGCATTGTTCCCAAACCATGGTGGTTGGGTTTACCCACAAGCATCATCATTTCCATGCAAGACGACCACAATAAAGCTTGGCCCTATGCAGCAATTCCATATTATAAGAAAAAAAAATTGCACTCAGATGTTGCCTTAGTGCTTAATGTGAGCTATTCCCAGGATTGTTTTTTGAGGTGGAGGAAAATGGGCTCATCCTGATATTGTTGGACCCCAGCTACCATTACCCCCAAGTCGACATGGGCCAAAGGTCCAAAATAACATGTGTAGATGGACAGCTTCTCAACCTTACTTAAAGGATTTGCAGTTCCATGACTGTGCTACATAGGAGAGATGACTATGCTTAAAAAGACAAAGGGGTGGCTTACTCTTTTCAAAATGAGACACTGCATTTTGCCTCTGATGAATGCAATACAGCAGATTCCTGTTCAGGATGCTGGCCAGCCAGCCAGAGCTTCTTCCATATTCTGTTACGTCTCCCTAACAGTTATAACCCATTCCATGCAAATCTGGGTCCAACTTCTTTTGGGATGAAGCACAACCCTACCTTTTTAAGCAAACCACTGATACAGAGGGAACATCTTCAAAGGGCACATTGCATGAATTTCCTGTCATCTCAGTCCAGTTTGTCTAATGCTGGCTCACCTGGAACAAATGTGCCCTCTCCATGCCCCCATCCAGCATCCCACTTGACCTCTCAAATGCTGGCCCACCGGCCGGATGCATCATAGTGAAACCGCGCCCACCCCATTGCTATTACTTGCATGCCACAATATAGCACAGTGCACCAATGAAGATTAATGGCTGGAGTTGGAGAAGTTTTGTTTGGACACTTTGTTGAAATGTGCCTAGTAGCAAGCGACTTGATTCACCCAGACCCAGGATACGTTTAATTGGAGCCAGTTTGGTCTAGCGCAGGGGGTCTTCAAACTTGGCCCTTTTATGACTTGTGGACTTCAACTCCCAGAATTCTTCAGCCAGCGTGCCTGGCTGAGGAATTCTGGGAGTTGAAGTCCACAAGTCATAAAAGGGCCAAGTTTGAAGACCCTTGGCCTAAATACTTCAAACATCTGTCTCCCAGGGATTGGTTGTTAAGCAAGACAATGCAAAAAGAAATGTAATGCTCCAAGCAGAGCACAAGGTGGTACTGGAGAGCTGCAACTAGAAATTTCTCCAAGGAGAGAAAACACAATTGTTTCAATTAATGATCAGAAGATGATAATGCAAATACAAAGACCCAGCTTGAAGAATAGTTAAAGGCTGAAATAACACGGAATTAACTCTGTGTATGGAAAGGGAAAAATAGACTTGACATAGCAACAGCCAGGAAAAAAATAAATAAAGGCAGGAAACAACACTAATACAAATCCTGGCTAGATAGCGGACCTATTTCTAGAGATGCAGCATTTTTTTTTCTGCAGCAAAGACTTTTTATACTGTGACCTTGAATATAAGGCTAGTGGAATCAAATGAGAGAATGTCTTTTTCATAGCATCAGTTCACAGATTCTTTGTGAATTCTTCCTTAAGATTTAAGGGGGGGGGGAATGTCTGTTTCCTGCAAAAAAAAAAAAAAGGCATCTGAAGTAAACTCTGTGTGTATTTGAGAAAGAACATTAATTTTTTTCAATTATTTTTTCTCAATACAGTACAAATATACAAATTAAAGATGAGAAAATAAAAGTGAAAAGAAAGAAAACAGAGAATTATAAATCCAGCCCTTCTTTTTATCCTTTCTATTGATTGTCGCCTTGTTTTTTTCCCCCTTCCTCTCTGACCCTTTTTAATTCTCAAATCCACAAATCATTCCTGTCTTTAATTTCTTTTCCTCAATTCTTCTTACTCCCTTTTTTCTGCTTTGCATAAGGAAAGTGCGATGAGTATGCTTGATGCACTTCCAAAGATGATCACTGTGAAAGCAACAATATGTCTTTTGCAAACCTTGCTTAGTAATCAGGAAAAAAACAAAACAAAAAACCAGGACATGTAAAAACCTTCTGGGCCTTTCTTCATGTGGGCTTCATTTTTTTTTTGTTGTTGTTGTTGCAAAGAATGTGAACAAGATGATTATATCAGCCTTTGAAAGCCTGACAGCGTAATGCACACTTGATGGATGGTGAGTTTTCATTATCAAAGGCAGACTCTCCAGGCCATCTCTTAACAGGGAATAACAAGCGCTGGCATTTCCCCTGCTTTGGGAGAATAAATGACGAGGAGCAGCAGAAGGAAATCCATCTGTTAGGCATGGTGGCAGTGGAATTGATGCTGTTTCTATAACACAGAAGTTCTCATTGCCAAGAAGGCACCATGTCCAGTTTGGGCTGATGCTCCATTAGTTGCTTTAAGCAAGCTCAGTGTTTTTCAAACTTGGCAAACTTAAAGACGGCTGGGGAATTCTGGGAATTGAAGTCCATTCGTCTTAAGGTTGTCAAGTTTGAAAAACACCGAGTTGGTCTCATCTCAGTGCATCTTCTGGTCTTATCTGGTCTCATCTCAATGCATCTTCTGGTCTTATCTGGTCCCATCTCAATGCATATTCAAACTCCCTCTCAGTTGGGCAACCACAGCACATTTCAGATGGGACAACTATGGAAGATACACCTGATGCAGAACACAGCTCTCCCATTGTTCAGTGGGACCACATAAACCTGGTACTGTATGAAAAGCGTTGTGCTCGGTTACCAATGCTTCGCCATATCAAATTTCAATTCTTGCTGTTGATCAACAGGCTTAGGATCCAAGCACTTAAAAGAAAGTCTCTTTTAAAATTCTGCAGGAAGATCTCCAGAGGGAATTGGCTGACCCTGCAGTGGTCAGAAATAGCATCTTCTCAGTAGCACACCCTGTAAGGTGTTCTGCAGCCTTCAGAAAACCGATAAAGGTATCACTATTCTCCAAGACATTTATAAGATAAGGGCAATTCTCAGACTGCCTTTAAGATTCCATGCTACATTAGCTCTCTGTTTTTAATATGTACCTTGGTTTAATAGGCCCACTGATTGTTTCAGGTTTATTGTAATGATGTTATTTAACAGTTTTGTTGTTGCCTTAACAACAACAACAACAACATGCTTCAGGCAAATTAACTCCAGCAGAGATTTCTAGCTAGATCCTATTAGCAGGTCTCTGTAATAGGCAACGGGCAATGTGGAGAGATGCTGGAGGTGGATAATTCTTTCAGTGATAATGGCCAAGGATTCATTTCATAACAAGTAGGAGAAAGCAACAGTAAACCCTTCCTGCCATTTTTACCAAGAAAACCACATCAAAATAGAATCTTCTTGAAACAAAGATCCACTGCTTACTCATACTTGGACTTGCCTTTATCCTGGAAATTCCAAACTTTAATCTGAAATTAGTAGAGGGTACATTAGATCTGGGTTTCTCCTAGTCTTGGTTCACAGCATCTCTGGAATTCTAGGTTTAAATGGCCCAGTGTTTTCCAGCTTTGTACACAACCAAGTTCCATGTTTACTTATGAAGATGTGGATTTTATATCGCATCTGTATACTTGACAGGCGAGCTGTATCCATGTCTGTCTGTCTGCATTCTTACCTGCCTATTTATCATCTGTCTGTCTATCTATCTATCTATCTATCTATCTATCTATCTATCTATCTATCTATTTATCTATCTATTGTCTATCTATCTATCTATCTATCTATCTATCTATCTATCTATCTATCTATCTATTCTAAACTAAGCTAAGCTAAGCTAAGCTAAGTTAAGCTAAGCTAAGCTAAACTAAGTTAATCTGCATTTTCTTAAAAAGGTTAGCTATCGTGCCTTTACTTTAAAAAAAACATGCATTTTGCAGAATGGCTAAACCATAATTACATAATGCCTTATACCAAAGGATAAACTTGTTGTTTATGGATCATAAGGTGCATTTGTAACATCAGAGAGACTTTGGCAGTCTAAAAGCCAAGATCCTGGCATTATATGGTTTATGGTTTTAATGCAATGAATGGAAATGACATCAGTGCTGGTTTGGAATCTTTGAAATTTAGCTTTTGAGCTTTAAACCTCCTCCTTTCAAAATGAAAATGCTGGTTCTTTGATAAATGGCTCTATAAGGCAAGCCAAGTTTTTAATGTTCCTACTAAAAGGCAACATACTGTATTGTAGGATCAGTCTGACCATTAGCTTAATAGCAGAAGATTCACAGACACTCTTAATGGGTTGTTGAAATTCTCCATGCTCAGACACTATGCAATGGATTTCCACTTGTGTGCATGTGTAGCTATGTGCACACTAAAACACTAAAAGTGAATGTATTTATTAAGAGCATACCATGATAACAAGCAAATGTTTCCTGGGGGTTTCCAATAATTTAAACAACATGCAATTGTATTTTAATGAAGTCACAGAATGGTAAAAATGTGGCAGTTCTAAGGAAAAGGTGACACGGATGGTGCTGAGCCTTGCTTGGGAAAGGAGAATGTCTGGCTTTCCAATTATCTGCCTTTTGCTGAGATGGGATCTGGAGAGCCAGACAGAATTTAAAGAGAGATGCTGATGCTGCAGGAATGACTCAGCATCCTCCTGCTGTAAAAGACGGAAAAGGCAGGAAGGGCAGAGGGAGACATGAGAGCAATATTCTCTCCTGCAGAAACCAGCCTCAGCTTTCATCAAACTCATTGGATTTCATCCCAGATATTTCCCCACATCTATGTGGAGCCTGGGTTGAGGTCTTAGGACATCCTCAAGAATCAAAAGAGGAGATTTTGAGCATAAACAAAGGGCTAATCCATAAGTAACTGGATATCTGTTAATGACATTAGTGGTTGACTATTGAAACTGGGCAGACTTTCTCAGATGAAACCCAGGAATTGTTTCTCTCAAGGTGAAGTCTCCATGAACATGTAGGAAGACATTCTATGCAGACTGCCTTTTTATCCAATTGATAATTGATGAGGGACATTTCATTCCATCCATCCATCCATCTATCTATCTATCTATCTATCTATCTATCTATCTATCTATCTATCTATCTATCTATCTGCATCTATTGGTTGCCCAACTCCAGTGGACTCTGAGCAGTGTACAAAACTAGAGAAAACATATAAACAAATATCATACAGAGGGCCCAGACTAAACTAATCTCATAAACTGTAGGAGAAGGGCAGGCAGAGCTGAGGGATGGAGTTAAATGTGTCATCAGTTTAGAGTCATTATATTGCCACAAACAGTAAGTCCAAGCCCTCTTCAATTCCATTGTCCCTTCTCTGGTGCCGATTTAGCACTGACTAGATTGTTGTGCATAAACTTGAGGAATAAATCTTTTGACTTGCAACTTAACATATGGTCCTGATCCTTTTGCACCTGACATTAACAGCAAAATCAACAAAACAAAACAGGGGCCACAAAACAGATTTAAAAAAAAAACATCAAAAGCATGAGACCAGAGTAAGGTTTTCAAAGTTTTCTGGACACCATCTGGTTGGCCTTCAAGGGCAGTTCCATGTAGAGTGCATTGCAATTATCCAACCATGAGGTGACCAGGGCTTGAGTGACTATCTGAAGGATATTTATGACATCTACTAAAGAGGCAAGAAATATCCCAGAAATGTTGCTGCTTCCAGCATCATCTTGAGGTCTAAATGTCGCGCTTCCCTCTTGAGGTCTAACCTCCCAATGGGAGTTGGGATTAAGTAGGATGGAGATAACCCTGCAACCAGCTTGAAAAGTAACCTGAGAAAACAGTAGGTAGATCACTGTGGATTTCTGCCTACTTATCTCTTTGAAAGGCAGAGGAACAGATTATCATGATCAGTTGATAAACCTGAGGATAATGTATGCATGTAGTAACCATCTGTATTTTTTTTTATTTACTTTGGATCATTTGGAGGGTTTGGGGTTTTTTTGGGGGGGGGGATTTATACAAATATTCCCAAGGTTCTTCTTGGAATATTTTCCAAGGGAAAAAAAAACACAAGAAAGTCCAGTTGCCTTTTGGAAAAAAGCATCTTTGGAATAATCATGACCTGGATGATTGAGACAACGATCCTATACAAAGTAAGAGTACATCCTGTTCTTCCTTTTGTCAAGTGGGGATGGAGAAAGGAATTCTGGAGGAAGAGAGAAGACTGGGAATCCCAGAACATCAGAATGTCTGGGGGTGGCTTAGCAGCTCCTGGCCAGAGCTGCCTAGGGCAAAAACAGACTCCTCCTCTCTGCGGGATGCAGGCCATACTCCGCAACCCCTCCCCCACCCCATCACTGCAGTGCCCAGCCCCTGCCAGCAAATGAGCTTCCTTGGCTGCAAGGAAGCAAAATCACCAAAAAGCAGTCGAGGCAAATTGCTTCTCTCCACCGCCTATCCCCGGGGTGGAAACCTGAAGCTATTATTGTCATCTTCATCAGCCTGCACTTTTCCAAGGAGCATTTTATTAAAAACCCACAGCAGGCTGCAGAACCTTACTCACCTTGGCTGTGCTGGGATGCCAAGCAGGGACAGCTCTGATTTATATTTGGATAGGAGAACCCTGAGGAATTTCAGGGCTACTGAACTGGGAAGTTACAAAAGAAAATCTCAGAAAGAAAGAAAGCCAGCTAAAGACTCCCTGAATACGCCAGGAAAAATAGCATGGCTGCAGTCGTCAAAGAGTCCAGATCGATTTGAAGGGGCCTTTATCTTTATTCCACTAGTTAATTCCATTCTAGTTAATTCCCCCATCCATTAAATCCCCAATTTGAAAGCAGAGTGGAATAAGAGTTAAATTGCAGCAGATTTTTTTTTTTGCCTCCCAGTTCTGGTGATGGAGGGGAGAAGCCAGCGGTGGGATTCAAATATGTGAACAACTAGTTCTCTGGGTGGATGTCGCTTCCGGAAGTCCATTCTGGGCCTGGGCAACAAAAAATTAAGCTACCGGTTCTGCCGAAGTGGTGGGAACTGGCTGAATCCCACCACTGGAAGAAGCTCTGCACATGCTCAGGGTAATAGCACAATCAGCTCCCTGATACAAAGCCAGCAGGTTTAAGTATATGTTTTTTACCCAGCTATTCCAACTTGCAGAGTGTTACTCGCTGGCAGGAATTATAAGCAGAGAGCTGGACTCTGATTGCTTTCTTGAGTCTTTATAGCTTTGTGGATGACAATTCTCCTGACTCAATTTAGTTAACTAACTCTCTTTTCTTTTAATACAATGTACCTTGGCACTCAGTGTTAATTGGTTCCGAGAAGTACACCAAGTACTAAAAACTATGAGTACCAAACACACATGACCCTTTGTATTGGCCAGGAAGAATTTTCTGTCTCTCCTTTTTCTTATGTCAGTGACCTTCCTGGCATGGCCAACGTCCTGTCCATCCTCTGTGGCCGTCCCCCTCTTCCTTTTGCAGCGCACTGAATACCAAAGAAACTATGAGTACATTTTCACATCAAAATGCATCAAATATCAACTTCAATGAGTTTTGAAGCAGTAGAATACCAAGGTACCACTGTAGTTCCTCTTACTTTAGGTTTAAATGCAACAGAAGTCAACACTGCACCAAAAGGTTTGAGAGTAGAGAACTGGTTAAGTTCATAACCAGCTAGTTATGTCTTCTTCTAAGATCTTACAACGATTCTGGGTCAACACATATCTTTCTTTTTGCAGTGCAGGTTTGATTTAATACATTGGATGTGTTCTTCTATGTAGCAGGGTAATCATGGTTAACTTGTCTATTTTCCCCTCTCCAAAATGTTAACCCCCCCTTCATAAAATGGCTTAGGTACTAGATTACAGTATGATTTGCTAGCTTGTTTTTATAAAGACACCACCTCTGTCTCTTCAATGGGTTTGTCCTACTTTAATTTCTCTGCCCTGGCTAAGTCTATTTATAGATAATGGCCTGCCAATGTTCTCTTTTAAAATATAAAAAGCAATTATACCTATATGGTCCATAAGGGAAAAATACAGGATATCAACTGATACGAGAACCAAAGTATTCACAGTTATTAGACCCAATAAATAATTGGGAAAAAACAGTGTGTAAGCTGTCAAGTTCCCCAGAACTGTTTATCAGGACAAACAGGAATGTCATTGGCAGAGGAAGCTTCATGAAAGTCTAAAAATGTGGCCAGATATTTCAGCCATGAGGACGTTGTAATGGTCATAACTGTGAAAACTTTCCTAAGTCCTTTTTTTCCAGTGCCACTGTAATTTTGAACAATCACTAAATGAATGGTTGTAAATCAAGGATTACCTGTATTCATCTCCCATCAGCTTTCCTCCAAGGGCCCATCTATAAGACGCCACATCACTTGCTAAGAGCTGGCAACTTGGCTCCACTGGGTGTTCTTAGAGAGTAGAATTCAATCCGGGAATCTCTTAAGCACTTATGCTTCAAGGGGCACTTTAAGGTATGCATTTACAGGCTGCCTACAAAGAGCCAGACGTTTCCTATCTCAACTCTGACAGCCGAGCAATCAAGGAAGAAGCTAATCATCCCAGAAATGCATTTGGAAAAAAAAAAAAAAAGAATTTTCCCTGGAGCAATTCTTCATATTTTTTCCCCACTTATATTGTTGGGCAGTCAACCAGATTGTCCTTCGGAAGACAACATTTATTACCATCTGCTCACCGGCAACAACATCCTGTTGAGATGCCAGAGTAATTAAAATGAATGCCTGGTTTCCTTTGGAACATTCAAGGCTGCAATTTTATTTGGTCCAAGAACCAAATTTCCTTCTGGGACCTTTCCTGGGGCTGCATGCCATTGGTGCGGTCTGGCCATTTACAACCTTCTCCAATGGCTTTCCCTCAAAGACTGCACAATTCATTTAACCACTGCAATGAGTCAGTTAATAAAGGGTCATAAAATTGGGCACGATTCTCTGAACAATCCCCTTGCTTAGCAACAGAAATTGTGACTGTTAGCTAAGGACTACCTGCATGCAGTTTTGAATATTTGTATATGACAGTTCCTTAGGAGCTTCAGCACATTGTAGCATCAGCTGTTCTCTAGTCCAGAGGTCCCCAACCTTCACAACTTTAAGACTTGTGGACTTGTCTGGCTGAGGAATTCTGGGAGTTGAAGTCCATAAGTCTTAAAGTTGCCAAGGTTGGAGACCCCTGCTCTAGTCTCTAGTGTCTAGGCAGACTCTTCATGATCCAAACTCGGATGACTTTGCAAAGCTCGCAAGACAATGCAAGACTGCGTCTGGCTGCTGCCTCTCTCCCAGTGGTCATGAACTCCAATTTTCTAAACTCTTTACTAATTCCATTATCTAGGGGTGGAAAAAGAAATGGATTTTGGCAAGAATTCAGAAGTAGGAGAATCAACATGGGATGAATAATTGATGGGATGCTTGATTCAGGAGCTAGAATGCCCTTGATGGAAGTCATTCTGCGCTTGGTCTATTGCAACCTAATTTCTATTGCTGTTTTCATTGCCAAATGCACAAAAGCCTCTTGCCTAGCAATATTCAGTAAGACTAAACAAGGCAAAAGTGGACACTATTCCTTAGAGTGCACATTACAAGGTTCTCTGTTTTTTGGTCATGTTCTGTTATAGGTAGGCCACTTTGAAATTAGGATTTCTCTACTTGATTGTGTAGATCAGGGGTCTTCAAACTTGGCCCTTTTATGACTTGTGGACTTCAACTCCCAGAATTCCTCAGCCAGCGTGCCTGGCTGAGGAAGGAATTCTGGGAGTTGAAGTCCACAAGTCATAAAAGAGCCAAGTTTGAAGACCCCTGGTATAGATGTTTCATCAGATTATTTTCCAGAACAGAAGATCCAGATTATTTCCTACAGCATAGGTTTTGAGGTTCAGCTTTTCATACATAATTGAACAATAATCCCCAGCATCCTTTGTTATTGGCTAGGCTAGCAAAGACTGCTGGGAATTGTAATCCATCAACAGCTGGAAGATCACAGCTGTATCACCCCTTTCTTAGACTCAGGAAATCAAAAATAATCCTACAGATCATCAGTTCCACTCTTTAATTAGTGAGTATAACTAAGCTTAGCTCTGCCCCTACATATATAATCCTTTGAGCAATGCTGCCCATCAGCAATCCTTCTACATACTAATCCATCCATGAGAGATACATAATGCTATATATTAATATATCACATACTTATGGCTTAGTATTCAGTTTGACAATAACTCTTCAAAGTGAGTACTATTGAAACTTGAAAACTTCCACATAAAAAAATAATTTCAAAAAGACAACCATGGACCCAGCAGGTTCAAAATAGCAATGAGATTGGTTTAAAATAATAATAATATGCAATTCCAAAACAATGGGAGCATCACTTGAATACCATTGGCACTGACAAAATCACCATCAGTCAACTGTAAAAGGCAGCTTTACTTGGAAGAGCTTACATCCTGCAATGAGACCTCTTACACCAACAAACAACAACACTGAAAAACTTGATAGTTAGATAACAATGCCAAATCCAGTCTAATCATCTGGTTTGATTGTGCAATCAACGACAACAACAACAACAAAAAAAACAAGTAAGGAAAGCTCCACAATGAGAGAAGAAATCTCTGGTTTCCAGGGGTTGCGAACTGTCACTTAAAACAATCCCTGTACTGTAGTCTCATTAACAGAAAAAGATGTTGGGAATTGCAGTTCAGCAAAATCTGGAGGGCCACACGTTCCCTACCTCCGGAATGAAGCCTCCAAATGGAGACTCGCTGGGTAGTTACAATTAAAACAGGGAGAGCAAAAAGACAAAATCTTTGCTAAAATCATTAATATCTGCCACTTGTAAAAGGGATGAATGTTGTTTTCTCCACAAAGTGGGAGAAATGCTGGTGGAATAGCAAAAAATAAAAATTAAAAAAGAGAGGTTTACCAATTAAATTTGCCTTGTGAAAGTGTAAACAAGCACACAGGATTTGCCCATTAAGATTTCAATGACACTTTCCGTGAAAGAGCTGTTTTCTCTCCAGTCTTCTAATCAGATTAAATTGTTTGGTGGATAGGAAAATTGATATTATTATGCCGAGGCATGGGATTTGGCTTGCCTTGTAAAGAAATGACAGCTGCTGAGCTTCACTGGCTTGGCATCAGCAAAATGTGGGGAGTTTGGAAAGAAGGAATAGGTTTCCGAATAAGTGAATCTGTCCTCGGCGCTTTGGTGTGCCAAAACCGAACTATTTTATTTGCATCATTCCGAAAGTGGCATACGTGCAGCAGCTGATTTTAATATTGTTTCCCATTTAGAACAAAGAATAATAGCGTTGGAAGGGACCTTGGAGACACTTTTTACAGATGTTGCTGGTATCCTGGTATCCCAGGGCTTGCACGCCCGGAAGTATATATTCTGTATTAAAAGTTCAAACAGGCTTTCCATGAACAGAGTGGAGGATGGGGAAAAAAGCTCAGAGGATGATCATGTTTTGCATGCAAGCAGATGGATAAAACCTTAGGCTAAAACCCTGGAGAGATACTGCAGATCAATACTAAGCTTGATAGGAAGGACTATCTCTCTCCTTCTCTCCTCTCCTCTCTCTATCCTACCCAACCTATGAACATTCTCTCTCTCTCCCTCTCCTTTCCTCCCTCTCTCTTCCTCCCTCTCTCTCTCATCCTTAGTGTTCTCTGAGCTTGTTGGTGGCTTTCTTGCAGACATTTCATTTCCAAACTAGGTAACATTATCAATGCACTGAAACATTTGCAAGAAAACCATCAAGCTCGGAGAGCACCAAGGACCCCACTGTTTAACCCCACTTTGGTGACTTGGCAGTGGGTAATTCTGGGAAGTTCTGAGGAGTCCAAAAATACCTGTACCTCAAGGAGCCACATGCAGGAACCTAACAGGTAATTGCCCATCACGCTAGCTGGATAAATAACTTAGCGAGGCATTCAGCACCTTCCTAATTTCTTTTTCGTGGAAGAATGTGAAGGCTTGTTAGTTGAGCTAATTAGTACTTATTTGTTTTTCCCTACAAAAATATGAGATTTATTACAGTGTATCAGCCACTGGTTCTTTGCCAAACACTACACCACACTGCTAAATGAGGACAAATTGTGTGTGGGAAAACAGCAATGGGATAGTTTGGGGGAGCAAAGGTAGATGTGTTGCAACAGATTTTATTCTCATTTTAACCTGCTTTTTTTCCCCTAAGCCTGATTAGAATTAGAGCTTTTGGAATACGTAAGAAACTTAATGCCAATCTGTGCTAGTAGATACAAGCCTCTCAACTTTGATTCACAATTCATGTTTGCATTTATCTGCTAACACTGGCTTGTAATGATGGCTTTGCATTTATCTCCTCTAGAACAAAGCAAATAGTAAAAAGGTTACACTGGTAAACCTGAAAGTTAGTGAAAAAGGTAAACTGAAGGGGGCAGACTTTACCTTCTTTTTACAAGATCAGTTGAGCAACGGTGGTTGAATGCCTAAAATATTAGCTTTTACATTTTTAACTATTTTCTCTGCTGTTATGTGTTCATGCATTTTTCATTCCTGTTCTACTTAGCTTGCACACTAAGAGGCTTCATGAATAACATTTAAGATTTCATTCAGTCCCTTGTCAACTTGTGTGCTCACTATAAATAATTCACATGGATGTTTAATATCATGCCTATAAAAGTGTCTCAGAGGAAACACAACATAGTTTCTCATCAGCTGCCTACCAGAAATACTTATTTTCTTGCGATTTAAATTGAGGAGGAATGAGTCAACTCTTGCTGGAAGTTATATAAACTACAGTTCTATGGAAACATCAGACAGAACAAGGTAGAGTAGACAGAGAGCATCCCAACTTAATATTTATGAAACTCCACTCAAGCCTAACCAGCTAATGCTTTGAGTTAAATAGGTATGGATAGGTGCATGAATGTGTGGCAAGTGAAGCTTTTAATTAAAAAAAGCAAACAATAAAAGTTGTAAATTGGCTGTAGCTGATCTATCTGTGGGAAGACAATAACCTTAAACAGCATTGCTAGGAAGATGGAGATTTGGCTGGTCAGTCAACAAAGGTATTGTGGCCCAAGATATCAGGAAGACCCCAGAACCAGAAGGAAAGACAAGAAACAATGAATGGAAACTAATCAAGGAGAGAACCAACTTAGAACTAAGGAGAAATTTCCTGACAGTGAGAACAATTAACCAGTGGAATGGCTTGCCTTCGGAAGTTATGGGTGTTCCATCACTGAGGCTTTAAAGAAGAAACTGGACAGGCACTTGTCTGGAATGGTACAAGGTCTCCTGCTTGATCTCCAAGGTCCCTTCCAATTCTGTAATTCTGTTCTGTTCTTCAGATGGAAATACCTTTGTACTAAAATAGACTCAAATGGAGCTAGATAGTTGGAGGTACAGCAAGTTGGGGAAAACAGCCATTGTCTTAGCATGTTGAGTGAACCAGTTCAGCCCATTTCAACTGGTATATATGACCTGTTGGGTCATAGCATGTTACATGAGGAGAGCAATTACGGTTTCATTAATCCAAGTTTCCTGTTCTTTGTAAACCAGTTTTTAAAAGAATATGAGGGAAAAGAGAAAAAATAAAAAATTAAGAGGGGATAGTGATGGAAAGACACCCAGTGGAAGAAAATGAGAATGGGGTGCTGGTCAGCCTTGAGAGCTAATCGCTGCTCAGCGATGACAATGAGTTGGGGAAAAGTTCTTTCTCAGCCTAAACTTGAGTAAAAAGAAGCAGCAGGGACCAATGCCAATCAGAAAGGATGACTTGCATTTATCCCTGTAGTAAAGATACAATAGGAATCAATGCAAGTCAGAAAAGATGACTCGAGTACATTACAAAACTGTTTTCTTTTGTCTTCTTTGTCTTTTCATCTTCCACAGCTTTCCTGCCTTTAAGAGCTGCACTTTTCCCTTTGGTCAAAACCAATGAAAGCAGCCTTGTTACAGGTCCATCCATCCATCCATCCATCCATCCATCCATCCATCCATCCATCTATCGAATTGTCTTGAGACATGTCAACAAGTGGCATATTCTCTGAATTGAGAAGATAAACAGGGCTGGAGCTGATTGGGAGATCTCTAGATTAGGTTAAAGTCAATTTTAACCTAAGAACCTTGAAAGATGGGTTGTGCTTAGGGTTAATATTGGATGGAAATTAAAAAAAAAAATCTGGATGCCAATTGCAAGTCATTTTGATAATGCTGCCAACAAAACCGCCAAGAATTTGGTCATCAGGAGCTAAGTTCCACCAGACAATGTCTTTAATTTCCACCTTCCTAGTTTCAGGCTAATATTCAAACCTGTATCCCACACTGGTTTCATGAACCAAGAGACTCTGTTTGGACTCTGCTCCATTCCCAATGGACATTGTAGACTTTGTCACAGTCACTGCTTGGGACTGCTTTGAATAAGCCATCCATATGACTTAATTAATGGATGGTGACAAAGGAAGGATCTCCTTCTTCTAGCATGCATCCAGAAGCAGCCATGAACTACTGGTAATCCTTGCCTTTCAACCACAACTGGAACCAGTATTTCTATTGCTAAGCCGTGCAATTGTTAAGGCACCCCTTTTTACAACGTTTATTGCCATGGTTGCTGAGCGAATTTGGGTCCTCCTCTTGATTTTATAGGTTGGAATCTGGCTGGGAAGGTGACAAAGTGGCAATCAGGTGACTGCAGGACTCTGCAACCATTGGAAATGCATGCCCTTTGCCAAGCACCTGAATTCTGATCACGTGACCTTGGGGATGCTGCAATGGTTATAAGTGCAAGGAATGGTCATACAGCGGAACCTCAGTACACGTTAATTGGTACTAGGAGGTGCAAAAGAATCCTAAAAAGGACGGGTCTCAAATAAACCACGTGGCTTAACTGTCTGCCTGTCCCTTTTCCTATGTCAGTCATCTTCCCAGCATGACCAACTTCCTGTCCGCCCTCTGGCTCCCCCATTGACTCTGCTTGTCAAAAGGTCGCCCCAAGGGGATCACGTGACCCCGGGACACTGCAACCGTCATAAATACATGCCAGTTTCCAAGCATCTGAATTTTGATCAGGTGACCGTGGAGGAACGCTGCAACCCTTATAAGGGTGGGAAAAAAGGGCCATAACTCACGAGTCCCTTTTTTTGTAACTTCTTCGCTAAACGAACCGATTGTCAGTTGAGAACTATCCACGGAAGGGAAGAGGGATGGAGAAAGGGCCGGCAGGGAATGAATTTTCCTGGCCCAAGGGACGGCTGCCTGGTTCAGCTGGCTGTGACAAGGGAGGCGACCGGATCGCGCGGAGTGGCACCGGCTAAAGAAGGGCGAGGCTGGTCGAGGAATGGGTGGATCTGCTTGTCTAGTGGAGGGAGGGAGGGAGGGGGGAGGGAAGGAGAGGATCTTCCAGGCTGAGCGAAAGAGCCAGCGCGGATTCAGCTCCTCCTTCCTTGCGGAGAGCCGCTGCCTTCTCGGCGCTGGGCCCGAGGGCTGGGGGGGGGGGGCGCCGCCTGGGCTGCGTCAGAGGCTCCCCGGCGGTATAAATAGGGGCGGGCGGCAGTGCCCAGCCGCAGAGCGGTCTCCCTCGGCCAGGTGGCAGCTTCGCGTCCTCCCTCCTCCCCTTCCCCGCCATGAGTACCTTCGGCTACGAGACGTACTTCCCCTCCTACAAGCGGCGCTTCGTGGAGAGCGCGCCCCGAGTGCATCACCTCTCCAGCGTCCGGAGCACCGGCGGCGGCGGCGGCGGCGGCGGCTATGGAGCGGCTCGCTCGACCTACTCCAGCCTCTCGGCGCCCGTCTCCTCCGTCTCGGTCCGGCGCAGCTACACCTCCTCCTCTTCCTCCCTGCTCCTGCCGCCCTCGGTGGAAAGCCTGGACCTGACGCAGGTGGCGGCCATCAGCAACGACCTGAAGGCCATCCGCAGCCAGGAGAAAGCCCAGCTGCAGGACCTCAACGACCGCTTCGCCTGCTTCATCGAGCGCGTCCACGAGCTGGAGCAGCAGAACAAGGTGCTGGAGGCCGAGCTGATGGTGCTGCGGCAGAAGCACAGCGAGCCCTCCCGCTTCCGCGCCCTCTACGAGCAGGAGATCCGCGAGCTGCGCCTGGCCACCGAGGAGGCCAACCACGAGAAGCAGGCGCTGCAGGGCGAGCGCGAGAGCCTGGAGGAGACGCTGCGGGCTCTGCAGGCGCGCTACGAGGAGGAGGTGCTCAGCCGCGAGGACGCCGAGGGCCGCCTGCTGGAGGTGCGCAAAAGCGCCGACGAGGCGGCCCTGGCCCGCGCCGAGCTGGAGAAGCGCATCGACAGCCTGCTGGACGAGCTGGCCTTCCTGAAGAAGGTGCACGAAGAGGAGCTGGCCGAGCTGCAGGCCCAGATCCAGTACGCTCACCTCTCCGTCGAGATGGACGTCTCGGCCAAGCCCGACCTCTCCTCCGCCCTGCGCGACATCCGCTCCCAGTACGAGAAGCTGGCCGCGCGCAACATGCAGAACGCCGAGGAGTGGTTCCGCAGCCGCTTCACCGTCCTCACCGAGAGCGCCGCCAAGAACACCGACGCCGTCCGAGCCGCCAAGGACGAGGTCTCCGAGAGCCGCCGCCTCCTCAAGGCCAAGACGCTGGAGATCGAGGCCACCCGCGGCATGAACGAAGCCCTGGAGAAGCAGCTGCAGGAGCTGGAGGAGAAGCAGAGCGCCGATCTCGCCGCCCTGCAGGTGGGCTGGGTTGGGGTCTCTCTCTCTCTCTCTCTCTCTCTCTCTCTCTCTCTCTCTCTCCCCCCTCTCTCTCTCATCAAGGGGGCTGTTTGCAGAGAGCAGCCCCGTCTCCACGACTGACGCAGCCTTTCCCTCTTGCTCTCCAAAAGCGCACGGGGATTCCTGAACTTCCCATCCACTTTCCTCCTCCTCCCCCCCCCTCGCCGTTGCTTTCAGATCCCCCCCTCTAAATGTGGGGAGCCCCTGCAACAGATAGCGTGATTGACAGCTGCGCTTTGTCCCTCCACCCCGGTGACAGAAGGCGCAACTTTCTTTCAGCTTCTGTCTTTCTGTCGCAGCTGGGGGAGGTTGCAAGGCTTGCTTTGATCCGGAGTGGCTTCGGTTGTGCGGGCACCTTGTTGCGCTAAGCTAAGGCGCTTTTTCAGGGAGCAAGGAACGGTCGTTTTCCAATTCCAGCTTTCCATTCTTTTTTTTTTTTTTTACCCTTTTCTGACGAAAGGGGAAAAGTGGAATTGCTGCGCAGTGACTTTTGGTGCTAGCTCCAGGGAGCTATTTAAATGGAAGCGGCTTGTCTTCTTTTTTAAGCCTCTCCCGAGGATAGGAAAATGCTGTGGGATTCTCGGTGCTGTCTTAGTTTTTTTTGTTGTTGTTGTTCTGGCAGAAACTAGCTAACATTATCAATGCTGATGCAAAAAAACGAAAGAGCAAAAGAGGGCAAGAGAGCAAAAAATGCTCCCTTGCTGGCTAGTAGGACTCACTTCTGAGTTGTGTCACAGACCACAGGTTAGTTAAAGTTGGGTAGAGTGCCCAATCTTAAAGATGGTGGTGGTGGTGGTGGTGGTGGTGGTGGTGGTGGTGGTGGTGGTGGTGGTGGGCGGGTTGTAAGGAGAGCAGATTTGCAGTGGCTTAGTTCTGAAATCTTTTCAGCTTTCCACTCTTGAAAATGATTCTGTTTGTGCAGAAGAATTAATAGAGAGCAGATATTCCAAACCACTTCTGGGATTTACTACAGTGCTACATTTTAAAACTGTTTAGTGTAGAGGTGGAATATGGTTGGACTCCTTATAAGCTAGTGGGTAGAAAAGAAAGAGGAGTTTAACCGTGCACATCCAATTAGCTGGCAATATTCACTATAGCTAAAATCCCACAAACACTTCCTGCTAGGTCAGAGGTCCCCAACCTTTTGCGCACCAGGGACCGGTTCCGTGGAGAAAGGCTTTTTCTGTGGACCAGAGAGTGCATAGTTTTGTGTGCTGCCTGCATCCCATAGATGGGGCTTTGCTTGTTTTTGCGGACCGGTTGCTGGCATGGCATGGCCCGGTACCGGGTTGGGGACCCCTGTGCTAGGTGAATCCAAACTGAGAATAAAATCAGAGAACGTGTGTTGCTTGTAGTAAAGCTGTTTAGTTGCTTTAAAGTTCTGCATCAGCTCAAATTTGCTTGGTGGTTTCAATAGCTGTGTCACATCCTGCAAAAGCTGTTTTGTGACCTTTGAATGCAACAGACAACAACTGCAGCAGTTTCCAGGCAGGCAATGGTGCAATGCACCAACCAGCTCCAGAAGTCATTGCCCACCTCTGCCACACCCAAATTGACATAGGAGTTGTCCAGCATCTGAGGTGCTGAAATGGATGGCTACTTGTTATTAGCCATGACAGCCAAATATGCAATAGCTGTATCCTTTTAAATGGAAAGGGAACTATTATGCGTAGGGTCCAACAAAGCTATGTTCTGGAATAGTTATATATGAATGATAACTATATAAAATGTTAACAGTTTGTGCCTTTTAATCAATACAATATAAGGCTCAGTTATAAAACTCACTTTGACTGAAACTACTTTTCAATTACTTCTAATTAATATGAACTTATCTAACAGCTCAAATTAGAATATGACTGAGCAGTATGCTTAGCTGTACACACACATGCTTAACCTTTAATAGCTAGTTTGTACAACTTCATAAGTTTCAAATAGCTAACCAAAATCAATATTAATCAAGATCGGCATATTTTCTAAGTATTACCATTAGGCTTTTATCTGATTTTTCTAAGTGCGTTGTATGGATATAATGATTAAGCAGAAATACTTTGTCTTGAGATGGTCTGGTTATAGATGAATTTATTATAAACCTTCAGTATTATAAATACTGATGCGAGAAATTCCAATCAATTTGATAAATGGCACTTCTAAGTGGACATGCTTGGGATTAGCTCTGCCTGTCATCTTAAGTAATTTATGAGCTTGAATGGAAGGTTAGCTCAATTCTTAACACAGGTATTTTTAACAGCCTTGTTAAAGAAAATGATGATTTATAACCTTAGATTGGCTGCTGGCTTAAAATGGATCCATAACATTCACCAGTGCTTAAGTTAAGAAAGATTAACGCATCAGATTGAATTTGGGAAAATTACTCTTAGTATGGCTTAATTTGGGCATATGTTGCATATGAATAAACTGCAGTTCTCCTGGCTTGCCTATCATCTAAATTATTTACCATGTTTTGCTAAATATAATGAACCAAGAACTATGGCTTATGGAGAATTACATTTTGGTCTAAGGAACAGAGCCTTTAAAGAGTTTAAATAGCGTAAAGTGTTTTATTTTGTTTTAAATATACGCAACCTTGGAACAAAATCAGTAACATAGGAACGTGAGGTTTGGATATCCAGATGAACCCTTTCACTGAAGTGGAGATAAATTCTTCCTTGCCGTGACAAAACCAAGCTTTTTGGCCAGTAAAAAAATATTTGAGCTTTGCAAATCTAAGTGAGATTATACATTTAACCATTCCTTATTTTCAACAGGATACAGTTAATAAATTAGAAAATGAACTGAGAACCACAAAGAGTGAAATGGCACGGTATCTGAAAGAATACCAGGATCTCCTGAATGTGAAAATGGCTCTGGACATCGAAATTGCAGCATATAGGTAATTCCTAAAGAAAGAAATGAGCTGAGAAGCATAAATATATTTCATTTCATTTTCGGTTGGGGAAATACATCTTTCCTGTTTTCAAATGTATCATATTGGCTGCATTAACTTGCTTCTGAATTAACCCATTTCCTGGGTTCACAAAACACCTTTAGCTATCCTTCTTTAATTGTCCTTGTTAAGCTAGTATGTACTTGGAGTGTATGTTTTATTTTCCAGTCTTTTTCTTCCTCAATAGTTTATAAATTCCATTCAGAGAAAACTGTTGATATGCTTAGAGTGTGATGTATATCAGTGCACTGGACTACACATTATATGGAACATGACATCAGTGCTCAAGAGTGACAGTATATATGAACATTTTGCTGCATAGCAGTTCCAGGCTATAGGCATGGAATATGTGAGAGGCAGTTTGCCTTGTTTTCGTACTATCAGATGAATGCTGAGAGATATTATGCAATACACTGCGACAGAAATATATTGCAAATAATCTCCCACTCTCGCCAAAGAAAATGCAAAATTTAAGATTATAGTAGTACAGAAATTCCCAACAAGTTTCTTGTTTTGACTAATGCCCCCATCAGAGTTCAGGTTAACTATGCATTAAACCTGGAAGATAAAACTACCAGCATTTCTCTTTGTACTGGGTTGATGCATAGATTTGATGCCTTTGCTCTTTTTTTCTTGCTCAGATAATTGGAGAGGGGGCTGCCTAACCATTCAAGAGACACAGACAGAATGTCAATCTGCACTGCCCTATTTTTGTAAATGTCCCATTTCATTCTCAGAATCAGATTCTTCCATCTCTTTGGGAAAAGAGAAATAAAAGACGATCCGAGCCTGAAAAAATTATTTATATTTTGAGCTGGAATCTTACGGGAAAATTAGGATATACTTTTCACTTATTGGTAAATAAGTTTCAAAGAGGTGAAGGGCCCCGTCACCTGGCTTTAGTATTAGTTGATTAATCATCACAGCTTCTGTTTATACTTATTTATTCTGTGGGTGCTTTTATGGTTTTAACGTTTTTAATTTTTTTTTTTAGAATTGTAAGCCACTCAGAGTTTCTTGGCTGAGTTGAGCGGCTATAGAAAACGAACGAATGAACGAATGAATGAATGAATGAACGAATGAATGAAATATCAATGGCAGTGAAGAAGTGTGCCTTTTGTCTTCTAGAAAACTGCTGGAAGGTGAAGAAACTCGGCTCAGTTTCACAAGTGTGGGAAACATAAGCAGCGGCTACACACAGTCAGCTGGAATCTTTGGAAGATCGGCCTACGGGGGTTTACAGAGCAGTTCCTACTTAATGTCAGCTCGTTCCTTCCCCGCCTATTATTCAAGCCATGTGCAAGAAGAACAGATAGATGTCGAGGAGACGATTGAGGCAACTAAGATGGAGGAGGCCAAAGAAACTCCCCCTTCAGAAGGAGAGGAAGAAGGCGAAGGAGAGGAAGAAGAAGGTAATTTTGGGCAGAAAAAATAAATAAATTCTGAAATGTGTTGGGTTACATTTGCACACCAAGCTTAAAGTAAATATCTGAAATCAAGGGTGCACAGCGCTAGGGAATTTTACTCATGTAATTTTACCAGGTCTACCCTAACCACACATAAAGTGGGATCAAATCTTTCCCCAAATTTTGGGATGGATGGAGCTTGAATTCAAGGTTTGGCGTCATCTTTAAGTGTGTAGTCTACCTCTGAATTCAGTGATAAATTTCGTATGGCAATGATCTTTTTTTTTTCTTTTGCATTTTTTGGGGACAAATCTCTCATGCATTGATTTAAAATAAAGGATGAGATAACCGAGCAAAATGCCAAATGATTGAAACCTTTATTTTTTTTCCTCCTTCAAAATGCATGCCAAGATTTATTGTGTAGATTGCGATTGATTGAAATGTGCAGTTCTGCTCGTTTGATTAGAATTAATCAAAGGAGCAAATAACACCACTATGAATTATTAAAACTAAAAGAATAAAAGGGGTTTTGAAGCCTGAATAAACACTGAACATAACTTGGATTTGCATATTCTCTTTTCCTCCTTCTTTGCTGAATATGTATTTTTCTGTCATGTGCTACTGTTGCTTTGATCCATGAAAGCAAACATCGAATTACTCATTTTTTGAAGAATTCTACTGCAGATCAAGGATGTTTTATTTGTTGATATCTTGCCTTTTCCAAGTACAAATATCAAGCGACAGCCAACATTTTCTAACTTTGGATTCAGAACCTTAAATGTTGTCTAGCTCATTGGACAAATCCCATTCCATGTAATCTGTGCAATTTAGAAGCTAGAAAGAATTCTGTGTATTACAGACCAGTTTTAACTTGGCTTGAGCATGCTGATTTTTAAGAGATGCCTAAACCTTTTTTTAAGATATTATATTGCATATCTTTTCAATAGGTTTGAACCAAATTTGTGCCTTGTTATTCTCAAGTTATTTTATAGTGGTAATCAGACCCTATGCTGTAATCTTATATTCCAAACTTTTGTCTTTTCTCTCTCTTTATTCAGAAGCTAAGGAAGAAACCGAAGAGGGTGAGGAGGAAGGTGGAGAAGGTGAAGGAGAGGAAGGGGAAGGAGAAGAAGAGGGTGAGGAAGCAGACGAGGGAGTTAAAAAGGAAGAGGAAGATGAACAAGAAAAATCTAGTGGAGAAGTAACTCCAAAGCAGCAGAAGAAGGATTGATCTGAATCAACTTGTGTGCTGGTTTCTCAGATAGTGGGCTAGAATTGCTACATCGTATATTTAAATTACAAATATGTTCTTGCGTTTTAAATAATTTAATTATTTATCTATCCTTTTTTTTGTTTTGATGCAAAGTAACCCGAATGCTTGCAGAGTGTCAGGCTGGCTTACCGCCAAACCATGCATGGTATTATTCTTATGAGCCCCACATCAATGTGCAATTTGGCTGATTTCAAACCTTAATGTCTGAGGGGAAAATAAATTAAGAGAAGTGGAATGTATTGGTGGGGTGGGGGAAAATATGTCTGAGGTTAGACTTGTTCTGGAAACCATGAATCGGAAAAACAATGAAATCTGTGCAATCAAGCTGATCAATAAAGTTACAGAGCTGCATAAACAACTTTCAGTGTTAAGTATTTCTTAACTAATTCCAAAAGAGATGCCTCGATGTTTATAACATTCCATATAAAACAAGGCAGTGAAATGGACCACATGGTTCCATGGATGACTTTCTAGAAGGAATGAACTAGAAACAAGGAAAGACAGGTTTTTTTTATTGGTCCACTAAACTTGTGGGAAGAAATTGGGTCAAGATCTCTGATAGAACCTATCTCTAGTGGATTGTTAGGAAAATAGATTATAATAATTTCCCCAGATACAGTCTTTAGTATCCTCAGAAAACAAAACTGGGAATAGTCTCCAACAGATGAGATAGTTGCTGAGTTCACACAACATGTTTATGTAGTTCATGAGATCATGCTGCATGAATTACTAAGGACCAGTCAGGAAAGGGTTTGTTTGAATTCTAAAGAATCCCACGTGTTACTCTTGTCACTTGTGCAAACACTAAAATATGTCAGTAATGGGGAAGATTCCAAATTTTAGCTAGTCTGGCTTTCAAGAAAAAGTTGAAGATACAGAATGACTGATGAAACAAGCCTTGTCATTATAGAATTCCATGTTCAGCCTTGACAGCTCAACCTGATCCCAGCACTTAAACCATGGCTACTTTTGCCTCTCCGCCCAATAGGAAAAAGGCCAATGAGGTAAAGAAGTTCTCCCAGGAGTCTTCTAGTACAAGGGTTCATGCGGTGGTAATAGGCTACTATCAGAATATAATACTATTATAAGGTACAGTATATAAACACAGGAAGCCCCATTGAAGATGGTCAAAAACAAAAGTTCTAGTCCCACTTTAGGCATGAAAGCCAGCTAGGTAAGTTTAGGCCAGACACTAGGAGACTGTAAGATCTAGTCCCGCCTTAGACATGAAAGCCAGCTAGATGACTTTCCAATCCCCAGAAGATTGTGAGTTCTAGTCCAGCCTTAGACATGAAGGCTGGCTGGTTGGCTGACTTTGGGCCAATTATTTTCTCTCAGTCTAAGCCAACTGAAAGGGTTGTGGGGAAAATGGAGGAAAGAGCATTAGGTATGTTAGTTATCTTGAGTTATTTATAAAAATAATACAGGCCAGATAAAAATACATCAGTAAAATACAGATGAAATATCTGCATGAAAGCAACCAAGCTCAGAGCACCAAGAACTCCACGGATTATATATTTTCTCAAAACTGCTGGAAAAAAAAAAAAGGTCGACTTAATAGCTGATTGAACTGTGCAAATGTATGCATGTTATTGTGTCCAACACTTTCAGAGTGAAAACAGATTGTGCCAGAGCCAAACTGATGTGATGCTTAAAGGAATTCTGAAGAGAATGTCTCAAGGACCTGTTAAAGCTCTTTGCAGAGCACACACAAAAAAATAACAAATAGATACACTAGGAAAAGCAGTTAGACATTAATTTTTTTTATTAATTTGTTTGACAATATTTCTAATCCACTCCAATACAAAATGATCCAGGATCCTGAAATAATACTGTCTAGGGAAGGGGTGTAGGGAGACAGGGAAAAACAAAACAAAACAGGGCAGAATGGAGGTTTCCATCTTTCAAAGTCTACTGATCCAGAGTTCCCAAAAGGTTTTATCTCTGTCTATGCTGGCTGGGACTGATGGGAGATGAAGTCCAATATATTGGATGGCACCCTGGCGTTTTCCATGGAAAAAACAAGGCTCCCCTTAGGGGCATGAATTATTCATTGCTTTCCCCCAATGTTCAGGTTTTACATAGGTCAGACCCTTCATATTTTCTTTTCCCATTTGGAGCCAGGATTTTATTCCTTATTTACACTGTGCAGGAGGAGAGGTTGATGGACGTGAATATCAACTGAAGCACTGTGGAATTGTGTTGATGTCATGGATATTGCACACGTGTACAAAACTGCTTTCCTTTGCATGATTTGAAAAGAAGGAGTGAAACACAGGTCGTCCTTGACCACAACTTTGACCACAATTTCTGTTGCTAAGCCAGGTTTTTATTGATTTTATGACTTTTTTTTTGCTCTTAAGTAAATCACTGCAGTAAAATGGGCATTGCAAAGCACAAAAATGGCCGCCGCCACGCCACTGGGCACAGAAACAAGGCACTGCGCCACGCAAGAATGGGGCAGGGCTAGTGAGTATCATGCGGGCACTAGCCCCGCCATGATTGCAGCATGCATGTGCTTGCAGCCCCATGCACATGCACACGCAGATATGTAAAATACTTCCCTCTCCCTTTTCCTCCAGTCCGCCAACCGACCAAGGTTGGTGGCCTCTGCTCTAAAGTATAGGAAATCAAATCACATTTATCTTGTGAGAAAATCAAACAAACAGCTTCCAATTATAGTGATGTTTACAGACAATGCTAGAAACAAACCAATTATACAGAACCTCCAGATCTATTGAGTTTAACTCTGGGACCGACAATTTAAGGTCTTCCCAATTGGACTAGAGATCCTAGTGTTTTGCTGTTTATCATAATGGTTGTGTTTAGTGAGGGCTGAAACAAGCACCCCAATGCTTAGCAGAATCTGTTTTTACCTTTTACTGTTTAAGCTATTGACCAATTATTGAAAAACAACACTAAACATTGGCTGAGAAAGAGAATACCGTAAACGCTAACCGATTTTCAATCGACATTAAGTCCCCTCTTTTGTTCATCTCTTCCCAAAATCCAGTTCTTGCATTCATTTGTTTGAAAGAAGAGATTCTTCATTTAGAAGTATGTTCCCCTTGAATTCAGTGCAAATAGTGCATCTTTCCCATATCAAATATAAAAAAAAACAATTCTGCTTTATCTGCTTCATTTACAAGCTCACTGTGACTTTTGTGGAATCAGTACTACAAACTGAAGGAAAGCTAAGCATCTAGAAACAGGATAACCCAGGATTTTCCCCCCCTCTGATGCAACTATCAGTCACTAGGAATAATCCATTATGTTTATGAACTCTGGAGTTAGACCAGGTTTTTTTTTTGACACATTGAAATGAAAGAGAGAAGGAAAGTAGGCAACTTCCAAAGAGAAGGAAACCAACAATAGCAATAACAAAGGGAACAAGGCAGGGCACGACTTTGTTGGCTATTCAAAGGGCTACTTAGCAAATAGGAGGTGGAAGGAATTGACATCCAAGTTATTTTTCCCTTCTTCATCCCCTTTTGATTTACACGTCCCTCTCTCCTAGCAACTCGGTTGTTTAAAAATCTTAAAGATGACAAAAGCAGTAAGCAACAAAAATGAAGAACAGACGACGAGAAGGACAAAACTGGATGGAAGCAAAGGAGAACAACCTACACCAAGGGTAGGCAACCTTGGCATCATCTATCTCCAATCTACAACACAGTCCTTTCAGCAGTTCCAAGAAGGCTCCAGACCCATTTGCACTGCTTAGGTGACCCTGAGGGTACAGATAAACCTCCAAGTGGCCTCAACTACTCTCTAAAAGAATGCAATTGACCAGCTGTCTGCAAGGAATATAAATCCTTCCATTCCCCGACTAGTCAGAGCTGAAGAAGCTTCTTGGATGAGAACGAAAGAGCTTCAAAGAAAAACAAGAAAGTCCAGTTGCCTCTTGAAAAAACACCTCTGGGACAACCATGACCTGGATGACTGAGAATCTCCATAGACGTTCCATAACTTATTTCATCAATTCTAGTGGTTCTATTTGAACATAATGTTAGGCTTGTTGAATAATCATTCTGGTAGGTTGTCCTTGTGGCTTACCATGTTGTGGGAACTCAGTCTGTTCGGTTAATTATTATTTCAATAATGCCAGAAAATTAATTAAAATTATTTCAGAAACCAATTAAGCCTGTTGAGAGAGTGTAACATAGCTCTTGTTGTTAACAAGCACAGTGGAACAATTTTGTTGCATTTAGGTTTATTGGTGGGCTATCTAAAATTGATCAGTTGGCCAACGAGCAAGCAGGATGCTGGATTAGATAGTTGTTTGAGCAAATATAGCTCCTTCTTAAAGAATCCTTCTGATTCTTCTTAAATCATGATGTTTAGAATAGGAATATGCATTATTAATCCCATTTTGGATTCATACTGAAGGTCCAGAAACTGAGATGAGTTCCTAGGATGGGCTATGGTTTGTCCATTGTGACACAGAACTGCAAACTTGCCAAAAACTCTTTAGGTTTTTGGTGTGCTCTTATAGAAGATGCTGTTAGCTCCTGGATCCTTTCATGTTCTTTGAGTCTGAGTATCTCATCAATATCTCAGCTGGTATTTAATTTATTGATACTACTGAACAGTTAGTTAATGCTGAGACATTTTCTCTCCCCACCCAAAATATCTCAGAGATTGAGGAAGTTATAAAGAGGTAAACCTTCTAAAATTGGGCAGTACATTGGGTGCTTATTTTCTTCTAAAGCAACTTTTCCTAACACAACCCCATATTAACATATCAAATCCCACCAATATCATGGGAATTGCAGTTCAATGGACTAGAAGGGCTGGACTATAATTGTAGTTTGCATTGAAATTAAATTCTTTTTGTAACAACATATATACCTTTGGGGGGGGGGCATTGTGAAACATCCTATCTTTATTGGAAATTGCATTCTCTGTTCCTTCATATTATCCAATGTTAAAATACAAACATTGGTTCACATTGTACAAACTTGTTCAAATTCATCCTCACCATTTAAAGGATTTAGTTCAGGATGCCTTGTAAGCTTATCTATTTCCTAGTGAGCTTAATTTTTCACTCCAAGATATATGTGTATGCACCCATGCTTAAAACGGACACAAATTCAGATTTCTTTTAAAAGCAATATTCGGGATATGGACTCAAGTGATTATATATATATATATATATATATATATATATATATATTGCAATTCAACTATTGTGACCTAACTGCAGAAAAAAAGAGAAATCTCTTGGGGCCAAATTATATATTATTTTAAAACAAACTTCCCATTTATTTTTTTGTTTTGTTGATTCTTCTGGGAGAACTGGATACATACAGTTTATTTTACTTCTTTCCACATGTACAACTACACCCATACGCATGTACATATGCCTAATATTGGGGCAGGGTTGAGGAGAGAAGCAGAGAATTACATTTCCTGTTGCAGGGATTTCCTTCCAGTTTGTGAACCTCAAAAACACTAAATTGTAATTGTGTGTGTGTGGGGGGAGAAAGATTTAATTCCAAGAGCTACTGGTTTTTGTTACTTTTACTTGTCTTTGAGGTGTTTCTTCCCTGCAAAGTAGCATTTGAGCACTAAGTATTCCTGCAGATGTGGATGAATTGGGAGGGTGCAATTTCAAATGTCCTACTGCAGTATAGTTTTTCAAGTTCTGTGCTCTTAGGTAACTGCAAAGACCTTCCCTAGCTCCTAAAATGTTGGACTTCAGAGAGAAAGCAAAGATTCAAGCAATCCAGGCTCATTTCCAATATGACCTTTATTGAGCACAAACGGCCGTGACTGTTTTACATCAAACAACAAAAGGTTGCATACTGTGCATGTCAACGTAGGTTCTCTCACGGACAGAAGTCCACCTTAATTGCACCAGTGAGGTAAACATAATTGTTAAGTAGCTTAAGGCTAGGGGAATTCAGGGTATTTATTTTTTTTTAAATTCATTATTTTGTTATTGTTTATTTGGCTCAGTTTATTCTTTGCATAATACATCTGAAGACATTCCTCAGAAGCGTCCAAACAGCAGCTTAGGAAAATTCAGCAACATCCCCTGGAAGAGTAACAGCTCATGCATGATATTTTGTTTTTTAAAAAGAAAATCCCCAAAGTTCTGCAGAGGGAGTGCACCGGGCTTGCATGCATCCCCTCCCCAACCCCTGGGTATGGTATGGCACAGAAATCATAAATAGATCAGAAAGAAAACCAACGGTCCTTTTGGAGACGCCATGAGAGAACCTGTTCTGCTGAGAAGCCGCCACTTTCATGCATTTTTGCAGCTGTCGTATGGCTTAACCTTTTGCACCAATCCAAGCTCTTTAGAGAAGGGGAAATGATTATTTTTAGTCACCGTTTTCCTTGATTTCTTTGATTATGGCATGTGAAGAAGTCACCTTCTCCACTGTCTTGGTGGACACCACTTTCTCTGCCACGGTATCGTCGTGGTCTTCCATCTTCTGGGTGACAGTTACGGACTTGGTGATGTAGGTGGTGGTCCCATCACCTTCACTGGTGACCTTCTCCACTTTTTTCGTCACCACGACTTTCTCTTCACTCTTCCCTTTCTTCTCCTCCTCAGAAGGACTCACATCCAGACCATTGGTGATGATACCTTTGTCTTCTTCTTTCTTGGAGTCATCTTCTTCCTCCCTCTTATCGTCAACCTCCCCATTGACTGCTATGTCTTCTTTAGTCGATTCCTTGGAAGTTTTCTCACTTTTCTCTTTTGATTCTTTTTCTGCACCAACGGTGGAAGCCTTTGTGGTGGAGATAACCTCTTCCACATCTTTCACTGGGGAGCTTGGCTTTTCAGGAGAAGCAGCTTTATCTGGAGTCCCTGCCTTCTCTGGAGAGGCTGCCTTCTCTGGAGTACCGGCTTTCTCTGGAGAGGCTGCCTTCTCTGGAGTACCTGCTTTCTCTGGAGAGGCTGCCTTCTCTGGAGTACCTGCTTTCTCTGGAGATGCAGCTTTCTCTGGAGTCCCTGCCTTCTCTGGAGTCCCTGCTTTTTCGGGAGAGGCTGCCTTCTCTGGAGTCCCTGCTTTCTCTGGAGTTCCAGCCTTCTCTGGAGTCCCTGCTTTTTCTGGAGATGCAGCCTTCTCTGGAGTTCCTGCCTTCTCTGGAGAGGCTGCTTTCTGTGGAGTCCCTGCTTTTTCTGGAGTTCCAGCTTTTTCTGGAGTCCCTGCTTTCTCTGGAGTTCCAGCTTTTTCTGGAGTCCCAGCCTTCTCTGGGGAGGCAGCCTTCTCTGGACTTCCTTTGTCTGGTGTCCCAGCCTTCTCTGGAGTCCCAGCCTTTTCTGGACTGCCTGCTTTTTCTGGAGATCCTTTGTCTGGAGTGCTTGGTTTTTCAGGAGATGCTATTTTTGATGGGGATTCTACTTTCTCTGTTCCTTCTTCCTCCTCTGCTACCTCCCCCTCTTGATCACCACCTCCATCTTCTTTACTTTCTTCAGTCACAGGTGATTTGGGGGGTGATTTGGGAGGAGACGTTTTCATCTTTTCTACCTTCTCTGGTGCAATGACTTCTTCTACATCTCCTTCAGGTTCTTCTGCTACTTCAGCTTCAGCTTCCTCAGCTTCTCCTTCTCCGGCCTCTTCTTCTGCTTCTTCCTCACCTTCTTCCTTTTCGCTTTTTTCTTCTTCTTTTTCTGATCCTTCTTGTGCCTCATCAGATTTTGCACCTTCCTCTTCTTCTTCCCCTTCTTCTTCTTCTTCTCCTTCTGGGATGGCAGCTGCTACTTTAGCCTTTTCCTCTGCTACGATTTCCTCTTCTAGAACTTCCTCCTCCTTTTCTTCAGCTGCTCGAGTTTCAGCAGCCAGATCTTCAGCCATGGCTTCAAGAGCTTCATCCAGTTCAGTTTTCTCGTTTTCTACTTTGGTCTCTTCAATGATCTCTTCTACAAACTTGTGTTGGACCTTTAGTTTTGGTGCTTCAGCTTTTGATTTCTGTATTTTGGTAGTTGATATTGTGACGGAAGGTTGCCTATGTGTAAATGTTGGCCCAACGATGCTTCCAGAAAAGGCACTGAATCTTGTTTCTTCACCCTCAAGAAGTTTCCTACAGAAATAAGAGGGAAACTGTTAATATGCATCACCAACATCTCAAGGCAAAGGTGTGTATGCATATGTGTGTGTATAGCAATAGCAGTAGCAGTTACAGTCCTCTCCAAGTGGTTTACAGAGTCAGCATCTAGCCCCCAACAATCTGAGTCCTCATTTTACCAACCTCGGAAGGAGGGAAGGCTGACCTTGAGCCAGTGAGGATCAAACGCCTGGCAGTCAGCAGAATTAGCCTGCAATACTGCATTCGAACCACAGCTCCTTGTATACACTCACAGACAGAGAGACATCTCTGTAAGAAGCTGAAATGGGTTTAAAATATAGTCTCTTTAGTAAGAGAGCATCTTATGTGCCTTAATATTCTCTTTCTGAACCACTTTGCTGATATGAATGGAAGAGATACAATTGGTCATTAACTTCCCATTCACATCTTCCTCTCAAGATAAGAGGAAATAACAATCAGCTCACTTGCTTCCCATACATCTCCATAATTTATATCTTCATTTTCCAGATTATGTACATTTCCGAGAGGTCATTCATGAATACAAAGAGGCGTCTACTTTTAGAAGTACTAAGAATCCTTGTATTGCCTTGAAGAGCATTGCATTGGTTTAAAGAGCTGTTGCCTGAGCTGGAATGCAGATTCAGCCCAGTGACCAATGTAATTTTTTTTTTATCAGTGACAGTGGCTAAATTGTGCCCTTTGCGTATTTTTTTCTTTTTGTAGTAAACTAATAATACCTATAGTTGTTGCTCTTTTCCTCGTGAAGAATTAGCCACTTTGAATGCCAACACAATTGACCACTGGACTTTTTTTTTTTTTTACTCCACATACTTTTGTCATTAAAGCGAACAAAAAAAAAATGAACCATTAAAATGAAAAGTATGATTATTCTTAGAGCAATTTGCTTTGCATACATGTACATCAGCACATTCTAGCACTTTCAAAATAGGTCTATGTTGGAAACACAGATGTTCAAATTCTTCAAGGAAGTTTAAATATTTAAGTATTATGACTTATTGACATAGAATTAAAATCTCTTCTTGGATAAAAAAAGATAGGCATGCCAGCCATCAGTAGCAGCATCCATCTAGCAAAACGAAAAAAAATCCTTTATTTGTAATCAGATATAAATGTTTACTATGGATAACCAGGGCCAATTGCCAGCTATTTGTTTGTGATCAAAATAGTTCCCTAGATTAGCAATTTCCTGGAGCTTTTTTATCTGATTTTGGAAAAATCCCAAATAATCCTAAATAAAGATAAATAAATAAAGTTTAATAGCAATGACGTAATGGTGTAGCTATGTTACTAATGTGAAATTAAAAATGTTCAGTTTAATTTTCCTTCTGGGGTTTCTAAAGGCGTTTAAAAGTAGAAAATCTTCCATTCCAGTTTGGAGCAGCTATATTTTGTGAGTAACAAAATGAGAGAGAGAAAATGAAGTTCAAGGAACAGCACCCGCTAGTCCTACTGACTTCAGCAGGACATGGTTAATGTGGTAGCTCCATAGCATAATGCTGCTACCCAAATATAAGTTTAGTTGACTTCAGCAGGACTTAATAATTATACTTAGGACAGCAGCATAGTCCATTGAAAATCACTGTGGATCTCTTTCAAGCCAGTAAGTGTTCCATCAAAGGAATTGTGTGGCTTTCTACTACACAGAATACAGAGTTATTTAAGAAGCAACAAGCATAATTACTGGACCAGATATATAAATTCAAAGAGTGCTAAGACGCCAGCGAAATTCTCAGCTAGCAGTCACAGTGCCTCCTCTGTTGCAGATGAATTGTGCTGCAGCTTTAAAAAGTGTCTGCAATAGAAACTGCCTGTCTGGTTACATCTGCATTGCGTTCTCAGTACCTGTAGGCAGCAATTTCAATGTCAAGAGCCATCTTGACGTTGAGGAGATCTTGGTATTCCCTCAAATGACGTGCCATCTCCCACTTCGTACCTCTCAGCTCATTTTCAAGCTGTTGGATCGTGTCCTGCAACCAAGATACAGATGGTTCTTTAGCATGGGTACAAAAAGCTCACTACATTTGGATACTGGGGGGGGAGGGGGATTGAAGGAGAAGATAAAGTGGGAAAGATAACAAACTAGAAACAGAGATTTTATTTAAAAAAAAAACAGATTGAAAGCAGAAAGAAAGGATAATGAATTTAAAATTTTATCTTGACCAGAACGAATAGTTTTTTATTTTTTACAGCATTATAAAAAATGCCCAGTGCTGATGAAGTTCTAGGAGCTCAAAGCCAAGAAGCAATAGAATTTTAGTATACAATTATTCTTTTGTAGAGAAGATCCTTATTGGAGTATCCCTTTTATTAAAAAAAATCTTAATAAACATTTCTAAAAATTAAAAGATTTTTTCCAATCCGGCACTCTCTAAATGCTCTGGACTAGACACCTCATCAAGTCCAAATTGGCCAAGCTGGCTAAGGCAGATAGGAATCAGGCTAAAAAAAAAAAAAAAAGGTTGAACCTAAAAATGTCAAATGTCTGATGGTTATCTGGACTCAAGTTTTCTTTTATAAATCATGCCATTTTTGTGAAAATAAATTTTGGCATCTTGAGAATCAGAATCATCTCAGTTGGGCAGGAAAAGAGGGATCTTGAAAAATGATCTCTTTCCGAACAACAAAAATGCCTGTAGCTGTTTGTACCGCATAGATACACATCTCTGAGTCAGCACTGACTTGGCTAGTTTAGTCCCTGAAGTTTTGTTGGCAAGATTTGGGAAGTGGTTTGCCACTGCCTGTTTCTTAGGGCTGAGAGTATAATCCAGTGCAGTGAAGATTAACACAGGTTTCAAATCAGTGAGAACCAGTATATCTGGACCAATAAATTCTTTTGACTGGTCTGGGTCCCCCAAATTCTGGGAGCAGCTATGAACTTCCTAACTCTTTTTTATTAATCAAGATTCAAATCAAATTATTGGCCCAAAGTCACCCAGTTCTGCCTAAAGTGGGACTGAACTCGAAATGTGCCGGTTTTTAGCTTGGTGGCTTAACCACTAGACCAAACTGTCTCTCTGCAGCAAGTACTTAGGATTATTTATGTACTGCAGCTAAAATGGTCAGCCAAGAAGCTTCCTTTTTAAAAACCAGTTGACTTTGATCTGAATAGCGAGAGGTGACTCTTTTTCCAATTTTGGTTCAGCTTTCTGAAAAGGATCTCTATCCAAAGATCCTCTGGAATAGCATTTCAATGACAGCAAGAAAAGGTAACTTAGTGGAGGGAGTGGTTCAGTTTTGGCAAGGTGGATGATGCAGCAGAGCTAGTAATTATATCCTAATCAAATCCTAAGGAATTTAATACAGGTTAGCATTAAGTCTTCAGAACTCATGGGAACAATATGGTACTTAACGCCCAAGACAGATTTTCCATATCTACAAGATTTTTACTAGGAAAAAAAATATATTTGGGCAATAGATAGATTGGGAAATCTCTGCAGCCAGGATCTTCATTAAGTTCAGATAATTCCTGCAGTGCAAGAGATTTTTCCCTGGGCAATCCCAATGAATGTGACATTGGTTTTAAGTTGTCATTAGAAACTGAATTTTTGGCATATAAAGAAAGCTGGTGCTATTAAGTGATGAAACCTTTGCTCTGCCTTGGACGTTGCAGTTATACATTCTGTCACTGTTTCCATTTTTCACTTCTGCAATGGCCAATTTTGCAGCTGTAAGGGAGATGACATTGCATCAATTTCTGAAATACGGGTAGCTGGAGGTTAAATTATCCCAAGAAACACAGCCTATCTGATCTGCTTGCTGACTGAGGTTTTTCCTAATTTTAAAGGGTTACATTTCTTTTTGTAATGCTCAATGTCACTCAAGAGCAGACAACTTTATGACTTTTGACGCCAGCCAAGTTCTGCATTGCAGAACCTCGGGGTGGATTGGACAGGATAAGATTGCATTAGACTGACGGACTTCCTTCCTTTTCTCTTTTTATCTTCTTCCTAAAAGTTAATTCAGGGAAAGTCATTTAGATTTGTAGAGTCTGCTTTCCAAATGGCCTCACGGAGGATGATTAAACTGGATTTGAAATAAAATAGCAGCATGGAGTCTCCTTTTGCACTGGACTAGTCTGTTCAGAGCTTGGCTGAGCAGAAACCCCTTCTGCATTGCAGGCAATTGCCTCCTAGAAGCAAATGTTACTGTCTGTTAAAAACAAAACACAATGACTGTCACTTTCAGGTTATAACGAGTGATCTTGCAACTGTCAGATTCCTGCTGAGTCATCAGCCTGCAGATGGATTTTTGAGAAGTGTTAAGGAAAATAACTTTGATATCCTAGAAATGTTGGGTTTTTTTAATTGCAGGTATGCTTAAAGCACAGTTTTATATGCAGATTGTTCCCATCTTATCATTTTATCTGTTGTCTCTCATTTTATAGCCTCTTTAGGTCTATAGAAAAAATAATAAATACAAGAAGAGTAGAGCATTCTTGATTTGTTACTTGTTTCAACTCTTCCATCATTTAGAACTATGTTAATGGATTACAAAAACCCTACTTATAGGACATGGCTTACAACTTAGATGCTTTGCAATTCCGACACAGAATCATATTTGATGCTCAAGCACAAAACATTAAGTATTTATCAGTGCTGACGACTGAATAGAATACAATTCATAAGTGCTTTTCTTTTTCTCCACCCCTCCCCCCAGATCCACTTTTTTGGATGCTGTTGGAGAGGCAGGTTTGATTAAGCTTATTAGCAATTAAGGCAATCCTCTGAACATTATTAAAATGTCTCAATTTATTCCTTTTGCATAGTGAATCTCTCCTATTTTGCCTTTTTAAAACCAATCCTTTGGGGGTTTTTTGGTCAACATTAGTAACCCTTAGAAAGAAATTGGAACTTGAATTAACTTTGAAGCCTTCTCTCCCTAATAGTGCTAATAGTGTTTGGAAATAGATTGCTGGGACTGTGTACAGAACCAATTTTCCTTCCCTAATCCCTTTTTCAGCAGCTGCATTTTTAGAGAGAAAACCCCAAGAACTGCATTTCTTTTTATCCCAAGCTTCTCCCCAAGCAACTTCTGATCCAGCACAAATTCTATTTGATGGAAATCAGTTGCATAGTCTTCTCAATCTGTGCATTTTTGGATGGCCTGAAATGAAAGTACGATTTATTTATTTTTTAAAAGGACTCTGCATCTTATGAGCTTTGAAGTGCCATTTCCCATTCCAATCACCCCATTCTGTTACAAGATGACATCTCTTGAGGTGATGTCCCACATACTAGAAGAATAAAACTTCCTCTTTGCTCCATTCCCCCCTCCCTTTTGTGGCACCCCTCAAGAAACTGTGTTAGGCCCCCCCCTCTCTCTGCACCCCTGGCAGAAATTCTGGGGCTGGCACACTCACCCCCAAAGGGTGGGAACTGCCAAGCAAGACATTGGAAGGAGGCCAGGAAGAGCAGAAAAGCAAGAGGCATCTCACAGAAGTATTGTGACACTGATCTATTCCCCAAAGAGGCATAAGGAGAAATTTTGTCTGGTCACTCCCATTTTATAAATGGATTTGCCCTGCAGCTATAACTTATGGATTCCAGTTTGACTCAGATTTGCAATTGGGACGTCACAAAGACTCTCCCATTTAGTAGGGATGGTTGAGCTAATGAGGAAGGAGATAGCGTTTACCTTCCGTCCTTTTCCTGCCCCTCCCAGTTCCATTATGTCTGAAAGCTGGCAAAATCCTCCCCCCCCATTTGACTGTGGGGAATAGGCCTCTTCCTGCCCCATTTCCATCCCCCCACAGCAGGAATGTTAAAGCTGAAAGCCCCCCTTGGATGTTACCATCTTTCTCATGGAGGTGGGTGCATCAGTTGGTCTCTCCCCTAGTGTCTTAGTTTAACTTAGACAGGATGGGCTCTTTCTCCTCCTCCAGTTATTGTAGGGACTTATTGTTTTTTCATTTCCCAAGTCCACTCCCCCTCCCATCCCGCCACACCCCCTTTGATTTAATCTTTCATTTATCCATGAAAAGGAGCCCCCCTCCTCCTCCTCTTCACCCCTCCCCTGTCGCAATCCGGGGGGGGGGTGTTCTACAAGCTCCAAAAGAACCCGGTTCCAGGAAGAGTTTCCCCTCCCTCCCTCTCACCCCCCCCCCGAGATCATCTATCCGAGCCCTTGGCTTACTTGGTAAGTGGAGAGATCCTGGTTGTGGCGTTCCTCAATGTCGTTCAGCTGGCGCTCCAAGGACTCCTTCGTGCCGCGGACGGACTCCAGCTCGATGCTCTTGGCCTGGAGCTGCCGCCGGTACTCGGAGATCTCTTCCTTGGCCGAGCGGATGGCTTCCTTGTTCTGCTCGGCGGCCTCGGTGAGCTTGGAGTAGCGGCACTTGAACCACTCCTCGGCCTGGAGCATGTTCTGGTCGGAGTGGCACTCGAGCTGGGAGCGGATCTCCTTGAGGGCGGACGAGAGGTCGGTCTTCAGGTAGTCCTTGCGCTCGACGGAGACGTGCGAGGCCTGGATCTGGGCCAGCAGATCGGCCACATCTTCATCGTGGTTGCCGCGCAGGAAGGCCACCTCGTCCAGCAGAGACTGCACCTTCTTGTCCAGCTCGACCTTCACCAGGGACGCCTCGTCCATGTCCTTCCGCAGGGCGCGGGTGATGGCGTCGGCGTCGTCGCGGAGGCGCGCCTCGTCCTCGAAGCGCTCCTTGAGGCGCTGGATGTCCTCCTCCAGGTGCTCCGAGTCGAGCTGCAGCGCCGCCTTCTCGTGGTTGACCTGCTCCAGGGCCACGCGGAGCTCGCGCAGCTCCTGCTCCAGGGCGACGCCCAGCTGCGAACGGCCCACCTGCTTCTGCCGCAGGGCGGCCAGCTCGACCTCCAGCTCCTTGTTCTGCTGCTCCAGCGAGTGCACCTTCTCGATGTAGCCGGCGAAGCGGTCGTTCAGCCCCTGCAGCTGCTCCTTCTCGTTGGAGCGGCTCAGCTTCAGCTCCACCGTCCCGCCGCCAGCGCCGGCGCCAACGCCGCCGTTGAAGAGCGACGACTGGCTCAGCTCAAGGCTGTCGGTGGAGCTCAGCACCGTCGAGCCGTAGGAAGTCCGCCCGGGGCCCACATTGCGCTTGTAAGCCGACGAGGCCGGGCTGGGCGAGCTCCGAGACCAAGACTGAGAACGGAAGCCGCTCGAGGGCGACCCGCTGGCTCGGCTGAAGGTGGTCCGGCTCTCGGCCACCCGCCGGTAAGACGGGTTGCTTAGCGGCTCCAGCGTGTAGCTCATCTTGGAAGACTTAGGAGAGGCGCCTTGGGCGGGTTTCCCGGCAGCGGACGACTCTGGAAAGCGGCGCCTTTTATATCGGAGCCGCACATTGTCTCCAAAAGGGGCGGGCTGGCCGGCATCGCGCGTGCCGGGGAGGCGTGGCCAAGGACGCCCAAGTCCCACCCTTGGCGGCCAAGCCACGCCTTTCCCCTCTCGCTTTCTCCCCCGGCCAGGAATTTCAGCCTAATTCCAGCTGTCCGTTTCTGGTCCCATTCATCAGCCTCGTTCTTTTTTTCCCCCTTCGGCCTGTATTTTCTCTCCCTTCCTTGTATCCCTTGAATGTTACCTAAAGCTTTAACTCACAGGGCGATACGTAGTCCCCTTCCTCCCCAGGTTTCGTGCCTTTCTGCTTTCTGGTACCAAGTGTGCACCGGACTGCATTCATAACCAAGTCTTCCTCTTCCATCCCTCTTCCCATTGTTTTTTATTACTGTTACTATCCGCATGTATTCCCCCCCCCCGATTGGTTTTTTTATGTATGCTTTTTCTTGATTCTTCTCCTTCCTCTGCCTTTCCCCTTCTCCCCTCCCCTCTCGCTTTCCCATAGACGCCGTTGCGGCAGCGGAGGTCTAGGGAGCAGCCGGGCCCAGTTCGCTGCCTCCCCTCCCCCCAACGCTCTGGAAGTGGCGAGATGGAGAGGGCGGTGGCGGGATGGGCCATCGCCGAATCCCCTCCCTAAGGAGAACATCCCGGCAAGCAGGCCTTGTGCTTAGGTTGGGGAAAAGGGTCTGGCTCGGACGGGTTCAGGTAAGGCGTGTGTGTCTCGCTGGGGGCAGCCATGGCGGTTTCAGCACCAAGGCCAGTTCCGCGAGAGGCAAGGACAGCGCGCCGGGCCGGTAGAAAGCCAGAAAGTGAACGAGTGGCCGAGTTTCTATAGGGCGCGTGAAAAGGCGTGATTTCGGCCCTCTGGACGGCAGGTCCGAGCAAAAGCGAGAGTCTTGCCGCGTGTCTGCGAGTATCTGCATGCCTGGAGTTACTTTTCCATCTGCAATGCAGCGTTTCAGAGGTAGCAGGAGACGGGAACCTTCTGAGTCCCGGTTAAGATTTTCTTTTTCCTGAACACATTAAAAAAAAAAAAAAAGGATTTCTTTAAAAGAAATCCCTGACAGTAAAGGTGTTGTTTCTCAAGGACTTGACACTGAAAGGTCAGTCATTCTGTATGTTAAGGGGGGGGAGGGGAATTCAAAAGGTGTGGCTGCTTTATGATAACACAAAACACTCAGGGGAACCACAGTGGCTTAAGAAGCAAAAAGAAGGGAGTAATTGGAAATTCAGCCCAGCAGATTGCACATTGACAAGAATAATAATACTTTTAAAATGCTGAATCATTTTTTATATCTGCCCCCACCTGTTCTATGGATGCTACCTATGCATCAAATCACCTGTCCACATTGCGAAGTCTTTTGCAAACATCTTCCCTCATTTGGGTTGGGAATTTTTATCCCTGCCCCCTCTGGTAGTAAGTTCTAGTAAATTAAACAGTTTTTTTTTCCTTCTACAGAAGTTGTCTGCAGCACTCGGAAATGGTACAGTCGTAGGTTAGGCAAAAATCAGCACTCATTTGTTTCAGGATCCTTCCTTTGCGTTTGATGGAATCATTCTTCAGAGTTTTTAAAAAAATAGCATGACAATTTAAACATAAGCTCTATCTAAAGAAAGTAGGCGATCACCATCTTGAAATAAATTAAATGGTTTTGTTAACATGCCAAAGGTGCAAAGGAAAAATAGTTTCACATGTTGAAATGATTCAGGTAATTTTTTTATTATGAAGTAAGTTCTACTGCATACAAGGAGTCCTACACCCAACTAAGGGCACACCAGAATGCAGCTTCCCCCCCCCAAAAAAAACTTCTGGGTTTAGTAGAGCCAATACATTTGCCATATGATTGTGAACTTTGCTAATTGTCCCCACCACTTTTGCTTGATGCAAAGTAACAAAAGATTGATTTTTTTTTTTGCTTTAGGTGTCATTCCTCACTTTATCCAGGGTCGGAAGAGCAAGAGGCAACTTTGAAAGCCATGGGCAAAGACATCAGACAATTGTTGGCTCATTAATATGGTGTTGCCATAGAACTGCAGCACTGCAGTCTTTATAAAAGGAAATCTGGGGCAGGAGACACTGGGGTGTTTTCTGAGATATTTCTGCATGTTTAGACTTCTCGTTTAACCTCCCGAGGGTGCGTGACCAGACAAAATTATTTTTAAAAAGCATCCAGCCTTTTGCATTCATTCAAGGTTCAGCATCTCCATTTCCAGTTTATTTTGCCATCCAGCAGGGGAAAACCATCTCTTTAAGGTTACCTTAAAGAGAAAAGAAGAGCAATCAAAGACAAAAATTTGGATGCCAGGGAGATGTAGCAAGATTTCTCAAAGTGTTAACCTAAATGTGTAAAGTAAAGAACTGTCTCTGATAATTTGAATTTTGCTCTGGGCAAAAGAATGTCTTGTTCTAGCACCTAGTGGGAAAACCTAACTCGTCAACTTGTCTTTCTCTTTCTTTTTCTGTCTCTGCTTTGCACGATGCACAAGATCAAGCATAATGATGCCTCAACTTACAATCCCATCCCATTAAAATGGGTGCTATTTCCCCTGGTGTAAATAGCTCATTTTCAAAGTTGACACACACATTCTTTGGGATAGGAAGGTGTTATGTGCATTTTTATTATGGCATTAAGTTCCACTTAGTTCTAAATAAAAAATGTATGGGTATAGATTTTTGTTAAGGTAAAGTTCTTATTAAAATCACCATCATCATCAAATCTCATTTAAGGCAACAATAGTACCAGATATTTACCTGCTAGAATATGCAGAACTAGATGGAATTTCATGTTAATAACCCCTACCCCCAAAGTCAGCATGGATTTTAGGCTTCCTGAGCTTATAATATTAGTTCAAAGGGCATAAAGCATGATATTTTTGATTTAGTTTTAGAGTTTGGTCTAAGTTGTTTAGAATTAAAAAATGCCATGATTTTGAACAATGGATAGTAGTTAGTCTAAAGATGCCGAAGAAGAAAAAAACATTGTATAGCAAAAGAGGGTGGAACCTTAATATTGTAGTAGATTGTGGAAAGCAATATTATAATATTTTCTGTTTTCATTAATTAGTGTGAGGTATGTATTCCTCAGCATCCATCTAGCTTATTCATTAAATAATGTTTATCTAATATATTTTTATTTAATTAATATATGAAGCCTTTTCTTGTCTAACGATTTCATGCAAATATTCTGGCATTCCATCTCTCTTAAAAAACACATTATTTGAAAGTATCACTGCCTGCTGTTTTTACTCTTCCTTCTTCAGACTGATGTTACCGAAAGCAAAAAAGCTGCTTCCAAGTAAGTGAATTATGATTTATTAGTAAAGGGGAATGTATGTGTGCAATTGAACTATTTCAATGAAAAAAAATAATAGTCAGGTATTCATTTCCAAGGATTTTAATTCTCAAGAATTCTGACATTGGAATGGACAAATATTTCCAGTTCTTACATTTCAATGAAGGTGATGTGTAGGTTAAAATAAATTGGTAGTAAATAATTGGTAGTCTGTGTCCACATATCTTTCAACTTTCTTCTCCATTCTATATCATCTCATTTCTCTCTCTCCTTCTGCATACAATCGAGCTGCAGATATTCCGTGGACTATCATGGGATTTTAAAAAAACCATGCAGGTTTGCAGGAAACTTCTTGAAGATCAAGAATATTTTATAGTTTACTATTACTTCAACTGTGTTTAATAAAATGTTATTTAGATAAAGGCTACTGAACTTAATAAGATGAAAGTTATGATCAAGACCCATTGATTTCTGTGGAGATATTTTAACCATGAATAATTCTGCAGACTCACATCTTGATAACAGAACCCACTTAACTCAGAAGAATCTACTTCAGATGTGTAGAACTGAACTGTTTAAATGGATCCAATCTGTTGATTCAGAAGAAATCATCTTGGTTTCATTTCCCCAGTTCATATAACAACTTTCCTCAACTTCTGGATGTCTTATAATAAATTCCAATGATTCTCCAGGTAATATGGTAATTTTTCCTTGCATGATGAGAAAAAAATTATCCTAAAGTATGCTGCCTTTGTGCACATTTTTCTTAAAAATAAACTATTTTTAGTTGGATGTATCCCCAAATCTCCCAAAGTGCAGAATATTGTGCTTAAGAGCATTAAGGATCATACATAGATTTCTTTGACAACCTGGGTAGGTCCACACAAAAGAGTGACATTTCAAAATTCCCCTCAATCCTTTGAATTAGTCAACTCTAACTTCTACGTAAGAATATAAAGATAAAATAACAGGAAAGGAAGGAAAAAAGAGAGAAAGAAAAAAGTAAGAACGTAATAAAGAAAGCAAACATATCAAGAAGTGGCTTCTTGCATTCATCACAAGTAATAATTATAGTAATTGTTTGTTTGTTTGTATCCTGCCTTTATCACCTTTTCTTAAACACAACAGATCTCTTCTTCCCCCATAACCCATCTCTAACCTATAAACAAATACATAAAATAATCATTTCAGTCTTGATGTTAACAAAAGACTTAAAGCTTAGTCTTTAGTCCAATCAAATAATGTTGCAGAATATTTGCTCTTTATTCCTTCTCACAAGATTCTTCATAACTTTAACAAGTCTCTTTTGTAAATTCAATATAAGAAAATTATCCAGATCACTCTCTTGATTTATTGTTTGTATATCCATTTTAATTCTCAAAGATGCTTTTTCAAATGCCAATTGGCAACCCAACCATCCAGTCAGAACTGATGAAGCTTCTTGGATGAGAAGAGAAACGTCTTCTTCAAGGAAAAAGCATAGTCCAGTTGCCTTTTGAAAGAGCACTTTTGAGACAACCATGACCTGGATGACTTAGAATCTCCATAGACATTCCTTTTAATCATTAAGTCATCAGTTGCTTTCTTTTGTATATTCAATGTAACATCTTTTCCCATTCTTGTAGCCTGTCCTTTGTAAATTCACTTTCAACTCAGTCTTGATCTTGTCAGATAAAACTTGCTCCTCTTCCATAACATCTTGTATACAGCCTCTCTCCATTGAGACAGATGTCACCATTGACACTTTTAAAATTAACTTCTGAATCCATTATTCAAAAATATCCTTCATTATATTCAGAATTAGAATATGTTGCTTTGCTCTGTAATTGTAACTTGAAATTAATGTGTTCATCTCCTTGTAAGTCCACAAGTCATAAAGGGGCCATGTTTGAAGACCCCTGAGCTACAATGACAGAACACTACATTATTTGCTGTCAGCTTGTGAACATTGGGAGTCTTACAGCCAAGATCTTGGAAATATTCTGAAGTTGGCTGCTACTTTGAGTAAGTGAATTTGGAACAGGAAATTCAAACTGAGTTCAGACATTGGCCAGTAGAAGATATCTCCCAATCCATATGCTTCCTTATCTCTAACCTATTATATTTGAAACCAGCTATTCCCCAAATCATGATTTCCCTTTTTATCTTTACTAAAAACTGCCCATATCATGCCTCAGAAGTATCTTAGGGTTATTATTTCTGGTTTGAAATGCTGGAGCATTGCCAAGATTGGATTCACCTAATCAAATTGATTATGATTGCTTTCCTTTGATGCAGAAATCAAGTTTTAAGAAGCTTTCTAATCTTCCATTTTTTTTTCTGGGTGTTTTGCATTTGCAGGTATTTGTCCTCTTGCAAAGATAAAAAAAAAAAACATGGAATAATCAGATTGTGGGACAGCATGCATCTGAAATGATCTAAGACCGAGTACTTCAGTACAAATCAAACTACTACAGCTGGTACCAAAATCTGAAGGAGCTGAATTGAAAGAATTCTTGTCTTTGCAAAGATGTGTTTAAAGTGTCCTCTGGTGGTGAAGATGTGCAAAAACATTTAGTGTTTAGCAAAACCCTACAAAAATTAATAGGGGGGAAGGGAAGGAAAGAGAGGGAAATAGGATAGGAGAGAGAGAGGGGGGAGAGAGAGAGAGAGAGAGAGAGAGTGAGAGAGAGAGAGAGGGAGAGGGAGAGAGAGAGAGGGAGAGGGAGAGAGAGAGAGAGAGAGAGAGAGAGAGAGAGAGAGAGAGAGAGAGAGAGAGAGAGAGAGAAATGGAGGAAAAGAGAGGCAGAGAGAGGCAGAGAGAGATCAGTTTGCAAATTCAGTATTTGGTTCAGGATAGTTTTCCCGCTTCTTTCTCATGCTCCAAGCTAGTCCTACTATGAAGAGAAGATTAGAGTCATCTTTGACAGTAGATGCAAGGAAGAGTGCACTAAGGTGCTCTCTCATTGTTTTTAACTCACATGGATACAACTTTCTGCATTCCCTGTCTGTTCTAAAGGGGGGGGGGAGAAGAATTGAGCTTAATTTTGATGGGGGTTTTTGCTAATGATGCCATATGTGAAACAGCCATTTGGGCAGCTTTTCATTCACTATGCAGTTATCTCTCCATCAATACCCTGCTACATTTCAATGAATGGAAGAAACAATGGTATTTTCTCCCATATGGCTTTTTTAAAAAAAGATCAGGAATATTTGCCTGCTAGAGAAGGTGAATAAGCATGAAGGAGAAATGGTGCCACCCACTGTCACAAAATTATTTCAAAGTTAAAAATAAAGATTCCCACAACAGAGCTGTCCACTGCTAGCCACATGGATGCCAAAAGGATGATATTGTGATTTCAGAACACAAGTTTATCCTTTCATACTTGAGTTGCATGCAACTACAGGCATGGAGTTTTCACTGCAAAACAAGGGTGCTGTCAGATGCAATAAATCAGGAACAGCAGTTGAGTTCAAAGCATTAAGAATTTATTCAGCCATCTATGCACAAGAATCTGGCCTACTAATGATCAAGCCAAAGTAAAGTAGAAAAGAGTCAATGGAATTCTTAGAAACTGGACTTGGGTTTCTTCTTGTTGCGCAATGATTCTAAATGGATGACACATTTAATTCCACCCTCAGGCTCAGCCTGCTCATCTCCTATAGCTGCATGCTTCAGCACTTACATTCACAGGGAGGTCATGTGTATCATGATGTCATCATGCAAATGTAATTCACACAAGTTGATTTGACATAGCTTTTGGTATAGGTTGGGTGATGCTGTTCTGATGCCCCTGACCTCAGTGTGGTTTCTACCAGACATTTTCATTTAAGACATCCATACAATACACTTATCATATTACTGAAGTAACTCATTTTCTGGGTTCAGTCAATACATTGGGCAAAGAGTCATCAAGGTTTGTTTACAATGCCCTCTTTCCATTTGGAGATGGTGGAAGTCCATTCATTGTCTTCAGTTCCATAGTGATGGAACAATGGGATCCAGCAGAAACAATAACAGTAAGTCTAATGCTCTGTTCCCCCTTTCTCATACTTAAACCAATTACCATGATGACTGAAGGCTTATTTAATACTGGGAATGAAAAGACATTGTCAAGGAGGTGGGTGTTAACATTTATTTTGACAGAGCTTCAGTAAGTGGCCATATCTGCCTGACCTTGGCTAATCAAAAATGCGAAGCAGAAGGACTGCCTGGTGCTCAGATCAGAAATTGCCAGACTGTAAATTAAAATAGGAAAGTCCAGAAACAGCCAGTAAGAAGACAATGGGAACTCGCTTCCTTCTAATTAACAAGACAGTGATATGGATGTATCCACAAAGTCTTCAAGAATTAAGGTCAACTCAAGGGTATTTAATTCTTTGGTTGGATTCACATAACAAGCTAGGATTGTTTTGACCAAACACAACTGTGGCACAGAGACGTTAAATCTTGTTGTGTCTTAACGTGAAATCCTAGTTCTTACAACATGCTGAGTCACAAATTACCTTACTTCCATTTTTGTCTGATCTAGCCAGCTGCGCAAACCCAGACTGCCTATTTAATTTTATTACCTAACACAGATTAGTAACTCTTTTGCATTTGGCACTCTATGTATCAGAATGCTGGTCATGTTACTTGAAATGATAAATCATGTAGCCTTCTGACATTTCTTCTTATCCACAATCTCAAGAGTGGCAAGGGATCTTGCAGCCACCAGAAGAGGCCTTGCATTAAGGCTGATGATGACCTTGGCAGGTACTGCATGAAAATGCTGAGATAATCATTAATTCACTAGCATCAGTCAGCAAGAGAAACTGGCTTTGTTAATATTGGCAATGAGACTTTGCTAGGATCATCTGAAAAATAGAGAACCGCCCATTCATTTTTAGATGGATGCAACTCACTGTGTGTTTGTTTATCATCTCTCTCTCTCTCTCTCTCTCTCTCTCTCTCTCTCCCTCCCTCCCTCCCTCCCTCCCTCCCTCCCTCCCTCCCTCCCTCCCTCTTTATTATCTATCTATCTATCTATCTATCTATCTATCTATCTATCTATCTATCTATCTATCTATCTATCACCTTGCAGAGACATTTTTGAAGGTTTTTTAAAAAAGAAATCTTAAATGCTTTAACTGTTAATTCAAAGGTGCATTATGTAACCTTCCAAAATGTCAGTGGCTCTTCCATCTTGGGATAGTGCCACTGAATCTTAATGTAACAAAAAGGAGAGAATGTATATAAATACATATAAATTTAGTACCTTCAAGCCAGTATTGACTCCTGACTGGACGTGTCCCTACAGTTTTTTTCTAAGTCTTTGCATTGCCTGCTTCCTAAGGCTGTCAGAGAGTAACTGGCCCAAGATCACCTAGCTGGCGTCATGCCTAAGATTGGACTAGAACTCAGAGTCTCCTGGTTTCTAGCCTGATGCCTTAATCATTACACTCAGCTGGTTGTTATTATATAAAGTTATACAAGTGCAGAAGGGATAATCTGCACACTGCAACAACTGAGACTATAATAGGACTGAGTTGGGAGTTTTGAAGCTGAATCATTCTCTTTGCGTCTAGGGTGAATTATAGGATTAAACCATAATATAGTTTGATGTTTCAGCTGCTTTTATGGATTGCAATCTTATGTGAGTCCAACCAGCAGGGAATCAATATAATTAATTTATCTCAAATGTACAATGGCTGCAGTGCTACCAAGCACAGGCCTTGACTGAACAAAGTTATGCATTCTTTTTTTACACCTCTTTTTTATTATGTGGTTATACATCTTAATACATTGTATTGTTTTGATGTGATGATATTTAAACAGCATGAATAGAAAATGATAGGCATTCTATTATTTAAATAAGTTAGTGTGTGGAAGTAGGACAACTTTTTAACAAGTCTTCCTAATTCTGGATTCACATCTGAACCAGAAATCTCTCCCATTCACCACGATCATTATTTTTGTAGAAGTTTTCCTCACTTAACCTGCCAATCCATTCTCCTCTTTGTAACTAGTCTCTCCTCCTCCTGCTACAAAAGAAAGAGTAGGCAAGCTGCAGCCCAAATTCTTTTTATACGTGCTGTTTAAGATCCCCTTCCCTAAAAAAAACTAAGATCTTAGTTTTCACTGATTCAGTCGGGGAGCACCAGATGTGCATAAATATCAAGGTAGGAGAAGACCAGACAGAGCTGGTGAGTGGAGTTAAATGTGTCATCAGCTTAGAGTCATTACATTGCCACAAATGGTCCAAGTCCAACCCTCTTGAATTCCATTGGCCCTTATCTGGTGCCAATTTAATACTGAACTTAATTGACTAGATTCTTCTTAGGGGCTTCAACAATAAATCTTTCTGAACTGCAACTCAACATACGGTCCTGATTCTTTGCGCCTGACAATTAAATTAAGCTTAACATAGTGAAGAAGCAAGGGAGGGGACCTCCCAAAAACTAGAAAAAAAAGCAACAACCCAGCTATCCTCTATGCATGATATTGCCCATCAAACCACTGTGGTCTTCACCACCCTAATCCATTTCATTATAGCCCCCACCTATTAATAAAAAAAATCATATTTCTTAAAGATAGATCCAGGCTAGGAAATATATCCTCTTTCAGATTTCATTTGTATCTAGGTTAATTGCTCTTCCAGAGGAAATGTCTAATTGATTTGTGGAAAATGAATGAATCCGACTGTCCGTTAGTGGGCAGCAATACTGCAGAAATTAATCTTTGTTCCTGGCACCAGACTGCTGAACATCTTTCTAATGAAGGCCATATTTCCACCAAGAGCCAAGACTTATTACAGTCATAGACCAGCAAATGTGTGCAGCTGGAGCCGAGCTGTAAACCATGAAATCAGCATTGTCTAAATTTTACTCTTTTACATTTCATTTTCTTCTCCTTCGGGGAGGGGGAAGAGAGGGAGGGAAGAAGGGATGAAGGAAGGAGATGGGAGAAGGAAGGAGGGAGAAAAATGGGAATAGAAAGGAAGGAAGTGGGAGGGAAGGAGGGAAGAAGCAATGGAGGAAGGAAAGAGATGGGAATAGGAAGGAAGGAAGGAAGGAAGGAAGGAAGGAAGGAAGGAAGGAAGGAAGGAAGGAAGGAAGGAAGGAGAAAGATGGGAATAGGAAGAAAGGATTATCTCATCACCCTTATTTAATAATAGCTTTTCTTTCTTTTTCTTTTCTTCCTCAGAGCAGCTTAACCAGCTTGTTCTGCTATTTTGCCTTTCTCCTACTCCATCACTGCCTGAATGTCTCTTGGGTTTATAATTCAAGCCTGCAACAGAGAGAAAAAAAAAATACTTGCTGTTTGCTTTTGAATAAACTGATGACCTACAGTCTGGCTGGTAATTCATAAGATTTAGTTCACAAGGGGAGAAATCTTAGCAAGGCTAGCAAATGAATGGCCATTTTTCATCTCAATTGAAAATGCTGTCAAAGGGTCTATGACAATCTCTTCAGGCACCAGGTATTTTGGTTCAGAAATCTGCAAGTGGCCCTCATATAACAATACCAGTCATCACTATGGCACCATGAATGCCAGAATGGAATGGCAAATCACCGCAGTTTAGGAACCAAATTCTATTTTGAGATTTAATTGTGTTAGAATCAAACTATTTTAATATTTCTACAGTCCTGATGTGTAAGCATTTCTATTACTCCACCAATTTTTGATAGTTATATAATATTTCATTAAAATATGGACATTTTGGACATTTGCATGCAAAATATGGATAGTTTGTATTATAAGGATACCAGCAAATCTGGGTTGTATGTATCTTTGAAAAGCTGCTAAGTTTAGATGTATTTTTTTTAAAAAAGTCACTGAAGTTCTGTTATCTGAAGAGCCATGGTGGCACAGTGGTTAGAATGCAGTATTACGGGCTAATTCTGCCCACAGCTTGGAGTTCACTCCTGACCTGCTCAAGGTTGACTCAGCCTTCCATTCTTCCAAGGTTGGTAAAAATGTCTCTGTTGACCTCTTAGAGAGGGCTGTAAAGCATTATGAAGTGGTATGTAGATCTAACTGCTAACTGCTATAAGTCTAACTGCTATTGCTATTACTATTGCTAACCTCTGTGAATATTATTGCTAAACTCCATGAATATTATTGCTAAACCTCATGAATGTTATTGCTAAACTTCATGAATATTACGCAGTGCCATGCTGAACAAGATCACCTTTCATCCTTTTCTAAACTAATGTGGCATGAGCAACTTATTTAAAGTGATCTGCTGATTCATCGAAAGCTACAAGATGAAGTAAGTCAAACAGACCTTGTGACCTGCCATTTAATAGGTGCGGGGAGTCATTTGCATAACAGGTAAATTCATATATGGATAAAGGAAAGGCATCTGAAGTGAATAATTATCCTCAAAAGAATGTAAACGCAAGCTTCTAATGACTGATATTTATTGATGCTACTTGGATCTTGGCAATTTATCACTGCTTTCTGGTGTTGAGTTCTGGAAATGATCTCTAGAGACAAAAAGTAAATTCAGCTGACAGTATATATAGCATTTGAACTTACATCCATTTGCATGAATGCCAAATTCGGAGCCATCTCTGCAGCACTAATATTTAGAATACTCTACAGAAAATGATGACATGGTCTCATAATATCCCAAGACAAAAAATAAAACTTAAATACGAATTGTGAGGCACAGGGCAAGTTTCTATATGGAAAGTGAGTAATTTGTTGGAATCATCTGTTGGAAACCTAATGGTACCTGCAGTTGAAGTCACGGGGAGCTAGCCATTGTAAAACATGGGCATGTGACCATGGATGCTGTAAATGCAGGCTGATTACCAAGTGCCTAACATGCAGTCATGTGATCATGTGGGGAGGGTAGAATCCCAGGTCATAAATAGCTCTGGGGAGGTCTATATTATCTGTCATCTTAAACAGAATTTTTATAAAATGATATGTTATTGAAATATGTCAGTGGAAAAATGGTCTTGAATGTATAAAGGTACTTTGAGTTTACGTTGGAAGAGTGAACAAGGAGAGGGGACATGCTATCATGTTAGATGGACATGTAAAAAAGCTGAAAAATTCTGGATGTAACCATATGCACTAATCCAGAAAAATTTAAAGGTTAATATACAAGTGGAACCAGAGGCTTTTCTACTGGGATGGATCAATAAACAGTTGGAAAAGAATCACGGAACTTTGTATTTATGCATAATAATTGCAGTGGGATTATTATCTACACAAAGGTGGAAAGATTTGACATTACACAATAAAGGAACAGATGATGGAGATGATGGGACTTACTGGGGTGGCCAAATTGATCACAGAAAAGACATCAAATAAATTTAGTGCTGTCTGGAAACCTCTTATAGACTTTTTGCACGAAACAGAAACAAAGTGAACTTATGATATATGGCTTTGATGATTAGCCAAAAATAGATTACCAAAAAAATGGAAGCCATGCTGTAACCGTAGAACAAGAGTTTAATTTATTATTGCTGTAAAAGAAACTTGGAAGTTACTTATTTATATTTTCTTTTATTTTTACGGCACTTTTGTCTTTGTCTTTTCCTTCATTTTTTTCTTTCTTTTCTTTATTCTAAAATATTAATTTGTTAGTTTTTATCTTTCTTGTTTAAAGTTCTCATGAAGTTATTTCTAAAAAAAAAGACTCCATAAAATTGACATCAGTTTTATTACTCTGTCTCTTTTACCCAACAACAGCGTTGGAAAGCAAACCTAGGATTGTAAATTTGCATTCTTTATTCATTTTTCCTCAATAAACTTGTTATTGTTATTGCCACTGTAGTCATAAATGCTTAAAAAGGCATTTGCACATCCTGCTGACACGGCTTTTCATGTTCCAGCTTTAAACGTCTTATTTAATAAGGCAAAAGCTGGCCTTGTCCTTCTCAGCCCACTCAGTCTCTCTTCAAAATAATTATTCAACTAAAAGCTTAAATAAAGAGCCAATTATTCATCATGCCTGGGTTAATGCTAAACCCTAAACCTAAGGTTAACAAATGCAATTACTGAATTCACATAATATGTTATGCTCAAACAAATAAACCTTATTGTAGCTTTTGTTTATACAACATGCTAAGACAATAGTTTCGCAGCTATTTTACACAGAGCCAGAAACTACTCAGTTGCACTTTATTCTAGGCCCCCCCAAACCAAGGCAGACATGGAGAGTTACCATACTTCTAAGCCATTTCCTCATTAAGAAATCTTGGCAACTACATTAAAGATGTACTCTGAGAGTTGTATAGAACAGCTATGTTGATTCTCTTCCTCCCAGCTAAACTATATAAACTTCTCTGTCTCTTGGTCCTCTGGAATGCAGCCCCTCCTTCCTGGGAATCCAGACCACATTCCACCACATATACTATTTAAATTACACAAATTAGATTATGTTTCACAATCTGACATCTATCCTATTTGATAGATTTTACTTTCATTATTCCTATGACGTGTTCAAATCTATCCTAAGGCAGTCTTTGTAGGTGGCTATTTACCCTTCCTTCCTGGATATTAAATGCTGATCTCATTTTCTCTTAACGGAGAAATTTAAAATGTCTTCTCACTACAATGTGAAGAGGTTGTTGGCAAAGTTGATTGCGTAGTACCTCCTTCTGCTTCCTTCCAACTTCTTTCTCAAAGAGCAGGCAGATGTATATGTTATAGTAACCTACAACTTTTCTTGGAACTGTCTGTGGACTAAAAATAAAGGAAAGCATCCTCTGACTTGTTCTCCTCTAAAAATAAATTAGCTTTCCAAAACTGGATTTGTAAGCTTTTTGTGTGTGAGAGAAGATGGTAGATCCCTAAAAAATTACACTTGCTTTATTTCAGTTCTTCTAGAAGTGATCTGATCAAAGAAAAGAACTACATTAGATCTCTTGAAAGACACACAAAAGTAAAGATCTGTAGGTCAGTAACAGAGCAGATGCTTAAAAACACACAACATGTCCAAGATCAAATCTTTAAGCTCTGGGGGCACAAACATATTTCTTGCCTCTTTATGACCCTGAAAGGAGAAGCCATATGAGACCACCACAGCTTTTGAATTTAGAGTTGAAACTAAGAGCTATGAAGCTATGAGGGCTTGCTTGATCACAGTACCCTTAATAGAGCAATTAAAGATTTGTAACAAACCAATGGCATCATCATCATCATGACACACACCCCTTATGATGTCATGCTTTGCAAGAGGGGCCAAAGAGGCAATCTATGTCAAAAATGAGCAGCCCTCTCTCAACAGAAGGGGAGGGATATGACATCATCTATCTTCAGTCTACAACACAGTCCTTTCAGCAGTTCCAAGAAGGCTCCACACCTATTTGCACTACTCAGGTGACCCTGAGGACACAGATAAACCTCCAGGTGGCCTCAACGACTCTCTAAAAGAATGCAAATGATCAGCTGTATGCAAGGAGTATAAATCTTTCTATTCCCCATCACCCAGTCAGAGCTGAAGAAGCTGCTTGGATGAGAAGTGAAATGTCTTCAAAGAAAAACAAGAAAGTCCAATTGCCTTGTGAAAAAGCATGTTTGGATATCCCAGTGCTTTGCCAGCCATATGAATTAGCTTTATAGCCATTATGAAAGTGATTATTATCACTATTATCACTTTTTGATACTGTGTAGGATACTCAAGGTCCTTTCATGGGAGACCAAAATTAAACATTAACAGCACCAAACATCTACTGTTTAACTTTAGTAACACTCCTATTCATAAAAATGAGCCCAAGAACACACAGTTTGCCATCTTTTGCTGAATAGTAGACAACAGCCCAGACAGTAGTGTATTCAGAGAGTTTGAAAGGATGAGAAGGTGAAAATCTGCTGAAGCAGAAAAATGGCAGAGTAAGATACAGTCCCAAGGTTCCCCCGATGAGTCTTCAATATCCTATTTCTCTTCAAGATCAGCCAACTTAGACTCAATCATGCTCAACAGCACTGATTATAATATAAAGTATGCTGAAAATATCAAAGGCCACGTGCAACTATGCAAAATTTATCAATTTGCCAACGGTGTCCTTTACTGCTGGCAGAATCTGAATTGGTTGGTGCTGAAAATTTCATTTTCTTTTCATTAGCAGGGAGATAGATAGCTTTCTAACCACCCTTCATTTTAAGTACTTTGGCCTTTCCTATTTTTTTTTTTTTTTTTTTTTGGCTGAACAGGCACATTATTTTTTTTACTTTCTTCCTGCATCAATGAATCAGGAATTGGGCGTCAGGTAAAGACAAATTTTTACAGTATTTATCCATTCCGTATCTTTTCTCTGGTACACCAGTCCATATAAGTTAGGGAAGGTCATTCTTTTTACTTTGGTCTGACTCCTTCCACTTTTATTATCACAGAATGTCTTCATTAGTGAGCCAGTTCCCTTGGCAAACTAGCTTAGTTTTAGTCTGCTATAACAGGATATAGAGCAGAACAGGGCAAAGCTGGGAAGCTGAGTCAGCACCAGAACATTTTTCCTGGAGCTTCATCAAGGACGATGCAGAAAAGACAAAGACAGATGTTGAGAGACATCAAGTGAGAACCTTGAAAGCAGAAGTGTCTCACATTTAATGCAATGTCATTTGCTTTCTGGAGGCAATTTCCTCCTCATTAAGGGACTTAAAAAAAAAAAAGAGGCGAGAAAAAAAAAGCAGCTACCCACTTACCCACCGAGCCCCTGATCCACTTTTTGAAGACGGAGTGAATCTCATCTAGTCATGCATTAGCCTTTGCCCTTCCATTAAATCGGACTTTGCTGGGCCTCAGATGCATTTAGAGCAGGAGTCCAATTAGCCAGAGTGGCTCTCCTTGTCAAGGGCTAGCTATTCTTTCCAAAATGATGAGATGAGAAGGGGAAGAAGGGGAGGGGGGACACGCTTTAATGCTAAGGGAGCCTGAGTATTGATTTGGTATAGATCACTGCAGCCCCAACAGATGGAAGGTTGATTTCCTCTCTGTCAAGAGCTGGAGGAGAGAGAGTGTGAATTTCTGAGAAAGAATTTTTTTTAAAAGCAGCTTATATAAAGATATGTTTCTTCCGTCCACTTGAATGTGTTCCTTTCTGAAAACCCATCTGTGATACAACACCTGAGACTTAAAAAAACAAACAAACAAACAAAAAAACCTAAGCTAATCTTTGCAAACCAAAAACTGGAAATTGTTTGGGGAATCCAGTCATTTTGTTAATTCCTTTGATCTGCTACAGCAAGTTTTTATTAGTTGTCCTTGCATCAGTTCAGTGCCCAAGGTCCTGAGCACCCATCCTTGTTAAATTCTGCTTTTGTTGGAGGTGTATAACACACTATACATGCAATCAAATGCCTAACTGTGGAAATAAGTAGTGGTAAAATGTGTGTGGACAATTGAGTATACTGTTATGCAAAGTGCGACATAAAAAAAAGAAAAAAAAAGGAATTGATATATCTTTGTAGCAATCTTTATGCAAATGTCCATGAATTTTCTTGGCAACAGTACAGAACTGATTTACCTGTACCGATATTCTGGGATATTTATTTGTCTGTCTGTCTTAAAACTCTACAATTTTCTGTAGATCTTACAACGCAATATTAATCAGATCTTTCTTCTCATGATTGACCAATATTGCTAGTATTGGTAAAGTCTGAAATAAAAATAACATCTTTGGGAAAACAATCTCTGTAATTAAGATGAACATTTTACCAACTATGTTATTTTTATTTCAGACTTTACTGATACTTACAAGATTAACAAATGTTGTTTAGGTATTATTACTCACTGAGATATTTAGATGTGGTCACAGTTTTCCTTATAAAAGAGAATACTGTAGCTTGCTTTGTACATTATGGTAAGCCTTTGTTTGACTTTTACTTTTGTCTCAGTGAGCGCATGGACCAATTCATTTGTGGCTTATACAGTCAACTTCAATTAAACATGGTGTTCAAACTTACTTACTTTGTTTTTTCTATCAGAGAAGCTACAATCTATGTCCGGGTATATTCACAAGCAACCTTTCCACAATGTTTTCTTACAGTGGAAGAGAAAAAGAGAAGTGTTGGTTTGATGGAATGCAATAAAAAGGTGGGATCCCAGTCAGGAGGGGGTACAACTCCGGAAGAATAAGAGACTATTCAGCCCAGATATCATGACAGCCCTGAGAGAGAAAGAAGGTGATGACAGCCCTGCCCTAATAGTTCCCTTATAATTCACAGAGTATATTATAGATGGAGTAGAATCTTTAGCCTGTAAGATTTTATATATAGGTGGGAAACAATAAATACGTCAGGTTGGAAGAGTTTGGAAAGGATTACCACATGGTTGTAGGACCAAAGTAGGCAGAGTTAAACACATCACCAGCTTAGAGTCATTGCATTTCCACATGTGCTCCAGGTGCAACCTCTCCTGAATTCCATTGACCTTTATCTGGTGCCAATTGAGTGTTGAACTTTAGTTGACAAGATTCATGTGTATCAGCTTAAATAAATCTTCTGTGCTTCAACCTAATTAATGGTCCTGAGTCTTTGTACCTGACTTTGGTAATTGGACAAACAGGTTCCATAGAGTCCAATATCCAGAACCCTGCTTTCCACCATGATTAAGCAGACATCTCTGGAAAACCCAGAAGTCGGACATCAAAACAATAGCCTTACCAATATTACTATTCAATGGCACAAGTGTGATTTTCAATGAAATACATTTCAGTCTCTTGGTTATGCTCTTTCAGGCAATACTCTCACCCAAGAATCAGTCATTCTCTTCCTCAGGATAAAATGCTTTAATCAAAGGCAATTTGCAAGGGAAAATTCAGTACAATATCCCTTCGTTGGGGACTTTAACTACAATGAAGGCTCCTCCTCTTCTTCCTCTTGCAAATTGTTTACATAATAGAAAGACTACAATTTATACAATCGAGAAAAGGGAAAACTGCTTGAAAATAAATCCTTGATACTAAAGAAGAGCTAATGACTACCCTGATTTCCTTTCCTTTTCAATGTGTCACTGAAGAGGTTCTTAAAACAGATGAAATGTTATTGTTTGCCATTAAAAACTAGTTTGGTTAAATAAGAAAACAATTTGCTTTCCTCATGAGCCTTAATTGATTGATTGGGTGGGAGAGGAATGCGCAAATCATTTCATTACTTGTTCTCAGCAACTTGGCAGGCCTCAGCACCGGTCCTCGCTGGTGGATCTGTGATCCTCAAAAAGAGAGAATCGTTTCTTCATTTTCTGGTTGAGGAAAAAAAAAGCTAATTTCTTTCCTAAGGATTTATGAGCCATGCTTTTTCCTTCTGTGTTGGTCTGATGTTGCCGTAGAGATGATTTCAATGTTTATATTGTTCTTTTCACCAGTAAATGATACAGAATTAAAAATGTAAGTAGTTCAGTGTAAGCTGATTTCCCTGAGGCATGTTTTTAGGACACATCAGACTGTTTTAGAAGCAATGGGCCCCAAACTAGAAAGAATTCCTAGGTTTTGCATTTCGTTTTTTAGAGAAGCCAAACTTCCAGACAGCAGTACAGGAAAGCATGGCAAGCAGCTCATGTCTAGACAAGTTGCATTTAATAATAATAATAATAATATTGCAAAAAGGCGGCCTTACTAGGAACTGCTTCCATCCTGCGACGATATCTGTAATACCATCAAACATCCACATCTGCCTATCCCAGGTCCTGGGTAAGGACTCGATAGATAGACAAAATGCCAAATCCAGTCTGAACATCTGGCTGACTGTGCAATGATTAATAATAATAATAATAATAATAATAATAATAATAATAATAATAATAGTAAAGTTGGAAGGGACCTTGGAGGTCATCTAGTCCAACCCCCCTGCTTAGGCAGGAAACCCTATAACATTTCAGACAAATGGCTGTCCAGTCTCTTCTTGAAAACTTCCAGTGTTGGAGCATTCACTGCTTCTGGAGGCAGGTTGTTCCACTGGTTAATTGTTCTAACTGTCAGGAAGTTTCTCCTTAGTTCTAGGTTGCTTCTCTCCTTGCTTAGTTTCCACCTATTGCTTCTTGTCCTGCCTTCAGGCGCCTTGGAAAAATAGCTAGACTCCCTCTTCTTTGTGGCAGCCCCTGAGATATTGGAACACTGCTATCATGTCCCCCCTCGTCCTTCTCTTCACTAAACTAGACGTACCCAATTCCAGCAGCCATTCCTTATATGCTTTAGCCTCCAGTCCCCTAATCATCTTTGTTGCTCTTCTCTGTACTCTTTCTAGAGTCTTTGCATCACAGTGACCAAAAATGGATGCAGTATTCCAAGTGTGGCCTTACCAAGGCCTTGTAAAGTAGTATTAACACTTCACGTGATCTTGATTCTATCTCTCTATTAATGCAGCCTAGCACTGTGTTGGCACACTGCTGGCTCATATTTAGGTGATTGTCCACTAGGACTCCGAGGTCTCTCTCATAGTTACTGCTATTGAGCAAGGTACCCCCTATACCATACCTGTGCATTTGGTTTTTCTTGCCTAAATGTAGAACCTTGCTTTTTTCACCATTGAATTTCATTTTGTTAGATAGTGCCCAGTGTTCAAGTCTGTCCAGATCCTTCTGTATCTTAAGCCTTCTGGAGTGTTGGCTATTCCTGCCAGCTTGGTGTCGTCTGCAAATTTGAGGAGTTCCCCATCTATCCCCTCATCCAAATCGTTGATGAAGATGTTGAAGAGCCCTGGGGCACCCCACTACACACTTCCCTCCATGTAGATGCGGTTCCATTGAGGACCACACGCTGAGTACGGCCGGTCAGCCAGCTATGGATCCATCTGGTGGAGATTTGAAGCAGATATATTTGGCATTCTGTCTTATTTCAGCTCCAGTAACCCATAATACTTTCTGATGACATTCTTGGTTTGCTTATAAGAGAAAGTTGATTGCACTATTAGCAGAAGGGTCAATTTCTGTTGCCATATTCTCCATGCCAATCTGTTTATCTTAATTATTCCCTCACATTGCATGTTCCAGAACACAGAGTCAAGCAGGGGAAAAAAAATATATGTGAGGATCCTCAGATCTGCTGATTTAGGGTTTTTTCTCCCTTGTTTCTTTTGCACACTGATGAAATTTTAACAACCTGCCTCCTTCCAGCTGTTTTGTGTTTCCTTCTTTAAAAATACATTAGCCGCTCAAGGATAGAAACACTCTCCCACCACAAATAAAGAATCTGTCTCACTAATTCAGAGATTTGCCTCTGAGGTGAAAATGGATACTTCTTCAGAGGGCATGCCGTGAAATAAAGATCAATGTCTGAAGTGTCATTTCGGAAGGGTTATTCCTTAATAAGGTTGTGCAATTCTCGGAAAGCTTTTTGTATCCTGTTCTTTTAAGTGCTCTCTTTTTTTTTTTTTAGAAATGAAAATTTCTGAGCTTGCGGATGGACCGAACAGAGTTTGGAGAAGATCTATTTGGGGAATGGTAAGGGATTGGTTTGGACAAAACTCAGCAGCACTTTTTTGTGCGGCTGCTGATAAAAACAGGATCGCCAACATGATCGCCAATGTCTGATAACGGATATGGCAGAAGAAGAAGAAGAAGAAGAAGAAGAAGAAGAAGAAGGAGGAGGAGGAGGAGGAGGAGGAGGAGGAGGAGGAGGAGGAGGAGGAGGAAAAGAAGAAGAAGAAGAAGAAGAAGAAGAAGAAGAAGAAGAAAAGAATAAGAAGAAGAAGAAGAAGAAGAAGAAGAAGAAGAAGAAGAAGAAGAAGAAGAAGAAGACGAAGAAGAAGAAGAAGAAGAAGAAGAAGAAGAAGAAGAAGAAGAAGAAGAAGAAGAAGAAGAAGAAGAAGAAGAAGAAGAAGAAGAAGAAGAAGAAGGGGAGCAAACATCAATTGGACCCAAATGAAATAATAAAGCAGAAATCCATCACTTTTTCCAGGCTGAGGGTACACATGGTCTACCAATAACATAACAATGGATGGCATGAAAACTATATATTTAATTTTAATTCAACCTGATTCATGACATGCAGATAAGTCCCCATCTTTTTTTTTAATAATTTCCCTCTTCTGTTAATTTTAATTTACAATTCAGAACCAAGTTTAAGGGGGCTCAATTTACAATTCAGAGTCAAGTTTAAGCTATGAGGCACAGCCCTTCGTTCTCTTGGCCATTGCAGTTCCACCAAAGCTTTTCCTTGCTTGAATAAAGGCAAATATATGTATCCCAGAATAATGTTGCAGGATCCAATCTAGGTCAGTCACCAGGATCAAAGGTTTACTCTTCCAAGCTTGCAGACAGCTGCTGGAGCCCATCCTCAGGGAACTTCTGTCTAGCAGAATGTTTTCTTTGCTCCCGTTTACTTATTTATCTGATTTATATTCCCATTTTTATTTGTACAACTCAAGTTAGCACATCTGATCTTTCCTCCTCCTACCTATGATGAAGAACTACTCATACCCACGACAACAGCTCTGTGAGGTGGGTTGGGCTGAAATAAGAGTTATCCAGCTTGAGGTCATCTGGTCAGCTTGTGTACTTACAGGAGGACTAGGCCATTTGTTCTTTTCACATCTGGTCTGGCACTTGAACCATTGCAACTGAACTGCCTTTCTGATTTATCTCTTAGTCAGACTTAATCCAGCAGTGGCAATCAAGGAGAAGAAAACAGGGCATGTAATCTTTCCCTTTTCCTCTCTTCAGGGTGTCATGTGTTGCTATGTAGCATGCTGGGTATAAAGAGTCTAAGAAATTACATTTCCTGCAGATTTCGCTTGAGCCAGCTCTGACAATGCAAAGTTTTTTCCCAGTGGGAGTAGTCGATGCCTTGCCCACATACCTTTCATTTCCTGCCAAACAAGATTTGCTGGCTATGTTCACGAAATGGGATCAGGGTGAGCAGAAAAATTCTTTGTTCAAGTGTTGATCTTTCTGGCTGGCCAGACTTGAAAATAATTATATTTTGGGTAACTTGTAGAGGTGCAACGCTCTTTTGTATTCTTGGCTGCAGGTTTTTGCTTTAAGCTGGGACATTTCCTCCTGGAACATTTTATTTTACTTTTGAATGAAAACCTTGCAGCAAAATATTACATGAAAAAAAAAATCTTGCAGCAGTTAAATGATCGCAAATGCAATTATGTAGGCTATCTACATAATAGTTTGCACACAAAGTATATGCATAACATACAAAGGACCTTAAATTATTGGAGGTGGACTGTCAGGGCCAACCAGATCCACATTTGATGATGTTTTAAACTAGCTACTTTATTATTCTATTGCCTATTTCACAAGAATCTTCCCAGACTGATAGTTTACCCCTGGGAAAGACTAGATAAGGTTCAACAGTATTCAAAAGAGGGATCAAACCCTCTTGTGTCCATGTAATGACTCCAGGCTGATCCCCTGCTTGATGCCTCCTTCTCCCAACAGTCTCTCTCTCTAACATGGGCAGTCTTAAATGTACAATCTTAGTTCAGAATGATTAAAAATAGATGCTGAAGGTGACATACAGGCAAAGGACTGCAAAAGTACACAACAGAGTATAAAATGCAAAGTGTCATCTCACCTCTCTTATATAGACAACATGTCTAGACAAGCTCCTTAGATCACTCCTTCAATCCTTTATCATCTAAAACAGGGGGGTGCATTTAGACCGACAACCCTTCATTAGACACTGAGTAGCATGATAGGATCCAGATTAAAAAACAAACAAACAAAGAACAAAACAAAAACAGGTCATAAATTCCATTTGTTTTAATTTGATTCCAGTTAAATTAACTGAATTAGATTTCACATGATTATTGCTCAAACAGTTAGGGATTTCTCACCCTACTCCATTAAACATTATAATTGGACATTTTTTTGGGGGGGGAAACTTCTGAAGATCATAGGGCTGCATCCAAGACTTTGGGTGAGTTGCCTATGGCTTGGACCACAACTGAGCAACTCTGATTTAGAAGTTCTTGTTCTAATTTTAGGTTTGAAAAACCAAAATTTACCGGTACTGTAAGAGTTCTCTCCCTCTCTCCTTCCTCATCCATATTTAGCATATTATTTAGCTGATTTTCAGCTCTTGTATTCATTTGGTACAGCAGAGAGACCATTTTTCATTTATTTTCAGATAGTAACATGGCTAAAACGGATTGTCTCTCTCTTTCTTCCCTCCCCCCCCCTTTTTTTTACTTTGCAGGAGCTAAAAATAAACCCTGTTTCCTGAAAAGCCTGCCTAATGGTGTGCTGAAGTCAGGGAAAAAAGCATTTTGATCCAAGTAATGCCAGGAAAAGGTCAGGATCCTGCAACTTTCTTGACACACATTATTAAATCTGGACCACTCTATGTTCTAAATTGCACAAAACCTTTTGCTCTTATGCTTAAAACTAATTATCTCTTTCTTCTTCCACTAAGGTCAGCAGTACATTTCATAGTCCCAGTGCTTACGTTTTTGCATTGAGTTTTTTGATTTCATTTTTTCCCTACTCTTCTTTTGTTTGTAAGTTGGGCTAAAGGAATATTATTCCTCCTTCTCCTCCTCCTCCTCCTCCTCCTTCTCCTCCTCCTCCTCCTCCTCCTCCTCCTCCTCCTCCTCCTCCTCCTCCTCCTCCTCCTCCTTTTCTTCACTTTGGATGGTAAGGGAGATACAAAATTCTGGCTCTTGCTCTTCCGACAGTCTCAACCATTGTTATTTGATGCTGGATCTGCCTTGCATTCTTTGACCTTCTCCTCTTTTTGTATATGCCTTGTATGGACTGGAATACCACAACAAGGGAACAGAATTGAGAAAGATTATTTCCCCAGTACTCTAGAGACTTAGGGTACCAAGTACCATTGTGCTGATATGGACATAAGGTGTGGTGCTCTAAGATGCAGTAAGTCTCTACAAAGTAGCACAATAGGGTTGAAAAGGGCCTTGAAGGTCTTCTACTCCACCCCCTGCTCAAGCAGGAGACCCTATACCATTCTGAACAAATACCTTTTTGAAAACCACAACATCCAAAATATTCAGAAGTAAGCAATTCTATTGATTAATTGTTCTCACTGGGGACATTTCTTTCTTTCTTTGTTAGATGGACATCCTGTATTTCATTCCAAGTCTCAGCATAATATATTCATGCATAGTGTCTTCTCTTTGATCCATAACAAACACCTTATGAGATACGCTGGACCAAAAGAGAGAGGGACAGGTCCAAAGCCACCTAGCTAGTTCTCATACAGAGGGTGGATATGTACTAGTTCATTCCTGTTCCAACATATTCACCACAGCACCACAGAATATTAGAAGTGAAGCAGTGCTTTTATATCATTGATTCCAAAGGAGGATCAAGATCTTACTTTACCAAAAAATTATAGGCCTATATCTCTTTTAAACGTGGATTATAAGATATTTGTAAAAATTTTGGTAAATAGGCTTATGAGGGTGGTGCATCATCTTGTGCATAACGATCAATCAGGGTTTATAACAGGAAGGTATATGAAAAACAATGTTAGACAAATTATTAATTTATTAGAATACTTAGATAAGAACAACCAAGTTCCTGCAGGTCTCATATTTTTAGATGCTGAAAAAGCATTTGACCAACTGAATTGGCATTTTATGCTAAGAGTAATGGAAGAAATGAATTTTGGTGAAAACATATTACAAGCCCTTAAGGTAATATATCAAAAACAAACAGCCCAACTTATTGTTAATGGAGGTTTGTCGGAGGTTTTCACAATAGAGAAAGGTACTAGACAGGGGTGTCCTTTATCGCCATTGTTGTTTGTTTTAACATTGGAAATATTATTGATTAAAATTCGAGAGTCTCAGGAAATTAAAGGAATATATGTTAATAAAAAAGAATATAAGTTGATAGCTTTTGCGGATGACTTGGTTGTTACTTTGTCGCAACCTGAGTATTCTGTAGTAAACTTATTACAGTTGATTCACCATTATGGTTTGGTCTCGGGTTTTAAGATTAATGTAAATAAGACTAAAATTTTACCTAAAAATATGTCGAGTCAGGAGAAGCAGATTTTGGTTAACTCGACGGGTTTTGAGATTGTTAATAAGGTAAAATATTTGGGGGTGATGCTGTCTGTTTCTAATGCAAAATTATTTAAAAATAATTATGAAAGGTTGTGGGTCAGGGTACAGAAAGACTTGAAAAATTGGGAAAAGTTGCAATTATCCCTCATGGGAAGAATTGCAGTGATAAAAATGAATATTCTACCCAAGTTTCTTTTCTTGTTTCAAATGTTACCAATTTTGAAAAATGAGATTAATTTAAATGAGTGGCAGAAGGGTCTCAATAAATTTATTTGGGCAGGGAAAAAACCAAGGGTTAAGTTCAAAATTATGCAAGACTTCCGTGAGAGGGGTGGACTCAAGGTACCAAATTTGAAATTATATTATGATGCGGTGGTTTTAACATTAATTAGTGACTGGGTAAATTTGACAAACTCTGAGATACTTTATCTAGAGGGATGGGATTTACTTTATGGGTGGCATGCCTATTTAATATTTAATAAAAAAATAGATTGGGCTTTTAAATCTCATATTTTAAGAATTTCTTTAATTAGGATCTGGAGAAAATATTATAAAAGTGATTTTAAAGTACCATTATGGGCTATACCTTGGCATGCGATAGAAGGAATAAAAAGAGGGGTTAAAATGGATATGGTGACTTATAGACAGTTACTTAAATGGGATGGACAAAACTGGCAATTAAAATCACGGGAAGAATTAGCACAAGAAAATTTTACTTATTCTTGGTTCCAATATAGGCAACTACTAGATAGATGGAAGATGGATTGTAAGGTGGGTTTTCTTAGAGAAGATGAAAATCTTATTAAGCAACTGAAGGATCAAAGACAAACCCACATTAAGAGAATTTATGGGGTTTTAGTTGAATTGGACTCAGAAACGGAACTAATTAAAGATTGTATGATTAGATGGGCGCAGAACTTTGGTGAGCCAGTTTCATTGGACACCTGGGAAATTATTTGGGTGAGAAATGTCAAATTTACTCAAGCACAGAATTTAAGGGAGAATTTTTATAAAATGTTTTATAGATGGCACCTTGATCCACAAAAAATGTCTTACATGTACCTGACGTGCAACCTAAATGCTGGAGATGTGGTTATAAGGAGGCTTCCTATTATCATATTTGGTGGTCATGCAGAGAGATAAAAGCATTTTGGATCAAAATATGGTGGAATATCCAGAGAATTTTTAGAAGGAGGGTAAAATTTACTCCGCAATTATTTTTGTTAGGTATTGTTACAGATTGTGATACAAAGGAGGTTGTATTGATGTTAAATTTGATCACAGCCGCGAGGCTGTTAGTTGGACAATATTGGAAGAAGGAATCTTTGCCTACATTGCAGGAATGGTTTTTTAAAGTAGCTTATCTGGCGGAAATGGCAAAGATTTCGGCTTTCTTAAAGCAACAAACGCAAGAGAAGTTTTTTGCTATCTGGGACAAATGGATAAAATTTATACAATTTAGATTGGGTATACAAAAATATCATATAGCTTTTTCATAAGTTTTATTTTTATATATATTATAGATATCTTTTTATATATATAAACATAAAGTTTTTAATTTAATTTTTATTTTTTTTTATTTCTCAAGCCTATATTCTGCTCTGGGAAGCTCAGGGGGGGGGAAGGGAGGGTTTTTGGGAGGGGTGTGGGGTGGGGGTTTTTTTTTTTTTTATATATATGTATTGTTTAACTTTTTTTCTTTTGTATATGTTGTTTTTTGTTCTGTATTGTTCTTGTTTTTCTTGTAAAATTTATAAAACTTTTAATAAAAAAAAAAAAAAAAAAAAGAAGTGAAGCAGTCACCTGTGCAACATCAATCTTATGAAAAAAATAATAAACTTCTGTCCTGAACGGGATGTAAGCCAGTTTGCTCTGGCCCTTTGAACTTCCTGAAGACTGACACCCATTGACTCTCCCATAACTGTAGTCTACAAACCATAAAACATGCTCAAGATTTTTTTTTTCTGAATAAATATTATACATCTAATCTTCTTGAAGCCAAGCATAACTTACTTAATTTCCCACCTGAGAGCAATTCTAAGGAACTGAACTTGGAGAAACAGTTGGCTTCCTTGAAAATATTCAAGGTTTAGGGCTGCAAAGATTATTTCTGCAGCTTTCCAGTTCCAATTTATTCATTTTACAAGCAAAGGTTTCGTTCACCCAGGAGCAGATTATTCGTTCAGAAAAGGTCCAGCAATAGAATGCAGCAGTGTCGACTGCTTTATGCTGCAAAAAAAAATGCTTTAGTTCAATTTTATTTTCAACATTGGACTGCTTTTGATTTGGGCTTGCTGAGATTTACCTCGGTGATATTTTTGAGGACAATGCAGGGATTCTTATAACACACCAAAATAAGTAGCTAAAATTTATGACGTAGATGAATTGGGCTTGCTTGTTGAAGCAGTTCTCCATATATCTTTAATTTCACATTCCTATACCCCAATTGATAGAAAATGATCATCAGTAAGTGGTTGCTTGAATCAATTCAGGGCAGTTGAAATTAGAGAATACAACCATTCCTACAATGTGCTAACTTTAATGTACTTAATCATGCCTTGCTGAATAAGCTACAATTGTTGGATTCTTATACTGCACTCATTCGCTAATATAACCACCATCATAATTAAAAAGAAACAATTAAAAACAACTTCTCATGTAGGTTACAAAATCCAGCAAGATAATAATAATAATAATAATAATAATAATAATAATAATAATAATAATAATAATAATAATAATAACAACAACAACAATAACAACACTAGGCAAGCTCACTCAGAATTCTCCTATACCTGTGAAAGAGTCAGGTCTTTGACGCCTCACAAACAGTGGCAAAGTTGGGCCCATCTGATTCCTAATTCACACCGATCAACAATTTCATCAACAGGAGGCACTTTTTCTAGGAATGCAATAAATAAATAGTTATTTCCCTACCTAATGTATAGGTAGGGAAATGTATGTATCTAAGACTATGTATACTCTTCCTGTTTCCACAAATCTATAATTCCCATAACATAGTCAAGCAGCAACTTGCTTTGAGCTTTTTCATTGTGGTGTTAATTGCAAAAGTTGTGGACATGTGCACATGACAGATACTTTTGCTCAGTAAAAAAACTTGGAGGTTCACATGAAAATTCTGGATAGGTTTTCCTTTCTAGAAACAGAGACTTGAATCTGAATGTTGGGATCAACTAAATCCTTTAGATCTTTCGTATCATGCTCTTCTGTAAGTGTTAATTAAAAAGCCATGACATAAAAAAATAAAACAAAACATAATTTCATCAACAGGGTTTCACATCTGGTTTCCTGTACATGGCCCTCAAGCCACAAAATTCTCCCTGATGATAGTGGCCAGACTCTATTCTACCTTTGCCATCAACTCTGCTTCTAGAACAACAGATAATAAATATCCTCCATTACAGTAGTTGCTAAATATAAACATTTTTGGTTCCCTCTAAGGAAAAGAAAAAAAAATGAAAACCTGATTTGGTTCTAGCATGCTGCATTACATACGTCCGTGGAGATTAAGATGCATTGATTAATTGTCTCTAAAAGGACAGATTGGGACAAAGATCTCAAGACGTTCAGAGTGGACACAAGCAATAATTTAATGGCAGAAGTAGTTTGATGGTAATATCATTGCTTTCCAAACCATATTTTACCTGGGGAGAGTTCCATGGAAGAAGAAAACAGTGCGTGGTTCAGCATGGTTTACTTATACCACAGAGATGTCAGATGGGTAGACAAATTATTGGCTTGTACTGTCAACATTATGGATGTCTCTCTTCCATCAGGATGGATGTCTGTATTTTTTGAACAGATTGGATATCAAAGATGATGAAAGCACCCAAAGAATCCAATGGTTTCATCAAACAGATAAAAATGTCAGAACAGCACAATTCCACCCCTTTGCACATGTGATGTGATGCATGAAATGGAGAATATTCACACAATGGCATAATGCTTATCTTATCATTTGCTCCCGATGTCTCTTCCTTCTGAGGGCGCTTCTCTTTACATTTGGATATTAGAATTGGATTTGAGTTATACATTTGCACAGGATACCCAAACACTGCCATTACTTAAGGCTGTAAATAATTTTATATATTTTGAGAAAATTGACCTCAATTTAAAATAATATTTTAAAACACTGCCTTAACATTTTGAAGTGTTCATCAAGCAAAGAAAATATTTCTTAAAAACTCTCTCCCCGCTCCCGCTTACTATAAATTTCTAATGTTTGCATTGAGGTTACTAGATAATACACTACATTGAGTTGGGGAAAAAAATGAAGTAGGAATTAACAGTGAAATATTTTTCCAGAAAGAAAAATGGACAGGAAACAGAATGAGTCATAAATCCTTACCTTTATTTTACAAACAAAGAAACATTAACTGTGGATATTGAAAGGTTAGAGATTGCCTCGGTTGTTAAGCCATTTCTGGTTGAGTTCTTTCTTCCTGATGACTCAGCCATTTTGATGCTCTTCTGCAAAAAAGGAATATTTAAATAGTCTCTTTGGAGCCTGAAAACTAATATATAAACTGGCCATTCATCACTAAGTATGTGCAAGAACTCCATATTCTATTAACTAAATTACATTCTCAAGCAAAATTCTCTTTTGTTACATGATGCACAAACTGGTAGGCAATCACAAGGAAGAGGTGGCCAACTGGCAGGCCCAGAACCAGGCCTCACACATCTCTTTTGAGCACAACAACTATCTGAAGACCATCCTACGGAGAATATCCATAGACAGTTCAAGTGTTGGTATGCCAAAATCACTGAAGATACTCTTTGGAGGGCCAGCTCAACAACACTAAGGCACACCAGAAACAGGATCTCTCCACTTATCAAATAAGATCAGATAAATGATCTTTGGGGATTCTTCCTTGATAAGGGTCCTTGGAGGTATAGCTGGGAATTGTGGAGAAGGATGAAGAGAAGCAGGAGAGATTCTCCTATTCACGTATGATAAATGAAGGCTAAACAAAAGGAGTAGAACTAGGAAATGAAAAATAATAATAGCACCCCACACCAACTGGAGGAGAGGAAAGACGCTACCATCTCTAAGTTAAATTATGATGATATGGGAGAGGGAATAGGGAGGTGACAGAAAGGATTTATATGCTCATAGTTGCAGTTAAAACTCATGAAAATTACTGGAGTTTAGGATTGGGGGAGGAGTTTATTAACACAATGTATAACAGATCAAGAACAAAACATCTAGTCATATATCAGATAGATCTTTAATTACCGTATATTATGGGAACTACACATTGTTGACACTGTCAATATTCAGAGGTCTCCAGTTATGAAGCTGGTCATGGTTTCAGAGACTTTAGTCTTTGATGCATAGTTTTCAAGAAAATTAAGACTTTAATCTAGGAGCAACAATGCTATAAGTATATTCTAAATGGTTGCTGCCACTTATGGAATGTTGTGGTTTGGCAAGGAGCCACTTCTTCTCAAGTACAGTAAAACCTCATTGTCTTGTCCAGGTGGGAACTCACATAAGCTTTTCGCTGTTTAACTGATAGCTTCTAAGTAACAAATGAAGCCTTGTTTGTTGTGACAAGGGGGCTTGCAGTTAACAGTCTGCCACATCTGTGCCCACACAAACCTTATCAGTTTTCCTTGACCTCAAGTGAAGTTTCTAGCAACTTGTGGGAATGATGGAATGGATATTAGCTTCCTGGGGAAAATACTTCTCTGATATTATAAGTGGTATATAAGTCTCATAAATAAATAAATAAATAAATATTCCTTGCTCAGCTTTTGTTTGAAAAGCTAAGTTGTACGAAGGAAGATCGAAAGAGGGATTCGGTTGGCTGAAGGTGATAAACAAGCAACTCAACAGCTGTTTTTTTTACTTTACAAGTTAATAACAGTATCAATAAAGGAGAATCTTTGTAACTCGGAGTTGAAATGAAGGGTCCTTGGTGCTCTCTGAGCTTGCTTGTTTTCTTGCAGAGGTTTCATTGCTCAAAGTAGGCAACATCACCAGTTTGGGTAATGAAGCGTCTGCAAGAAAACAAGAAAGGACTCTTCAGGGTAATAATGTCTAGAACCACACAGAGTTTCATTAGATCAGAGGTCCCCAACCTTTTGGGCACCAGGGACCGATTCTGTGGAGAGAGGTTTTTCCGCAGATTGGAGAGTGAGTGGTTTTGGGTGCTGCCTGCATCTCGCGGATGGGGTTTTGCTTGTTTGTGCGGCCCAATTGCTGGCATGTTGCGGCCCGCTACTGGTCCAGGATTGGGAGTTGGGGACCCCTGCATTAGATGGTCTTCAGAGTTCCTTTGATGTTAATCCAAGTTATCTGTTTTTGAAAAAGATAACCAGAGTGTTCATTTCAATAAAAATGTGATGAGTCCCATTGTATCAAACAAATTGTCCTCTTAGACATTTTTCTTTTGGAAATCAATGTTTCATAATCTCCTGTACTAGCAAATCAAAATGTGGAATTTGGTATTTCCTGATGTTTACCAGTCCATGAAGATTTACAGTGTGAATTTTCATTGCTGTCAACAACTCTTTTCTTCCTTCCTTCTGATATATGGTGTACCCTACATGGACAAATCAGGAAAAAAAGTATAAAAATATGAGCATAAAGTTTCTTTATATGTGAAAGAATGAAAAATTGAATCTGATCACAGGCAAAAAAAATCTTCAGTTTCTTGAAGATGAAAACAGAGAGAGATAGAAACAAGGAGATTAATATTTCAAAGGCAATTTATACATAATTCATTTCAAAGTTATTAGTTCCCTCTTTTAATAGAGGCTAATAGGAAAGTTTTAAAAATGCTGTTTTTTTAAAAAACATGATTTTTTAATTGATGAGTTCAATCTTTTAATTAGAACTCAAACTATTGTATTTTACTGGTTGCCAAGTAGAATGCTGCATTTTGTGAAATGACAGATAAAATAAAATAAATTAAGAATCTTTTTACCCTTGTTTTCATTCAATTTTTTTTAACTTGGAAAGCAATATTTTTTTGGGGGAAAAAAACAATTCTAAGCAACTGATCATTTTGGTTGTCCCTTTCTGCATTTTCTTCAATTCTTCATGGATTGTTTGATTTGCAGTGATAAGAATAATAGACACATAATAGAGCACATATGGAGGATCCGTGCAAATTTCACAGAGATGGAGTGCACGCTCTGTATAAACTATTTATTATTTATAGTTGGTCACACAGCCAGGCAGATGTTTAGACTGGATTTGGCAATTTTGTCTACCTATCGAGTCCTTCCCAAAGATCTGGGAAAGGCAGATGTTGATGTTTGATGATAGTAAAGGTGCTTTTTGCAATTTCCTGATGGTGATTTTATCAATGCCGATGGTGTTCAAGTGAGACTTAGATTTTTGGCGATAGCACCCAAGGAGCTTATTATGGTTGCTACTATCTTTGCTTTACTTTGCTACAGTTCTGCTACCATTTGCAGAATACTTTGTATTTTGTGATTTTGCTCCAGTTCTTCCTCTTGCATTCTGATGTCTTCAGGCACTGCAATGTCCACGGTCCAGAAAGACATTTTTTTTTTGTTTTTCTTCTTAATTCTTAAACTTGGGGTATTATTATTAATATCAAATTAGGAATAACTTAATATTTCCCAACTGTTGAAAATACTGCACTGCATCTTGACATACCGCTTGCCAAGAAGATCTAATCTATATTTTATCTGCAATGCATCAGTGGTTTAAGTGCAGCCTGTTTTAGCATCTTTTAGAGAGAGCTGATGCCAGAAAAAGAGAATGCTGCATCCATTTGTATCTCTAGTTGGCAACTGGCTCAGTAGCTGACATTTCCCTGCACTAAAACCATTCCAGAATTTCTTCTATGAAAGCTTTTAAAGACACTTTAAGAAAGCGAGCCACATTCTGAACATTGACATCAGAACAATATGAAAATCTGCTGTCAATTTCACATCCATGAAACCAGGTTTTTTTTTCCTTTGCTATGAGATTTTAGCAGCACCATATTTGTAGGTACCAGAACAATCATGTACTCCAAATGGCTTTAGCAACACTTCCAAAGTACATTGCATTTCAAATAATATTTAAGAGCATATTTCAAAGCCAGGATCCCACAATATCAAAGCTTGTAAGATACAGCAATTTAGCATGATTGCTAACAGTATTAAAAACTCACATAAATTCTTGCAGCCGTTGGATAATCTCATACGAGATCTTACTCTATCTCCAGCTGAAATCTCCAAAATCTCTCCAGAGATTTTAGGTGGTTGGAGGGAAAAGATCATGTGACAGGATGCAATGGCTTTCTCGCTTCCAATAATTGCAAACTTCAGCTTTAGTTGAAATCCACAAATGAAAGAACTAGATAAAGGGTACGTGTAACCACTTTGGTCTAGTGGTTAAGGCACCAGGTAAGAAAGCAGAAGACCATGAGTTCAGGTCTTGCCTTAGCCATGAAAGCCAGCTGGGTGAGTTTGGGCCAGTCATTCTCTTTCAGCCCAAATGAAGGAGGAGGAAGGGGTGTTGAATATGTTTCCCACCTTAAGTAATTTGTAAAAATAATAAGGGCAGAATGCAAACTAAACTAATAATAATAATATTTTTCTCCGAACCAATTTCCTGTAGATCTATCTGCCACATTCAGGGTCAAGAGCCCATCTTCTCATGAATTTATATGTCTATATGGATGAATGTATTTTAATAAATGCATTTGATTTCCGTTCACTGCAGTGACCTGGGTACCATGCCAAAAAAAAAAAAAATAGCACATTATTATGAAATAGATCTCTGAAGGGAATCTTTGTTCAACCTTACTTCAGCATGTTTTTGTTTAACCATATGATAATTTAGGATAGTTAGGATAGATTTGGTCTTTAATGAAAGCCTTGCACTACTGTAAGAACATGGTGTTATTGTTATTCAGGATTTTAAAAAAGGCCAATGGCCTTTAAAACTCAGTCAGTCTGCCCCATCCCTGCCAACCTGTAAAGATATTCACAAATTCTAATAGGGTATTTCTTTAATAATGTGGATTACATGCAAATATGCAGTACAAAGCAGAAAATAAATGAATAATTGCATAGATTCATATAATGTTCTAAGTCAGTGGTTCTCAACCTTTCTAATGCCGTGACCCCATAATACAGTTCCCCATGTTGTGGTGACCCCCAACCACTTATACATCACTGGGTGCCAGGGGCGTGGCCAAAGAAAAGGGGGAAAAATGGCAGACAGCCTTGTTTGGCGACCCCCGTGAAATGGTCATTCGACCCCAAATGGGGTCCCGACCCACAGGTTGAGAACCACTGTTCTAAGTGTAAGACATTTTCTGGAATTTCAGCACTTCACATTTCTAAGTGAGTTCGTAGTGGTTGGTCCAGGACTAAATAGTGGAAAATTCTACAGCACTTCAACCAAGGAGGATTGCAAGAATCAGCCCACACAGGCATTATGCAAGCAAGCTGTTATAAAAGATACCTTTTATGATGTGGAAATATAATGCGCTAAGTGTTAAGAGTTTTTTTTTATTTGCTTGGGTGTGTGAAATGGCCCCTTGAGTTCTGCATGTCAAAATTAGCGAAATAGTATTTTAAATAAACCTCACTAATTTACTTTCTGGCAAACAGATGTATATGAATGCCCAAGCCCACCGCAAGTGGCCATTTTTCTAAATGGGGCCAGCAACCCCAAAGATGCTATTTTGTAAGAATGCCAACATGGTTTCAAACATTCAAATATGTCCCACGCAGCAAAAAGTTGGACTTTTCCTCTGGGAAAAAAATCCTTGCATATAGATTTGTGATTGCAAATCTGGCTTGTGAAGTAAAAAGATCTAAATATCTTCTGAATTCTGGGAGCACCAGCATCAGAAAAATATGTTAAAATGTAGCATGAATTCATGCTTTTTAATCACTTACTCCTCTTACATTTCAAATTGCAACCTTCCATATATCATGGTTACCACCATATGGTCCCACAGATATTGATCTTTACCATACCTCATGACTTTGACCTATTGATGTTTGATGTAGAAGAGGTTTTTTTGCAATAAAACAGAGAATGTGCAGTCTACATTTCGAGCCTGTATCTATGTCAAAGGCATCATTCTCAGCCAACAGTAGACTTTCGGTTGCCCAACATACTCCTAGTGCAGGGATAGGCAATCTTGGCTCTTTTATGACTCACGGACTTCAATTCCCAGAATTCCTGAGCCAGCATGGCATGAGTCATAAAAGAGCCAAGGTTGCCTACCCCTGTCTTAGTGCAACCAAAGCAGACTGTTCTATATAAGCTAGGATCTTTCATCTCTAATTAAGCAATGATCTTACAAGCCAGCATTATTGCTGACTGTGTAATGTTCAAGATTTCCACCAAATATCACTCTCCCAACTCATTCTCTATCTGTTTTTTTTTCCTTCACCAAAGAAAAATTGGGGATAGACTAAGAAAAAGGTGTGTTGTGTGAAAATAAAATGTCTACCCTTAGTTTGCAAAGGATCCACAAACTATGTATTCCCATATGTCATTGAAAGGAAAATAAAGACTGCTTTATATTTATGAGTTCATTTATTTGCACCCAATCCCCACAACGAAAGAGGACAAGGAGAGTGAAGGACAGTGTTAGAAGTGACAAGAAAAGTATTTTCAGATCTATCTGGTATAAGAGAATGGGAAAATAAGCTCCATTCCTATAGAGAGATTGCTAACTCCTAAAGAAGAATCAGTGGCTGAGAAATAAGTAGCAGAGCAAGAGTATTTGAACAAAGACATTTTCACTATATTATTATGTCTGCTATTGTATTTTTCCCCCCACTAGAGAGCTTTTACTGATGGAATTCAAAATTGTACAGCATCTGTATAAAGAAAAAAAAATCCTCTGTTATAACAGAGGTATCTGAAATTTATGGCCCAATGTAACAAGATGGTAGAGGACAGGAAGGCCTGAAGGAATGTTGCCCATGGGGTCGTGGTAGGTCGGACACGTCTTCACAACTAACTAACAACAAAAGAGGCAAGGAGAGATATCTCAGATACTTTCTACCAGTATTCAGCACAGCTTTCTGTCTCTGTATATGTTTGTATATGTGTGTGTGTGTGTGTGTGTGTGTGTGCATGCTTATATTCCATTATTTAAAAAAATATTAAAATATCTTGTCTATTGGTATCAGAAACAGGATAATTCATCGAAACATGAGTATTAGACACACACACACACAAACACATACACACATCTAATATCGCTTTCTTCTTTCAGAAAAGAATTTAGCGCTCAGGAACATAGGAACAGAACTATTATATCAAAATTTATCATTGGGGCTACAAACTTTAGCAAACACTTTAACAGAATTAAATTTAGCATCATATTGAACTCAGGGGTCCTGTTGTTTTCATATCCTTTTTGTGTGCCTCAACATTTTCGAAGGATTAACTAAACCAAAATTTTTTTACCATTCCTCCTCTTCATTATAATATCTGATGTCTGAAATAATTTCAGTAAATCTTTTGAACACACAATTAAATATATTAAATCATTGTACAGGAGAATTCTACATAAATCAATGATATTGGTTCTATTTCACTATCAACTACAGTGAAATTATGCTTCAGAATTAACAGATGTGAGCCTTTTACTCCAATTAAATTATTTATTGACAGGTAGCAGATGGCAGTGTTTTTTCCCTAAAATTAGCAGTTTAATTGGAGATCAATCTAAACCTGAATGGGTTGCTGAGATACAATACACAATCTGTCAGTATTTTTTTTTTTTTTTTTTTGCAGAAAAGAATCCCTTTGGCACACATAGTAATTTAGTTATAGCCATATAGCCCCATATTGAGATTAATATATATCAATCTAACAGTTCCTCAGCCACAATTTTAACTATTATACTTCTATTGCAAATTGTCATATTATTTTAAAGCGTAAACCCTGGTATTTTAATATGTTTTTCTCAGCTGATATCTTGCATTTTATTTGAAGTATTTTGGACTGTTTTCTTAAATCACAATTACATCATAAATGTAAGTATGAAAGAGCTATTGTGTCTACTGTCTAGGTATTAATGTATGGAATATAAATTCAATTTGTTTTTCTTTAAAAAAAAAGCAGACTGAACAAAATCCTTGAGAAGAATAAACCTGTCATCTGTAAGCATCTTTTATTCCTTTCATCTGTAAGCAGTCTGATGTCACTACACACTGAAGAAAAGTTAATGGGTGTATAAAAGAATAATTTAAAACAGGTATCCTTGGTCAAGCTCTCTGGAGACCATAACATTGATCTATACCAGGGAAAGTGGATCTTAACCATCGCCATATAGTTTTACATTTCATTTCCTTATAAGAGGGTCTTCTTTATTTATAAAATCATTTAAAGTTAATAAATACACTGGATCCAGACTAAGATGTTTTTAATAGATGCGCCAAAATCAATGGGATACATTTGTTGTGCCTAATTTTAAGCTTCTGTTATCTTAATAGGTCAGGTCTGGGAAATCTGGATTCAACTCCTGATCTCCTCAGCAGGAAAACAAAACAAAACAAAACAAATCCAGAATCAAGTATTCATTACTCTATTCTGTCTTTCTGTCTGTCTGTCTGTCTCTTTCTCTCTCTCTCTGTGTGTCTATGTCTCCCCCTTCAAGTCAGTGTTGACCCATCTCAAGAGCTTGGACAAGTTCCTACAGCTTTCTTGGCAAGATTTCTCAACTGATTTATCCTTGCCTTCTTCTTCCTAGGGCTGAGACAGCAGGGATAGTCCAAGGTCACCCAGCTGGCTTTGTGCCAAAGATAGGACTGGAACTTGCCCTCCTTGTTCCTAGCCTGGTGCCTTTAATCACTACACCAAACTGGCTATAAAAAAGGGGGAGAGTTTGCTAGTAAAAATTAATGGGGCATAATATTACACAACTTGCATGTAACAACTGCAAAACTCAGCAAATCTTATTTCTAGAGTAGGTTTGAAGAAAAACTTTTGTACCCAATGTTGGTCAAGTATATGAAAAGATACCTCACAAACTTCCAACTTCAGTGGGGTAATGATGAGTAGATGGAAAACCTTTGATTGAGCAAAATTATTATTATTAAGCATTATTAATATGCTTTTTATTTTGATTGCAAGTCATAACACTTAATAAAGAATTTAAACAAAGAACAGCATTATAAGCACATCAGTGCCGATTTAATGCTGTTAATTGACCAGATTCTTGTGTATAGGTGTGAGCAATAAAACTTTCTGAGCTATAACTCAACGTATAGACCTGATGTTTTGTACCAACTAATATTGGTATTAGTTTTATATTTTTTATATGGTTTAATGACTAAATTAATAATTATTCTATTCTATTCTATTCTATTCTATTCTATTCCATTCCATTCCATTCCATTCCATTCCATTCCCTTTTCTCTCTTCGTCAGCTTTGTTCCTTTGCCAATAAGCTACAACTCTTTATTGTGTCTATCCCTCATTGCAGAACAGAAATGAGATCAGAGCACTGACAACCAAATAATCTTTTATCAGCATGCAGAAGGCTTGCTGCATTAGTATAACATTTACCCCCTGTCAAGGAATCGTTTGTTCTCATTTTTAAAAATTTAATAATTGACTGATATTTTTATTCCTGCTTCCAAAAAAACCACGATCCTTTGCCAGCATTTAAAAGCAGGCATAGGGGAAATTGACTGTGCTGGAAAACAAAACGGAAGCATAAATAAGGTTGAAATATTGAACAATCTGTGTGCTGATAATAAAATAAAGGAGACTGAGACATTTCCTTGCTGGACATGTAGAACTCAGATTGTTTGAGTTAGTTTGAGACAGGATGGTTTTTTCTGAGTGATTTAAGCTGTAAATGAGGCAGTTTGCAGTTGCACCTAGCACACCTTTCCAAAATGCTGATTTTTATCAAATGAAGAAGCTGAATGCTGCATACTAAGTGAGTGGTTAACTTCTAGGAAGGCAGAAGCTAATTAAGGGAAAGAGGAAGTGATTTTACAACACCAAAAAGATACCAAGCAGATCACATCAAGATTGGACTTAGAGAACAAGGTGAGAATTGGAAGGAACAACCAGCAAAACATCAAGCATTTGACTTATTGATAGAATTCATTGCTGTCCAGGACATTCTCTATCTGACAAAGAAAAAACACAGATACATTCCATGTATTTATTCCAGCTTGTTTTTTGCTATGCCATATGGGATTTTTTTTTTTTTTGCGCAACTCATTTGGTAATCATAATAATCTTAGGAAGTAGGTTATGCCTCCGCAAGTAATCCAGTGGGTTTAATTGCTGACCAGAGATGTGAAACTGATTCTTTCTAGTGCTTTTCTAACAATTTAATAAGTATATCAAAACAACTTCAGGGAATATTAGAATATGTGTGTCAGGGAAAAAAACCCCTGAAGTTTATTTAAAGTTATACACATTAATTTCTCCACCTTAAATGTATTTATTGCGCTAGCAGATAAGTAAAAGTAACCCATCTGCATTATTATGGGAGATGTTATTTGCTTGATTATTTATTTTAACTTAGTTCACCAAGCCTGATGCAAATGTATCATATGTAAGAGCAAATCTATAGAACTTGGATCACTCTTCCAGCACTGCAGCAACCTTCTAACTTGTTCATATCATTTTCAGCAGCAAAGGTTTGGGGAATCCAGAAATGAGGCTTGTGGGCCACGTCTGATCCAGCTTTGATTTAAAGCATAAGCAGAGTTAGACATGCAGCGTCTCTACTTGCAGATCAATTTTTCATGCATCTACACACAAGTATACCCAAAGGGCCAGCCCTATTATTAGCCACAATAAGGAAATTGCCTCTCAGATAGCAGATATTGGGGTATGTAAGTCCTTTTTGCAATGCTGTATAAGTGGTGAGTTTGTTTGTTTCTTTGTTTACTCAGGTCAGAAGCATCACAATTGAAAGAAGTCTTGCTAAATGAATAACAATATTAAAATACAAGATTAAAATATGTACAAGTTAAACAGATCTTGTTCAGAAACTAGCAACATTAACTGCATTCTGTTATGCTGCCATGAAGTCCTCAACTGTACAAAGGGCAGATATACATATGTCTTGTTGTCTGCACATCACCACAATCGCAAAGAAGCCCCCAGATAGTCCCAATTGTTCAGAGTGGATCTTGTTGTACCTGTGTACAATCTGTTCATTCAGCCGGTCAGAAATGAGCTCCTGGCAGGCTAACTCACTGCTCACTACCAGGAGTTTGATTCTGACCAGCTCAAAGTTGACTCAGACTTCCATCCTTCCAAGATTGGTAAAATGAGGACCCAGATAGTCTGGGGCAATATGCTGACTTTGTAAACTGCTTAAACACTATGGAGAGGTATATAGGTCTAAGTGCTATTGGTATTCAATGATTTCCATACTTCCCAGCTATATATTGAGTTCAATTCTATGTTGAGTTCAACATGCACTTTCAAGTCCAGTTCCTCCTATCCTTAAATTCAGACAGCAAAATGACTTGGCCATATTCCATATTATTCAGAAAATAAGGGTGGAGAAATAAGACTGAGAATGCTCTAGCAAATGGCTAGGTTTCATGGATTATAATGCCAATGTCCTTGCTTTGAATTTAATGAAGGCTGATAAGATATTCCAGCTGAGAAAGCAAATGCAAAATGATCAGTAAGGGCAATGAGCAATTTTCTGTTTTTGTCAGCATGAGTAAACAGTACAGAATGATAGCAGGCTAAAATGATAATAAAGGGGAAGATTTAATCCCTGCAGTCATTAATTGCACTGGAAAGTAATTTCCCAAGTGTTGGGAATACAGAAGAGAAAGGATAATGATTTTTGTTTACTTTTTTTTAAAAAAAGTTGCTGTCATGATAAAAAATGGTTGATTAAAAAGCAATGGGAGAATAATCTTGTAGCTGTTTAATGCTATACAGTATCTACAAGATCTTTCAAAAGGTACCAGTTTTCATATTTTAAATTTACTCATTTATTTAAAGAATATATCCGGTCACTTAGCTCACACAGGGATTGCAGGCAGTTCACCACAACCAATATAAACAAAAAGACAATAATAGACAAACAGGTGTCAGACCACACATATGACTCAGTCCTATCCAAGCCCAAAGCTTGGGGCAAGTCCTATCCAATTTGAGATCTTCAAATTGGAGATTGTTCCAAATGGCTGGGCTGGCTACAGAGAAAGTACATCTCTGAAGTCCTACCATATTATAGTGGGATCTATGACAATTAGCCATGGCCAACTCACCATGGCCAACTTACTACAGCCAACCTGCTCTTGCCAACTTTCCAACCACAGCCAACTCACCATGTTCAACTCATCACAGCCAACTTGGTCTGGCCAACTTGTTGTGGCCAACTCACCATGGCCAACTCATCAGAGCCAACTTGCTCTGGCCAACTTGTTGTGGCCAACTTGCCATGGCCAACTCATCACAGCCAACTTGCTCTGGCTAACTCGATGTGACCAACTTGCCATGTCCAACTCATCACAGCCAACTCACTATGACCAACTCATCAGAGCCAACTTGCTCTGGCCAACTTGCCATGTCCAACTCACCACAGCCAACTTGCTCCAGCCAACTCGATGTAGCCAATTTGCCATGTCCAACTCATCAGAGCCAACTCACCATGACCAACTCATCAGAGCCAACTTGCTCTGGCCAACTTGCCATGTCCAACTCACCACAGCCAACTCACCACAGCCAACTTGCTCTGGCCAACTCATTGTGGCCAACTTGCCATGTCCAACTTATGACAGCCAACTTGCCATGGCCAACTCACTGTGGAACAAGAATTATGCTAATATCAAAGAAATGGTGGAATAGAATAATTAAAGACAGGATGCAAAAGGAGGCTAAAGCTGAACCAGAATGAAATGTGAATGGCAGCTTAATAATTCTATTTAATTATTTAAAATAAATAAAATTATTTTAATTGCCTGGATTTCCTGATTTCCTGGCTACTTGACAGTAGGATTTAGATAATAGAAAATTAAAAAATCAAGAGACAAACTTGAGCAAGGAACTTTCTTAGGATTTTGTATGATCGCCATCAATTTGGTTTTGAGCAGGTAAAGGAGAACCTAGCTATTGCCATCTTGTAAATGGATATTATTCTTTTAAAATATTCTTAGGAGAGCTATTTCAGTGTTAGGAGATGTGCCTTCAAAATGTTTAGTAAAGTGCTATCGATTAAATTATCATAAATGGATTATACAGAGAAGCATTACAGTTACACACATATGGGAATTGGGATTCATCAGGATGGCTATATCGGTATAAATGTAAGGAGGGCAATGATCTCCATTGTTGCTTTATGAGTACTAAAAAGTAATAAGACTTAGAATAAAAAAAATGAGATAACCCACAGGCCAAAATTCCAAACTGACTTTAGATTTATGTTTGAGATAAAGTAGAGTAATATTTCAGATCAATCCATTTCAGGAATAATCAAGCATAGATATTTTAAAAAGTATTCCACAAAACGCTGATGTTTGCTTTTCAGTGTCACAGTCTTGGCAGTTGAACAAAATATATTATAGATTATCTTTTTACAGCTCTCCCAAGGCTGTTCCCATGGAGAAGGCATATTCATCTGTCTTAATGATCAGCATTGAAGTGGCTCAGCATACAGAAAGAAATTGCAATCAATTTGCATTAAAAGGGTTAGACACCTGCTGCCTTGAACATAAGGCCACCTCAGACAACACCACAGGTCTGGTCAGGTGGTGAAATGGTGAGCCAAATGGCAAATTTCAGCCTGGAATCACACAAAAAGCCTTTTGCGTGATGCAACAAACATAGGAAAAATTTTTATAGTAAAAACAGGAGGACCTGGACAGACTTGAACACTGGGCACTATCTAACAAAATGAAATTCAGTGGTGAAAAAAGTAAGGTTCTACATTTAGGCAAGAAAAACCAAATGTATACGTATAATATAGGGGGTACCTTGCTCAATAGTAGTAACTGTGAGAGGGATCTCAGAGTCCTAGTAGACAATCACTTAAATATGAGCCAGCCGTGTGCTGCAGCTGCCAAAAAAGCTAACACAGTGCTGGGCTGCATTAACAGAGAGATAAAATCAAGATCACATAAGTGTTAATACCACTTTACAATGTCTTGGTAAGGCCACACTTGGAATACTGCATCTAGTTTTGGTCACCACGATATAAAAAAGATGCTGAGACTCTAGAAAGAGTACAGAGAAGAGCAACAAAGATGATTAGGGGACTGGAGGCTAAAGCATATAAGGAAAGGCTGCTGGAATTGGGTATGTCTAAATGAAGAGAAGGATGAGGGGGGACAAGATAGCAGTGTTCCAATATCTCAGGGGCTGCCACAAAGAAGAGGGAGTCAAGCTATTCTCCAAGGTGCCTGAAGGCAGAACGAGAAGCAACAGATGGAAACTAATCAAGGAGAGAAGCAATTTAGAACTAAGGAGAAACTTCCTGACAGTTAGAACACTTAATCAGTGGAACAACCTGTCTCCAGAAGCAGTGAATGCTCCAACACCGGAAGTTTTTAAGAGGAGACTGGACAGCCATTTGTCTGAAATGTTGTAGGGTTCCTGCCAGAGCAGGGGGTTGGACTCGATGACCTCCAAGGTCCCTTCCAACTTTATTATTATTATTATTATTACTAATTGGCTGCTCATATCTACAGTTTGATAACTACAATAATTTTCACATTCTGCCTGGAAATTCCATAGATTGAACCTTGGTAATTTCTGGTTACAAAAGAGGTATGCTATGGCTAAGCCATTTGAGCTTATGACCAATGATGGACCAATCAGCTTTCCCCCACATTCTATTTTTGTTTTAATCTGAAATGTTTTTCCTTCCATTTCCATTATGTGTGCATGTAATTTTGTGTGTGTGTTTCTCTGTGTGTGTGTGTGTGTGTGTGTGTGTGCGCTCACGTGCACCTTTGAATCACTGTCAACTCTGGGCGACTATCTGGATAAGTCCCTGTGGTTTTATTGACAAAATTTCAGAAGTGGTTTGCCATTACCTCCTTTCCAGGACTCAAACAGAGTGACTGGCCAAAATCACCCATGCGTAAGACAGAACTAGAATTCATGGTTTCCTGGATTCCTTAATCACTACACCAAAGTCGCTTTCATACACACATATATACATGTAATCTGTTAAAGAAGAAATTTTCCTGTTGGCCAGGAAAGTAAATAACAGAATAACAGAGTTGGAAAGGACTTTGGAGGTCATCTAGTCCAACCCCCTGCCCAAGCAGGAGACTCTACACCATTTCTGACAAGTAGCTGTCCAGTCTCTTCTTGAAATCCTCCAGTGATGGGGAACCCACAACTTCTGAAGGCAAGCTATTCCATTGGTTGATTGTTCTCACTGTCAGAACTTACTGTTAGTTCTAGAGGTTGAATCCCTCCTTGATCAGTTTCCATCCATTGTTTCTTGTCTGGCCTTCAAGTGCTTTTCACCTTTTTAAAGAGGGTGAAGATGAAGTTGACAAGGATGAGTCAATCATTCAAACACAGCATGTCAACATGGTTAAATGAACATAACTTCCTTATTGTTGGCATAAAGAGCAGTGCTTTAAATGAGAACTGCTCATATGGAAAGAGAACACAAAAGCTGCTAGTGATGGCAATGTTTTTCACTTACACTGGACCAAGCATTCATTCAGCAGCTATCCATCTATTCAGTGTTAGATGTGCTTGTCACATAAACCATCACTACTACATCCAGCTAATGAACTGTCTCTCCAGTCACAAATGCTTGCTGAACAAATTGATTTAGCTTATGTGAATAAACCTAAATCTTGTGGGTTTATTATCTGTAAATGCATAGCAATGTCCTGGCCTGTTAAGATTTTAAATAGATTTCTTAAAGATCTATGAAAAAAAGAACGCACATCCATTCTCATCTGCAAACTTCAGTGGCTTATGGAAAATAATTTCCCTTAATATATCCAGTTTTAATGTAAATCTCCTAAATAACACATTAATACATGATTAACATTAATTTCATGATTGTTATGTCCATTTCCCCCAAAGCAAGTGCTTTTTAATGTACAAGTTTGCATTTTTGTATGCAGATTTCAGAAGACTGACTTTCAGAAACATCTCTCATAAATCTGTGTATATATAGATTTTGTTTTTTGAACCAAAGAAAGATCAATGTAAATGGAGCCATTTCATGCTGACATCAGCAAATTTGCTGTCATTTAAATCTCTGGTCAAGTTCTACATTTCTAGGCAAGGAGAAAAATGTAGGCTTCACATATATAAAATAAAATTTAGAGAGAAACCCATTCATTGTTATATGTCTATAAGGCTAACACCAAAGAATGTCCCCAGAGCTTTGTGTTTGCTGGTTGAATAAATTAAAAAAAAAAAAGCACCATCACCATTAATCAGCTGCAAACCTGCATAAATGATTGAGAAAAGCAAGCTTTGCTAGGGTTGCAATTCTTGGGTGTCCTTTGCATTGCAAATAGGTGTTGTCATTTTAATTATGGCTGTAAATTTGTTTATTACTAGAACAATAAAGTGGGTCTCCTGAGACAGTGCAGCCCTTAATACCTGGGTCTAAAAATTGACCTTATCGCATGTGGGATTTCATTTCTCCTTAAATACAGCATCAAAGGGATAACAAAGCATGGAAAGGAATCTTTGGTTAAAAATACCAGCCCTTTGATGAGTTTAATACTTCACAAATTCTGTGTATCTCCTGCCCAACATATACAAGACAGACTAAACTACCTAAGACCTACGGGTTCTCAGGTTGCTAAAAGAGAATATTTGTAGCTCATAGTTGAGCTTGGTTGTTTTCTTGCAGAGGTTCCATTACCATCGATGCGCTGTTAAAAGGTAAAGGTTTCCCTGTTAGTTGTGTCCGACTCTAGGGCGTGGGGCACATTTTCATTTCTTGGCCAAGGGAGCCAGCATTGTCTGAACACAATTTCTCTGGTCATGAGGCCAGCACGGCTATATGCCAAAGGAGCACAAAACACTGTTACCTTCCCATTGTTACCTAGTTTGATCATGAAACATCTGCAAGAAAATATCCAAGCTCAGAGAGGCCCAAGGACCTGGAAAGCCATCACTAAAATATCACTGAGTTGCTCTGTCTCTAAATCTGATCAATAATTGTTCCTTTGAGTCTCCAGGCTTACGATAATTGCCTTCTCCTGCTCACTGTTGCAAACTGGGGAACCCCATTTTGGAAGGGCACAACTTTCAGGTCACTAGAGGTAACTTACTCATGCTATGGAAACAACTTTTTCTATAAAGACCAAAACGCCCTGATATTTAAAAAGGAAAGGTGGGGAGAGATTTTTTTTTAAAAAAGCTTTCGTATTACAGGTTGTCCTTGACTTACAACAGTTCATTTAGTGACTGTTCAAAGTTACAATGGCACCGAAAAGTTTTTCACACTTACGAACATTGCAGCATATCCATGGTCACATAATCAACATTAAAATGCTTGGCAACTGACTCATATTTATGACAGTGGCGGTGTCCTGGGGTGATCCCCTTTTGAAAAGAAAAGTCAGTGGGGAAACCAGATTCATTTAACAACTGTGCTACTCACTTAACAACTGCAGTGGTTCATTTAACAACTGTGGCAAGGAAGGTTGTAAAACGGGCAAAAATCACATAACAAATGCCTCGGTTAGCAACATATTTAAGGTCGTAAGTCGAGAACCATCTGTATATAGCATCAGACTGATTATCTTTCCCTGTGCAAATGAATGGGTCTCTTTAAATTAAGCAGCCATCCTTCAGTCAATCAGCTTTCAGAAGATGTCATCTCTGAAATTGATCCATCAAAATGGAGCTAATTTTATTATATCTCTCTAATAAAATTAGCTCCATTTGGATGGATCAGTTTCTTTCATCTTGCATATTCAGAGGTATTTTTATTAATAACACAAATGGACAATAGGCCAACAAGTTCCAGATCTTGCAATTTTTCTTCTTCCATTAGGGCTCTTGTGGTTTTGTTCTTGGACACACCACAGGGCTGGTGGAAAAGAGCAGGATATTTTTTTTAAACACCGCCTTAAAGGAACAACTCATTTACATCTGGCAGCTGAATGTTTGCAAGAGGCTACACTTACTATAAGATAAATATGATTACTATGCAGTTTGGTTCACTCATCCATCCTTCTGGAGTGAGGTGGACAATTGTGGTCCATGAATCTCTCTTTGCAGCTCCTTAGGATTGCAATGCTGGTTTTCAAGGGGAAGCAGAAGAAAATGAGACTTCGCTATCTGGTGCATTGCACATTTTCTTTCCCCATTTTGTAATGATTCAGTTAAAATATGGGCATTCTACAGCTACGGAACATGTCTGTTGAGGGGACATCAGAAAAGCTTCTAGAGAGCAGATGGCTCCAGTTCCTTTTATTGTCTAGATTCCCATGAATGTCACTGGAGCCTCCTTAAAGAAAAAAGAAAACTAGGATAAAGAGGAAAAAAGCGATTCACCATTTCTTTCTTATCTGTCTCCATTTATAATAGAAGAAGCATGCATAATTGATGTCCTCCAGCATTCTGTTCACTGCTGGAACAAATCCAAGCAAGTATGAGAATGTAAAGCTTGCATGCAAGTTTGATTTGGATATTAAGAGCACTCTGCTTTCTTTCGGCTTTTGTGGTCATGGGCCGTATGTGAGTAGAAAAAGAAGAAAAGTTCCTGAAATCAACATCGACAGTTCCAGAATAGAAGTTATCATATCTTAAATATATCCTGGGTTTTTTTTTAACTCTTACTATGAAATTGCAGGGAAAAAAAATCTCTATATTTAAGGGTTCGTTTAGTTGGAATTAAACTCAAAGACACTTGATCCCTCCTCTCATTTTCTCCAAACATAAAACTATTAAGCATAATTGCAGCATATCATATATTAAAGAAACTGCAGAAGTGACTAGAGACTGCACAAAATGTCTAAAATAGTGTTAAATCAATTACGGATTTGATCTATCCAAACCTTTTCCCACTGAGCTTCCAGCCCCAAGTAATTAATATACTCAAATATAGTTACATGCCAAATTGTTTAAAAGGCCCAAAGGGCTGATTCAAATAGAAATAAAACTGTGTTCTTAAAATAAAATAGTGTGGGTTTGGTAAACTGTACGTGTTAGTTCTGGTTAGGCAAAAAGCCAGCTGGGTGACCTTGGGCCAGTCACTCGCTGCCTGCCCTAGGAAGGAAGCAATGGCAAATCACTTATGAAATCTTGCCAAGTATACTTCAGGGACATGTCTAGGCAGTTGCCAGGAGTTAAGATTCGAAGACAATAAATAATTACTATTAAAAAGATAAAATGAATACAACAGAAAACAAAAGAATAAAAGAAATAATAGACCATACATAAAAAAATAGAAAGAAAAATATAAAAGAAAGAAAAAATAAGAATGCGACTTGTTTGTCTTTCAGAACATCTTTTAAGCATAATTCTATTTTTTTTATTTAAAAAAGTCCTTAAACTTCTATTTAAAAAGTCTTTTGCTAAAGATATTGAAAAGAAACTCACCCAGTGCTGTTGTTGTTATGGGAAAAATAGGATGAGGAAGGTTATCTGTACAATGAATAAAGGCAAGAAAATAAATGTCTCAGGGAATTGTGCAGCCGGGGTCCAAATGGAGTCAGGGACACTCACACAAACTGGTAGCTTTGTACAAAGAAATATATTTTACAACAATATATACAGCAAACTAGATAGTCAGGCAAATGGGGCATCATGAGGTAAATCAACACAGCAGGAACATCATGAGGTAAATTACAGAGCACATGACACAATGGGAAAGAAGGAAATTCCGTTTCACTCACAGCAACCAATCACAGCTTAGATTGCCTCATGCAGTGGTCAGCTCTCTTCAACCAAATAGCTATAATTGTGTGTTCTTACTCATTATCCAACCCTTCCCTGCTCCAGCTATTAAATTAAATATCTTAACAAAATATATGAATGTATCCATGCATGCATGTATGTGAAAATAGAATAGAACAGAATAACAGAGTTGGAAGGGACCTTGGAGGTCTTCTAGTCCAACCCCCTGCTCAGGCAGGAAACCCTATACCATTTCAGATAAGTGGTTGTCCAATCTCTTCTTAAAAACGTTCAGTGTTGGAGCATTCGTAACTTCTGGAGGCAGGTTGTTCCACTGATTAATTGTTTTAACTGTCAGGAAATTTCTCCTTAGTTCTAGGTTGCTTCTCTCTTTGATTAGTTTCCATCCATTGCTTCTAGTCCTGCCCTCAAGTGTTTTGGATAATAGGTTGATATACATATGTACGTTTGGAAACAGACTAGTAAATTCCCACCTTACTGGATCACCAGGAGGATCAGTTAAATATTCACACAAATACCTATTTTTTTTTAATGACAAGTATGCCATGCCATAAGGAAAAACAGTAAAGCAAATAAGCTCAATTTGGAAGATAATATTAATTTTATTTCCTTCTGGTTTAAATCTAAATTCAATTTTTGTTCTCTCCAGGATCCTACCTACTATTTTGAGATTGTTTGATCCTCTGTTTTGAGACCAAGTCCAGCTCTTGCAGAGCATGTGGGAGGAAGATCCACTTCTCACCTGAGCTAATACAGTTCTTAAGATGCTGTTCTAGGGCCAAGGAGCCAGGTTTTTGAAGTCCACTTTTGCTCCTTGACTTCCTGATGGGTGAATCAGGAAAGTTTCAGTTAAAATGTGCCCTTTCAAAGTATGGCAGAGGGAACCTGACTCACTGTAATCCTGAACAGAAACTCTTTTGTCTGGGGAAGAAATCTGAAAATATATAAGAAGAACCAACAATCTTCTTATTACTGGAGATTCTTTTTCTTTTCTCCCCCTCCCCCTTTATTTTACAGTACAGTAAAATAGATCCCTTCAGCCAAACTTAAAAGCTGAATAACCTGGAAAGAAAAGAATTTGAAAGTGTACTGGGGATAGATTTGAATCTAGATTTCCTAGAACAGTGGTCCTCAACCTTGGCAACTTTAAGACTTGTGGACTTCAACTCACAGAATTCCTCAGATTGGCTGGCTGAGGAGACCAGCTGCTGTTCTACAAGTCAAACATTGGGCGTTACCTGCTCTACCTTGTTCTTCAAAAATGCAAACCAGCTTCAGCCTCAAACTACAGATTTGGTAAGTCTACTTGGCTGGTTACAGTTGCTAAGAGCTCATTGATAGCCTGGGGCTGCACAAATATAGAAGTGCAATATCAAATGTCCTTCCAGCAATGCTTTCTTCACCTCTTTTTTTTTTTAATGGTAATGCAGTTGTGATACTTGCTCCTCCTGCAATGGCAGAAGGAGCAAGGAAAAGCAGCCTTAATTACTGCAGATGAGATAAATCAGACTTGTCTTGTTAGAAATGCAGCAGCTTCCTGAGTCATTCTGCCAATAAGGGCTATTAATTTTAGACTTTGAGAGACTGTCTACCTAAACAGAGATGCACACCATAGCACTGAGATGCTAAAAGCTTTCAAATCCGCAAGACTTGGAAACCTTTGAAAAAAAAAAAACACCCATGGAGCTATTGAAGACAGGGGCTATAGAAATGATTTGCTTGAAGGTCATTTGATGGAAAGAGATTGAGATGATGAACTCTTCCATATTGATGGGTTGGCTCTGTGGATGGATCAGAGTGATTTGGGCTCGGGAGGATTCTGCAGCCATTACTAAACTCGGAAGACTTTTTTAAATGGAAAATCGAATTCAAAGAGTTGATCACAATGTTTAAGAGAACTGTGATCTATAAGCCCAAAGACATGAAGATTTTACTCTCAGAGGAACTAATGATGGGATGGTCACAAAACACAAACATGGTCTGATTAATATGTTCTTTCCTCAAAAGCATCCAGAGATACATCTACTCTAACTGTCTGTCTGTCTATCTATATCTACATCCTCTATATTTATATCACCTTTCTCTCTCTCTTTCTCCCTCTTTCTAATATTGCATGATCAGGTAGTCATTCCAGGAAGTGCTAATGAAAAGAAAATTCCTAGGACAGGAGTGTCAAACTGCCGTCCTGGAGGCCGCATCATACAGAGGCTACGCCCACCCCAGTTGAGGTAATGCAAAAAAAGTCATGATACATTGCAACACGTCATGTGACTGGGCAAGTTTGACACCAGTGTCCTAGGAGGATAGTTTTTCAATGGGCTTTTAGATGTTTGAACTGTTTTATGAACTAGAGATGGGGATCATGTGTCTCTCCTAATAATGCTGCACTCAATCTCCAGCATTCCTCATAATTGGAAATAATGTTGGATGCCAGTGAAATAAAATCCATGACTTGAGGACTGCCCATCTCTTGCTGGAATAAATGAAATGTAGCTTTGCTGCATTCTATTGTGTTGCATAGTGTGGCTGTGAGTAGAGAAGAAAAGGAGATTTGTGATGTTCACACTTAACTACCCCTGGGCATTCCAGGAACTACAGTCAAGTCTATCTGTTTATGTTATATCACATGGAAACAAAGACTACGCAGCATAATCAATTACTATATTGACCTGTGTGTAAAATTTTACCATATATTGGTAGTTGACCTTTCTCCCCAAGAGCTTCCAAGCACCCCCAGTTCATTTTCATAGGCTTGCATCTCTCTTTTGATAATTTTCCACCTCTTTGAGTTCTATTGATTTTTAAACAGAGCTTGACCGCAAGGTCTTCAATATGTACATGTCTGTACATCCTTCACCAATCAGCTAAAAATAAAGATTTATGAATATTTGCTGATATAAGCTGAAAACAGGGGATGTTCAGTAGGCAGGAACCACACTTTCAATTTTCAGGAGAGGGAAGAGTGACAGCCATGGTCAAGAGGGCGATAATAATGCACAGTTATTGAATCATATCCTGGAAACCTGATAGATTGTGAGAGTGTCCGCTCAAGATGTTCTTGGTAAATGGCAGGACCATGGACATCCATCCGTGAATATTAGTCCTAAATCTATGGTAGGGCTTTTGCCCTCAGAAGAGGCAAGTCTTTTAAACTGGCATTCTGGAGCTCCACCATACCATAACCCTATAAATGGAAGTTCTGGACTGCCAGCTGTTGCTCTGGTATCTGCTGTCAATAGGAACGAAATAGGGAGCAAACTCCAATTGGCATCAAGGGATGCAATTACTTATGGGGCAGATGATCTTGGCCAGGTCTATCTTAATAAACCACATCCATTCGTGATTTTGTGATGGATGAACAGGCACATTTGGCACATTATCAAAACTTGGTTGAACAAGGGAAGCAATCTGTTTAGCAGGGGTTTCAGCTCATACAATGGCTTTGAGATCAGGGCTGGAGAAAAGGTGCTTTGAAGATCCTACTGGATTTGCAGCTCTTGCAGGAACAGCAGGTGGAGACTATGGCCAATGGAATCCTTGCTGAAGTTCAGCTGGCACATCAGGTGGGCTCTACTTGGGATGAGAGGATAGAGTGGTATTGTGGCTTATGCCCCTTTTACTCCCAGCTGAGACTCTATTCTAAATGGAGCTGCTTGTAAAGACCACCCCAACGCTTCATATGGTCCAAAGTGCAGTAAATGCAGTTCGCACCACTTTGGCAGAACCAGTAGCTAATTTTTTGTTGCCCAGGCCCAGAATGGACTTCCGGAAGCAGAATCCACACAGAGAACTGGTTGTTCACATATTTGAATCCCACCACAGAGTAAATGTCCAGTGTTAGCTAGAAATTACTGGTGGGAGAACCGGGGCTGTGAACCCTGCTCTAGTTAGCATTAGGGTTTTTTTGGAGGGGGAATTGAAATTGCTGCTCTTGATCTCCAAGGCACTTCAGGATGACTACTTCAGGATGACTACGTTTTTCTGCTAGAATCAGCCTGATCAGTTTCATCTTGCTTCCTGGTGATTCCTCACTTTAGAGAAAATGGAATGGCCTCCCAATGGAAGGAGGCTAATTTTCACTCGAATAGACTTTTGGAAGTAGTTGAAAATGGATTCCTCCAGATGTCCTTTGGGGCATGTTGTTATCTTGGATGGAATATTATAAATCAATGGCTGCTGGTGCATGTTTTATTCAATTTTATATATTTATGATTTTCAACTAACCACTAAAGTTTTGGCTATTATTGTAAATCCAGTGAGTCTTTTGGGATTGTGGTGGGATATACATACAATTAAATAAATGAACTAGTTAGTTAATTAGTTGAAAATTGTGTATGTGGGCAGGCCCACAATTTTCCAATTCTGGAAGTTAAGTATATTTTAGGGCATATATTATGGGGGCCCAAGGACCACAAAATCATGACTTGCTGTGCATCTTTAGTCTTCTGTTCAAAATAACAGGAGTGATTTTGAAAGTAGGGGAAACTACATTTGTCAAAATCAAGGTAAATCAATGTACAATGGATTTTCTTCATGTTGGCATCTATTAGTGGGTGGGTAAGGTCTGTTAGAGAAAAAAACAACACAGTCCGCCATTTTCCCCCCTTTTCCTTAGCTGTGCTACTCCCTTTTATTCTATTGGCTTTTGAAAGCCAATAGAATAGACTCTCTTGAATAGAGTCTAATTCTATTGGCTTTCAAAAGCCAATAGGAATTGTCCAGGCTGTCTCTGCCCTGCTGAGCCCGCAAAAGTTCCATTCTGCAAACGGTGCTGCACCAGTTGAGTAGTCCTCGACTTACGACCGGTTGAGTAGTCCTCGACTTACGACCGGTTGGGGGTCGTGGCATTAAAAAGGTTGAGAACCACTGCTATAATTAAAAGCAACAGGGTGGGCCAATCCATAGCCTGCTGGCTCCTTGCAGCTCTGAAGGCAATTTCAGATCAGGTGTAGGAGAAGGAGTGGCAGAATCTGCAGGCAGAATTAAAAGAGGGATCAGTGTAGAATCCTTACATAGTCACAAGCAGACTAAACTCACCCCGTCCCAATTCTGTGGACCTAACTCATTCCAATCAGCTGCTAACCGTTAGGTGAAGATCTGGTCTTTGGTTCCTGACATTACTCCACTATACCTCTGTTGCAAAACCCATTTTCAACTTCCTTTTATGCCTTCAGAATATTGTAGGCCACGGGTGTCAAACTTGCCACATCATGTGATGTGTCGCGATGTATCACAACTTTTTTTGCATTGCCGGAGCTGGGATGGCGTGGTCTTTGCATGATGCAACCAGCCCGTGGGCCAGCAGTTTGACACCCCTGTTGTAGGTACACTAAATGAGGGAGACTGGGAGGAGAGTTTCCTATAGTGTGGACATATTCCAAGAAATCATAAACTTTTATCTAGCTTACATATTTAACCCAATTAGGAAGAGAAACCCTGAGGATTTCAAAACATGATTCTAATTTAAGAGAGATTCATGAACCTTTCTGGTTAATTTTACCACTGCATTGATCATTTGAATAAGATACTTACACTGCTGTCAATATAACCTCTCGGAGCTCTTTCTTTTTAAACAGACTTTTTTAAAGTTTGGATCTACCAAGCAGATAGGGAAGGAAGGTTAAATGCTCTTGGTCTAATGAAAATTGTTTTGTTTCTTTTGCATAATGGGCAGTTGTTTAAAAAAATATCCCTTGAGGCCACTCACTGATGAAGGGGAAGATGAGATTCGAAAGAGAATGGTTGCTTCTTTAAACACTTTAATCTTTCAGCTTGATTTTCCCCCCAAAATAGCCAAAGCCCTGCCCTGCTTTCTGCAGTGTCTGCCGTATTGTTTTAAAAAGTCTTCTGGGATTCTTAGCCAGGAATGAGCAGATCTGACATCAGTCTGCAGCACATGCCCACATAAAAACATGCTGCAGATATCTTGCTGAGCCAGTTCCTGTAGAGAAGAAAATCCTATTTTCTTTTTGTCAATAGTTAGAGCTGCAGAAACAAAACTGCTGTGTAAATGAAGTGTAGGTTTCTGTACATGTTATGCCTGCATCCATGAGAAAATATAGGAATGGATGGATCCTGCAAAGAATCTCCAACTCTTACTCTCCTGCTTTCTTTCAAATTTTCACCATAGCCTTCAGACACCTTTCTTTTCTTTATTTAAACATCTGTACATTTCCTTGCTGCTCAACAGAGGAGTGGCCTCAAATCTGCAAGCACATGTATCCCTGCATTGCAGCTAAAGGAAGCTGGAACTGGATAGCAAGTGAAGAAAAGTCTTTAGTGCCTGTAAAAGTGGATAACTGCTTTTTCCCGGATAGAGGGAGGTTGTAAACATTTTATTAAAAGTTCTACAAAGGACACAAAAAACAAAACAAACCAATAAAGAGTAAAAAGAGGGAGGAAAGGAGGGAACCAAAGAGGAAGAGGAAAGTAAAAGTAGAAAAAGAGAGTATTGCAAAAAGAGAGAACCTGAATAAATACAAAAAAGAATTTTCTGATTTCTTCAGCAGCAAATATACAAGTACAACTACAGTATTAATTCTTACACTAAGATTGCAAAACAATCTCACTTTTTATATATTTTTTTCTAATCATCAAAACCCACAAATCTTGGGTGCACCTTTTTCTGTTTCATCAAAAAGTCCATTATGGTTTGAAGTCAGCCATAAATATACTGTTTTTTTTCTCTTATCAAATATGTTAATTCAGTCATCTCTGCAAGTTCCATCCTCTTCACCAGCCATTCCTCCTTTGGGGGTAAAGTTGAACCTTATAAAAAGTGACCAGCTAGTGTCAAACTATATAAACCAGGTAAAGTCCTCTTCAAGCTAAGTTCAACTCCTGGTGAATATATGGTGATTTTGTAGCTCTTGTCAGGTGCATACAGGTTTAACAAATTTTATGTATGTATGTATGTATGTATGTATGTATGTATGTATGTATGTATGTATGTATGTATTTATGAATGAATTGTAGCATGTCTTTCTTGAGAGTTTTGGGGGTCTAATAATAGTATAGATTAATGAATTAAGCTGGTATGGCTGCCCATCTCAACATGCTGGTTAAGAGCTGAAATCCACCTAGTTTAAAGTGGCCATGTTTGAAAAACTCTGATGTAGGCAATGCTCAATACATATTTTCATTATGGATTAGCAGCCAGTGTCAATGTGTGGTAGAATTGCATCCATTGGAAGACATATTTTCTGGGTTCAAGTGTTCTTTTTTTCACTTGCTGTATTTTCCTTTACAACACAGTGTCTTAGCCAGTTACACAGGCTGAGTATCTTTTGAGAAAAGTTTCATTTTTAAAAAATTAAATGCTTGACCTTCTAACCTTGAGGGCCAAAGTGGGACTATTTGTGCATGTGTGTTTTAAGCAAGGGAATGAATGCCTATCCTGACAGCCTCACATGCTGTAACCACAATTTGAGCAGCTCAGCAAACTGTTTGCTTGAATTCTAAAAGCTTCTAATCATATCCTTTCCTTAAAAAATGTTGATGAAATGGGATACATGGCAGGATACTTTATACAAAGATGCAGACAGGCAGTCTTGGCATGCACACCTGGCTGGTATTCAGAAGAGCAATTAATAATGGAAAATGGAGATGACAGGTGCTTGCAAATAATTATTCTTTCAGACTCTTACCTCATCCTTTGGAAGAGCCAATGCAATTGTTCTAAAAATGTTCTGGGATAGTTCTCTCATAAAGACAGGCTCATTTGGACTTCAGTAGTGACCACGACTGAACTATAATGACCCCTTGGGCAACAGTTTTCATTTGCTCTTGTACTCATTCTCCCCATGTACTCCCAATGGCTAAGAGAGAAGACAGATGAAAAATCAAGGGTCATCAGGCTGCAGTCCAAAAAAGAATGTGTAGACTGCTGTTAAACCAGTCTGTTTTATATCAACTTTGCCAGACAGATTTCTTCTCCAACAGATTAATAATCAACTTTATCATGGAATATCTTTCCAATAACATATCCAGATATAATGTTTTGGTCCATTTGTGGATATGGGAGATGGTTCCATGTTTCTGTGAATGTATTCTGGTGTCAACATCCAGCTCGAGAATCCAAATAAAACTTCAGGTCCATTCCATTTCCGAAAAGCTTACTGCTTATGGAATACACAGCTTGGTTATGTTGAAGCAAAACTAACTCTGAGGTTCCAACACCAATTTTTCCAATGTCTTACATAATCCATATCAACAAATCCATTTTGTTATGGGAACCATCTGCTTCAAATCCACACCTGTTCTGGTGTCCTTGACAATGCTTCAAGCTCTCACCGTCTGCAGCTGAATTGAAGAAGTTTCATTTCTCCATCTACCCACTTGAAAGTAACACCTCCTCCCTCCCAATCTAAGGGCAAGTTGAAATGCAGAGGCATGTAGCTGCCAAAGTTTCATCGTTGACATCTGGCTTTTACAGTTGGTTTTTACTTTCTTTTCACCATGAAGGTTACAGAGTCTGGGACAGTCACTCTCTCCCTGAATACCCTGCAGGACTGCTCTTGTGGGGAATAATAGAAAATAGAGGTGCACTAAGTGGAATTCTATTTGTGGACAAGACTTTCCAGTGATTTAATGTCATGCAACAGCATTCCATGTCCAATAGTTAGCAGTCAAAGAGAGTGTTTACCCAACAAGCTTATTGTAGTAAATACATTTTCTGGGGTTACATAATGTAGTGAATCATAAACTAGTCAAAGGGGCTGAGTACATACAATTTGCAAAGACCACACACACACACACACACACACACACACAAACCCCAACCAATTTTACAATTTTCTAAGTACATTGTGCACCAATCAACTGTATCAAAAAATATGGAAAAAGATTAATTTTGGGCATATGTATAGTCATGGTAGCTATTCTTTTTGGAGGGTTATTTAGGTGGTCTAAAGAAATACTTGAAAACTGGTAAATCTTTTGCAGAAAGAACCTCAATATGACTATGGCTTGCACAGGCATAAAATGAATTTTGGCACTTTGGGTACTGTTTTAATAATCCATTAAAATCTCTATTGGCATAGAGAGGAGGAATATGTGAATGCATTGAGGGGGAAAGTAATGCTTTTGTGCTGTTCTTTACAAGGTTAAAAAATGTGAGAGGAATAAAAAGAGACTATGCAATCTATAAATTGTACTTTGGAAGAAAACCAGATAATTTAAAATCAGAGTATTTTAGAATTTAGCAATATTGTAGGCTGGAAAATATAAACTAGAAGTCTGATTTAAAGTAAGTCATTTTTATAGGTTTTTTTTTTACAATGGTGTTATCTGAAGATCTTAATGCCATCTGAAAAATAGCTGGAATAAAGTTAAGGCAAATTCTTCTAAAACCGAAACAGCATTTTTTTTTTTTTTGCATTAGCATTTAAGCTGAATTAGTATCACAAGGGCACTCTTATTAATTCTTGCGAAACAATCACTTATTTAACAACATAAAATGTTGCTATCTGAATACAACTCTAGATCACTAGGCAGGAGAAAGTAACATAGGTTACAGGCCAAACAGTTAGTAAATATATTGACTTGTTTCACTACTACCATTGAGTGAAATATAGTTTTCACCCATCAAAAAGACTCAATTCTTCAATAATGTCCATTTTTGTTTGTGCTGGAGAACTCTCTCTTTCTCTATTACAGTAACCTTAAAGCAGTGTTTCTCTACCTTGGCCCCTTTAAGATGTGTGACTTCAACTCTCAGAATGAGAGGTGATAAGAGGAAGCATATTACAAACTTTAGATCATGTCCATAATAAAGGACAATTTCAAACCAAAAGAGCCACACCTTTAGCTTTTGTTGAAGTATCTGTGAGATAGACCTATCCTACCCAATTTTTCATTAATAGAGATTGATCCTGTTTCATTAAATGAGTCTCATATAGATAAACAATATCTGTCCTTGATTATTTTAAATATGCTATGATTGCATTTCGTTCCTTGGGTTCCTTCAACCATTTTACAGCAAGACTACGTAACTTCATCCTCAGCTGAATCAGAATTTAGAAGATGGGGTTTAAAGTAGTAGGCAGTATAGAAAAGGGTAATAGCTTACCTCACAATACTGCATCTCCATCTTTTTCCATCCATTTACTATCCTTTCCTATCAGTCCAGTTGACAATGAACCGCACTTTAAATTAATGCCGAGATAAAACATGCTATAAAATATTTAATACCCTTCAAAACACAAAGATGGCAAGTGAATCAACGAGGTCTTATAATCATGTCATCTTGTTGAAGTTATGAGATAATTATAAATCAGATACAATTAATATGACTCATCTTTGGAGATGCTGTTATCAGCATGTTCACTGTTAATTCTGCTTGTACATGGTTTAGAAAACACTGATGTTGCTTAATGAGACAATACTTAATCTTTCTGATTCTTCCATGACAGTAGCAAAATTATCTCTTGGATCAGGAGAAAATGAATACAAGAAGAAATGAACTGATATTGAGAAGAAAGGATAACCTGAATTTTTAAGGAGAATAGCTCTGGAAAAAATTACCTTCTATATAAGGGGTTGCCCAAAGAAGAGGGGGTCAACCTATTCTCCAGAGCACTTGAAGGCAGGACAAGAAGCAATGGATGGAAACTAATCAAAGAGAGAAGCAACCTAGAACTAAGGAGAAATTTCCTGACAGTGAAATAATTTATCAGTGGAACTACTTGCCTCCAAAAGTTGTGACACTGGAGGTTTTTAAGAAGAGACTCGACAGCCATTTGTCTAAAGTGGTACGGAGTTTTCTGCTTGATCAGGGGTTTGGACTAGAAGACCTCCAAGTTTCCTTCCAACTCTGTTATATTTTGTTATTTTTCAATGCCTTCTTTTTTTCAACTTATGTCAACCTTTCCCAGGATCAACAATTTTTCTCACATGGTTTTTGCTCATGTTGCTTGCCTAAAATATGCGAATTTCTTGCTTCATCCCCTCAAGTGAAAAAGGAATCATACGTTTTTCCAAAATTCACTGATTATTATTCCTTGCAATAACTCTCAGTAACCGTCTCCGGCCTATTCCAGATCCTTAGGAAGGACTCTAAAAGTAACTAAACATACCAAATCCAGTCTAAACTTCTGGTTGACTGTGCAAGCTATTGTAATAAGGAGTTTTCAATGACAGTTACAACATTGTTCAAAGAAGGGTTTATCTGCCAAATTCTAAACTGCCATTGGGTTGGATCCAACTTAGTTATGCTGAATTACAGCAATTAATGAAACTTAAATTAGCTATAACTAATGGAAGTCTCGGGACTCAGAGAAAAATGGCCTATATTGCATCAGTCTTTTTCACCCAATGTTCCATGCACTGATTAACAGCAGGTTGCCAGAAATTAAGATAATGAATGTTCTTACCCTATTTGGCAGAGACTGAATCCGGGACAAAATCTCTTGAGTTTTGTGGCAGGTGCAAAGTTTCCTGATTGGAAAGAATCAGTTCTCCTGTAATTGAAGGAACATTTAATTGATCTCCCTAACTTTGTGCAGACAAACCACTGCCAATTCTTTACATAATGAAAATCAGTAAATATAATTGTGCCTTTCCAGATGTTGCTGACTACCATACTATGCAACCTCAGCCAGTAAAGTCAGTGGTGAGCAACACTGGAGTTTTATTTCCTAAACATCTACAAAGCCTTGAGTTATGTGTCTTTGTTAGAATCAATAACATTATTCCAGGCTTAATAACATCAGCATTAAACAATGTAACATAATTATTTATCCTGAATTCTTTTTAAAATCATAGGAATCATTAAGCACTTGCTCCCCTACCATTAAGCTGTGGTTAGCAAGTATATTAAGTGTATGAAAAAACAGGTCATTTCTTTTGCCTAACTGCTCATTGACAGTTTAAAATGAAGAGTAGAGTCCCCCCTCACACAAAGTGAACTTAGAAGAAAAGGATTTTTAAAAAGCTGCCAATGTACAGGTTGTACAGGTACCTGGTCTACTCCTGAAATTTCATGGACCAGTGACAAGAACATGGCCAATTTTTCATGCACCATTAGTCAATATTCTAAATCAATGATAGAGCAAGTGACATTGTAATTTGGACTTAGTAGTGGTACAAACCAGAACTTTTTTTTGCACGCTGTAGATAGGTTTGAAAATGATCTGGCAATAATGCAATAATGTCCTCCTTTCTTTTGATGTTAGCTTTCTTCTGATGCCCCATCATCAGGTGGATCTGTCAGGTTCACTACTTGCCATGTTACAGTAGTTGCCCTATATCCTTACAGTGAGGTTTAGAGGGGTGAGGGGTTAATGGGAGCAAAATTTATCTCAGCACTATCTTAAATATATTTCATGTAGTTTGCTGTCTTCTGCATCTCCTTAACAGACTTTTAAAATAACACTACATTTAGATAAAATTTGCTAAAATACAGGAGATATGTCAGTAGTAACTTGACTGTAGTGGGAATGCCATATAAAAACTAAGAGAAGTGATGGATATCCCATAGGAGCAAAATATTCATTTTCTTATTTTCTTCTGTCTCTTTTGCTTTCTCTTGGTTTGAAACATACAAAGCCATAGTTCAGTTCAGCAAAATTAAATTTTTTGATAATCTTATTCGTGGGAGGTGTTTACCCTTATGTATATGCTTATTTGAAGGTAAGATACATTGAACTGAACTTGCATATGATTTATTTTTCATCCTATAATGAGAACTGTTTGGCTTACTTTCAATAAGAGTTGAAGAAAATTTGCATAACTGTGACAATTGAGAATTTGCTTCTTCTTTGTTTAAATTCCATCTAGAAGAAAGGCGATGATCCCCAAATCATCCATGCCTTCCAGCCAAATTTGCCATGGGTCAATCACTAATTCTCAAAATAATCTGAGGACACTTTGGGGAGACAAGATAAAGGAGGAGGAAAGGAGAGTTCCTTGGAAGGGCAGCTGTCTAGAAATGGAATAAACACATCAATGTGTTCAAGTGTTCCATTTCAGTTTCTTGTGTTCCTTAAACAAATGACTTTGGCAGTGAATCCTCTTAGTGAAATCCAGTCGTCCCCTTGGGCCTTCAGGAAAAAGGAATTTTGTCAAATCAGCTTCAGACAATCCCAGAAGGATCTCAAGGAAGCATTTTTTTTTGTCTGCTCTAGAGAATAAAGGACCCAGATCAAAGAGAGAGAAACTTTTCAACATCTCTCATTTCCCATGGCACCATCCTACTTTATCGACGTTTTTCATGCTACAGTTGAAAACAAACCTGAGCTGTCAAAGGGCATTGCGAACATTTGTAATGTATCTCCTTGATAGGATGGCCAAAAATTGTCCTGAAGGACACTGTAGACAGTGTAGACAGTGTTCCTGCTGACAGCTGTATTGAATTTTAATAATAAAAAAGGATGCAAAAAGATTACTCACATTTTAGCAAGAAAGGATAAGGGGCAAATAAATGTGTGAGGAGTAAGAAATAGAAAAATAATCCCTAAAGGGCATGTTTCTTTCCTTCATTACTGAGAGATACAAGGATGGTATGTTACATGGCACCCTTATCCAAATGAAAGCCCTGGCATTCATAGTGTTTGTGGCACAAGAGCAACTGAGATGTTGATGTATATTAAATTGTGCTGTTCCTATTATGCTGTTTTATGCCGGAAACAAGCATTCTGCCTGGTCATTTAAATGTTATCTATTATACTTACTGGTGTTTGGAGAACCCTTTTGGTGTAGTGGTTAAAACATCAGGCTAGACACCAGGTGATTGTGAATTCTCATCTTACCTTGGGCACAAAGCCAGCTGTGTGACTTTGCTCCAGTCATCCCAAAGGTGCTTTTCCAAAAGGCAACAGTACTATTGGTTTTTTTGCAAACATTTCCCATCCAAGACGTTTCTTCAGTTCTGAACTGAAGAAGCTTCTTGCTTGAGAAGAGAAATGTTTTGAAAGAAAAAAAAAACCTCAAGAAATTCTGATTGCCTTTTGGAAAAATATCTTTGGGATATCTAGGAAGGAGCCAATGGCAAGCCCAACTCCTGCAAAAAAAAAAAAAAAAAACCTTGCAAGAAAACTGCACTCTGAGAATTGGACACAATTGAACAAAAGAAAATGCTGCCTGAGCAATCTCTGTTTCAATGAAAGTAGTTAAATACTGTTTAGCTCTTGTTTGTATTTATAGTAATAATACTAATACTAATAATAATAATAAAGTTGGAAGGGACCTTGGAGGTCATCTAGTCCAACGTCCTGCTCAGGCAGGAAACCCTATACCATTTTGGACAAATGGCTGTCCAGTCTCTTCTTAAAACTTCCAGTGTTGGAGCATTCATCACTTCTGGAGGCAGGTTGTTCCATTGGTTAATTGTTCTAACTGTCAGGAAGTTTCTCCTTAGTTCTAGGTTGCTTCTCTCTTTGGTTAGTTTCCATCCATTGCTTCTTGTCTTGCCTTCAGGTGCTTTGGAGAATAGCTTGACTCCCTCTTCTTTGTGGCAGCCCCTGAGATACTGGAGCACTGCTATCATGTTCACCCCTGGTCCTTCTCTTCATTAAACTAGACATACCCAATTCCAGCAGCTTTTCCTTATATGTTTTAGCCTCCAGTCCCCTGATCATCTTTGTTGCTCTTCTCTGTACTCTTTCTAGAGTCTCAACATCTTTTTTACATTGTGGTGACCAAAACTAGATGCAGTATTCCAAGTATGGACTTACCAAGGCATTGTAAAGTGCCTATAACAAACTATAACACAACACATTTACCTTTTGGCCAAAAAAGCTGATTACTTCTTTTAGTTTTACTCTGTTTCATTTTTAATTAGTCAGTCATACATAGCTTTCATAGTTTAGTATATTACTGTTTATTCTCATGACCGCTGAATGGGAATTGTATGTTGTAATTTTAAACTGATTTTGATCTGGTTCCTGTTTGTAATGAACTAAACTAAACTGACTTTCTATGGGACAGAACCCCTTCCAATCCTAAACAAGATAACTGAAACAATTTGTAGAATCTGGTACCTCAAAGAATATAGCTTGCTAAAAGCAATGGCTGGTAATTCCAATAAATTAGCATTAGTTTGATGTTGCAAACGCAGTTTAGACAGCCTGTCCAGACTTTGGCACCAGATCTGGCCTTGGCAGCATCCATGTCTCAAGGTAGAACAGCCCAATTTCACACTATGTATTAATAATTTCCTACAGGAACAAACAAGCACATAAATTATCCCACTTTCTAACAGTTCCACCTGATGGAAATTCTTCTGCTGTCAAAGTTTAAATAGTCTTCCATCAGGAATCAGTTACTTCAAATTTTAATTTCCGTAAAAGTCAGGCCATTGAGTTTTGAGGCTACAACTTGTCTATGCATGATAGAGCTCCAGGTATTTTCAAGCACCTCTACTCTTGCTGTCTTCTGAGCTTGATTGTTTGCTTGCAGTGATGTTTCCCAGTCAGGGAATGAAACATCTGCAAGCAAACAGACAAATTCAGTGAGCACCAAGGACTCCAATAGATCTATGTCATTAGAATGATCTAAGGCAGGGGTCTTCAAATTTGGCCCTTTTATGGCTTGTGGACCTCAACTCCCAGAATTCCTCAGCCAGCATGACTGGCTGAGGAATTCTGGGAGCTGAAGTCCACAAGGCATAAAAGGGCCAAGTTTGAAGACCCCTGATCTAAGGTGTTAATTTAATTAGCTTGGCTTCTAGAAATGTGACTTTCCTTAGTTATGTGTCTTGTTGGTTTCATTTTCCCAGCACTATTCCATGCTCATCGTCCCCTCAGAGTTTATGTGTCATGCAATACATCTTTCTTGGAAAGATGCTAACTAGAGAAAGCAGGAAAGAAACCAGCCTTTCCTACCTCTCATCTCCCCCTTGCCTCTTTGGTCAAATAAATTAACTTTCTTTCCTTGCCAATCCCGTTATGAGGCTTGGCATGATGGACTTTCTTTTTTTTTTTATAAAGTGGATATTTTAGAGGATGTAGGTTGATAAAAGACATGTCACATCTGATCATGGCTAATGAAGATGAAAGCTTCTGGGCTTTGATGTCCTGCCCGTAGCTTAAATGTGGAATTGCTTGTTTGCCATCATTCTTAATCTTGGCTCCAGGTGTCTGGAAAATAAATGAGTATTGCAGAATGCTTTAGTCCTAAGTTCCTTTTGTTTCCAGGACAACAATGTCATGGTATGCCTGACCCATGCAGTTTATCCTCTATGGCTGGGACAGCACAGGGGCTTCTGTTTTTACAATACATCTCCAATGCATGGTCTACAACTGTGTAAAAGAGAGAAAGAAAGATAGATTTCACTAGGTACAGGTGCAGACTTGTATGCCTGAAAATAAAAAAGACAGTAGCAATAGCATTAGCACTTAGACCAGACATGTCAAACCCGTGATGTCACGTGATGTCACATGATGTATCGGAGCTTTTCCCAAATTGCTGGCAATGGGGCGGGCATGGTTTCCTTGTGATGCATCTGGCCCATGGGCTGGCAGTTTGACACCCCTGACTTAGACGTATATACTGCCCCATAGAGTTTTACAGCACTCTCTGGGCAATTTAAAGGATAAGTACAATATATTACCCCTGACAATCTGGGTCCTCTTTTTCCAACCTCAAGTCAACCTTGAGCCCTATCAGGATCAAACTCCAGGCTGTGGACAGTGTTAGCTTGCAATACTGTGTTTCAACCTCTGTGCCACCAGGGCTCTACCCTAAGTAAGTAAAGAAGCTGAATAGAGTTATTATTATGAGAAACTACATTATTTCTTTGATTCTTTGACTTGGCTTATTGGAAGCCAGCTGAGAAGATTGCAAATGGTGCTCATATGAACCTAGGACACTGCAACTGTCATAAATACATGTTGGTTGCCAAGTGCCCAAATTTTGACCATGTGACTTCGAAGATGCTGCAATGATTGTAAGTGTGTGGACCAGTCGTCAATAATTTTTTTTTTCAGTCCTGTTGTAACTTTGAACAGTTGATAAATGAATGGTTTTAAGTCAAGGACTATTTGTACAACTTTCTAGATTAAAACTTGCTATTGGCTTTTAAATGAGGTGCTGAGGCCATGCTTCAAACAACAATAGGTGGGGGGGGCCTCAGGAAAAAATTGGATTCTGTGTTGCATAAACGTACATTTATCTAAAATTAAATATAATTATTGCGATTTCTGTCCAATATCCACCCTTTTGTCACATTAAATATAGCAATTTGATGACTTCTAGAGACCTCTGTGGCAGCATCGAGTGTGTGTTTGTGAATGTTTGTGCGCCTATAGAAGCTCTGGTTTTACAAACAGTATCTATCCTGATATATTTAAATAACTCTTTGCAGAAATCCCACTGAAGGCACAGTGGCTAGATAAATGATATTTTCAGTGAATTATTTACTATATTTCCAGATGAGTGGCCCAGAGGTACAGACTCTCATGTCACACTCAGGAGGTTGAGAATTCAATCCTGGGCAGTGACAGATGTTTCTCCATCTAAGACAGTGGTTCTCAACCTGTGGGTCGGGACCCCATTTGGGGTCAAACAACCATTTCACTGGGGTCGCCAAACAACGCAGTCCGCCATTTTTTCCCCCTTTTCCTTAGCTGTGCTACTCCCTTTTATTCTATTGGCTTTTGAAAGCCAATAGAATAGACTCTCTTGAATAGAGTCTAATTCTATTGGCTTTCAAAAGCCAATAGGAATTGTCCAGGCTGTCTCTGCCCTGCTGAGCCCGCCAAAAGTCCCATTCTGCAAACGGTGCTGCATCAGCTGAGTAGTCCTCGACTTACAACCAGTTGAGTAGTCCTAGACTTACAACCGGTTGGGGGTCGCGGCATTAAAAAGATTGAGAACCACTGGTCTAAGAGAAACTATTTGCTGCAAACTCCACATAGGCATCAGGAAGAGCATCTAGCCAGGAAATGCTCAGCTCCATTCTGTTGCCCAGACTCCATCTCGACCCAAGGGATTACAAGGTCATTAACTTTTTTTTATTATATTCCCCAATATTTTCACTGGTTAGTTTTAGATACTTTATGTCCCTTAGTTAATATATTTGTGGATTTGTACCCATGGATATATGCAAGGTTGAGTCATTGTTTCCCCCAATAAACATGATTTTTGTGTTTCAGGGTACTTTTTGCATGCAAACGTATGAAAAAAATCTATACTGTTAAAAAGCCCTGGCGTGTCTTAGATGTTCATTTCTAGCTTTTCTGGAAACTAGCAGCCTACTTTCAGAAAGTTCTCCTTGGTTTTTGCATAGTATTAGTTTGGATACCTAACATTCTCCTTTTTTTTCAACAAGATACATTTGGGATTCTCTCTGCAGCATTGATTCTGGCAACAGCATTTGGATTGTCCATAAGCACAAACAGGATTTTGCACGAGCAAGCTTTAAAGAGGTTGTTACTTGGCAATAAAATGTTAAATTTCTGCTGTTTTTTCCTTTTCAAAAAACATTTATTAATTTCCATAAGAAAAATCTATTCATATTGTTTTTTCCCCATCTTAAGACTTTATCCAGAGGATTGAATGGCATTCGAGATGCCTTCTTTTAAGTTTGCTCAGCACGAAAGGAAACTGCAAACAAAGTAGAATCATATTAGTTAATATTCGGTCCGAAGGCTGACACAGAATGCAAGTAGGTTTGAGAGTAGCTGGGAAGGATAATTAAATTCCAACAATCAGATACATTAAATGTTTAATTTAAAAGCAAGCTTCCCCCCAAAATAGCATCCATGAATTAGTCAAATTAAGGCTGAGTATAACTCAGAGAAGATGAGTTGTATCAATCCCATTGACTTGCCTCATTTGTTCTGAATTTTACCTAGGGTGGCTTATCACTGCTAGAGAGAAGGGACAAAATGACATTGTTTCATAAAATGCAAACAGGACTTGTTCTTGATTCTTCTTTAACACAAGAAGTGCATCTATGTCCTCTGTTGCAGTAGCTGGTTTGAACAAGCATAGAAAATTCATTTTTCAGACAATTAGCTTCATCAATCCAAGACAGATGGTTTCATTGTGCTCAAAGCATGCCCAGTGTAGGCTGCACAGCTTACCTTTTCAGATGTGATTAAGCTCTGCACTGGTGTTTGCTCTCTGAATGAAGAGAGAAAGCTTTTCAAAATCTATCACCAGTGCAATATAAACAGAAACTTTTGGATGTTTTGTTTTTAAATTTGCTGTGTTACACACATATGTGTATAGAGCTTCCTTAATTCCTGGTGAACAACTCCATTCATAAAAAAATTGCAGTTTGCAAATTGGGCTTTTAAAATAGGCATCTTTCTTTCCCATGCACATTCATTCAAATTGTCTCACTGCAACAATGAGAATAGGGAAGAGATTCTCACATCTCTAAGAAGAGATGATGGGAACCATTTCAGACGGTATGGAATAGGAATAAAACACTATTTTCATTTCTTTCGCAAGGGGATTTTATAGCCCAAGGGCTAAAATGTAGTTCTGTCAACTGAGTTTTCCCTCTAGATGTATGCTAGTTTGCAACTGTCACTATTCAATCTATATTTGATTCAACATCAAATGATTCAACATACTCCAGAAGCAGTAAATGCTCCAACACTGGAAGTTTTTAAGAAGAGATGGACAGCCATTTGTCCGAAATGGTGTAGGGTTTCCTGCCTGAGCAGGGAGTTGGACTAAATGACCTCCAAGGTCCCTTCCAACTTTACTACTATTATTATTATTATATAATGAATAAAATCTGTAGTTTTGGTGGAAGCTTGTTATTCATTTACAGGAATTCATGCTCTGATAGAACCACTGAAAATCCAGGAAGATTTGCTGCTAGAGATGAGGTAGCTAGTTCTGATGGCAGGTTTTCAATGCAGTTTGAAATTATATATATTTAGTTAACTTTCTCATCCAATCTAGAGAACTTTCATTTAGATTTTTCTTCTGTAGGTCGTTCACCCATTTTTCTTAATTCTGGGGCTTCCTCCTGCAAACTTTGCAGTCAGAAGCTAGTCTGGACCCAGTTTAAGCCTATGAATAAAGTGAGATTACATTATTTCCCCCCACCCCCAACACCTGGCTTTCCTGGAAATAAGATTCCCATAGGCAATGAATTATTAGAAAAAACGAACTTTACTTATTGATTGGCTTTGGTGCCAGACTGTCTGAGGCTTTTGTACTGCTAGGTTAAAGCTGTCAGAATTAATGTATATGTCTGCAAGGAGACATGGACAGAGATTCATAATTAGTAAGGGTAAGTGAAGTTTGACATGAAGGAGGCAATCTATTATACAGTAGTAGTGTAAGGTTCTTAGTAATGTTTCTTTTTTCTTCCTTGTGGGCTAAATTCTGGTTGTCCTCTTGCTCCCCCTTCTGGCCATACCTTGATGGTACCCCCCCAAAAGAGAAGCAGAGAACAAGATATTCAAGGCAACCATATTTTGTCTTAATAAAACAGGTAAGTAATACAGAGGAGGAGCAATTTGTCTCACTGGGATACAGGAATAGCACCATTTGCCTTATTAAACCACTCTGCACTTGCTGGAAATGCTTAAGAAGCATCAATGTGCTCTTTGTAAGGAAAAAAAGGACATTGGCAAGGTGCAGGCCCATTGAATTCAGAATGGGGACTTGCTCAGACTCCAGACAATCAGCCCATGTCTACCAGCCCATATTTTCTTATGCCAGAAGACAAAGAATGAAGCAGACAGGGGTGTGGAGTCGTCAAACAACGCTACTGTCTCCGGAGCCCTTGTTATCTGCTATGGTGGGAGGTGAAAAGATTTATTTCCTTGTGGATATGGGCGCTATGCATTCTGTAGTCACTAAATCACTGGGCTCTTAAGTCTAATCAAGTTATGCCTGTTGTTGGAGCCTCAGGATAACCTTTTACAACATTTGGAAATGGATGTTGGGGGGAAAAGTTGACACATGGCCTTTTGAATGTGCATGACTTTTGGGATGGGACCTACTTTCTAAATGACAAGCCACTCTGTCTTTTGATCAAGGAAAAATCACAATGTTTTTGCCAAAACATGAATTCTGGAGACTTGTTTTTGCCTGTCTTGAAATCCCCACTCAGGAAAGAGTTCCTCCATCCAAGGCAGTCTATCTTAAATACAGTTATGTTATGGGTCTGGGCTTCAGGCAATCCAGGATGAACTAAGTGTATTTCTCCTGTGGAAACTGTCCTGAAACCAGGAGATGAACCTGTGCAAATTAAACAGTATGCTCTTCCTGAGAAAGCTAGAGTAGGACTGAGGTCAATCATGAATCATTTCCTACAGTATGATCTTCTGGAGAAAGGGAAAACTTCCTTCCATTGTCCAGTTCTCCCAGTTAAGAAATTATGTTTTGTATTTTACCTGTGTTCTGTTTTACTGAAATATGATATGCTAAATAATTAAATAGTTAAGAAACCTGATGGGTCTTTTCACCTGGTTCTGGATTTGAGAATTATCAGTTGACTCACAGTGACAATTCACCCTACAGTGCTAAATTCTTATACTTTGATTTCTTTGATTTCACCTTGGTGTCACATGATTTAACTGTATGGGACTTAAAGGATGCCTTCTTCTCTCTTCACCTTCAATGAACTAGCCAGAGGTGTTTGCTTTTCAGTGGTCTGACAATGAACATGTACAGGGAACTCAGTTATAGTGGACTATATTACCCCAAGGATTTGAAAATAACCCAACCATTTTTGGTGAAGCTCTTGTCTCTGACCTACTCAGATAGACACACACACACACACACCATTCAGGAACACATAGCACTGTATTGCAGTATCTATGGAGATTCTCAATCATCCAGGTCATGGTTTCCCAAAGATACTTTTCAAAAAGCAACTGGACTTGAAGAACTGAAGAAACATTTTCAAGGAAAAACCAAGAAAGTGCACCTGCCTTTTGAAAACACTTGGGACTATGTTGCAATATGTGGATGATTTTTCTTTAGGGCTCTTTCTGAGATAGAATGTCTCAGAATGAGACAGGTGATTGTGAATAAGCTAAATCCAACTTCTTTAATGCCAGTAGATAATTCACTTGATGGTTTCTGCATGATTGCATGCAAGTTCTTGATGAGGTTTACTCCAGCAAACCAGATTTGAAAAATGAGCTTTTACAAAATGCAGAATGAGAATAGTTAGTTTATTAATGGAAGCAGTTATATCTTGGAAAGCCAGCGTGAAATTGTGGGAGAGGAAGCATTGACTTCGAATACATCAGCTCAAAAGGCAGAACTTGTTGCGTTTAAATGTGCTCTGCAATTGGCAAACGGTAAAATGGCCATTTTTTTTTCTTGACAGCAAATAAGCCCTTGGTGTTGTACATGCCCATGGAGCTTTGTGGTGGGAAAAAGGTTTGATTACAGCAAAAGATAATCAGATTAAATATGGAGAAGAAATATTGCAGACTTTGGATAGCGTCTGGAAACTAAGAGTGATTTACTAGTAGGTTGCAGGCAGATGGGTCTTGGAGGTAAAACCTTCTGGAAGAAGGATCTCCAAAATTAAACCTGTGAGAAGCACGGGCTGATTAGTAGACTGTATTCACATCAACACACTGCCTGTTGCTGTTGCAGACCTGAAAGTCAAAGCAAGAGATTATCAGTGGAGTAATACAGCACTTTTCTACACAAGTAAACTCTGTCATTCCTTAGAACTAACCCAAACTTCTTTCAGGTTATAAAAATCAAGGGGAAGTGATTCCTGATCCTTTAAGATAAACTTTGGGATTGCTTCAGCACTTCTAAATAGATTCATTGAACTGGTAACCTTTAGGTCACAACCAGCTCTGCCCTGATTTTCTATTTCTCTCTTCCATCTTCTCTATGGAGATGCCTACAAGTTCAGAGAAAGGACTGTCTCTTGACAGTCTGTCCAGAAGATGCTGCAAGAGAGAAGCACAAGGCTCTGAGAAGGCCAGGCGTTTTGTTCTTGCAAGAAAGAAACAGCCCTGGACATCCACCTCATTTGTTGGGGTTGTTCTTTGAAGGAAAACAAAATAACAACAACCAAAAGAAGGCTTTTCTTCTATGCAGATTCACGGTAGTGTGGAAAAATCTAAACCAGCTTTCAGCAAGATCTATTGTGAAATTTTTAGTGGAAAATTTTCACCTTGTGGAATCAGACTTTAGAGCACATACATTAGCGGTAAACTTTTACTAACCTTTCCATCTCCACATTTTGTTCTAACAGTAACCATTCCAAAATCTAGGTCATTTGGTATAGCTCTACTTTGGCATGAACTTTTATATCCAATTCGATCCAGTACGCAGAATAACCTGCCACACTTTTTATCCCTGAAAAGGAAACAGTGAATTCATACTAATTAACAAGAATGGAGTAATGAGAGGCCGGTTCTTTATTTGCAAGCATTTTGTTTGTTTGTTTCCCATGCCCCCATGTCCTGGGTGACTTACAATACAATGAAAAGTTAGAAATTGCTAAAAATAATTAGAATAAAAGTTAAAAATTAAAAATCAAGATGAAGGGCAGTCTGGAGGTCAGAAGCCCTTCTCTACCCAGTCAGCCCTCCCCAACTTAGGAGACCCATGCTGGGGACCCAGATAGAGCCCAGCTTATAGGCTGTTCTGGGAGACCAGAATTCTGGGGGCAGACCTCACCTCTGATAACAAAATATTGCCAAGGGGGGGGGGCACAGCAGAAAATGCTTTTCTCCTGCACCACACCAGCCAAAACTGTTTGGTTGGCAGAATCCGAAGCAGGCCCTTTCTACGGAAGCACTGGGGCAGATTAGTCCTAACAAGGTAAGGCAGTTCCACTGATATCCTGGACCCATGGCATAAAGGGCTTCAAAGGTCATGATCAACTCCCTGAATTTTCCAGAAGCACACTGGCTACCTGTGCAGCTTGTGTAACAATGGAATCACATATGCCACTCCCAAACTCTCAGTGTCATTGCCTTCTGTACCAGTTGTAGCTTCCAAACGCTCTTCAAGGGTTATTGCTATGCAGTAATCCAACTGGGAGCAAGGCATGAGTGACTCTGCCAACAACCTTGATCTTGGTTAACCTTTATGTGTGTGGTGTGTGTGTGTTTAATTAGAGATGGAGAACCAGACCTTTGCTCAATCTCAGCAGGAACTCGTTGCCCCCAACACATAACTGAAAAATCTCATAAGGTGTTTCAAGGTTTGGAGCGAAACAGAGAACACAATTCCTGTATCTCCAACTGGCTCGCTGTGATTTCCCTGTTTTTGAGGGTGAAGATGGATGAGTCAGGATTCTTATCTTAAGAGCAAGGAATGCATCTGTTATCCACCAGGAAAACTCCTAAAGTAGATTTTAAGAGGCTTGGTCTTTCCAGATCTCTGGTTTAAAATTCTCATAATCTCTGATCATTGGATGTCAGGGGATGATGGGAGTTGAAATCTAAAGATTGGGGCAACTGCACTAAACACTGGAGAGGGAAATTGCCCTGAAAAATGGCTATTATTCCATTTCAATTTAATAAAAAATATGAGAGTAGAGAGAAATAAAGATTGAACTTCCCTTGTTTTAATGGGAAACAATGGCACAGGGATCTGTGTGTTTGTGTAAGAGCTAAAGGTAGAGTTTGGATTTACACACATTACTAAAAGAAAATGTGCGCTATTGTTTAGTTTGGGTTTAAGATGTGGTGCAAATTTAGCAAGTGTGGTTTCTAAATCATGATTTATGACTAAATGCAATTCATAAACTTAGCCAACCAGGGTTTATTCAGTAATATGCAGGGTAAATAAGGTGGGTAATGTCCTCCCAAAGAGAAAGGCTGATTGTAGCATAGTCCTTGACTTATGACCACAAATTGGTGAAGAATTTCTATTTCTAAACAAGGCTGTGCGCTGCACCAAATTTTATGGGCTTGCCATGGTTGTTAAGTGAATCACTACAATTGTTAAATGAATCACTTGGTTGTTAAGCAAATCTGACCTCCCCCATTGACTTTGATTTATTAGAATCTGGCTGGGAAGATCGGAAATGGTGATCATGTGACCTTGGGACACTTCAGCCCTCATAAATAAATGTTGGTCACCAAGCACCCAAATTTTGCTCACATGACTCACATGTTGCAACCGTTATAAGTGCAAGGACTAGTTGTGTGTCACTTCTTTGAAGTCATTAAATGAATAGTTGTAAGTCAAGGAGTATCTCTCCTTTCTGACACAATCTTTTAAAAGGCACTTCTATCCTCATGGCATTCTTTTTACACTCAGCTTGTGTTCCACCTTGTAACCCAAGATGGAAAACAAAGGGAAATTAGCCATTCAGAAATTGACTCACATTTCTGTTGTTTTAACCAGGTGATAGAATCAAGTTCCAACAAATGTGGACATGAAAATACTTCTTATATTATCCTTATTTTATATCATCAGCATAGCAGGAAATAATTTAGATTGCTTACCGTGGTGCACATGGAAAGATTTTACCCTTTTCCCTTCTGCAGTAGAAATTACCTTGGCCTTGCAGGTTACGATCAAAACATGAATCTGGAGCCACAGTTGCTCCTGCAAGAAGGAGTGAGGAACCAAGACAAATACCTGAGTGTGTATCATGCCAATAGGATAAAGAATGGCTTAAGAGATCTCAGAGGAAAGATCAGTTACTTATTATTTGCTAGTTAATGTTTGCTTATTTTGTAATCTATTATTTTGTAATCCATTATTTATCTAATCCTCATTATGACTGAATCATTCTCTATCTGACACAGTACTACACTAAACTTGCTTATTTCATTTTATGGACAAAAAAGCTGAAGCCACTTTATGCAAGTTGCAGAAGACCCTGCAGTAAATCAATGGCTGGAGGGAAATTTGAGTGCAGCTTCATTCCTCTGTGTCCTCATTCTCCATTTTCCAAGTTCAACACTATTGTAGATGCATTCGTGTGCTGGAACACAGTGAGGAGGGGGATGCCTGGGTGGGAGGGGATGCAGTCCAGATGAATAAGAGGCAATTCAGCCCCGATATTATATATGAGAGAAAGAGGGTGAAGACAGCTCCTCCCTAATTATTCACAGAGTGTATTGTAAATGCAGATAGTAGAGTCCTTAGTCCAGCAACATTTTCTATATAGGATTGAAAGACAACACCAAACTGGCGGGAATAGCCATCCCTCCAGAAGAGAGGCTAAAGATCCAGGAGGATCTCGAGAGACTTCAACACTCGATCCTATCTAACAAAATTAATTCAATGGTGAAAAAAGTAAAAAAAAAGTTCTATGTTTAGGCAAGAAAAAAGAAACCACAGGTACAGAATAGGTGATATCTGGCTCAGTACTATAACTATAAGAGGGATCTTGGAGTTCTAGTGGACAACTACTTAAATATGTACCATCAGTGTGCCACAATGGTCAAAAATCCAACACAGTCCTAGTCTATATTAACAGAGAGATAAAATCAAGATTATGTGACATGTTAGTACCACTTTATAATGCTTTGGTAAGATCACACTTGGAATATTGCATCCAGTTTTGTTCGCCGTTATATATAAAAAGTTGTTGAGATTCTAGAAAGAACACAGAGAAAAGCAGCAAAGATGATTAGAGGATCAGAGGCTAAAACTTATGAAAAACAATGGCACAAATTGGATATGTCTAATTTAATGAAAAGAAAGACTAGAGGTGATATGATAGCAGTGTTCCAATATTTGAGGGACTGCCACAAAGATGAGGGGTCAAGCTCTTTTCCAAACACCTGAAAGGAGAACAAGACCAATGAACAAAAGCGAATCAAGAGTGAACCAACCTAGAAATCAGGAGAAATTTTGTGTTAGAACAATTAATCAATGGAATGGATTGCCTTCAGAAGTTGTGGGTGCTACAATCTCTTAAATAAGAGATTGGAAACGGTATGCAGTTTCCTGCTAGAGCAGGGGGTTGGGCTAGAAGACTTCCAAGACTCCTCCAACTCAGTTATTCTGTTAATTCTTTTAATTAGTGACCTGAAACCTGTGTTTGGGCTTTCTATATGCAAAGCCTCACTGCACCACTGATCTATGGCCAAGATAAATCTCCCTCTTTACTGAAAACTGTCTACTTTATCTGAAAAAGGAGACTTATTTTCAATTTCCTTTTTCAACATAAAATCATTCTGAAAATTTTGTGAATAGTCTGAAAGTCAGGAGTGATCAGTGATAAGAATCACACACCCCAAGAGCTGTCTCTTCAATTATCATGCCAAATGCAAAGAAAGTTTCAATCTTGGGGTTTGAATATTCTTAGCACACAGTCCCATAATCAATTTACATTATCTCTTATTGGGATTGTTTCAGATTTTGTCCAATTTGGGAATGTATCCACAACCCACAATTTATGGGGTCCTAGTAGAATTGAACTCAGAAGCAGAGTTAGTCAAAGAATGTATGATTAAATGGGCACAAAACTTTGGTGAACCGGTTTTACTAGATACCTGGGAAACTATTTGGGTGAGGAACGTTAAATTTACGCAAGCCCAAATGGTTGGGGAAAATTGTTTTGTTTTTGCTATTGTAAAATCTTAAAAATTTTCAATAATAAAAAAAAGCATCCTTCCCCAAAGTCTGTCTTTCCAGATTTCTGGTCTGCAACTGCCATCATCTTTGACCCTTGGCCAAGTTCCCTAGGGATGACTGGAACTTTAAACCAAAAGATCTATTGTAAAATCTTAAAAATTTTCAATAATAAAAAAAAGCATCCTTCCCCAAAGTCTGTCTTTCCAGATTTCTGGTCTGTTCTACAGCCTTCAAAGAAAGAACTTCATCTTGAAAAAATATTCCATCTGGAAAAGACCTTCAGAAGTTGTGGTTGCTCCAACACTGGAGATTTTTTAAAGAAAAGATTGGAAATGGTATAAGGCTTCCTGCTTGAGCAGGGAGTTGGACTAGAAGACCTCCAAGGCTCCTTCCAACTCTGTTATAGAACAGAAATGTACTGATGATTTACTATGGATACAAAGGAGAAAATATCTTTCATTAATGGCAATGACTATCTTAATCTTTTATAAGACCACTATTCCGAAATCCTAAGGTTGACTTACTTGACCCATAGAGAGAAATACATTGGTGATCCATGATGGGGCACTTCCCATTGTAACAGTAACCTTCATTGTTTAGGCATGGTTGTCCATTCCTATGGAATCTATCCATGGGGCACTCAGCAGATCGGCCAGTGCAGCTTTCAGCAATGTCACACTCACTCCTTTTGTTGCTCTCCTAAACTGTGGGTGAGAATCAAAAATACTCCAGCTATCACTCTTCAGCAGCAGAGATCAAAAAGTCAAACCATGATTCGCAACACATTTCAAATCCTCCTCTTCATCTGTCTTGTGGATCACCAAGCAAGGCATCCCTGTCCTGTTACAACTGTGTGTGGTGCCTAGAAGTCCCAGTCTGTCTTATTTGCTGTGGGGAAATGAATGCAATGAAAGGCTCAATTCCTGAAAGACAAGTTCAACCTATTGGCTGACCACAGAGGGAAAATCAATTGGGCTGCCATGAAAAAGCAGCAAAAAGTGAATTGCTGAACTTCTCATGATATATTTTTATTTCTCTACATGGAAAGAAGCATACATAGAATTTTCTGTCACGTGCTGAAAAACTGGTAGCTCCCTTCTCCTGCTGTGAAACTAGGCTTGTGATGGAAATATGCAAATAACAAAATGTTTTGAGTCACTCTGCAAAAAAAGTTCATTACAGAGTCCACTGGGATCCCACGTAGAAAGAAGGAATGAGGAACTTGCACCTCTCTTTTCATGGTCCTGCAACACCTCCAGAATGCTCCACAGAACACCTGAATTTAGAGCTTTAGAGAGCAGGTAGAGAACTTAAAGGGGGGGGGAAGCAGCTTTACTTCCAGAAGTCTCCTGCACCTATTTCCATTCTAAAAGGCTCAGAGAGGAAAATGTCACAGTATTACCAGGGACCACATAGAACCTTCCAGACAGTTAGGAAGCTGAGTTAGGGCACCAATCTCAAACATTGCCCACCCTTATTTAAACTGTTTTCCATGCAAATTCAGTCAAAAGAACAAATATATTATTTTCACATACGTGCTTTATCATGCCGAAAGAGGGGATTTATTTAACAGCAAGATATGCAACAATAAAAGAAGAAAATTACTAAAATAAAACTAGACTTGGAAAAATGGAAAAACTTACAACTTTCCATGCTGGGGAGAATAGCAACAGTGAAGATGAATATTCTACCAAAAATACTTTTTTTATTTCAAACAATACCTATAAGATTGGGAAAAAACTTCTTTGATGAACTAAATAAATTAATACTGAAATTCATTTGGCAAGGAAAAAAAGCTAGAATTAGATTGAAAATGCTTCAAGAAACAAAAGAAAATGGAGGATTTGGATTGCCGAACTGGACTTTATACTATTAAGCTAACATGGCTAAAAGAATGGATCACGTTTAGAGATAAAAGACTGCTATACCTAGAGGGACATGACTTACAACTTGAGTGGCATGCCTTCCTATAGTATGGGAACAATAAAATACACAGATACTTTCAATATCATTATATAAGAAATGCACTTTTTTTTAGAATGGGAAAAAGTAAAAGCGAAAATATACATGAAAATACCTGGATGGCTCTCAACAATGGAAGCATTTGTTCACCCAATCTTAACTAACTACAAGAAAATTGTGACTTATAAAGACATTTTGAATAATGAAGGGAAATTAAAACACAGGCAAGAATTAGAAGAACAGGGTATTGACCTACCATGGTGGCCATATCTGCAAATCCAAATGAGATATGAAAAAGATATGAAAATATCTGGATTTTATAAAGAACAGACAGAATTTGACAAGATACTACTGACATCAGACGAAAAATTGATTAAGAAACTTTATAAATATATGTTAAGTTTAAAGAGGAATAAGTTAAAGAAACAATGATAACATGGGCAAAGATTTTTGGACATAACATAGAACTAGAAAGCCTTTGGGAAAGAAATGCTAAAATAACAAAAGTGATGGCATACAAAGAAAATCTATACAAAATGTTCTACAGATGGCATTTAACACTGGTGAGGTTAAAAACATATCTAGCAACTGTTGGAAATGTAGACAAAAACCAGGCACTTATTACCATCTTTGATGGACATTTCCCAAAGATTCTGATCAAGAATACACATATGGTTAGAGAAAATGACTAAAAAACATAGATTTTAAGCCTGAATTATTTTTGTTAGGCATAATTGTAGGAAATTATGAGAAAGAGTGTATATATCTAATTTTACATGTATTAACTGCAGTGAGAAGTGTATTAGCTGAATATTGGAAAAATGAAGATTTACCAATGGAGGAAGAGTTAATTAAGTATACTTTATTATACTTTAGAACAGGCATGTCACCTCGCGACATCATGTGACGTCGCATGATGTATCATGACTTTTTCCCCACTGACAGCAATGGGGTGGGTGCGGTTTTGGTGTGACGCATCCGGCAGTTTGACATGCCTGCTTTAGAATATAGGATACCTTTTATCAATGGTTAGAAAAATGAGGTAAAGAGAAAGGAATTTAACATGTATTATTAAATTATTAAATGTTGAAACCTAGACAATGTGTTGCTGATGGATATGTTCATAAGGGTCAAATAAAATGGAAGACAGGATAGGGATAGGGTTAAAACGTTTTGATCATAGTAAACAGCCAAGAAATATTACATTTCTATATGGCTAGTTTGGAGCAGGGTAAAATCTTTCCTGTGTTAAAAATAAACAAGCCTTACCTGGCATCCGTCACAACACAGTCCATCTTCACATTGTGTTCCAGGTTTCAGTTTGCAAGTTGTAGCATTGCAGCACAGATTTTTACAATTCTGAAAACCAAAACATATCAAATGATGTCATAGGCTTTTCAGCCTGGTCTTTTTTAATTGGTCAATTTTTGAAGAGGGAAACTGCCAAGGAAAAAGACATTTCTGCAATGTGTTCCCTCTTATGGGGTTCATGCTTGCAAATGCACAAACTGTTATTTCAAATGGAGGATAGCATATCTACATGAAACAGATTTATCTGATATCTTCTGTATGAAAAGAATAAAACAAATAAAAATATCTTCACCTAATTGTGAAGTCAATGTACACCCACATTCCTTTCTTATTCATGAAGGATTTTCTGCTCATCATGCCAGCCTTTGAGGTAGTCCAGAGAAGAAGCACCAACCATGAGTATTAACACTACCTTGATTGTAAGCTTACATTAGCAGAATCTTTTAATACTGAAACTATATTACTACCACCTCGTCTTTACGGACCAAGAGAATGGGTGGGAGGTGTTCCTCTTGAGATATTTGCCATGCCCCATTGCTTCTGCAGGCTAATCTACTTCTTTATATGATCATTGAGTAGACATTTCCTTCTTTGGTCTCTCACAGACCATTAGATGTATATTTTAAAATATAAAGAGAACACTTTACTAAATTACTGTTCTTATAAAAAACATTATATAGATTAAAGATCACAAATTCTGGGAGGAAGCAGCTCAAGAAAATAGTGGGACAGATAATGTGGCCATATCAACAAAATAGGGTTTTTCAGAAGAGAAGGATTTTTGGGGAATTGTCAATCACCCATTTTTTAATCACCCAAATGATAGTGAGGTACCAGTTCTCCATTCCTCTACAACTGGTTTACCAAATCCAAGAAACCCTTCATACATGCATGTAGAAAAAGGACACAAGCCTATGCCATTCACAAACCAATCCCTTGGATGGCTCAAACACTTAGAAACCAGATGGTTTTGCAAGGATTCCCATTTTTGAGAAAGTTCTTTGAATTACTCTTGTTGATAAAAACAAAAAAAACTTACTGCAGGAAGGCCACAGTCACATTCTTCTCCCACCTCCACAAAGTAATTTCCACAAACTGGAGGTGAAACAATATCTGTTATCGAGGGTTTGTTGAGAATGCACGGAGGCCTCTTATCAATAAGATATCTCCAATGTTCATCCCGACTACAATCGCTGAACTGATAGGCAGGTTCACTGTAGAGATGAACCAAAATAAGACCATGACATCATCCATATTTGGACTAGGAACAGATTCATTGCAAAAACATCTAAGATGGAAAAAGGATGGTTAATGAAGAAATGCAGAGTCCCCCCCCCAACAAAATAGATAAGGGAACGTTTTGTACCCCTTGATCGTAATCCCAGACTATGCTCCCTCAGTTTTAATTCCACTAACTTTCCTTTCTTTTTTAACGAAATAGATTTGGAATGAGAACTCCATGTGATATAAGTTGATGGAGCTGTGTCTTGTGTTTGAGTGAGCTGCCCTTTGTTTTCATTTTTCAGTCAGCCTCTCTGTGGAAGGGCAATAATATAATTGAAAGAAAAACTTCAATTTTGATCCAATTTTTCTTTACTTCTTTTGGAGGGATAGTACTTTTTATAACAATTAATAGAGAGCTAAGTATGTTAACCTTCTATTTGCCTTAAAGTATTTGTTATTGATTTCTTTTGTTATAAGGGTGATAATATCAGCAACATGCCACTGACCTCTGAAGCTGCATATTTAAATAGATGCAAAGATGGCATCATAAGCCCAGCAAAGTACCTTCCTAATGTTAATTCAAATCATTAGGAATATAATCATTGTAGGGGGTAGAAACTAGAACACAAAGAGAATCTGC